>NC_062283.1:5946299-6571299 GCF_902655055.1 Lutra lutra | reverse complement strand
GTAGATTTGTCAGATCTTAAGATATGTGACCTGGGGGAGGCAGAAGATGAAGCCATTGAAGGAGTGTAGAAGATGGAAGCTTCTGTTCATGTTGTAGTTTCGTTAATATTTTTAAAATTTATTTTTATTTTTTAATTTTTAGAGAGCGTGAGTGGGGGTGGGGGTAAGGACCAGAGGGAGAGAGAGACTGTCAAGCAGATGACACACCCAGTGTGGAGCCTGCTGTGGGGCTCGATCCCAGGACCCCGAGATCATGACCTGAGCCAAAATCAAGAGTCGGAGGCTTAGCCGAGGTGCCCCCAGTTCTTATTTTTAAGTATAAAAAGACATTCCAGAAGATCTGCCTCTTAGTATCACATGGGTTAACTGAAAGATGAAATGTTGGAAAAAAAGTAGTGTTTTTAGTTGTGCTCTTGGTTCTTCAACAGACACACCTTTAAACAACATGGTGAAAGTACGTAACATTCATACAGAAACCACACATAATTGTCCACCTGGATGAAAGATCGTGAAATCGAAGTATTTGTAACGACAGAGCCAGCCAAGAAATAGGTCCACTTTTGGAGCCTGAATTGCACAAATTGGTATGTGTATCCGAGGCAGAAGAGGACACAGTGTAGGAGCTTATCCAGGCTATAAAAAAGTACAGGGTTTCTGGAGAAGAGAGGAGAGGGATTCTCCTAATGCTTTCAAGCTTTCTCAGGGACACGAGAAAGTGGGGTGTGAGACTTGAAAACCCACTGTCCCCCATCTGTCTCCTTGTCTGTCCTGGGATGCAGGGTGAGCTCAGCTCTAGCTGGGCATGAGGAAGAGGCAATTTTTTTTTAATTAAAAAAAATTTTTTTAGGGTGCCTGGGTGGCTCAGTGGGTTAAAGCCTCTACCTTCAGCTCAGGTCATGATCTCAGGGTCCTGGGATCAAGCCCCTGCATCGGGCTCTCTGCTCAGCAGGGAGCTTGCTTCCTCCTCTCTGCCTGTCTCTCTGCCTACTTGTGATCTCTGTCAAATAAATAAATAAAATCTTAAAAAAAATTTTTTTTTTTAAATTTAATTTTTCTAAAAGAACTATTGAGTCCTGTTTCTCTCCTCACCAAGAACGCTGCTTCTTTGTCCCCTTCACTGGTGTGTCACCAAGGCACTGAGTTTAGATCTTGTCACCCAGCATTCAGCAGGGAGCAATGGTGACCTAAGCAGGTTTGAGCTCACCTGTGACTGATGTCGCCTATAACAGCGGTGGCACTGGAGTATCTGAGTCTGAGGGTCTGTCTGATCTGTCCCATACTCAGCTGGGGGCTCTCTAGTCACTGTTAATTTTTGTGTCTCACTTTCCTTATTATGTGGGCAGAATAACCTGCCTCAGAGCTGTGAGGTTGGACACATTCCTATGTGTAAAGGGCTTATGAGGCGACCTAGCATACAGTAAGCACTCAATAAAGAAAGAAAGCCTTCCTATTTGTAAATATTTTCTTGTTTTTTGGTCTTAGAATAGCCTGGGTGTCTCTAATGCACTATCTAAGTAAACAGACAGCTTTTGAGAGACAAGACTGGAGAGTTGACATTGTAACTTGGGAGAGAAAAAAGCCTGTAACAAAGAACAAGGCCTTTGTAAATGATCCTAGGAACAGGATATGCTTGGTTTTCTAGACCAGGACTTTGTATATAAAATGATGGAGTCGTGGATTGGGTGGAATGCCTCTCAGAAGAAACAGGAAGAGCGCACACTGAAAGGAAATACTAATTTGATCTTCAAGGTTATAAGCTAACGTCTATGTTGGAGTCGGGGGGTTCGAGGCTGTAAGGAAGATGCAAAGAAGGGGACTGTAGTGAGACTGATTGCTGAGGAACAGCCGTAATAGAAAACACACCTGTAATTCCTAAAAGAAGTATCAGGGGCTGGAGGTGAGCGAAATTGCATGCAAGGAATGACTTTGAGAATAGGGAATCTGCAGTTCATCTGGAGAGGTACACTCGGTCGTGTAGCTAGCCCTGAAGCCAGGGGGCGCTCATTCTTGCATACGGTAATGGAAAACCAGCTGGCAGAAAGAGTATACACTCGTATGTCTTTCTACATGGTACTTTCTATACGTATCCGCGACCACGTTCAGAGGTTTAAAGATTCTCTTCTGAAAACAATCCTGAGATCTCGGTAGTATTAACGTCATACAAGGATAAGGAAACTTACCCAGTTTCTTTACTCCTCAGATAAGGAAATGGAGGCTGAGAAAGTTGAAAGTCTCTCGGCAACTTGTGCAACCCTAACTGGGGTATAGCCTGAGACTGACTTTAAACCATACGCTCCCTTCTGCTCTGCTACGTTGACTTTCATTTATTAAGGAAATGTGCAGTTGTGTTAAAAAAAAATCTACTTGAAGGTAGAAGCACTGAGAATAACATTCAGGTAAGAAGAAAAGGACAGGAGCAGAGATAAATCCTGTGGTCATAACAGCACAGAGGGCTGAGGCGGATGGAGCGTTTGTAGGATGTTTTCAAAGCTGTGAAATCCGTAGTCAAATGAGGCTGGGGAGGGAAGCATTAGTGCCCAGATCTTTGCAGTGAATCTTTTTCTGCTAAGAACAGCACAGGGTAAAATCTAGGCTTCCCTTTCAAACAGTTTTATCTCTGGAAGGTGAAGTAAATAATCAAAGAAACGAGAGTATGAAGTTTAACTTAACAAAATTCAAAATCGCTTTGAAAGTAGTGGAAACCCAGGCACAAGCAGCATTATTTCAGAGCTTTGAAAGAGGGTAAAATGAGCTGCTACCTACCTCAGATTGGGAATGGATGAGAGATTTTCTTCTTCCTTTTTCTAAGAAAGATTTTATTTTTAAGGGCACCTGGGTGGCTTAGTTGGTTAAGAGTTTGCCTTTGGCCTAGGTCATGATCTTGGGGTCCTGGGATCGAGTCCCACATTGGGCTCCCAGCTCAGTGTGGAGTCTGCTTCTCCCTCTACCCTTCCTCCCCCTTCTGGTACTCTCTCTCTCTCTCTCAAATAAATAAAATATTTAAAAAAGACTTTATTAAGTAATCTCTTCACCCAACATGGAGCTCAAACTCACGACGCCGAGGTCAAGAGAGGCATGCCCTTCTGTCTGAGTCAGCCAGGTGCCTCAAGTTTTGTTTGTTTTTTTTTTTTTAAATGGCCGAGAGATTTTGTGTTGAATGCTCATTCTCATTGGGAAGCTGTTTCTTCTAGTGTTTTGTTGTGAGGTCTTCTAAGACCGTGTCCAGGACCAATAGTAAGAGTCAGTTTCTGTGGGTTTTTGATGGGAAGATGGCTTCATACACGCTAAGCGTCCCCTAGCCTTTCAGAGGGAGACCACGCCTAAGGAGTACGTTGGAAATATTTAAGTTTTCCATTAGCTAACATGTTGAGGTATTTTGTTCAAATCATAAGGCAGTGCTTCCCCACCTAATGTTTCTGCTTCTCATGTTTGATTTCTCCAGTGGAAAATTTTCTATTTGTTTTCACGAAACTCCATCATGTGAGTGGGGCCCACTGCTCCTTGTCCAGACTTAATTCAGTGGGTCGTTGTGTACAGGCTCTGTCTTGCGGAGCACAGTTCTAGAAGTTTCTCCTTCCAGAAGAGGGATAGAGTATATTCTGTTGTGTGCGGTCAGGAAAGATAAGGAGGATGGCGTTAACTCAGGCGAGTACAGGTAAATATCTCTAAATCAAGAGAGTTTTCCAGTAAAAATGACCTGGTTAGACTTTGTGGTCTGCGGGGGCATATTTTTGAATGTTAAATATGTAACATATTTACAGTGCCCTATTTCTTTTTTTTGTTGTTGTTGATGCTATCCAAGTCACTGAAACGATTATCGACTGGGACAGATCAAGCAAGAGACCTAAAGGCCCTCGTCAATCTTCAAATCTTCAATCTCCTAGTTTCAGATCTACTTAGAAATACTCCATGGGAGGAACTGTACAACACGCTTTCATCTGGGATTATTTTCCTTCTGCCTAAGAGCTCCCTTTAGAATTTCTTCAGTTCATGTATCCCGGTGATAAGATCCCTCTGATTTCATTTGAGTGACTTTATTTTGGAAGACTCTTTCCACTAGCTATAGAATTCTTAGATATTTTCTCGTATTTCATTAGAGCTATCGTTTCTGACATGGTGTCTTCTGGTTTAACCGTGACTATGCTGACATTCTGTCCGTCTTCCTTTTGCCAATTTGAAAATCCAGCCCCACGCCCCCACCATTAGTCCCCCTTGCCCTCCAGCTCTACTAATGTTCACTTTGTTTTTCAGCAGTTTTACAATAATGGTCCAGGCGTGAATTTCCTTGTATTTACCTAACTCTGAATCTGTGGCTTGATTTCTCTTATCAGTTTTGGAAAATTCTCAGCCATTTATCTCTTCAGATAGTGCTTTTACCCCATTGTCTTCTGGGATTCTAATTATAGGTTTATTCATCTGGGTTTCTTATGGTGTTTCTCCCGTTCTCTCCATGCTTTGACCCACTTTTTTCTGTCCGATGTAGCCTCCAGTTCCGTTCTGCTTCTTTGACTGTGTAGATCTGCTGCTAAAACCATATATTGAATATTTTCATACCAGTGGTTGTATTTTCAGTTGTCCTCTCGAATCACTTTACACTGAAATTCTTTATTCGCTGTCTGATTCATTACACATACTCCTTCGTTATTCTCAGATTGTCTTCTGATAATGTACACTATCTGAATTCTCTGTGTCCCTTTTCTTCTGAGTTTTGGTTCTTATTTTTGTAAGCAGGATTCTTTCTGATGGATGCTGGGCATTGTGTATTAAAAGTACAGAAATCATACCTAGCGGTGGGTGATCTTCATCTCTGAAGGGTATTTATGTTTCTTTTGGGAGGCGGGCAGGGGACAGGCAGGGATTAAACCCCAAAGGGGCCTGGAGTCTCCGTGTGAGTCGCTGGGTGTCTGGGTTATTACGCTGACTTCCTTGGTTGAGGGCTTTGGAATCCTAGTTGAAGGTCTGCTTTGTTGCTGGGCACCATTCCCTAGCAGGCCGTGAACTCGTTTTTGCCCACCCAGCCCTGTAAGAATGTTCAGCCTCCTAGGATTTTGACTCTGCAATAGAATCCGCAGAGGTCAGGCTCCCCTCTCTCTGCAGCCAGCGCCCTCTGAATCTGTGGGCCTCTGTGGGCCTCTAAAGCCTTCGCTCAGAGGCTGTGTGAACAGAGTTTCCCCCCCGGTTATTGACTCCTCTGTTGGGAGGGTTGGTCTGCTCTAATCTCATCCATCATACTGAAGAAGTTGGACTACTTGTTTAATTTGTTTTCATCCTAGATGTTTTGAAACTTTGATACTACGTTCTAAAAATTTCAAATGCCAAAGCTTGCGATTAACCTGACTGCCCTGTGTGTCAGAAGTTTTTGATCAAGTTACTGGAAACTGTTTCTGTGGCCATGATAGAAAATCACAATGCCACATGTTTGCATTTAAAGATAGTTTATACGTTTTAATTATTGTCTCGTTTAATCTGCACAAGAGCCATAGGATGTCAAACATCACAACCGTGTAGGTGCGTCTCCGTGGAGAACATCATTGCAATTAGTGACTAAACTGGGTTCATATTCATTTATGTCTTGTGCAATGAATATTCTGGAAAATGGGGATGGAGAGGGGAGGGTATTAGAGTGGAATTTAGAAGATTAGAATTTTGGGGCACCTGGGTGGCTCAGTCAGTTATGTGTCTGATTCTAGATTTCAGCTCAGGTCTTGTTCTCAGGGTCGTGAGTTCAAGCCCTGTGTCCCGCTCCTTGCTGGGTGCGGAGCTTACTTTAAAAACAAACAAAAAAGGATCAGAATTTTAAAGGACACAGTGACCAACTGATTGTAGAATGAGGAGGGAGTGACCATTTTGTTCCAAGAAACTTTAGACATGGTGGTTTTCCCCATAAAGGGATCCTGTTATGAGGAGCATTAAGGTTTGGCAGGGTCCGTAATGAATAGAGATCACGAACACTGAATTGTGCTCCCAGGAGGGAGAGTTATGGCGGGATGAGACTATTAAGCGACATGTTAAGGATGGGAAGAGGCGGAGCCATCTTGAGGGAGAGGCTTAAAAGAGAAGCTCCTCTCTCCCTCTTTCCCCCACCTGCTGTCTACTGAGGACCTATAAAATGCTGGACACCATGCCTCGTGAGTGTGTACTTTCTCCCTGAATCTCTCACCCCGTGGGATGGCTACTGGTGTCCCATTTTCTAGCCTCGTCTCCTGGGCAAGCATGGAAGCCACTGCCTCTAGTGGAGCAATATGGCGGAGCACGAGGTTGATCGCCACATGGACGCCCATGATACAGGTCCCAGAACTCAGTCTGCATGAAGGCTTCGGCATTTTAGCCTGGAGTCTGCTGGCCAAGCCAGGTGCCGTTTCTGGAAGCTTTGTGTAAGTGGCAGAATGCCTATGTGCATGGCAGTCATGCTGGCGGGGGGCGGGGGGCCTGGGGGGCTGGGGTGCAGGGGCCGTTGGGGTGTTTGTACCACCACTACCGCCGCTACTGCTGTAGGTCAGGCTCCAAGGTAGAGGCCGCTCCCAGGGCACAGTCAGCGGGGAGGGCAGCGGGGCCTGGGCCAGCCTTGCAAGCTTCAAGCTAGAGAGCTCAGGACCTGGTGACTGGGAAGGGGAGGACTGTCCTAAAGCAGGCTTTAGACCTGGGGACAGGAGGTCCCCTTGCTGCTGTTTCTGGCTTCTGTCCTTCCTGCCCCCCAGCAGCGGACACCCCCCACCCATTCCCCCAATCTCACCAGGCGAGTGCTTCCTGTCCTTGCAGCCTCCTTGCCACACCTGCTGTCAGGTGAACCTTTCATGCCACGCCCTCCTTCGTGCACACAGTATATGCTTGTTCCTCTGTGTCACTTTCCTATAAAGGCCCTACCTCCAGGATAGTAGTAGGATTTTCTTTCCCCCCTTCTCTTCTTCTCTTTATCCTTCCTTTCCCCATGCCTTCTCCAAACTTCCCTTGATTTTTTTGCCTCATGGGGGAAACAATTTTTTGGGGGGGCATAGAGAGCCTAGCGCTGCTGTGTGATTTTTGGGTGTAGGGGCTATGATTTTAGGGTTTTATTGCTGATCTCGGATACTGTGTCTGCCATGCGTAACATACTGAATGTGAGAGCGAATGAATGGTGAGTCACCATGTTGGTGCCAGCAGTGGGTGTACGTGGACAAGGCTCAGAGCAGTGGCAGTCAGCTGTACTTGGCTTCATTGCCAAGTGGGGTTCCCCATTTTTGTCTTTTACCATAATATATGACATTCTGTCTGTATACCGTAATACTAACCAACGTGTCTGTGTTGTTCTCCGTGATAACCTCTTTTCTTTTGGCAGTGGAGTTTACCACTCGTCAAAGTTTTTGCTGGATCAGGTTCTGCTTGGTAGAGGTTGCGACAAACCCTCCAATGCCCAAATCATGGGTAGACGGAGAGAAAGGAAACACTGTGCGAAGGACCTATTTGCTTCATAGGGTTGAATATAACAAAGTCCTAGGGACTGACTGCTAGTCTTGGAAAGCAGACAGAGATGGGATTGCATGGAGCTTGGAATTTAAGAGAGGAACGGAGGAACAGAGGAGTAACAAAATTCACTAAGATCTAGATTGAGGGGTTTTGTATTGGGAAAGAAATTTCAATAAGACAACTTGCTGCCTCATCTCAAATCCGGCATTAAGTGCTTAGAAATTATGACCCTGTGGTCAGTAGCCAACAGGCAAGCCTTCCCAGCGGGTTCTTCCTGGGGTAGGGAAATCATGGAAGCTATCAATGCAGTGTTCTGTAGCCCTCTTTTCGAGAAGAGATTCTCCTTTTCAGCGGTTCAGTTCTTTGACTGTCTCTCATAATGCAGGAAGGTTAACAGGAGCTTAGTAATTTTTAAGCTCCCGGGACCAGACCGGAATTAGTTTTATCTGTAATTTGTCCAGTGACAAGCACCCTGTTGAAGGAAAATAAATATTCACTGTAATTTTTATTAGTTCATGGCCAGTTGTAAATCAAAGCTGTGAAGAATTTAAGTAGCTTTTCCCAAATCCCTGGGATTCCCAGCTCCCTGACTTATCGTTGGAAAAGGGTTGGTAGTGGGGCACCAGCGCTAACCCCGGCTGGCGAGCTTAAGGGAACGGAGCCTCTCCCTCCCATCTAGTTTTAAAATGGGATGTTGTTCTAAGACTAGGGAGAGAAGACTTTTCAGTTTAAATCCCCTCTTTTCCCTTAGGTAGGGCTCCAAATTTTAGATTTCATGGATGAATAGGTAACCTTAGTGAGTGATCTGAGACTACAGTACATAAAAATGTGTCAATAGTTCAGGGTGATTGATGGCGTCTCTTGTAACCAAAGCCACCTGCAATTTTTTATAGTCCGGTGGCGTAAGCCATCTTGAACAGATAATCAATTCTATTGTGCAAACAGTCATTTTTGTTCACCAAGAAGGCCCACTTTCTCTTCCCAAGCAGGACTGTAAGAAAATAAAACAACCCGTAGCCTATATAATTCCAGGGACCACAATTTGTGGAATATTGGGGGCATTGGTAAAGCCAGCTTTGCGTATCTCCTCCCTGTACCTCGCTCTTGTCTTCCGTGCTGACATAAAGAACAGTGAAACCATTTATGTGCCTGTGACGCAGATCAGTGAGAACGTCAGTGACCTCTCTCCATCTGCACACATGAAGGCACACAGATATTTCCGTTGAGGTATTGTTTCTTGCCCAGCTTTTGCCCAGAATGTTGATCCTTAAAGGAGGAGGAGAAGAATCTATTTTTCTCCTTAAAGAGAGTATTAGATGACATGGCAACCACAGCCTGTGGATAGTAGGAATTCAGTTTTCCTTAGCTACTCTCTGTGTTTCATTGAATGAAAAATCGTTAAAGACTCTGAATTTGAAATCTGAATTTCAGGAGGTGATCACGAAAAATACACTTGAGAGTTCAAGTTTTTTTTTGTTGTTTGTTTTTTTAAATTAAAGCAGACTTCTATATAAACAGTTCATCTACCTGTTTTCCTCACTTATATACTGGCGACCACATAGTACTCTTGGATTTTGAGTTCTTTGACTAATTCCTGGTTGAATGTCAACTGGGACATTTTTTTTTTTTTTTTTAAATTTTTAGACACATTATTTGGCCCCTGCTGTCAGGAGACATGGTAAGCCTAAAGCGGCAATTCTCAAATGTTGGTTCACAGACTCCTGGGGTCCCTGCTGTCTTTTTGCTGGGTCTTCAAGGTCAGATCTATTTTTATAGTAATACTAACACATTATTTGCCTTTTTCATGCTCTTTCTCTCATAGTAGATGGTGAAGGTTTTCATTACATTTAGAACCTCTGTGCAGCTCAGGGACTCGGTGTTTTCTGTGTGACCAATGATGGGTGTTGCAGAGTTTTGCATGGGTATAAAAATGAAGCAATAAGAGCTCAATAGATTTTAATGTACGAGACTATGGAAAGTTCATGGTTGGGGGTCCAGATTCCCATAGAAACTACCTGTTGTTGAGTTTTGGTGTAGTATCAGGGAAAGAATATCCAAATTCATCTAAGAAGGACATGACGCTCTCCCTCCGTTTCCCAAATACGTATGTGTGTGAGCATGGTTTTTCTTTATGTATTTCAGGCAAAATAAGGTATCGCAACAGATTGAGTGCAACAGAGAGGGCACCAGCCATGTTCTGTGAAGCCAGACACGAGCAAATTTGCAACGATGCCAAATGGCCACTATTTTCACTCCAGTTTTTGGGAAAATCTAATTGCTTATGAAAACGTACCACTGAAGTTGTTTATAGTAATGGATTTTTAGGTCGTGTGTTCATGAATTAATAAATATGCACATAAGAATTTTTTTTCAAAGATTTTATTTATTTATTTGACAGAGATCATAGGTAGGCAGAAAGGCAGGCAGAGAGAGGAAGGGAAGCAGGCTCCCCGCTGAGCAGAGAGCCCGATGCGGGGCTCAATCCCAGGACCCGGAGATCATGACCTGAGCTGAAGGCAGAGGCTTTAACCCCCTGAGCCACCCAGGCACCCAGCATATAAGTATTTTAACTTGAAACACGCTACATGCTGATGATAACTGTAACCTACGTAGGAAAAAGCTCTTTGGAGTCCTCCAAATTATTTTAATTTTTAAGATCCATAAAGGGATCTTGATATTAGCCAGTCTAAAAGCCACTGGTCTGAAGGACTGTGTCAGCAATAATCTACCTTTTGAAAAATCAGGTGTAGACTGAGTTAAATTCCCTGGGATCCAGGCTGTGCTTCTAGGTCTCATTTTGAAGCAGGTTCACGAAGTTTCTATTGAGTCTGCTCGATGGCTCCGGGGCCCCCATTCTGTGCACAGTGACAGAGGATGAAGACGGAAAACCCGTACAGTAATTTCGTTGATAGAGTCCATTTTTAATCTCCAATCTCCTGTGTCCCAAAGTCATGAAATCCTCTAGGACCATTTAAGAGTTTCAAACCACAGCTCCCGGAGAGGGAGTGTGGTGCGAGGGCCGCCCGACATGCCTTCTTCTGGAAATCAAAACTGCTTATCTGAAACATCTTCATCACCCATTTGGAAATAAAGAATTCTGCCTGCATGACTTCCATCCCTGCAGGAAGCTGCACACCCAGCTGACTTCTCAGTCTGGACTTGGGCTCAAGGTCACCTATGTAATTTTTTTTTTTTTTTTCAAAGCCTCCACGTCCTTCGCTTTCTGGGAGATAATAGCAAGAAGCCCATCAGTCATCATTTCCGTCCTCAATTTTCTTTTTGGCTTCCTGCAATTTTAATCCCAAGCCTCTGCAATTCCTTTCCGTGGAGCCTTAAGTAGCCCCATTTACAACCAATTTTCAGCTAATATTTGATGCATTCTTGTAAAATAAACTGAACAGTCCTCACTCCGCGGGCTTTGTGCATTTGGATGTAATGAAATCAAAGGCCCGAGAGTGGGCTTTAAACCGCTGTGGTTTTGTCTCAAGATTTTTAAAGGAAACTAAAGAGATCTTGAGAAAGAGGAGGTAGGTATTTGTTCTTGATGGCTGCATTTCAGAATCCAGTGCTGTGCTGTTAATAAAGGGGAACGCAATCACTCTTTACTCCATTTTGTACTAGTTCTTATAAAGGAGAGGAAGGGAGGAGTGGAATGAAGGTAGGGTGGAGGAGTAAAGAAGTCATGGGTTTTTCTGGGGGCTGTTTCCTCTAACTCCTTTGCATGCCTTATCTCTGGCCCCTTCTGTAAGCTGATCCAGCTCATGTCAGCTTGACATATGAACCATGCAAAGCTGCTTTTTAAAGAGATTTTAGTTCTTGCTTGACAGGCTGGGCTGAAGCCCATAAGCCACACTTGTGTCTGTGTGTGTGTGTTTAAAATAAGAGCAAAAGGCACAGTGCACCTGGTATTTCATTGAACACTAGACTTTTTTTTTTTCCTAGAAAAGAAAAAAAACAGTTAAAAAAAAAAAATAAGAGCTAAGCTTTAAGTAATAAGGCATAGCTGAGTTGGCCAGGAGTCGTGTATTAAGAACAGAGAGCCACCATTTTTGGCCTTCCTGAAGACTGTTTTTGTTCCTGATCTGTTTTCAATCTTTTAAGGGTTTTATCTTCTTTCCCACATTGCCTTAAAACCAACCCATTTCTTTAAGTTTTGTATCTTAGTCTGAAATTTCATCCTTAATTAAACATCAGAGTATCATATCACATAAGGTAAATGACACGTTCCGACCCAGGATATCTGGGTAAACTTGACCACATCCAGCGTCCTCACGGAAGGAACGCTAGAAACTGGCATTGTCCTTTAGGACTGTGTGAAGCCAGATCTGGAAAAACAGTGCCATGATTTAGGCATTGCCTATGTGTTCACTTAGATATACAAAAAGAGCCTGGTTTTATTTACGATCACAGCTCATTGCTCAATCAGCTTTCATTTCCCTCTGCTAGTATGCACTGCCAACAGCATCAAGGTTTGAAAGTAATAACTCTGGGTGCACCTGGGTGGCTCAGTGGGTTAAGCCTCTGCCTTCGGCTCAGGTCATGATCTCAGGGTCCTGGGATCGAGCCCGGAATCGGGCTCTCTGCTCAGTGGGGAGCCTGCTTCCTCCTCTCTCTCTGTCTGCCTCACTGCCTACTTGTGATCTGTCAAATAAATAAATAAAATCTTAAAGAAAAATGGTAACTCTGGTAATAGAGATCCTGATGTTGGTGCTATGACAAGGTGGTGATGAGATGGGCGCTGTCACTTTCACTGAGCCTAGGATGCTCTGTTTCCTCGTGTAGCTTGCAGACCAGCTCTCAGCGAGGTGTCCCTCTCCCCACTTAACAGATGAAGAATAGAGACACCTGGACGCCAGAAGTTGGGGTGACCTGGTTAGTGTGCCGTGTGGTAAGAGTTTGGTGCCAGAGCTGACACTGTGTTACAAAAAGTCGGTTTAATCAGCTTGTGACAGAAACACTGTATTTACATCAAAGGTGGGTGGTGGGGAGCCACTTACCACTCTACAATGCAGCCCCATTTCCATAATATTTTCGCAAGCACTATCTTAATCCTTCCAGAATGCTCATGAGGTAGGTGGTCTTATTATCCCTGTTCTGCATTTCTTCCTATCTGTGGCACTGTGGTGATGGATGCTTAATTATGACAACTTGGAACAAGGGCAGAATACTAAAATCAGGAACTGTTTTTGGTTATGTGAACTATGTTTATAGTTCAACATTTGAGTAAGTGTTTTATTAATGTTCCCATGGAAGAGATTGTTCTCTTCTAGTTATTTAAAAGAGGCTTGCTACATCTGTGGGTATAAATTTTTCTCATGAGGGTTCACAGCACTGCATGCTTCTCAGTGGATGTATTTTAAAATTGTATGTTAGTTACTGGGAAAACATTTTCAGAGGAATCGTGGTGTAGTGACATGGCAGGTCGGGACCCTAAGAGTTGGATTGTGCTTCCCTTCTAATTAGCTCTGTCACTTTGGGCAAAGCCTGTGAGTTTTCTGCGTCCTCTCTCCCCCACCTTTTGCTATAAGTGGGGTGGGGTGTCCAATAAGGATGTACTAAAATTTCTAGTATCTGTTTTAGAAAATTAATGATACCTGGTTCTTGAAATTTTTATTGCTCAATGATATTTAAACACATCAGTTCTTTTTGTTGTAAACATATGAACAATTGTGTGTCTTATGCACAGTGTCAGACTGTAAGAATCCGCTGGAAAACAGCTCTAAACTCTGTTCTCTCCTGTGGCTAGGGAATGGGATGTTGTGTTGATATATTTGGTCTTGGGGCCTGGATTACGTTTTTCGTAAAGAGATTATCAGGTCTCAGAAATTTAGTATTGCCAGCCTTCTTCGCTTACCAGCTTCCTTTATTCTTTCCTTCCTTTCTTAAAAGATTTTTATTTATTTATTTATTTGACAGAGATCACAAGTAGACAGAGAAGCAGGCAGAGAGAGAGAGAGAGAGAGAGAGTGAGAGAGGGAAGCAGGCTCCCTGCTGAGCAGAGAGCCCGATGCGGGACTCGATCCCAGGACCCTGAGATCATGACCTGAGCTGAAGGCAGCGGCTTAACCCACTGAGCCACCCAGGCTCCCTCTTTCCTTCCTTTCTTCAGTCCAAAAGCCATTAGGCAGGTCTAAGCATGGAGTCCCAGGGAGGCCAATAAGCAAATCTTTTGAAGGTAATGGGAGCCAGACCTCTTACTGTCAGAAGGTAGTTACAGATACAATGCCAGAATGAACGCCATGCTGTGAAATTTGAGTGTTGGTGTGAACTCGTGGATTTCAATATGTAGAAATTACGTATAGAAATTTTAGTGTAGAAACAAATATAAATGTTAAAGTATTTGCATGCACGTGAGTGTGTACATACATATACACACACAGCACACCTGTTTCCTGACTTTGCTTATGGAACAGGCCAGGATGCGGTGATAACCCAGTGTGAGCTTGCTTCTCATACAGATCTTGGTTTTGAGACACCAGTCTCTGCTAAGAGGAACCACGTGTCCTTAAAAAAATGTCTGGTCCTCGAGCTGAGGCAGGGATTGTGCAAAGTGAGCTTTGTATATCTTGTGCCAGAAAATAGAGGTGTTCTCGGGGAGCCCGGGTGGCTCAGTGGTTTAAAGCCTCTGCCTTCTGCTCAGGTCATGATCCCAGGGTCCTGGGATCGAGCCCCATATCGGGCTCTCTGCTCGGCAGGGAACCTGCTTTCCCCTCTTTCTCTGCCTGCCTCTCTGCCTACTTGTGATCTCTGTCTATCGAATAAATAAATACAACTTTAAAAAGAATAAAGCAATTGCACCACGAATAGCTTTAAAAAAAAAATAGAGGTGTTCTCAAAGAAAGATGGTAAGATGCCAGAAGAACATAGCAGCCCGCAAAGGGATGCCTTATGCAGACCTGGGACAAAACAGGCATCAGAATGATACCAGAGATGATATCCCCCAAAACCAGTCAGAAGTCCGTGGGGCCATACTCGTATAAATAAATACATGAATAAGTGAGGGGAGGGGAGAAAGCCAGGAAGCTGTCTGATCAGCAGAACATGTGTTCTGGAAAGATGGTGTTTCCAGCCATCTTCAGGGAATGGACTCAGGCAGGAAACATCAGTGGGTTCAAAATCTAGTGAGCGAGAGCTGGATGAGGACCAGCATAGTATATCATCTCTAAGGGTCCATCTGCAAAGCCTCATTAATTATAAAGGGTGACACAGTAACTCTACTGGAGAAATGTGGAAGAGTTGACCTTACTCAAGGGATTGAAGTTACCATCACTGTTGATGGGACCAACTAACATCGTGTGTGATTTGATGGAATGCACGGAGAACCCTTCCCCAAATGGTAATCCTTGAATCTTCTCATGAGAGAACCTTGGTAATCCCAGTTTGGGGCTTTCTTCAAAATAACGAATCAGCAATCTTTGGTAATGAAGGTTAAGAGGAACTGAGTACAGCTTTAGATGAAGCTTGTCCTCTCTCTTTAGTTTCCAAGTACAAAGTATGATCCTAGAGGCACTTTTTTTTTTTTTTTTTTTTGGACCAGAAAGAGCACTATTGTGGCAGTTGGTCCAACTTGAAGGGGGACTCAGGGTGATGGGAATATGGGGGTTCTTTCCCTAGTTCATCCAGTTTTTCTGCATGTTTGGAATTCTTTCATAATAAAATGAAAAGTTATTAGTACAGGAATGCATAGCTTTTAGTTTTTACTTTATTGTACAAAAATAAAACATTCTTTCTGGATTCTATTTTTAGTCTCTTTATTTGTATAAGAAACTTACAAGATATGGTCATTACATGGGATTTTTAGTTTTGCATTTTTGTGAAACTACATAGAGGGGAGTATCGTTTGGTGAAATCAGGACGTACGTGACGCGTGGTATGGTTTGTGGAGCTGTGGCTGAGAGACGAGTCAGAACCTTCGAGTGTCCTAGGGTCCATACTGTGAATATCACCATGATGGGGAGGCCTTTTCGATTATGGGGATCATGAGTGCGTGTTGTGGAGTCGGACTGGCCTCGGATCTGCCTTTGCTGCTTTCCAGATGTGTGACATGAAGCAGATGAATGAGACTTTTTAAAATTTCATTGATAAAGTAATTGCTAATAGTACATATGTCATGGAGATTTTGTGAGAACTGTTAATCTTGCTACTGTTCTCACAGTATCTGTACTTTGCATACAGACTAGAGAAGCTTGTTAAAAGGAATTTCATTTGTTTGCTGGAAATTTGATCCCTCCTCACACTCCAGTGATACAAAGATAGAATAGAAGTACCATCGATTTTGGACATCATCCCTGGGTACTAACCCTTCATCGTGCTTCTCTTACCCCCAAAGCCAGCTCCTACCCTTAAGCACACTTTGGGATTCCTTTACTGCTTTATAAGGGGAAGGCACACATTTTAAATGTTTAGGTAGAACAGCGGAAATGGAGACAGGATCAAAGCAAACTGTAAAGAAAACAAGACTGGAGAATCAGAATCAAGACCCAAAGAAAAACGTTTACTTTGGCAGAAATACGTAGGAAACCTAATGGCTCCGGGTCTTATTTCGAGTTCATATTGAAACTGAACATGTTTACATATTTGCAAATGTAAGTAAATTTATGCACCAGAAGGACCTAGCAAACAGGGACTGTCCCTGAAGGGAAGGTGGCGTGCTGCCGGTCCGTGTCGTCCATGAGCTACTCAGCACCCTGCCCCCTGTTCCTGGCCCCCGAGGACTCCCTGCCCCCAAAGGCTTCTAGTCCAACTCATGACCTAGCACATATAATATTTAGCACTGAGCATTATGCATTTCTCTTTTATACTCTGCTCCTTTGCTAAAAGGCTTTGAAAACACCAATCAAATTGTAGTAAGTGCTGAATTATCCACGATAAACCAGGATTACCAAAGCATAGAATGAAACAAGGATCCAGCTGGAAGAATGAGCGGGACCACAGATTTTGACCCACACCCAGAGCAATGGGTAACGAAGGGACTGATCAGAGGAGGGAAATGCACTGGTAGAGGAAGAGGTGAGGGGCTTTACAGAATGTATGTTTTCTTGTCTCATTGGTATGGAATTACAGAACTATAAGCACATTTGGTCAACTAGGTGAGTCAACTCGGGCATGGGTGAGCTTGAGGAAGTAACTCTACGTGTAACTCATTTGTTGCAGCTCTGCTAAAAACCCCAGGTTCCCTTCTGCTGACTTGGTCTCTTTTCTTTATATCATCCTGACTGTGGTGTTTTGAATTTTGGGGTCACATTTGTATATTTTGAGAAACATTGGCAATTGGACAGGCATAAGTCCCCTAGAATTGCTCAGGGCTTGCAAACTTTAAGAGTTTTCCATGGAGTAGATCATCTGGATGGATGTCAAGGCATTATGGGTCATGGTTGAGAACTCAGAACCTGAGGCTGGGTGCCCTGGGTCCGACTCCTGGTCTGTCCTTTACTGGCCGCTCCATTTTCTTCGTTTGTAACATTGTGTTGAGGTAAGATACAGATTTGATTACCTGTGAACACTGCTGCATGGGAAGCTTTCTCAAAATGGTTAACTAATACATGTTTGAGTAGAAATCAGACGTTAATACTTTTTGAGGACTCCTATAGCACACCTTTGACCTACAATTCTACTCGTTGGCTTTTGTTTATAAGTAAAATCATTTGGTAGAGTTATTCTTTTCCCATGGAGATCTAGATCTTGATTTGGAAGCTTCTGACAAAATCTTGAATGACTGACTTGTACACATTACCAGCTGAAAGTAAAAAGTGAATTCAATTCATTTAAAGAGGAATTTCTAATTACTGAAGCATGGAAACAAATTATGTTTTGAGATCGGGAACACATCAAATAAAATTCTGATTTCTTAATGTTAAAAATTATGAAAAATTTCTTTTTAAAAAAAAAGATACAACAAATAAGGAGAAATACTTGTTTTCTTTTGAGTTTATGAAGAGATTCGTAAAGGCCCTCGTCACATGAATTTTCAAAGTCTCTACTGCCTAGTTGTTGAAATAATAACAAAATATGAAGAAACCACAAATGAACGAGAAAGCTAGTTGCTGCAGGAGTTTGAGAGTTGATGGGCTACATAGGAAAGCCTTGGAAATGATGTAAACATCAATGTAGAAAAGCAACAGGAAGTGAGCCAGGGCCCCTCACACTCCAGCCGGAGGATCCCGGAGGTTTAACAGAGGAGGAAATCCCTCTTGAGACTCCCTGCTCATTTTGTGTCTAAGTGATTTGTATTATAGTGTTGAACACAGAAGCTGATTTTTTTTTTTAAAGCAATTGTGGGAAACTTCCAATAACTGGCTTATTTTCCAGGCCTCACTTTCTCCTCTTCTCACCAACATGGTTCTTACCTTCTTTGTTTTACTTCAAACTCCTTGACCTGATCGCTTGCCCATGTCCCTAAGAGATGTTTTGGACGTGAATTCCCTCTCCTCTCTCCCACACACTTACGCCACGCTCCCCTCTCTGCCTCTGCCACTAACGGGAGGAGGACCCCCCTCATTCCCACTCGTTCGCCCTCTCGCCACGCTCTCCGGTTACATCCCCTTCTCTTTATGGACTTTATTCTTGCTGGTTTTCCCTGTCTCTGCTTCCTGACTCCTCAATCCTGTTACTACCTGCGCCATCTATTTCTCCCTGAGATAGGATTCATACCCCTAAAAATGATATTTTGTATCTTTTAGTATATTTACAACGTCGCAAGGCTATCACCATGATCTAATTCCAGAATATTTTCATTACCACAAAGAAGCAGCCCATCCCATTAGTGCTTCCTCTCCATTCTGCTCTCCCCTCAGCCCTTGGAGACCATTGATCTGCCTTCTGTCTCTGAATTTCCTTGTCTTTTCCTATAAATGGCATCCGACCATCTGTGGCCTTTTGTACCTGGCTTTGGTGGCTTCGCATCACGTGTTCAAGGTTGGTTCATACTCACACATTTCTCAGCATATTCCAATGCTTTCTGGTGACTGACTGATGCTACAGTTTGGACCATCCCCTGCTTTGGTTCCCCTTCATCAATTGGTGGACATTTGGGTGGTTCCACACTTTGGCTATTTTGGTGGAAAAGTGCTGCTGTGAACGTTTGTGTACAAGCTTTTGTGTGGACATAGCTTTTCAGTTCTCTTGGATATAAATCTAAGAGTGGAAATTCCTGGGTGAAGAGAAGAGTTTTATGCTGACCATTTTGAAGAATTGTCCGTTTTCCCCAGTGGCTGGGCCGCTGTCCATTCCCATCAGTGATTGTCTGAGGGTTCCAAGACTTCCTTATCCTCCCCAACACTTGTTATGGACCGTCTTTTTCATTAGCACCCTCCTGCTGGATGCAGAGTGTTCTTTATCTCCTGGTCTTTTACAGATGTCATTTTCTCTGGGGGAGCTCTCCGGAAGGCCTCAGCGCTTCCCTTCTTTGGGGAAGGCCTCAGCGCTTCCCTTCTTTGGATCGTGTTAACAGTTCCTCCTATATCTTTCCAGAACCCCCTGTGCTTATCCTTGGAACACTCCTCATCACACTGAATTATAATTGTTACCTTTATCTACTCCATTAGAGTGTGAATGTGCTAGGGAGGGTACTAAAATATCATTTCCTGTGTATCTCCTAGGATTAACCCAGTGCCTGACAGTTACTTCGTCTAATCTTTTTGAGGAGAAGGGGGTGGGGTAGGAGATTTGCAGATGACACTTGACAGCATTATTACCTGAGCCCCTGAACGTTAGAAAGGAAATAGGCATTGGTGTTTTTTGTTAGCTGATACTTAGTTGTCTAGGAGAAAAGACAGGACTCTTTAGCCTGTAGGTTTTCTGGGACGTTACAGTATTTTCTTTTACTGTCATACTAATCAATTACAGTCCCTTAATTTTACCAAGAAGTTGGAAGGGGAGAACTAGAGGTCACCTTATCATCCCACTGTAAGGAGAAAACACAAAGGAGAATTTAAAAATCTAAATCAACGAGCCATTTTTACTCTGACCTTTTGGAAAGCATCACTGATTGAGAGCTGTCTGTTCCTTTTTACAAAATACTACCGGTTTCATGTGTAGACTAAAAAAATTCCAAAGGTCCTTGGAAGGCCCCACAGTGCCCTGAGATTTGAGGACCTTCAGAACCAGTGCCTTTTGATGGTGCTTAGTTTCAAGTATCAGGACCCTGAAGTTCATTAACATCAGAGCTGAGCAGATAGAGATCAGGGCTGGGGAACAAAAGCTGGAAGTGGAATTCAACATAATTAAAGACTTAAAAAAAAAAGTTTGAATTAAAAAGTACATCCCGCTTGAGGTTGACTCATTGCAAATTACAATGCCCCGCGCTTGAGTATGGATTAAAAGGAGTATTTAATTAGTTCTTTTGAGCATTTCTCTTCCAGAAACCTATTTGCTTTCATGATCAATATTTAGATAATTTTGTTTCCGGTTATTATTTATGATCCTATAAGGATTTGTTTCTCGCGTCTTAGGTTTTTCTTAGTTGAAATAAGGTTATTCTTGGAGTAGACAACCATTCCCTTACTCGATGGTGCTCTCCATGCCCTGGAAACTCTATCCTGCTCCTTCGCTGGGATTTTCGTAGGCTTCTGGAATGGAGAGGAAATGGGGGAGGGACAGAGAGAGAAACAGATGTAAGTTGGACCCAGATCAGTGAGATAGTATCAGATGAGGCCAAAATGAATTTAGCAGCTCCTCTTCCCATGTTTCCCACTCAGGCGCACACATATTGTTACTTGGAACACCACTTGCATTTCTTTCATACTTCTAAGATTTTTCTTCAGCTTCAGTAACAAACTTTAACTTCAAAGAAGAGCCAGGAATGGAAATTGAGATTTTTTTTTTTTTCTCTTTGAGCAGGCGAATGTGCTTAGAATGGGCATTTCACTATGAAAGTTTGATTGGTAAATAATAGAGTTGACACCTTTTCAGCATGAAAATGAGAACCTGGAAGGGGTGAAAGGTCTTTATCTTTGGAGCCCTGTGTATCCGAGTGTGAATTCTCATTTTGCCAAGAAGAGTTGCATGACTTCTGCACATCAGTCCATTTGGTCTAGCTTCCCTCATATGTAAAATGGGTATGTTCAGTTTTACTTCGTACGTATTGTTGTTGTGACGGTAAAAGAATTTAATGACACAGAGAAGGCATTGAAAAAAATGGTAGCGGTTTCAAAATTGCCTTATTCACTGAAGGAGAAAGTGGCTGAATCATTCTTAGAAAAAGTAAGTTTTTTTTTAATCAAGCAATCTTTTAAAATGTCAACTAGGCATTTTATCCTGGTGATGTTTAGTTTAGATATGAAGGGTAGTTCCATTCCCCTGGTTTCTTTTTTTGTGTGTTTATTTTATTTTTTAAAAATTTACTTATTTGAGAGAGAGGGAGAGTGAGAGAGAGCGCACCAGAGTGGGAGGCCAAGCAGGGGGAAGGGCAGAGGGAGAGGGGGAGGGGGGCTCCGCGCTGCACTGGACCCTGGGATTATGACTGGAGCCCAAGCAGACACTTAACTGATTGAGCCACCCAGGTGCCCCCATTTCCCTGGTTTTTGTCTGTAAATGTGGAAGACAAAGAAAAAAATTGAAAATTGACAGTGGAAATACATAAACTTGTATAGATGAACTATAATACCACGTGGTAGTTAATATGTATTTAATGGAAATTTAATAATATCAAATGGGAGTAAGAGGAATCCAAGGTTTAATTTCTTGTGGTATATATGTCCACTATAGATAACTGAGTCTTAGCCTTTGAAAAAAAAATACATACACATATATAGTATATAAATATATTTCCAAAAGAAATTTATATTTATCTCCAGTGTGTATCTTAAATACATACTTATATATGAAATAGATGTATATAGACATAACTCAAGTATATCTATATATTTTGCAAATACACCATGTATAAATCTATTGATGTATTGGCTATATGTACATCCAAAGCGAAAATAGGTGAGATAGCCTTCCAAAACGTTTATTCCCATTATTTTCCAAAAACATTTATTTATTTATTTTTAATTATTATTTTTTAAAGATTTTATTTATTTATCTGACAGACAGAGATCACAAGTAGGCAGAGAGGCAGGCAGAGAGAGAGAGAGGAGGAAGCAGGCTCCCCGCTGAGCAGAGAGCCCGATGTGGGGCTCCATCCCAGGACCCTGGGATCACGACCTGACCCGAAGGCAGAGGCTTAACCCACTGAGTCACCCAGGTGCCCCTCAAAAACATTTATTGAAATAAATAAAATTTATCGAAAATGATTTTAGGTCTCAGGAAGCTGCATAGATGATAGGATTCCCACGTGTCTTTCACTCAGCGTCCCCAGTGATCAGATCTTCAGTAGCCATAGTAAAATCATCAAAACTTGGAAAACTTGGTAACTGACACTGGTAAGTTTACTGTTAGAGAGCTTAACCCATTCTAGTCTTTTTAAATGGAGAAAATTCTTTTCTAGGTCTTGATTACCTGATCTTCCCTGAGGTACCCTTTTGAGAGTTCGTACCCTTCATGGAAAGACGTTCTGAAGTCAGGGTGCCTTTGGGTAAATCTCGGCTTTGCTGCATATTTCCGTGTGCTTATTAGCACCTGTGATCGTCTGTTTCTTCTTCCGTTAAAGGGGTTATCATTGACCTGACAGAATTGTTCTGAGGATTAGCCATTGTATATGCCCAGAGCAGCCTTTCGAATAAATGATAGTTTTCAGGATTGTTGTTCTCTTACTATATTTTCATCAGAATCTGAAGTAGCTGGTTGTTATCTTTAACGTGGCGTGTGTCCTTTGGCACTTGGCGAACGCTTACGCGTTGAGGACCAGATACTAGTAAATACACTAAAACAGCTCTGTGGTTCCTCCATGTCCATGTCTTGGTACTGGACCTGCTCTGGTCCCTTCCCCCTTACCTGCCCTTCCAGCTCTGCTCTACCCTCGTTCTGCCCTACAGACAGAAATCATTCCCTCTCCTCGCAGGAATTCTCTTTCTCCTCCAGGTCTGTTTTGTTATGTGGAGTATATGGAACCTAGTTATTTTTAGTTTTTTGTTTTGTTTTAATAATGCCTCTTAATTACTTAATTCTGTTTCCTGAGAAGTTGATTATAGCTCTCTGCAGATGCCTCCTTGAAACCCAAGCTCACAGAGCCAACTCCTGGGTATTCCTGCGCAAAGTGCCCTCCGGGAAGCGTCGTTTCCACAGTTGTGATGGGGGTTAGAGAATGGTGCTGGCTGTTGGGGGGTGTGTGTCAAAATAAGCCTCAGTATTCTCCTCTACTTGTC
The DNA here is from genome assembly GCF_902655055.1 of Lutra lutra. NCBI lineage: Eukaryota > Metazoa > Chordata > Mammalia > Carnivora > Mustelidae > Lutra > Lutra lutra. Next base: position 6,548,608 of record NC_062283.1, on the reverse strand, counting down.
ATGGCTTCCAAGTGGAAGCAAAGTTCTCTTCTTAATTGTATTTAAAAAAAATATTTATTTATTAGAGTGTGAGAGCATAAGCAGGGAGAGTGGCAAAGGGAGAGGGAGAAGCAGACTCCCTGCTGAGCAGGGAGCCAGATGCAGGGAGCCAGATGCAGGGCCCTATCCTGGGATCCCAGGACCCTGGGATCATGACTTGAGCTGAAGGTAGACGCTTAACCAACTGAGCCGCCCAGGTTCCCCTTAATTTCATATATCTATGCATTTTTGCCTCTTCTAGCGCAGAACTCTCTAGCACTATTTCAATAGCTCAAAATGACTGTTTGCAGTATTGGCCCAATGAAGGTGTTTTCTGGCAAGCCCTTCTGGGGCAAGGAACTCACACTCCCCTTAAAAGAGGATTTTTAGTTGGTTTGGGCCAGAAATTTTTGTTTGCTTTTAACTTCTCATTGCGCTGCAAGTGGGAGCCGGTGGACTTGTCCGGTCTCTACTGCATGTCCTTGTCCTCTTAGCCTCTGCCCTCCTGGAGTCTCTGCAGCCTCCTCCCCTTCCCAGTTTTCTCTTTTATTTTCTTGGTCCCCAGGACTTCTACCCTTTTCATGGGCCGACTTGAGATTTCCAAGAGGGGGCCCCTATTTTCTTATATCTCCATATTATTCAAATGTGTTTAAGGACGGTTTAAAAACGTTCCTTTCTGTTTTCAAGTATCCCTTTATGCTTCAGCAAGTGGCATATCATTTCCTGCTTTAGTTCTGGCCTCGGGCCAGTGAGCCAGGGCTGAGGCAGGGGTGAAAAGTTCACTGTCCGGAAGTGCCGTGTGGCTCTGACTCACGTGACCGGGAGCAGCCCCAGACTCCCAGGAATTCCCTGTGGATGTGAGTCTGGGAGAAGGCAGCCCGGGATGGGGGGGGGGGGCCCTTTGCTCCATTCTGCTTTCTGTGCTTGGATTTTTAAGGAATGCACAGCCCCTTTCTTCTAGGGATTCTCTCTAATGCTCTTATTAGCATCTAGAGCGATGGTGTCTTAAAATTGAAAGTTGTAGGGGCGCCTGGGTGGCTCAGTGGGTTAAAGCCTCTGCCTTCGGCTCAGGTCATGGTCTCAGGGTCCTGGGATCCAGCCCTGCATTGGGCTCTCTGCTCAGCGGGGAGCCTGCTTCCTCCTCTCTCTCTGCCTGCCTCTCTGCCTACTTGTGATCTCTGTCTGTCAAATAAATAAATAAAATCTTAAAAAGAAAAATTGAAAGTTGTAATCCACTGGTAGGTTATGCAGTCAATCCAGTAGATAGAAATCAGTATTAAAAATAGGTAGCAATATCAAGAGTAGGCGTGACACGTAATAATATGTGATTTTCTTCAACATGTGTTTGATACAGGTAGATACATGTAAACGTGCATTCTCATAAGGGCCCCACTTGGGTGTGTCTGCGTGCATGCTGGCGTGGGATGGTTCCCTCTATCCCCCATTCTGTTCTTCCCAGAAGCTAATTTCCAAAGTGTAGGTAGGTACTTGCCAACGAACGTGTTCTTACAAAAATACACGTGATATCATATTTTGAACTTATCGTGCCTATATTTTAATTTATGTAAATGTGTTACATATCCTCTTTTCTTATTTCTCTACCTGGCATGGTCTGAAGGTCCATGAACATTGCTATGTGTGCCTCTAGCTCACTGAGTCCAAGTGGTCATTGGATGCTACTGTGCCCGGTGCCTGGTTATAGTCTCCCCTAGTGATGGACACCTGCACCGTCTCCATCTTATCGAACCACCATCAGGGCTGCTGTGAAAAGCCTCAGACGTGCCCCCGCTACTGGAAACTACCAAGGGGCATTTATTTATTTGGGATCCAGATGGATAGTGGAATTGCTTGACCTTAGGGTGTGTGTGTGTGTAAGACGCTCAGATACCCTTAACAGTATAGTTTTAGCAGGTACTCTGAGTCTCTCCAGATTGATACCCCATTCACACTCCCACCTCCCCCAGCGGTATGAGTGTGTATATACCCACATTCCCACTAATACTTAGCATCAAGTTTTCTTTTCTTTCTTTTTAATTTTTAAAGATTTTATTTCAGAGAGAGAGAGAGTGAATACAAGCAGAGGGAGGGGCAGGCAGACGAAGAAACAGGCTCCCTGCTGAGCAAGGAGCCTGATGCAGGACTTGATCCCAGAATGCTGGGCTTATGACCTGAGCCCAGGGCATACGCTTAACCGACTGAGCCACCTAGGTGTCCCACCTGTCCTTATTCCGTGACCTTTGTCCATTGTGTTCTTTTAGTGAATCAAAATCTTTTTTTTTTTAAAGATTTTATTTATTTATTTGACAGAGATTGCAAGTAGGCAGAGAGGCAGGCAGAGAGACAGGAAGACAGAGAGGAGGAAGCAGGCTCCCTGCTGAGCAGAGAGCCCGATGTGGGGCTCGATTCCAGGACCCTGGGATCATGCCCTGAGCCGGAGGCAGAGGCTTTAACCCACTGAGCCACCCAGGCGCCCCGTGAATCAAAATCTTTAATGTTAATTCAACAAGATTCGACTTTGGGGGCTCCATGAAATAAATGAATCCCTATCCCTTTGTCATAAAGTTTATGTTATCTGTTTATTTTATAGTTTAATCTTTCACGTTTAGGTCTTAACCCATCTGGAATTTTTATACACACACACACACACACACACACAACACACACCCCATATCTCTCTCTCTCTATGTATGGTAGGAATCTAGTTTTTTTTTTGTTGTTGTTGTTTTGTTTTTTTTTTTAAAGATTTTATTTATTTATTTGACAGAGAGATCACAAGCAGGCAGAGAGGCAGGCAGAGAGAGGAGGAAGCAGGCTCCCTGCCGAGCAGAGAGCCCGATTCGGGGCTCGATCCCAGGACTCTGAGATTATGACCTGAGCCGAAGGCAGCGGCTTAACCCACTGAGCCACCCAGGCGCCCCTCTAGGTTTTTTTAATACGGTGATTCTGTGTCCTTGGTATCACCTTTGTGCTCCATTGGTTTCTTCCTTCTTTAACCACACTTGCACTGCTGCATTATTGTAGCTCTGTCGTGTATCCGTGTGTAAGTCCCCCTTACTGCTCTTCTTTTTCAGGATGGACTTAGGTATCTTTGAAGCTTTTTCATATAAAATTTGAGAGTTTATTAGTGTCTTCAAAATACAACTGAAGGTCTCATTTGGGATGTGTTGAATTTATAACTTAAAGCAGGAAAACCAACATTATTATTTTTTAAAGATTTTATTTATTTATTGGACAGAGAAATCACAAGTAGGCAGAGCAGTAGGCAGAGAGAGAGGGGGAAGCAGGCTTCCTGCTGAGCAGAGAACCTAATGCGGGACTCGATCCCAGGACCCTGAGACTATGACCTGAGCTGAAGGCAGAGGCTTAGCCCACTGAGCCACCCAGGTGCCCCAAGAAAACCATTATTTTAGTAAGTTCCATCTAAGACCTTTAACTGTGTTTCTGTTCTATCATCTGACTGTTTTATAGTTCAAATTACTCTCCACAGATACCATTATTCTTGTTAATAATGGGAGCATATAGAAGATGAAGGCAAATAATAAAAATAAGGCATAAAATGATTCTGAAATAATTATAGAAATTGTGGTTTAGCAGTTGTTTAGGTAGTAACATCCTTTGACCATGGAATAGTAATATAAGAAGAAATCTTCAGGATAATCTCCGTTACCCCAACATTGTATAAGTAAAACCAATTCCCAGGGAGGTCAAAGGACTCACTCAAGAGTCAAATCTAGAGTTGGGGAGAGAATCTCAAATTGAAAAAAGGTTTTCTACCCCTAGTCCACACCTTTTGCCAAAAACAGTGCCCATAATGGCCATATACTTCTGATATCTTGGTGTTTTGTTTTTTTCCTAGACTCATGATTTGCCTAGGCTTCAGAAGAAATGGCTTTCTTTGTTACTGGAGTTCACAGAAAGAACGATTCACCTGCCAAATCCCTGAGATGAGGGGTTGTGGGGGGGGCCTTCTGAGCAGCACATTGTTTTCTTATTAATAATGGTGCAAGTTGGCATTGGGGTCGTTTCCAACAGTCATTTCCTTGCATTCCAGTGGTGGTTGATAGAAACTTTAAAAGATATACAGTGGTCCTTGCACAAAATAATGGCCACATATTAACATGTTAATGAAGGGCTAGACTGCTGAGCATGGCTGGTTTGCCAGAGCAGGAGAGAGGGGTCTGTCCTCACTGCTGTGGTGGCCCCTCTGCCAAAGCCAGATGGGAGAAGGTCCAGCTTGGGTTGAGGGGCGGGTCGTTATTCATTAGTGACATGCACTTTCTCCCTCTCCTCATGTGCACGTTGAAACTTGGTTTTTGCTCTCTTGAACTCATCTAATTTCTCCCAAGTAAGTTGGTCTGGGGACAGAAATGAGGGCCCTTCCTTGTTTCAGACGGACAGCAGAGCTCATGAGGGAATAATTCCAAGACTCATTCCTTTGTTTTAATGACATCAGTTGAAGAATCTTACGTCAAAACCCACATGATTTCATAGAATTTTAACTCAGCGCATTTGAATCGGAATAACGTGTCATTTTGGTCTGAGTTTGTGTAGTAGGGCCATTGGCTTCAACAAAAGGAGGGGTGGGAGTGTGTGTGTGTGTGTGTGAGTGTGTGTGAGTGAGTGTGTGGCTAGTCCTGTTAGTGGGTGGCAGAGGGAACCCTTGAATGTTTCCTGAAGGTTGCAGAGCTGTCCATCTGCTCTTGTAGCCAGTCTAGACACTCCTGTCCCACTGGAGACCATAGCGATGTTGGGTGCCCATGTGGCCGAGTGATCCCAGAGTTGTGTCTTCAGGATCCAACTTTAGAATTCAGTGTGTTTCCACTCATCCGTCAGGGCTTTTTAACCCGGCTGTTCCCTGCCTACCTAGCCCTCTCAGCTGAACACGTTCTAGAAGGTCACTGCTCATGGTCTTGGGCTGACTTCTAGGACTCCTGGGAGTCCTCTTTCCTGCAGTGTCAGCTGCATTCTCCTGGGCTTGCTGGCTTGTCGCTCCCCATGGCATGTCACCAAGTCCTCACCACTACTAGGTCGTGTCTCCTGTGTGCGTCCCTTGCTCCTGCTCCTTGCCCTTGTCACTCATGCCTGCTACCCTGGGTTACCTCTCACTGTCTGTTTAGCAAACTCCGTTGCAGGCTCCTCTTGGTCAGTAGCTTTCCCTGGACTCTGGTTTTGGATGTGACCATGATTTACCTGTTCTGCTGGACAGCTTCCTCAACTTTCATGAACTTAGTTTTTCATCCCCAGAGTGTGAATGGCAAGAACTTGAACCGTTAGGAAGACTGTGGAGATAATGAATGTAAGGTACCAAACACAGGGCCTGGCACGTGTAATAAGGACTCTGTCTTGTACTACCATCCTTGATTTTTTTCAAGGGTGATTTCTTCCTCCTTGGTGATGGTGCCCAGTGTTCCTGTCTTCTTCAGATTAGATTTCATCATCCCTGATCGTCCCCAGTCCAGAGGGCCCTCGCGAGCCCCATCCATCCCCGTCCAGCCCCTCGCTGGGTGATTTGAAAATCTCTATGTCTCTGACATCATCTTGAATTTATTCCTCTAGCTTTTGCTCTCTGTCCTTTTTTCCACTTGTGTCCTGGAATGTGAGCCCTATAAAAACGGAGGCTGCATCTGTCTGCTTTGCTGCAACAGCCCAGAATGACCAAGGGAGACTTAGAGGTCTTTTCAAGGCTGACGAGTTGTTGGAATTCAGCCTGCCCAGGCGGGCACCAAGCCCTTAGCTGTTCAGAATATGCAGCAGCTGCCTGGAGAGCAAGCAGTGTGGGCAAGAGCCTTCTGAAGACGGAAATACAGCCACATAGAGCATGAGAATCTATCTCCATAGGCTTTTGTGTTTTATACCTGGAAGATTCACCCTAGGGGTAGTCATTACGAGGAAGGATCTGAGTAGCTCCATGAAATTAGGTTTTCTGTTTTTTGTTGGATCAAATAGACCTTCTTAAAGTACTTTCTTTTGGCCACGCCATTCCTGGCTTTCAGTTTTCCTTCAGCCTTGCCCCGATCCCACCCAGACTTTGAGCTGCCCGTCCATTGCCAGGACCATAGTCCTTATGGACTGTCCTGCTGCAGGCCACGTGACTCTGCTTTTAGGAACCACAGATGCAACCTTGCTGAAGGCTTGGCTGCCTCCCAGCGCATGCCCATCCCTGACCTCCTTCCTCTGCTTCTTTGTAACCCAAAAAAGGCCTGCATCTCTGCCATCATTGTTCTCCCCACTTGATGGGTAAATAATAAGCACGTGCTTTATCACCAAAGGAAGAGTTCCCAGCTGACTTCCAGTGTCCTAGATCAGAGTAGCAAGGAGCACCCTGACCCCGCCCACCACGTAGGTGACACCTGGTCCCCACATCACCTCTGTCCTCACCCTACCTGCTTCCCCACCAGTGAATCTCCGTGTTTTCTCACTGTGTCTGGACTGTTCCACTGCTAAGAAAACTTGTTTAGGATAAGCTTGGGCTGCTCAGCCTGACATTCAAGGTTTACCCAGGCTGGATCCCACTTGGTTGCCAGCCATGATTCCTACGTGACTCCCTGGCCAAGTGTTAGCCAGGCACGAGATGTCTTTGCACTCCAGTGCTTGACTTCAGCCATGCTCCAGACCTACCTGAATCTCTCCCTGCTCCTTTGTGTGTGTTCGGACAAACGCTGAGCCTCAGTTCCCAACTCAGGTCCTGGTGGCTCCAGGAAGTGTCTCCAGGTCTTCCAGTGTACATGTAACCCACCTTCCCCTTGAACTTCTCCTCCTTTCCTGCTACCCCTTCATTTGGGTGGTTTCTGCTGGATGTAGCACCGCTCACCTCACTCTGAGTATGCTGGGCCTCCCCTCTTGACCTGAACGCCCCTTGAAGGAAGGAAGATGGTTTTCTTCATTCTCTGAAATGGTGTCAGGAGAGTAACTGTTCTGTCATTGCTGAATATGGCAATAATGTCTGCCCTTTCAGTGCATCGTGTCTTTCACATATTGTGCTGTTTGTTTTACATGTGCTAGCTCCTTTAATTTTCCAATTATCCCATGACATAAAACACGTATTTTACAAGAGAAAACTGCAATTCATCTCATCCAGCTCAGAGTTTGGGGGAGTTGAGTTTCAAAGGTCCGTCCGGTTCTAAAACCGGTGTTCTTTCCGCTGTTCAGTGATGGTGGATCACAGTGGTATGCGTTTGAAATTTGGGAATAAATAGCAGAAAAGGAGGGTGAGATTTCCATTATCATCTGAAGACTCTGGAACCTGTTCCTGAAGAAAATGGGTAGTAAAGATGGGGGAAGACGGGGAAGACTCCGTGTGTGTTGAGGAGACCAACACCCACCAAGTTCTTCTTCAAGTCACACTGATTTTCATTCCTGCTTCTCCATCTGGGCAGCCCATCCCGGTGAATCAGGCCATGAGATATCGATCATGGATAACATCTCAAACGTATTTTAGCCAGTGGTTTTCAAGATTTCTTAAACTTTTTCACTAGATATGTTTACAAGTTATAACTTGGTTTTTGGCTTTTTTTCTTCAGGCTTTCTCAGGAGTCAGCTTACTGAGTGGAAGGAACACGAGCTCCCCAGTGAGTAAGTATCGTTTTAGATTTATATTTAATACAAGAGGAAAGGGATGTAAGTTTAACTTCTAACATCCAGCAGGTTACAGATCCTTCTGTATTCTTTTTTTGGAGGGGGTGGTATACATTCTTCCATGGGTTCATCCAAATAATTGACTAAGGCCATTTACTTACATCCTCAGAAAAATCTCTCTAAGTGTAGTGGTAGTCCACTGTTAGTACTCATTTTTTCTTATGTACCCATGATCATTTGCTATAAGCTAATTATCATCACTTAAGAAGTTGTAATCAGCACTAAGATCACAGAAGCACGGAGCTCTAAGTAAATCTCAGTATCAACTTCCGATGCACAGGTCCAGGACAAGAAGAGCACGTGCATAGAATGTCTCAGAAATTTGGGGCAGTTTACCCTCTTGGGGTCTAGGTTCCAACAAACAAAACTAAAGGATCAGACTCAATGGTCTTCAAGGTTTCTTCAACTTGAAATCATTCAAAATCTATGCTTTATTTTTTGTCCATTTCTCACCTCATTGATTTGTCTTCCAAAAGTTAACCTAATGTCTGGCATATCTGGGGAAATAGAAACAGCAGGCTTATGAGAATTACAAGACTGTTAGATGAAGTGGTTATTTCCTTCACTCTCTTTTAAAAATAGCAGTGTCTTGGACATTAGGGAACGAACAGGATGCATCGGAAGGACCACTTATCCAGTGAGATAAAGAAGTTAAGAAACCCAAAACACAAAAACCTGGGTAGGATTTTTAGCACTTTACTTGTCCAGACATGGCCAAGAATGAGTTAGAACTGGGGTGATATGGGGACCGGGGTGGCTCAATGGGTTAAGCCTCTGCCTTTGGCTTAGGTTGTGATCTCAGGGTCCTGAGATCGAGCCCCACATCAGGCTCTCTGCTCGGCGGGGAGCCTGCCTCTCTGTCTGCTTGTGATCTCTCTCTCTCTCTGTCAAATGAATAAAAATAAAATCTTAAAAAAAAAAAAAAAAGAACTGGGGTGGTAACTGCCCCAGTGTTTTTATAACTTGAAATAACCAAAGACAGTCTTAGGACACCATGATTTAGGGAGTATATATTTATTGTTGGCTCTGTCTCTGCAGGACATCCTCTGGGGATTGACTTAAGTTAGTATTGTCCCCATTTTTCAGATAAAAAAACTGAAGTTTAAGAGATGTGCCTGTCCTCCAGTCCCATACAGTGGTGGAGCCACCATCCAGTTGTGTCTGTATTTGACCATGATCGTTGGTTGTTTCCCTTGCACTTGTTTCTGTCAACACCAGAATTGTCTGCCATCATGATGTCTTATTTATAGGTTCAGGATCCCACACTGTCTTTCTGTAGTTCGGTAGCCGGGTAGAGCATGTATGCTGTAACTCACTACCAGATCTTTTCTGGTGTTATGACTTCATTAAATGTTGAATAATAACGAAGGCACACTTCCGTAGGAAGTGTGAAAACACTGTTTACACCTGACAAAATCAACTCACTGTTATGTCTATCAAGGTACAAGAATGCAAATTGTGAGGTATTAGACAAAGAGTTTTTCTGTCTTCCCATTCTTAAAATTAGGGACAAATAATACTGATAGAATCGGATGAAATTTCTTTTTTCAATTGTAAATATTGAAAATACGTCCTGAAATACTCATGTTCCTGATTCCATTTTTAATTCATTGTCTTTATTTTTGGATACTAACCCTGTGTGAAGAAAAATACTATAATTTATAAAAAATGACAATATTTAAAAAATATATATATGTGCGCACACACACACACACACACACACACACACACACACATACACATATATATCCCCCCCCCCCCAGATTGGTGACCCCTAGTAGTTTCTAACTTGGTTCCTAAGGTATCTGCTTCAGATGTGGGGAGACCATTGCATGTTTGGTTTGTTGAAATTGTAATTCCAGTTGCAAAATTCTTCTAGACTGTTGAATCAGGGTTCCAATGATGATTTCTTTTTTCCCTACTGATTGAATCTTTTAGAACCATACTGTCCAATATGGTAGTTACTGTCCAATAAAATAAAATCTGTAAGTATAAAGCGAAACAAAATATTTAGTTCCTCAGTTGCAATAACCACATTTCAAATGCTTAATAGCCAGATAATGCTTAGGGAGTACCAGGCTGGAAAGTGTGGATGTCGAGCATCGCTAGAATCCCAGAAAGTTTTGTTGGAAAGTGATGATCAAGGGTCATGTTAATGATTTTTAAAAGACTGTTTTTATGATACTAAAAATCAAGACTATTTTTAAGAGCAGTTTAAGATTCTCAGTAAAATTGAGGGGAAGGTACAGAGATTTCCCATATACCCCCCTACCCCCACATAGGCATAGCTTACCCCATTGTGAACCTCTCCCACCAGAGTAGTACATTGGTTGCAATTGATGAACCTCCATTGACACATCATTGTCATCCAGAATCCCTAGATTCTGTCACTGCTCCTGGACGCTTGGTAGTATACCTCTTATGGGTTTGTACAAAGCTGTAATGATATATATTATGATATATAGAGTGTTTTCACTGCCCTAAAACACCTCTGAGTTCTACCTATTCATCCCTCCCCAGTCCTAGCAACCACTAATCTTTTTACTGGCGCCATAGTTTTTTCTTTTCCAGAATATGGTATAGTTGGTAGTATACACTATGTAACCCTTTCAGACTGGCTTCTTTCACTTGGGAACACGTGCTTAAGTCGCCTCCATGTATTTTCATGGCTTGATCACTCCTTTTTGTCTATTTTGTTCAAAGCACTGTATAATAGTCCATCCATTGTCGGAATGTACCATAGATTTTTTTCTGGTATTTGTTTTGTTTTTTTTTGGTTTGTTTTTCGTTTTTAATCCATTCACCTATTGAAGGACATCTTGGTTGCTTCCATGTTTTGGCAATTAAGAACAAAGTTGCCATGAACATCTGTATGCAGGCTTTTATGTGGTTAAATGTATTCAAATCCTTTGAGTAAATACCAAGGAGCATGATGGCTGAATCGTGTGGTAAGGGAATCTTTATTCTTCTAAGCTGTGAGTGGAGCGTTCATGTTGCTCCACATACTTGCCAGCATTTGGTGTTCCAGATTTTGGCCGTTTTAATAGATGTGTAGTATCTCATTGCTTTAATTTGCATTTCCTATTGACGTATGTAGATCATCTTTTCGTATGTTTCTTTTCCATCTGCACATCATGTTTGATAATGGGCCTGTCATGATTTTTGGCAGATTGCCTTCTTATTATTGAGTTTTTGGGATTCTTTGTATATTCTGAATAACAGTCCTTTGTAAGATATGTCCTTTGCAGATATTTTCTCCTGGCCTGTGACTTGTTTTCTCATTCTTGTGACATTTTCTGTCACAGAGCGTAAGTTTTTAAGTTTAGTCAAGCCCGGCTCATCGGTTCTTTCATGGATTTCATCTTGTTGTCTAAGAAGTCATAGTCATGCCCAAGATCAAGTAGGTTTTTTTCCCCTGTGTTATCTACTAGGAGTATGTAGTTTTGCACTTTCAATTTATTTGTTTATTTTTTGAAGATTGATTTATTTACTTAGAGCAAACACACAGAAGGAGAGGGAGAAGCATACTCCCTGTGGAGTCCCAAAGTGGGGCTCCATCCCAGGACCCTGGGATTGTGATCGGAGCTGAAGGCAGATGCTTAACTAACTGAGCCATCCAGGCGCCCTTGCATTTTCAACTTAGATCTGTGGCCCATTTTGAGTTAACTTTTATGAATGGTGTAAAGTCTGCCTAGATTTATTTTATTTTATTTTGCTTGTGGATATCCAGTTGTTCCAGACCCTCTCGTTGAGAACACTCGCCTTTCTGCGTTGCGTTGCCTCTCACTACTTGTTAAAAAGACCAGTTGTGTGTCTTTCTGTGGGTCTGTTTCTGGGCTCTCCATTCTGTTCCACTGATCTGTTTGTTCTTTTGCCGATACCACACTGTCTTGATTACTGTAGCTCTGTGCTCAGTCTGGAAGTTGGGTAGTGATGATCTGCTTTTAATAATTTGTTTATTTGGATTCAAAACATTATGAATTGGGTGCTTGCCAGAAAAGGTAGCCAGCTCTTCCAGCCAGAAGAGGTTATGTATGAAGAATGTGCTTTGGAGGTTCTGGCAGATATTTCTAATTGCACATAAGCAGCTCTGCATTATGTGACTTGCTCCAGCATATGTAACAGCACTGGCCGCCGTCACTAAAGCTTGTCTCAGAATCTGTTATTCTGAATAACCATAATTTTATCAGATACATTGCCCTGCTGGTTTTGATTGGTTGTATCTGTGCTGCGTGAACTGGTAAGGAGCAGCCATAGACTCAAAAGACTTTGGTATAAAATCCGAACCCAGGGAGTCTTAAGTTACAGAGCTGCTTTAAGTCCGTTTTGTAGTCTGCAGATTGTCCTACAGAAATTCACCCTTGAGAGCCTTGGGGAGTTCAGCAGACTGTCTGGTGGCTGTCTGTCCAAGTTCCTTGAGGCAAAGAAAAGAGACAACAGATCCTTGTTCTTTGACAGCTTTATTGAATGTATTCAGTCTTAGGTTTTGAATAATTTGTTTAACTAGAGATATTTTGCACAGTGAATAAAATTTCTTTGCTATGAAATTTAATCCTTATAGGATCTTCAGAATAATTTTAACACTTGCCAGATCTCTGCATCAACTGCTCAGCTCTCCAGATGCCTCTATGACTTGAAACAAACTCTACTCTCTACTTCTGATTTTTCGTCTCTCGTGAACGGGAAGTACAGAAAATATGTGTTTAAAAAAGGAAGTTTTTTTTGCAGAAGTTGATTGGTTTAATGTTTTTCTTGATCTTGTTCCCTCCAAGCACATGATATTTGATGATTTTTTGCTAATTCTTCTTTCTCATTGAGTAGATACATGTATAAAAGATAATGTAAAAACTGCAAAATTAGCTCAGCGACAATAAAAAATGACTAGGGAAGCATACGTCTGAGGGTTTAAAGGAAATTGCTGATGAACATGGAGAATAATTTTGTTTACAACTAGCACTGGCAGTTCTTCAGAATCTCTTGTGACTCCAAGCATCTTTACTTAAAATTGTTTGCTGTAATCTTAATATGATGTTTGGTGCTTTATTAAGTCTTTAAAAAAAATTTTAAATTTTTATTATTTAATTTTTTTAACACTAGAACCCATGATATCGTCAGGGTGCCAAAACTGTTACTTACCTTGGCGGCCCTAGATGGCCCCCTCCTTTAGGAGATCTAGTTATGGAGAGGACTGAAACTCGAATGGATGGGTGGGTTAGAGCCTCCAGTGATATAATCTTATTTTCCTGAGTTCGGGAGCTTAGGAAGGGTGCCGCTATTTATCCTTCTTTACGTTCTATCCGGTTCAGACCTGGTCAGGTTAGCACTTAGCTTCTGTGGTCAGCCAAGAAAGCACGCCAAGGATTCAGTCCACCAGATGGCTTTACAACATCTCCTATCCTAAAAGTTTTTTCTCTGCTTAAATTGTAACCTTACCTGTTGTGGTTGCCGTGCTTGAAATCGGCCATTTTGAAAGCGTCAAATCGCTTAGGTTGCAACTGGTTTTCTAAATCAGTTCGGGGTACTCTAAGAATTTAGTTAAATATAATTCACCTTCCATTCATCTTTCTGTTTTTGTAAATGACTTACCTAGACTTGAGTAGCAACTGAGCAGGAGTCGTCCTTCCCGAATAAAAGGGCAGAACGTGTGTATTTTGCAGTGTGGTGGACTTTAAGATTTGTTTGTGTTGCCTGGAAGCTTGGAACACAAATCAAAAGTGGGTGCTTGTCGGCTGCAAAGTAGCAGTTGGCTCATGGTTGAGCTGAAAGGCCTTTTCAATGTAGGGGTGATAGGAATGAATGAAGGGAGGGGGCAAGCCCAATATCGACGGTTTTAAAAAGGTTCCTGAGAAAATCTTCTACCCACTTTATTTGGTGTGAGTGAAGCTTGTGAGTACCTATGAGAAAGGGGGAGGAAAAAGGAGATCAGACAAAGTTTGGTTGTGAAAACTCAGGAGTTCTTTGTTCTTACCCCCCTACTGCGTCTTCTGGATTTTGGAGAAAACGGGCATGTATTTGTATTCTCCATTTCCATTGAACTCCGTTTTCTAATCTTTCATACTTGGCCAGTTCCTCTCTGGGAACATATTGTCCACATGTTCTGATGCTGTTTGAAGGCCCTCCGAGAGACCAGAGTTGATTGAAAGCTCTCAGTTCTACTGAAGTGGGTGGCCAGAGAGCTGCGGCGGAACAGCTGCCATACACCCATTGAACTTGTGTCATTTATAAATTAGTTTCCGTGCCATCTGGAGCAAGAGATGGTGCCGTGGTCTAGAGAAACACTTTGTGGGGTACATTCCCATCCAGCGCTTATATAACTTGCTTCTTTCCACATTCAACTGAAGTCTTAAAATCTTCATTTGCTTGGAGGTTTAAAATGGGAATAAATGCGAGTGACTTCTTTAAATGTCATATTCGTGACACCACCTCCACCCATACCAACATTTCCCTTCCCTCTCTCCCTTGTAGTGACTACATCCTGCCTGCTTTCAGCTCCAGTGGAAAATACATTAATCCTAGAGTCTCCATGAGGTTTCCTGTTCGATGACATAATCAGAAAATCCTTCTCACATTGCCCTTGGGGTTGCTGTCTGGAGGTTAGGTTGTCTTGGTGGGCGTAACTCAGTCATCCAGGAAGAAAAAAAAAAGAAATCACAGGCCATAAACTCGGAGCCTGAAATGCATTAATATCATGGTACAAGAAATAAAGCTGTGGGCATGCCTGCTGCACTGGTAGAGAATTTCATTAATCTACAGATTCTTACTGGCATCAAATGGGTTGGCGGGTAGGATGTGTACATATGGCGGGCGCTGGTGCCATGCCACGAGCAGGAGGTATTTAAACTGTTCCAGTGTAAGCTGTTAGACTAAATCTTCTGGGAGAATACCACAAACCCTGGACTATTAGACTTTGGTAGTGTTGATGTTAGCCCCCGCCCCTCCCCAGGGCTGTTCACCTAGTGAGTTTTGCCTTTAATGGTTGGTCGCTGGAAGTTGGGACAAAGGAAACCATGGGATAAGTCAGAAATAGAAGATGGGACACATTTGAAGATGAGAAGAGCAAACTGCCATCTGGCATGTAATGTGGTCTGTAGAAGTTCTGAAGTTGAAGATCTCATGAGGCAAAAACTTCAGTGGGTGCGAATTGGTTGGAAAGGAGAAAACTGTGTGATGAAAGTTGAAACAATAGTATGATATTTAGATGCCAAGGGGCACGTACACTTTGACGAGTGTAGAAGTTCCTGGCATAGGCAGTTGAACATATGTTCAAAGAGGGATCTTTCCTTCATTAGTTGGAGACGTTCTCATGGTTTTTGTTGTGATGGTGGGCTGCCATAACCTTCCATTTGGTTGACTTGGATGAGTGTCTCTTGCCTTTGATCTTGCGCATCTGTGCTTGATTGGAACTTGGTCAGAACGAGAATGAGGAGTGGGCTCCTTTGCAAGATTTGCACAGTCCTGATGCCAACTGCCTCTGTGATTCTCCCTCTTGTTTTACCAGACTCTCAGATGGCAGGGCTGGAACAGGAGAGATGATGCTTCCTGATGGGGTTTCACTGGAGTGAGGAAGGAGAGGGTTTTATCCCCAGCCCCCGTGAGTTGAAAGCCAGGGGAGATGTTACCATTTCTACCTCCTTGTGTCAGAGATGTCATTGGGTTTTCTACATTCTAAGCAATAATAGACTTTTCACTGGTGCTTCCTATGCTGTTAGGGAGTCTAGAAGCTATATCACTTGAATGAAAAAGATTCTATTTCTTTATGGCTATGGGGAGCATGTTTTAAGTTTATAAATCACTACTGAACTCTGAAACTTAGAATTCTGAATTTGTTTCCACGATTTTATTTTTAAAATGTATTTACTTATTAGAGAGTGTGAGGAGTGAGTGGGTGGGAGTGGCGAGAGAGAACGGGAGTCTGAAGCTGACTCTGTCCTGAGCGTGGAGCCTGACGTGGGACTGATTCCATGACCCTGACGACACCATCTGAACTGAAACCAAAAGTGGGATGCTTCACCAACTGAGCCACCCAGGTGCTAAGTGAATTAAGCCAGACGGGGAATGATAAACGTAATGTGATTTCACTTAAATGTCGATGGTAGTAAAACAAAACAGCAACCACAACAAAGTGAAACTGACACCTGTTTAGGGCAAACTGGTGGTTACCAAAGGAGAGAGGGGTGGCAGGATGGGTGATATGGCTGAAGAGGGTTAAGAGGAACAAGCTTCCAATTATAAATGAAATCACAGGAAGGAAAATACAGCATAGGGGATAGAGTCAATAATATTGTATGTTGTGGAGAACACCCAGTGTTACTGGCAGCTGATAAATTGTTGAGCCCTATGTATGAGATTAATGATGTACTATATATTGGCTAATTGAATTTAAATAAAAAATAAAATTATAAAAACATTGTATGTAATACAGCATAGTATTGGGTATTTCACAGTGTACACAATTGTTGACTCACTGTGTTGTACACCTGAAACTACTTTTAATATTTTATCATTGAACATAATAAAAAGATTAAAAATGATGTAGTGGAAGGAGCAAGGACAAAAAACCCTATCTCTGGGCATCTTCCACGGAAGATCATAGCATCGAGTGGAGGTTGATGCCATTTTGGATCAACTGTTTATTGGTTTCACGAAGTACCCTAGCATTCAGCACATATTTTTATACCGTGTCCCTTAAGTTGTCACGAGAGCCTTTGTCTGGTCTCTTACTCAAGTCCAAGTGTATTTTGTTCAGTGTACTTCCCTGATGTGCCAGGCCACTAGCCTTGTCAGAGAAGAAAATGAAGTTTGTCTTGTCCCTACTGAACCCACACTGTGTGTCAGGAGTGTTGCTTTCTTTTCTGAGTTGTCACAAACCATTCTTTCAACAGTTTGCCAAGAGTCTCGTCTACCAGTAAGTGTGCAGGTGGAGTATATTACTGGGATTTTCTCTCTCTCTCTTTTTCTTCCCTGTCTTTTTGACAGTGGGATCTTTGGTCTTCGTCATCTTTAGTCGTCTGGCATCAATTCTGTTTCTCCATCAGTATTTATAAGAAGGGATATTTAAGAGCAATTAACTTTTATTTGAGTCCAGGTCACATACACCTTGCCTTTCTGGTGCCTCGTCTCATTTTTGCACAAGTTGTCCTACACCCTTAGTTGCAATGAGGTGTGTTTACTATTATAAATCAGAATAGTTGACATCCAAGTAATTAGAAGAAATTCAGAAGGTATTCCTAAATATTATAAATGCATTTAAAAATCTAGTGTTGCTGTCTTTCTTTATGAAAGCAAAACCACCAACGTGAAAGGCAGTGTATGAAAAATACTGTACATCACATGATTTTATTTTTGAAAAAAATTTGGAATTTTTTTTTTTTCTCCCCTAAGTCATGAAGAGTGTCAGAGGAGTCCATTCAGTGAAACCTTTACTTGGCTCTGTTAATGTGAACGTGCGTAAACGAGAAATGTATTGCCCTTAAAGTTTTGCTCTAAACAGTAATACAGGGAACACTGGGGTATTTAGTTCTTTATGCCATGTAGCAGACATTTTTCATCTATTCATTTATTACAATGATTCTGCAAGGTGGAGGCACGTGCAAATTTTGGAAAGGAGAAAACCAAGAGCCAGACCACTTTCGTAAAATACTTATTAAAGGGCAAGCTGGAACTCGAATTTAGATTACCTGATTGCAGACCCACAGGGGTTTCTGTTACGCCACGTTGTAACTTTCAATGACATTTTCCATTTGACTTTAAAATTTTTTACTTCTTTAATAGGATGACCATGCTGAGCGACCTTTCATCTGGGCCACGTCCGTGGGAATTGTATGAATAAAGCTGTTACATTAATGAGTTGAGTGATGGTTGAGTTGGACGGCTTTCATACATTTTAAGTATGAAGAAATTTACCAGTGAAGAAAAAGCTGCCTTTATCAATCACTGGTCATAAGTGGAGATTGTGCTTTATTTATTATAAATCAATTAATGGTTCTTTCCTCTAACACCCCATCAATCAATGCACACAACCTTCCATTGATAAGGATACCTCACCAGAAGAAATCAATTCTCCTTTGTCATTTTGACAGGACTTAGCTATAAAGGTGGATTAATCCAGAACGCAGGAGGGAAATACCTGCGGGCTAAGGGCAAAACCCAATTTTGTAAAATCAAAATTTTCCTAAGAATGTTTCACGCTGGATGATAACAAAAGCCTTTACTCCTTGTTCCCATAGTAAGGATCAATTTGCTTCTCCAACCTAAGAGTTGAAAACAGTATACTTCTGTTTGTTCCTTTCAGCGCTCTTGCCCCATCGCCAGATGCTGTAGAAAGGCTCAAGATCATGTCTGCTCTGTTTCCCAAGGCTTGGTCTGGAATTTAAACCATTTTAATAGGGAACGGTATAAGAAAATCTAGTGTAATGCCTGAAAAATGTACAGTTTCAGATCTGCATGAGGCCGTTTGCTGGCTTGGATACAAGGTTTCTGTAAGAATGGTCCAAAAGAACCTTTGGAAAGGAGAATTTTTCATTAACACAGGCTCACCCGAGGAATGTTTGAACCAGTAGGAGCACAGTCAAGTCACCAGCTCTGTGTACACAGTATTACTAATAGCATGCTGGAAGGCGGCAGCCCAGAAGGTGCATCTGCAGAGGCTTACTTTAAAAGGTGATTGCAAACATACGAGTCATTAGCATGCTCTACTTTAGGCCCTAATCATGATGTTTCCATAGTATTTACCAAAACTCATTTTTAGAGAAATTTGAAAATTGGACATTAGGAATCCTCTCTCCTTAGCTGTGTACTAAAAAGCCATCAGGAAGCCTTTATGCTGCTTTCAGTTCCTATTTATCCCCAGGCTGAAAAACCTCGGGGCATTTCTAGCCCTTCCTTCCAGAATGTTGCCTTGGTGCTTTGATTAATAGAACTTGCATTATGTGGGTTAAATCCTTGACTAGGAACTCATGTGCATAAGGTTTACTTCTGAATCTTGCTGTTTAAATAGCTTTGGGAGAACTGTACTTGACTACATCGTCTTTGCTAAAGAAAGACCCTAAGTGTTAGGTGTTCTTCATTTTTAGAAGTTTTGCGATATTTTTAAATTTTTATTTATTTATTTATTTATTTATGCTCTATTTTAAAGGTAACACCCTTTTTAGAAATAAAGTTTCTCTTATATTTAGAAGTTTTTGAAGAAAAGGTTTACAGTTTTATTTTATATAAATTTGATAGGTAAACCTTGATATTGGACAGTCATTTTCTGGATAGTCCTTTAAAAAAATCTCAAATCCTATTCTAGTTCAGTTTGCCCCAGGGTAACTTTTAAGGTAGTTATTTGATCTAGTAATAACACCTAATTTTCTCTCTTAGAAGTAGAGCAATTAGTATTGTGTTTTAGAAATTGTATGATTTATTTTAAAACTTTTTATAATTCTAAGATAAGACATATTTGTGCAGCTAAAAATACTTTGTCTATTTTCCTCAAGTAGCAACCAAACTTCCACCTAATGAAGTTTTGTGTTTTGCTTGCTTCTGTTTACTTAAGCATTCCTATAAGTGACTGATGTTTTTAATTCACGTAGCCACAGTGAATGCAGCTGTTAAAGTTTGCTACTACTAGCATTATTCTAATGTGAAGACCATATGCATCAGACACATTTCTCTAATGTAAAAGGGATTGAAATCATACAAAGTATATGTTCTTGGACAACAGCAAAATTAAGTTAGATGTTAGTAACAGAAAGCCATCTAGAAAATTGCACCACGTTTAGAAGTTAAACAACTCACTTCTAAATAACCCATGGGCCAAAGAACGTATTTTGAAGTGTTAATAATACATAACCAATGTATCAAAGACTGGGAGATGCAGCTATAGCATTCCTCAGAGGCTAATATATTGCTTTAAGTGGTTCTGGTAGAGAATAAAAGGATAGTTTTAGAAACATTGAAGATGGTAAAATGATCAAGAAATGGAAAACAAAAACCATTGGAGTGGTTGCCCCTCCAGGACAAGCGTCATGACCTGGGAGGGCCAGTGTACAGTTTCTTGAACTGGTGTAGATTGGGAATTAGGGGTGTCAGTTATGGTTTGAACTGTGTTCCCACCCTCCTCCAAATTCAAGTGTTGATGTCTCAACCCCTAGTTTCTCAGAATGTAACCTTGTTTGGAGACGAGGTCTTTAAAGAGATACCAAGTTAAAATAAGGTTTTTAGTTTGGGCCCTAATCTTACCTGACCGGTGTCTTTCTAAGAAGTGGAAATTTGGACACACAAAGGGGATACCAGGGAAGCAAAACCACAGGGACCACCGTGAGACAGAGCAGCAAGAGAGGAGCTGTATGTGTGTTGAGGAGAGACGCCTCAGAAGACACCAGCCCTGCAGACACCTTGATCTTGGACCCCCAGATCCATGAGACAATCCATTTCCATTGTTGATGACACCCAGTCTGTGTATTTTGTTTTGGCCATCCTGGCAGACTGATGGAGTGCATATATATATATATATATATATATATATATATATATTACAATATATTTTTATCCCCAGGGGTACAGGTCTGTGAATCGCCAGGTTTACACACTTCACAGCACTCACCATAGCACATACCCTCCCCAATGTCTATAACTCCACCTCCTTCTCCCTACCCCCCTCCCCCTAGCAACCCTCAGTTTGTTTTGTGAGATTAAGAGTCACTTACGGTTTATCTCCCTCCCAATCCCATCTTGTTTCATTTATTCTTCTCCTACCCCCTTAACCCCCCATGTTGCATCTTCTCTCCCTCATATCAGGGAGATCATATAATAGTTGTCTTTCTCTGATTGACTTATTTCGCTAAGCATGATACCCTCTAGTTCCATCCACGTCGTCGCAAATGGCAAGATTTCATTTCCTTTGATGGCCGCATAGTATTCCATTGTGTATATATACCACATCTTCTTTATCCATTCGTCTGTTAATGGACATCTAGGTTCTTTCCATAGTTTGGCTATTGTAGACATTGCTGCTATAAACATTCAGGTGCACATGCCCCTTTGGATCACTACATTTGTATCTTTAGGGTAAATACCCAGTAGTGCAATTGCTGGGTCATAGGGTAGTTCTATTTTCAACATGTTGAGGAACCTCCATGCTGTTTTCCAGAGTGGTTGCACCAGCTTGCATTCCCACCAACAGTGTAGGAGGGTTCCCCTTTCTCCGCATCCTCGCCAGCATCTGTCATTTCCTGACTTGTTAATTTTAGCCATTCTGACTGGTGTGAGGTGATATCTCATGGTGGTTTTGATTTGTATTTCCCTGATGCCGAGTGATATGGAGCACTTTTTCATGTGTCTGTTGGCCATCTGGATGTCTTCTTTGCAGAAATGTCTGTTCATGTCCTCTGCCCATTTCTTGATTGGATTCTTTGTTCTTTGGGTGTTGAGTTTGCTAAGTTCTTTATAGATTTTGGACACTAGCCCTTTATCTGATATGTCATTTGCAAATATCTTCCCCCATTTTGTCAGTTGTCTTTTGGTTTTGTTCACTGTTTCCTTTGCTGTGCAAAAGCTTTTGATCTTGATAAAATCCAAATAGTTCATTTTTGCCCTTGCTTCCCTTACCTTTGGCGATGTTCCTAGGAAGATGTTGCTACGGCTGAGGTCGAAGAGGTTGCTGCCTATGTTCTCCTCAATGATTTTGATGGATTTTTTTCTCACATTGAGGTCCTTCATCCATTTTGAGTCTATTTTAGTGTGTAGTGTAAAGAAATGGTCCAATTTCATTTTTCTGCATGTGGCTGTCTAATTTTCCCAACACCATTTATTGAAGAGGCTGTCTTTTTTCCATTGGACATTCTTTCCTGCTTTGTCGAAGATGAGTTGACCATAGAGTTGAGGGTCTATTTCTGGGCTCTCTATTCTGTTCCATTGATCTATGTGTCTGTTTTTGTGCCAGTACCATACTGTCTTTTTTTTTTTTTTTAAAGATTTTATTTATTTATTTGACAGAGAGATCACAAGTAGGCAGAGAGAGAGAGAGAGAGAGAGGGAGGAGCAAGCAGGCTCTCTGCCGAGCAGAGAGCCCAATGCGGGACTCGATCCCAGGACCCTGAGATCATGACCTGAGCTGAAGGCAGAGGCTTAACCCACTGAGCCACCCAGGCACCCAGTACCATACTGTCTTGATGATGACAGCTTTGTAATAGAGCTTGAAGTCTGGAATTGTGATGCCACCAACTTTGGCTTTCTTTTTCAATATTCCTTTGACTATTCAAGGTCTTTCCTGTTTCCATATAAATTTTAGGCTTATTTGTTCCATTTCTTTGAAAAAAATGGATGGTATTTTGATCGGAATTGCATTAAATGTGTAGATTTCTTTAGCTAGCATAGACATTTTTACAATATTTGTTCTTCCAATCCAGGATATTGGAACATTTTTCCATTTCTTTGTGTCTTCCTCAATTTCTTTCATGAGTACTTTGTAGTTTTCTGAGTATGGATTCGTAGCCTCTTTGGTTAGGTTGATTCCTAGGTATTTTATAGTTTTGGGTGCAATTGTAAATGGGACTGACTCCTTAATTTCTCTTTCTTCTGTCTTGTTGTTGGTGTAGAGAAATGCAACTGATTTCTGTGCATTGATTTTATATCCTGACACTTTACTGAATTCCTCTACAAGTTCTAGCAGTTTTGGAGTGGAGGTCTTGATTTTGATTTCATCGTGGTTGGCTTTTCTTGAAAGGTGTAGGCTTCCAAACGAACCTCATGTGCTAGATCTTGGGAAAGGGGTATTGAGTTACATTTGTTGACAAAGGAGCAGCCTCCTTCTGACCTGGGGTGAAAACACGGAGGAAGATTGTTGAGATTGCGCATGTCCTCTTGGGGACAGACAGACGGACCGTTCTGCCTCCAGCTTCAACAGGGTTCTACCTTTTGGGCTATCATGGCAGCGGCAGCAGCAATGGATAATGAGAGACAAATTTCTTGTTTTAGGGCTACTTCTTCCTTGAGGACCCCTGTGTACTTTTCTAGAAAAAGGAAAAGGAGAGGAAGGAGGGGCTGGTGCTTTTGAACTGCTTTAGACGGAAGTGTGTAGAGCTGGGTGGGGGCACAAGCTATGTTGTTAGCTGATAATAAGAATTATCAGGTGTACATAGGCTGGCAATCACCATAGGAATGATATTGATGGGCAAAGAAATGTATATGGAATGTGCGTGTATTAGGGAACCAATGGGAGTTAGTAATTTTGTGCTAAAAACTCTGCCCCTAAATAAATCTTTACAGGTCTGTGCTCCCTCCCTCCCTCTCTCCCTCTCTCACTCCCTCTTTCCTTCTTGTTTTCTCCCTCTAGGGAACCAATGGGAGTTAGTAATTTTGTGCTAAAAACTCTGCCCCTAAATAAATCTTTACAGGTCTGTGCTCCCTCCCTCCCTCTCTCCCTCTCTCACTCCCTCTTTCCTTCTTGTTTTCTCCCTCTTTCTCTCTTTCTCTTCCTCCCCATCATGCTGGGATTCTAGAGTTAAAAACGTACTCTTTGGATTCAAGACATTGCGGTCTTTTCCAAGAATTTATTTTAATAGGATGGATATTCTTGGAAAGGAAGGCTTGGCTCCATGTGAAGGATGGACTCCTTCTATCGCTTTGCCATATGGTAGCTGGACTGAGGGTCAGGATGGAGGAGTGTCCGTCAGTAGGGCTGCATAGTCTTTGGTCCCAAACACATACTCTTAGGGATTTCCTTCTGTTCCAGAGCCCCGTAACTTCCATGTGTTCATTTCGGTAAGAATGATAAACTGGTCTGAATCCATGCGGAATCATTTGAACGGTGATGTAACAAACCATCCCGGGAACTTCAGCACCTGTGTTCATATTTGTGCCTGCCCCAAGTAGTAGTCCTGGTTTCTGCTAACCATTGATTTATATGTGATGAGTTTCTACGATGATTAGGCTGGATGACGTCCTTTTCTGATATAGGTTCATTGGAAACGTGGAGTGAAAATCAAGCCATTCTGCTGCCCAGAGTAGGGCAAGCCCTCTCCACTTGAGAGACTCTTGGCGGTAGCCTTAGCCTGGTAGTCAGGCTGGAAGTTACCAATTAATTGTAACACAACCTCCTCTTTCTGAGTCAGTGAATACTGTTACATTGTGTTGGTTTTATAGCTTTTCTTGACTCTGTCTTATACCTTTATTTTGGCTTAAGAGTTGTATACAGGCTTAAGGAGTTAATCTGTAGTGGTGTTTGGATTCATACTTTGAACATTTAATTTAAAAAAAGTGTTAAAACTGGGAGGATGAGTGGACTTTTGTGCATTTTTCAAGTTTAAGGAATCCTGATCTGCTGTAGCACAGAGGAAGAAAGCTGGGATGGGTGAGTGTCTGTAGCGAGTGATCCTTGGGGATGTGGGAAGGACGAGGTTAAGCTCCATTGGATACTTGGGACTTGGAGAGGATTTGGGAGGTCATTTTGCAGGTGTCCTGGAGGAAGACAGGGGAACAGGCAATCTGACCTACAGCTGGCCCTCTGGGTGAGTTTTAAGTAACGGAAGAGCTATCTCAGACAAATCTGACCTCTTCTGGAGTATTTAGAAACAAAGGCATTTCTAAAGTGATTCATTATGAAAATTGAGGTCAGTGACCTCTGTAAAGAAAGGTGAAGTGGTGTCAGACCTGTTCCATTTAGCTACCAGCAGGTCCACAGCCCATATGTGGGGTCCTGTGTTTGTAGAGCGAGCAAATGGAGCCAGCAGCCCTTAGACAGGAAAGTAGAGGGGGCAAGAGACAGCCAGACAGCGCTGACCACCCTTCCATACCTACCTGGCAGAGCCTCATTGCTAAGGCTGAGCTCCCGTGTTTATACTGCTATTCAGATAAAACGGTGTCTGTGTCCTTTTTAGTTCTTCATTAACTAATCCCACTTTTAGGTGGATTCAAAGATGAAACCAGTTTTATATCAAATTCTGGAAAGGGTGCTG
Organism: Lutra lutra; assembly: GCF_902655055.1. Taxonomy (NCBI): domain Eukaryota; kingdom Metazoa; phylum Chordata; class Mammalia; order Carnivora; family Mustelidae; genus Lutra; species Lutra lutra. The sequence continues at coordinate 6,524,018 of NC_062283.1, read as the reverse complement.
CTGGGGTTGATCTGTGTTTTCAGGGAGAAACTTCGCTGAATGATCTTATGCTCACTTTTAAGCGAACTGTAACTCTACGTCCAAGTAAAAATACCAAGCTCTTTTAAAGCAAACATTGTTTGGAAAGTTAACATATTGCTGATTACCTCTAAGAAATATTACCATGTAGAAATAGCCATGATAGCACAAAGTACGGATTTATATGATTTCTGGGCCTTTTAGGGCATTGGTATACAAGGCACACAGGCATCCTGCAAAACTCAGGTGGCTTTATAATACTAAGAAGGTGCTAATCAGACCAAAATAAAATTTCAGAATTTCATTTTCTTAAATAATAGAATTACCACTAGATTTCATTACAGAAGATGTAAAATTGCTTTGGGTTCTCTATATGTGAATAAATACTTACATTTCATTGCATGTGTCATTACAAATATAATGAGAACTTATGCTTTATGTGTTATATGTGTAATGAGAAAATTTTCAATGTAGGCCATAATCCAAAACTGTTTTCATTTTGCATGTTTACCATTTAATCTGTTTTGTTCCTTAACCCTGTGGTGGGGAGAATACAGTGAGTGGAAATTAAGTCTTCCCATCTGTGGAGGGGAGACCATGTCCTCATGGAGAGCATTGGCTTGAGCAAGCTGCTTTGAAGCTGGATTTCATTTGCCGCTTACACTGTCATTTCCACTTTATGTCAGCATTAAATACCAATGAGCAATTCTTCTCAAAGGAAAAGGGGAGAAATGAGACTTCTAGAAAGCGACCCACAGTACTGAAAATTTATACACATTTACTACAACCAAGTTAAGACTTGAAGGAAGTATGAGATTTAAAGATAAAAAAAATATGATCTTGAGGGATTGTGAGCCATAGGAAAGAATTAAGATATAGAGGTGTGGGGTGCCTGGCTCCATCAGTGAGGAGAGCATGTGATTCTTGACTCTTGATCTTGGGATTGTGAGTTTGAGTCCCGTGTTGGGCATAGAGTTTTCTTAAAAATAATAATAAATAAATAAAAAAATCCAGTGCCACTGGCTAGCTCAGGCAATAGAGCATGAGGCTCTTGATTTTAGGGTTGTAAGTTTGAACCCCACATTGGATATAGAGATTATTTAAAATTCTTTAAAAGAAAATACAAGAAATAGAGATGGGGAAAGATGGAATAAATAATAACTGAACATGTTACCAAGGAGGTTTGAATTTGAGATCTTTCCTTAAATGACACCTATTAAGAATTTGGTAAAGTAATTTACATTTATTCATAATGAGAGAACTTGTGAATGTATTGTTAAGACTTTTTCAGCTGTAATAAGATGAAAATGTATGCTCCCCCTTTTCTGCACAAAGCATTCATTAACGCATTAAGTGAAAGAACCATTAAAACATAATTTTTTTCTGTGACTTTCCTTTCATCAAAGAAAGAGAAAAATGTTGATATCTTTCATGTTCAAAGTTTTGTATATGATGCTAAAACCACGTGAGAACATAGTAGATATGTGTAAATTAATGACAGTGTAGTGCAAACATATAGCTTCTACAGGTCAGAGCAGAGTTGTAATTTAGATTGCCTAGTGAGTTACCTAGTGATGATGTTTGCTTAAAGTTCTGATTTTACCATCTCTGCAGGTGGTAGGTAGGACCTAGGGATTGCAAATATTTATTACTAATAAACCCCCACAGCAAGCCCTTTCTGTTTCTTCTGCAGTAAGTAATCCACACAACAGCATGGTCTAACATTAAGGGCAGCATAAGGGAGGTTTATGTGCTAACTTAGTTATTACGCTACCCACCTTCAGGTTAAATCTTTTCCTTAGCTCATAGGAATGTAATAGTGTTAACATATATTGTATACTGTGTACTAAGCAATGCTGTAAGTGTGTCCTGGGATGGTCATATTGAAACTTCGCAACAACGTAATGGAATAGGTCATTATTTTATCCCTATTTGTCATTTGAAGAAACTCTGTGAAGCTCAGAAGTAATTTACCCCCAGTCAGATCCGAGTAAGAAATGGAGTCAGGGTTTGCATCTAGATCACATGCTCCAGGATTTTTAATCAATCCTTACAGCTTCCTATGTAAGTTTGGATGCTCCTTAATGGAAGCCACAGTACTGTGATTCTAATTTTGGAATTACATAATGAACTGCTTTTACAGTGTTTCAACCCGTATATATTTAATGGTATATTGATCTTTTTACCTGGTTAAGAAAATGTAATAGTTGATTATTAGGGTAGTCATTTTCCCGAGTGGCTTTCAGATGTCATCCTGGTAAATACGTGTTATATTCTCTCCAGGTATATTATCCAGTTACTTTGAAATCCAGTATTCTTTGAGCATCCTCTGCACCTCAGAGATCAATGAGTTTCCTTGGTTTGACTTGCTAAAATTGGATAGTGCTACAAGTGAACTTATTTCTTCTGTAGAGATGGGCATATCAGTGTTACATCTTTAGCCGGGCTTGTGTTACCTGAGGTCCCCTGAAAGGGAGAAATACGTGTGGTATCGTGGATAGGGAATAAAACAAAATCTGTGTATATACAGTATAACTCTATCTGAAGTTATGGATTTTGATGTACAGAGTAGAGAGTAGGGAATGGACTTAAGGATCCCAAAGGGGATGGAAATCCCGATGCTACTACCTTTTTTTTTTTTTTTTTTAAAGGTCTGAGCGTGTTCCATGTATATTAAGTCATTTTTAAGGAATTCCTTTGAGATGTCCATTTGTAGACCTAAGTTTTTGATATGCTTTTGGTAATACCTAAACCAGGCCAAAAGATTTTCTGGAGAATAAAAATAAGCAAAATTAAGTGTTTTGAGTCATTCTAGTATCCGTCTGTTAACTAATGCTTGAAACCATGTGTAGCTTTGCAATACCATTTGAATGGCTACTCAAGGGTTTTCTAACCCATCAACATCTACATATAGGGTATCTGTTCTGTTGGGGCAATGTTAAGTACAATAAAAAAAAATGAAGAGCTTTTAGAGCCTAGTCTTAGCCAGTCCTTAGGTAGTTGGGTGACCAGATATCTGTATAATAAATATACAGGTAATATGTATAGTAAATATATATATAGTAAATATAGAGTAAAGATACTCATAATACAGGTAGTAGGTAGTCCCAAGAATGTGCTCTTTTTTTTTGGGTAACCTATTCTGGGGATAGAACGGATGACATTATGTGGAAGAGACGTAGGAGGGATTTGGGGGGATTAAATTGAATGAAATGATTGAAGACAGAAATTCTACAGTTGGGAATGGTCTGAACAAAACCATGGGGCAAATGAAGATCTTAATTTCACTGGAGGAGAATTTTCTGTGAGGGAGTCTTGAGATGTGAGATTTACTTTGCTCATCGGAGTTGTGACTGTATGTTACGACTAAGGGTAATTTGGGGGTGGATCTGTACATTTAATGCTAAGCTTAGAAATCTAGAACAATGTTTCTGAAACTGAATTCTTGATCCCCTGTAAAGTATTAGGTGAAATACATTCTTTGATCATACAAATGTGGGCACTTCACAAACTTACTGCGGACTTCCCAGAGTCTTAAATTTACTTGTGTATGTGGTGCATTCCCAGGAAGGAAGGATCATATCATGTTATGGTCTCCCACTTGGAGCACAGAATCTTTGTTTCCTGTAGAGAACCCACGACCAGCTACCCTGTGTGCCAATTTTCTGTTTTATGCTGTTTGGAAAAGATGATCTTCGATTGTTCTGTGTTGGGATGAGGCATTAAGAAACATTTCCGAAGTGGACCATAATATGAAAATATGACCTCTTAAGCCGGTCTGCTGTTTTTAATTTTTGTAGGCATAGATCTAAGCAGCTAAGAGCTTGATTGATTGATTGCTTGACTGATTTAAAAATATTTTATTTACTCATTTATTTAGAGAGTTCACAGGAGCAGGAAATGGGGCAGAGGGAGAGAGAGAGAGAAAATTTCAAGCAGATGCCCTGCTGAGTGTGGAGCCTGATGTGGTGCTTGATCTTAGGACCTTGAGATCAGGACCCGAACTGAAACCAAGAGTCAGATGTTTAACTGACTGAGCCACCCATGCACCCCTAAGATCTTTAAAGTACAGAGAAATCCCTAGATTTTATGGAATCCCAAAGTCACTTAGAAGAACTAATTTCAAGGTATATTTTAATAAATTCAGGATTGTTTGTTTGTTTGTTTGTTTTAATGACTAGTTTTTGGCTTCTGTTCTCATTGGCACTGAGTTTAAAAGACTCTTTCCTTGTCGATTGTATTTATCCAACTACATTGGCATTACAGTGGGTATTAAGTGCTGTTGGAGGGTGTATAATCTGAAAGAGAAAAATATGGCCATCCACGTTTCCTGTTTTATCCCCCACACCCACTGTGTTGTTGAAGGAAGGACTCTCTAGAACCTAGTTTAATGGATAAGGGTATGGTGGGGCTATGGTGGTTTCCAGTCTCTCCAGTAGCTGTTGATAAAACTTTTAATGCTATTCCTAGCACCCCACTTCTAAAACTCCATTTGGATTTGTCCTGGTAGAGCCATGTGATCTAATACTTGTATTCTATATTATCAATTCTGGATTATCACAGAATCATGCAAGATTGGATCCGAAAATCATTTCCTCCTCTGTCCATATTTGAAATAGAACACATGGAAAATTGCATTTCTTCAATAAAATCCTTGGTTGCTTTTTTTTCTCTGCCTTTCAATAACTATGTTTGGAGGCATTTTCTCCTTTAAGTTTTGAAATAAGGCAGCAAATAAATGTCTTAGAAAAAACTAGCCAATTGAGAGCATTTGATCCAGAGAAATGTTAGGAGAATCAAAAATACAATTAATTGGATTGTTACAAGTGAAGGGCTTCAGTTAAAATCTATTCTTCATAAATACATGACAACTTTCATTAAAAATTGATGTTTCAACCTGTATGATCATGATTCTGTGCTGGATCTTGTGTAATTCTTTTAAACTCAGATTTAGATTGCAATCAGGGATGATGGGGGGAAGATTAGGAGAGTATAAAGTGCAAAATAAATCCCGAAGTTATCTTAGAAGCAACACTGTATTTACTCCAAACTCTAAAATGTAGATAAGCGTGTCTTTTAGGAGAATCGCTTTTTTAGGGAGTGGATGCTTACAATTTGTCTTTCAGTACAGCTCATTTCATTATTTTTTGTCACCCTAAACAGTCAAAAGCTTCTACATCCAAGTGGAATCTTTTTTATTTAAACTGTCTTCAGAAAATCTGCGTGTGTGTGTGTGTGTGTCTATATGTGTGTGTGGCTATTTTGGTTTGTTTGTATCTGGTACTCTTGGAGATATTTGAAATAATCAAAAGACACTTAGGTCATAGACAGTATTTACTGTCTTTAAACAATAGTTTACTTTTGTTATTGTTGTTTTTTAAATAGGAGATGTGGTGTTGGCACATGTATTTAGCACACGGATTGAGTGTGGGACACTGGAATCCTCTGCTTAGATCCAAGTTCTGGCCCCATAACATCCTAAGGATGTGATTTTGGGTCACTACCTCACTTCCCCTGTGCCTTGGGTTCTCCTTCCATAAAGTGGGCTTGGTGATAACAGTACCTACTGCATATAGTTTTGTGAGGATATTTACGGGCTTTAAATAGGACCAGGTACATCATAAATATTAAATAAATGTTGGCCATTATGACTAAATAAATTCATATAAATGTTAGACATCTTTTTTTTTTTTTAAATTTCCTTCTATTTTTAGTGGGTTCCAGCAGGCGGAGGAGGACGTGAGATAGGAGAGCAGTACTGTGTTTTTGTGTGTAATATGACGGCTGCGACATCTTCAACGGGAAGATAGGACTTGATTGTTACAGGTGTTGTTGATACGTATGCAGAAACCGTATCATTGCCCTTGCCATTAATGACAAGCGTCAGAACTCTCAGCGTCTGCAGTTGTAGAAGTGACTCCTGGCTTTGTGTTCCTTACCAGGGGCTGAAAACAACCCAAGAGAATGTTTGATTTACTTTCCTAGTTTCAGAACCTTCTTTGGCTCTTTGACATGAAGCTCCCCATGTTTAGGGGCTTAAGAAACCTTAAAAACATATATGTAAATGTTATTGTCATTGTCAGTGTCATGGAGGGCTAGGAACTAAAAATACAAGACTATGTACCTGTTGGTGACTCCACTTTTATTTTATTTTTTCGTCTGGCACTAGTGACTAAAATGAAATTGTTAGGTAGCCATAATTTATTTTCATAGTGGAATTCCACAGAACTCTACTGGATGTCATTATTGACCGTAAAATTGAGCTTGATATTTTAGGATGACTTTTGCTTGTTAGATGTCTCTCTTTGAACTATTTTGAGAAGTATATTCACTGTATAAGCCCAACTTCATCTCTGAAGTATTTCCAAGTTCTTTGGTTTAGGATTTTTCCTGAGAGTTGGCTATTAAAATCAGAAGCTGTGATGTGTTTGAGAAGTTCCAAAGCCTTTCCATCCCATAGCTGGTACTCGTCCCGATGAGTCTCGGGCTAGCAGGGGGACCTGGTTGTATTCTGCCCAGAGCACTGGGCACTGGAGCATTTTGGTGAGGAGGAGTATAGCCTCTACCGCTGTAGGGCACAAATGAGTCTTTGTGTGTGTTTGTGCGTGCACACGCACGTATGCGTGCGTGCTCCTGGTAAGCATACGTTTTCTTTTGCAGATAATTCCATGTCTTTTTTTCCCCTTTCTTTTCCCAGGTGGTCCATATTAGTGAACATAGTTTTTTTTTTTTTTTTTTTTCCTCCTCTTTGTAGGATCTGCATTTGCTGCTCCAGCAGTGTCCAACTTGATGTCGTCTGCGGATTTAACAAATGGGCCGTCTTTTCCATCATCTGGTCAACCCCGGATCACCACCGAACATCCTCCTTCCCGGCCCCGATTGACAGATTGCTGTTCTCTCTTGTCCCTTCCACCAAATGTCCTCAAATCTGGCAGGAAAGGGAAAAGGCTCATGGTAAGAATTCTTTTCCACTCTTCTTTGAAAACTCATTTACTTTCATGCGCTGCCAGAGTGAGACTTCTCTTACAAGTGCGTGATATGAGAACAGTTCACAAGTGTTGGTTTTGGATATTAAAATGTCTGTGATCCTTTTTGGATTCCTTTCGTGGTGGTGGATCGGGAGGCAGAAGACGAAAGAGCACGTGACCTAACTTTGTCACATGTGCTAACGTTTTGAATACTCTGAGCTTCGGAGCCCAGCATTCTGTTGGCTTCTGGCTGTCAGCCCTCGCATGACCCACCAGTGCCTTGAGCTCAGTGGAGCTAGAGACACACTCATTCTGTCTGTTCTTCTACACCCTTTTCCTTTCAGTCTGGTGTTCAGAGGTTGGTGTTGTCCTTCAGCTGCTGCCCCATGCTCTACCGGTCACTCATTCCCCTGGGCAAGAAACTCGCGGTCCTCTAAATATTTACCAAGCTGCCACCATCCCCTTATTATTCTGTCTGCCCGTGATCATCTTCAACTGTGACACTTTCAGTCACCTTCTTACTGGGTTGTATAGGTCACTGTGGACATCACACATTGCCTCCACCCTCCTCCTAAAATGGACCTCATTGAGTTTGATGTCTTGACTGAAGAGCACGTGGCCAGCTTCTTAGCATTCCATGTTGCATTTCCATACATGTCCCGTATCTGGGTCCACTGAAGTCTTTGATTGATGGTTCTAGTCCCGAGTCATCTTGATTGTGACAGCATGCATGTAAATGTTTTCCATCCCTCTGGGCACTTAAAATTACATGGCTATCCTAGGCCAGAAGGTTGAGTGCTCAGTGGTTATCTCTGAGTTGCTGTATCTCTTCTTGTCTCTTTACTATTTAGATCCAGTTCCTTCCCTTGTGTGTCAGTGTTTAGTAGTTATGATTTGCAATTCTTCCATCTGTTTTGTATTGACTCACTTGGGGCTTTTACCCAGGTCCCATTCCCTAATTTTTGGCCAGTTACTTAGTATCGTTATCTAGCCTTCTTATGTGGCTCCAGCTTTGACCTCAACTTCTTGATAGTTGAGGTACCTTCCATCTGAGTCATTTGTACCAAGACTGGTAATTGTGATTCCCAAAAGCACTTGGGGAGTAACTCCTTGCTCCCTGTTTCTTGTTTCTTATGGTCACTGTAGCAAATTTCTGCAAACTTAATGGCTTCATACAGTAGAAATTTAGGTATTCACAGGGTCACACTCCCAACAGGGGCCAATGGGAGAATCTGTTCCTTATCTTTTCTAGCTTCTGGTGGCTGCTGACATTCTTTGGCCTGTGGTACCTTCATGCCAGGATCTACCTCCCTGACCGCACTGTCTTCTCCTTCTCCCTCCCTCTTATGAGCATCCTTGTCAGTGCATTTAGGGTTCAGTTGGCTAATCCAAAATAGTCTCCCCATCTCAAGGTGTTTCACTGCATCTGCAGAGTCTTTGCCACAGAAGGGAACATGTATCGTTTCCAGGAATTAGGACCTGTTATGTTCGGAGGCTATTATTCAGACTATTTCCTTGTCTTTTATCCACCGAATGTCGGCTGGCTCCTTCTCCTGGAAACCCTGCTCCCGAGCATCCCTGAGTCATGGTTGAGCTTACCTGGCCCTTTGGCTTCTCTGCCTCCTTATCCACCTCACTTGTACCTGGGCCATTGGCCTCAGTCACGTATATCAAGTGACAGAAAATATCAAGTCCCCTTTCAGAAATATCACCCGCTGTTGCCACTCGGGGCCTCCTGGATGGTCTCCGCGATGCTTCGGTGAACTTGGACTTATCTTGACATCCGGGGAGGCATGGGCTGCCATTAACTGACCCAGCATGCACTCTTCCCTTCTCCTGTACTTGGTGACTGTTGTTCATGTCGTACAGTTCTCTGTTCCAGTGTCAGATTCCCTGAAACTCCCCTGAACTCCTTCCATCCCTCACTTTTCCATGTTGGAATTAACGACTTCTTACCCGTCCTTCCTTACCCCTCCGGCTGTACTTCATCTCAACCCTCACCACGTTGTCTTCTGCTTCATCGCATCTGTGCCGCCTCCTCGCGTGCGCTGAGGGCCGGGGACCCAACAGTATTCGTCGTCTTAAAATCTTCACGTGATACGTGACACACAACACGTGCTGGGCCTAATGATACAGATCCAATGTCGTATGTTCCATAATTTGGAGTCTCTTCGGGTCTTTTCCCAATTGTTTTATGAGTCTTGAAGTGATCGTTTTCTTCAGGTGAGCTTCTGTTTCTCGTCCTTCTGGCTTCCGGGGGCCACTGATGTCCTCGGGCTTCTGGTTGCTCCACTCGAGGTCCAACCCCATGATCGCTTTGCCTTTGTTCCGCCCATTTTGGCTTTTGTTCCCAGTACCAATTGATTAAAAATACTCTAATTCCTGTGTTCTGCCCTTAATATTTATTCATTGTTGGGGGTCATTACTCCTCTGTGGAACCAGTTTGCCTTAATATGAGACTTGACCGGGCCTGAAACCGTAGTCAAGGCCCCGTCGTCTTGTAGAACTGGACCCTTGAGGTGGGAATTTGGAATTCTGTCTGTCAGCGTCACTTTTTCCAACTTTATGGCGATCTGTCCGAACAACACCTTGTTTTGTTTTGCTTTGCTTTTCCCTGGATGTTTTGTTTGTCAGAGTAGATCTGAATCGGAGGTATCCTCCCCACCTTTTCCCTGGAAGCTGGAGACAGAATTGCCCATCGCCTGCGTGATTTTAAATGTTACGCCCAGGGAGGCGTCAGCCGCACAGAATTGCCTGCGTCTGTTTCCTATTCCTCGAGCCTTGAGCGTCTTAGGACTTTTGTAAAGGGCCGCTGGTATGTTATTACATTGCATGTCTTATATTTATGAGAAACTCAAAGGGCTTTGAGGATTTTCTTTCTTGGTATCTAATCTTCTAACCATTCTCTGAGGTAGGCAGCGTGAAGTGTTATCTCCATTTTGCAGATGTTACAACAGAGGTGTAGGACAGCTTGATGTAGGCCCCACAGCAAATCAAGGGCCAAGTGCAAAACAGCTCCCCGACTTTTAACCTCCATTTCTCTCATCTGGATGCCAGACGACTTAATTTTAATTTTTACCACCAATGCCCACTCGGGTTTGGCTCGAAATGTAGGCAGCCTTCCTCGCGTAGCTAGAGGTCCAATTTTAGTGTGAATTTTTCCAGCTTTTGGTCCCTTCTCATTTGTTCCGCACGTACACACTGACACTTGTGTGTGTGCGCGCGACAACAGAAAATTACGTACTTTCTTTCAAAAGAATGTACATACAGAGTTGGGTTCAGCAAAGGGGTTGTGTGGTCTGGGAGCGAACGAATGCTTCGTGGTCTGTCTGATAACTTCTTGATTGTCTTTCTTGTCCATGGGATATGCCTCATTGGCATCAGCTACAGACCCGAAAACATTTCAAAACACAACTCGTGACAATAGGAGACGTGAGAAAGTAACAGTAGGTCCTAGCGGCAACGAATGTTTCCTATTTAGATAATTCTTCATGCAAATGACAAGATCCCCAAAGTGGGTTCAGACTATAACGTTCATATACGTTTCCTCAAATGTTAAGCCTTTCTGTTTTTCACTTAGAGTAAATATATATATATTTTTTTTTTTGACTTGGAAATGCTACTACAAATGGAAATTCTCGATGGGATTTGCCTGAGTCTTTAAAGGGAATGTCTTGAGGGGCTCTGTGTGTGCCGTGGAGGGTGTGTGGCAAGGCTCCTTTCTTCTGTGGGACCGAATTTGGAATAATCCCCATCTTTCACCAAGTGGCATTAATTATACCATTGCTCCTAGAGCACTAAGAATTGCCAGGCGAGGAAATATCCCCACAGTTTCTGGAATCTCCAAGGCACAGTGTCCGTTTCTGGCTGTGGACTGGTGGTGAGGCCAGCTGCCACCTGTGGCCTTAGGGATCAGCCTTGAGACCCCGGATTTTCCTGAAGCCCCAAGAGGGGGACTGGAATCCCTGGTGGTGGGGGGGCAGCTTTCACCGCCCCCCACTCTGTCCTCGTCTCCTCCCACCCACCGCATTTCTGAGCACCACCCAGCTGCAGCGTTTTTGCCTTGGAACCATTTGGAGCGGCTGGGATGGAGGCCACCCAGGGCTTCTGTGAGCAGTGGTGGCGGCAGGTCTCCTATTGGCCAGAGCAGAGAGGGTTCTTACTTATCGGCGCTGAGCATGGGTGGCCGGGATCCCTTAGGATAACACAGTTTCTCACTGTCTGGGGGTGGGAGCATATTGTCAGCCCTTCCAGCTTTGTTGTTTGAAGCTGGTTTGTAAGGCTTCCGGCTTTCGCTGACTCACAGACGCACACAGAAGAAGTCGGTCCCTCCCACCCTCTCTCATCCCCCATTTAATGGCTTTTTACAATGACTCAGAAGATAACAAATCTCCCGGCGAGGGGGTAACCGGCTGAAGTCAGAAGGAGGAGGAATTGTTCACACAGGTCCTTTCAGTCTGAAAATCCTCGTCTTCCTCTGGAGCTGCTAACTGCTTCCTATTCTGTTCCTGTCTCCCCTCTTGTAAATGCTCCAGGCTGATCCCCGGAGCCTGGATGTGGCTGGCCTGGGATTTCAGGGGCCCTAACTCCCGTCGGGGGTACTTTTGCAGACGAGCAAGTTCGAGGATTGCATTCCTGTTTGCCCGACAGAAAACTGCCCTTCCTAATGAGCATTTTGCAAAGACGCCTCCTTGGCCTCCGTCTCTCCCTTGTGCTGAACTGTAATGAACATGAATGAAGAGCTTGATTCCTGGTGTGTGCACCTGGGTGCTTTGTGGAGTCTCTCTTAGCAACCCGCCGTGGAGAGCGGCCTGGCAGTTGCTGGATTTCTAAAGCGGAAGATCAAGCCTTTTCACAATAGAAGCTTATAGTTTTAGAAACCGCATGGATCGGAGTGCTGTAATTTTGCAAGATTTGGCAGGCATCCTTGAACCCAGTAGCCACAGTGACTGAGGCTGAAAAACGTGGAAAGTCAGCTTTCCTTCTTAATTACTTTAAACCGTGTCCGCACATTCTCAGGGTCGGTTTCAAGATTTCATTGCAGTGATTTTTTTTTCCCCCCTTGATGTGAAGTCATGGTCTTAGGCTGTTCTCCTGCATTAAAGAAGACTTTTCATTAATTGAGGAAGAAGTGGGAGGGGGTAGAGAGAGCACTGCTAACTTGGGAGCATGTGAAAACTTCTTGTAATTATCACCGTGTACTGGTTGTACACATAGAAAATTCTAATCGTGTTAGAGCCCCTATTTTGTGTGGGCTCTTGCCCGAGTAGATAAGTCCCTGAGCTGGTAACATGGGCACCTTTCTCAATGATTATTCAGAGGAATAACAACATACAAAAATAGTCTCTTTCCTCTATTTTATTATCATCAGTTCATGAAAATACCGCCAAAGGGCTGGAAAACCAAATTTTCTCATGCTTTACAACCCAGGTCCCCAGGGACCCTGGGCCTCATTTGTCCTGAGTAATTTTCAAAAGGGGCTCTGTCCTTTAGCTCCCTATCGGTATCCAGGCTCTCTCAAAGCATGCTGCAGCCCAATACAGACACTCTGCCAGTTTCCAGGGAATGGAAGTTTCTGGAATGGGGATCATTGTCTCCCTCTGGTAGATACGATGTACGTTTTAGGTGGTGGGTGGTGGTGGTGTGTGTGTTGTGTGTGTGTGTGTGTGTGGTGTGTTTGTGTTTGACATACACATGGAGAGGTCGAAGTACAAAATTTGTGAAACCTTTCGGTTTCCCTAAGGCTTGTCTCCAGTGCTTGTGCCTTGAATGCAGATTATAATAAATAGAGGCAGGCTCTGTCTGGAAATGCTGGACATCTCCGCCTGAGTTAGAGCTCTTGTTCCAGGCCTCGGGGGATAAAGACAGAGTGTTGCTCTCTAGCTTGCCCTGGAGTCCCTGAGCCTTTGCTGATGGACATAGCTGCTTTTCTCTGTGTGCAGAATCTTGCCGCCGGCCTCCCACGGTGTGGGGAGAGGGTAGAGAGAAGTGGGAGGAGGGAGGTCTATCAGTCAGCTTCTACTAAATGCCAGGGCCGGGCACTCTGCCGGGTGCTCTGTGTGCATTTCATGGACTCTCCACCCCAGCTTTGAAAAGTAAGTATTCTGTAAGTGAGGCAATGTCGAGCTCTAAAGCTCAGACTTTAGCTCCATTCCACCAGGATTTAATTATAAATTTGCTGCTCTTAGAGGATGTGACTTCTCCATGCCTCAGTTTCCCTGTTGTAAAGTGAGTATAATACAGTGCCAGCCTCAATTGCTGGTTGTTGAGATTAAATACGGTAATGTAAAGTGCTTAGAAGAATTCCTCTCATAGAGCCCTAGGTGAATGTTTCATAAATAAAGAGGATAGAAATAGAGATTAATGTACCCAGTTTGTAGAAGGAAGTAGCCAGGTTAGGGTCAGAAGTTGGGTCTGTTGGCTTGAAAGAAGTGATCTTTCCACCTCACTGCTTACCTTAGTTCCTTTTTCTTTGTCCTAGTTCTGTTCGAGTTGGTATCCTAACTCCATTCTCTTCATTCCTCCTCACCCCGCCGGGTCAAGGATGGGTTTGTTCCCTATATCAATCTGGTTTTCCTGTGTGTTTGGTCTTATAGAGATATCCTGGGGCCCATGACCTAGAGCTTAAACTTTGAAGGTGGTTCCTGGATGCAGGTGTTTAACAGCTCTTTTCTCCAAAAGACTTTGGGGTTGAACTGGCCATTTTAGTTGCACGGTCAAGCTGTTGGGATGGATTCAACAATCCGGTGTTGTCTTATGTGTTGGTTCTTTTCCTCCCTCCACCATGGAACCATCCCATGAACAGATTCTGTGTCATAGACGTCCCATGGTACTCAGTCCAAGCATTTGACTTACTGCTGAGCACATACACAGCAGCTCAGGGATATGTGAATTAAGGAAGGAGAGCACCACATCGAACAGCCTTTTCCTGTCTCTAAACATAAAATTCCATGGGACAGCATTTTTCCTTTTCATGGCAGCAGGTTCAAGAGTTTATCGTCCAAATTTTGGGATCTTTGACATGTCCTTTGCTTCCACTGGCATGTCCTTCTGCAGTTTCCACTGTAAGCTTGTAACCCTTTCTCGCAGGTCTGCAAATATTGTGGAGTTGGCTTGAACCTGTGTATCTCCTGCCAGGTCTCCTTCTTTTACACTCTCTTAAGAAATGCTGCTAAATACGTAGAACATATTTACAAAGTCCTTAGGTGTGGCAATGAGGAATATAACATTTGGTCTCCAGAAATGAAAATATAGAAGGGATTTTGATTACTTTTGCCTCAGTCCCACCTAATGCACCTACCCATGTTCAGTTTACTTTGGACAGGAGTTTTCAATAATGTTAACATTTATGTAAACTGCAGTGGGATTTTTTCTTTTCTTTTCTTTTTTTTTTGACTGAGGATACAGGGTCTTTAAGGCAAGACAACACTATTAATAGCATGTGGATGAGTGTGGTTTATTTTTGTTTTCAAAATGGAAATGTTTCTTTGGGGTTTTGGCATGCTCTTTGATATGTTGTAAGATGAGAAAGCATCATTTGGGAAACTCAGTACTCATACCATATTAGGAAATTTACAGTGCCTCGGATTTCACATCTAATGTTTTAATTGCCTGGTTTGGTAATAGAAACATTTCAAACTTCTCTCTTTCATTTAAAGTTACCACCACTTTCCCCCCTCTCTCCAGCGGTGGGCTGATGCCAGCCTCTGCTTCCTATCACCGGCCCTAGCGTGGGCCAAAGAGTTGCCCTGAGAAAGTGGTTCATCACATGTCATCTGGAATGATTGTGCTGACTTCTGACACAGCAGTTGTTTCCTGGGGTGCTTGTAAATATGCTGAAGTTACAACAAAACATGAGTTGTATTTATGAAACTCAGAAGTTCTGTTCGAATCGGGGGTGCTACTCTGAACGTCATGGAAAGTACATAAGAAATCAAAGAGAATGCCGCCATCTTGGTCCGGGGGCAATATTTAAGATGTCCACCTGTGCGTGGTAGGAGACAGAGATGGAGATGGCATGGCAGAGCGGGGAAAGAGCAGGAGTTGAGTAGTTCATGGAGTTCAGACCTTCTGGAAAAATCAAGACCCGAAATAAAGTTGACATTTCCTCTTCTTGTAAATACCTTCTTATGGAAGAAACAGTGGTGAAGGGATTTCTAAAACTCATTTCCTGTGGACAATAAAATGTAGACGGAATAAGCCTGTATCTTCAGTGTCACATGTAGTCAAGGTTAGGAAGGGAAATGTGCTCTTCTCTGGGGGAACTGGAGCTCCAGTACTAGGCAGCTGAGAGTGGGGATTATGTTCACTTTCCATGGACCACTCTCTAAATAGAATTCCAATTAAAATGTCTATTTTGTGTTTCAATATCCAAATATAATTTTTAATTACAGAGTAATCCATGCTTAGTGTAGAAAACTTGGAAAATACAGGAAGACCTCCAGAAGAAAATAAAAATAACCTATAATTATATAAACCAGAGAGAATTTGGATTTTTTTTTTTAGTATTTATTTCTATGTACTTATGTCTGTATGCATTTTTATGTAAGTAGGATCTCACTGTATATGCATTTTGAATTCTAATTTTTTTTCCTATAATAATAAACATGATATTTAATGGTCCTGTTGTAATTTTTGATAAGTTCATCCCAGAATTTCCCCATGGCTTTTCCACTGGGCTAATTGTGGTCATGGTGGTTTATTATGTCAGGTTAAGTAATACCAGGAAGAACACAGGGAACAGAATGCTCAGCAAAATGTTGTCGATTGATCTCACTGGTGGTAATTTGTCTGTTTTGTCTCTATTTCCTTTTGCTTTTCCATTTTTTCTATCTTACTGCTCGTTTTCTTATTCAGGATTGAAGATCACTTGGTATCCTCATTGTGGAACCCAATTTCCCTGCTTGCCGCCCTCTCTCTCAAGCATGACCCCATGCCCTCCTCATATCGTATCCTGTTCCACTACCACAGAATTTCAGAGTCTTCAGAAATGAATAAGCAAGCAGATACTTTCCCGTCATTTCTCATGGGAAGTTTTTGTTCTCTTGATAGCCTCACTAGTGCTATTTTCTAATTCTCAATATGCTGCTTATGTCGTTCCTTCTTTGCCACATCTCCACATTTTATAACCCAGACTTGGCTCTCCTCTTTGTGGGAGGTCCTCCTCACCTTTTAGAAAGGGGAAATGGCCTATATTTGTGAAGATTTTAGAGGTCGAGCACTGAACAGTAGAATGTGGGTTCTTGATGCATTAGGAGATTGGGAGGGGAGAGATGGATGTGAGCTAGTTTACTCAAAAAAGTCTTCACAGAGGGGGCACCTGGCTGGCTCAGTTGGTAGAGCAGGTGACTCTTGATCTTGGGGTCCTGAGTTCGAGCCTCATGTTGGGCATCCATTTTACTTGAACAAAGGGCAGCTTCATTGCTGTGGGTGACAATTAGCGTAGATATAAAAGGATGGAAGGATATACGTGTAGCACAGGGAAAGCGAGGGTATTTAATGATCAGAAAGGCAATATAAACAAAGACCTACAAACTATTGTAGTGGTAGTGTTTGGTAGAAATGAACATGGTAGATAAGTGCAAACTTGAGGGTAATAAGGATGTCTGCATACAGTGGGTGAAAGGGGAATGTAATGATCTCTGCGAATTCGACACGTGCTGTCTGAGGAGGCCCACCATGAATTTCTGTAGCCCCTCGCTAGACCTACGGCATGGATCCCTTCAGATTCCTGACTCCCGCTCTCCTCGCTCACCTTTCTCTTGTCTTCATCTTCTCCTGGAAATGCCGTTATCCACAGATAACACTTTCACAATGAATTTCCCAAACACTCCCTCATTTGATGCTTAAAATAGTTTTGGACAGGGATGGCCACACTGACATCAATGTGTGTGTCTGAGGTTCGCTGAAGTTAAGAAACTCTCCTGAGAACTCATGGACTAACAGCAGAAGTGGCCCCTGAGGCTCGGGCCCAGATGTGGTCCCTGTTCCTTGTGACCAGTCCTGCCATGCCTGCCATTTAGGCCCGCTCTGTTGGCTCACGTGCTTGTTCACTGGTTCACTCAGTTTTGGCAGATCTTGACTGACCACCTCCTACAGGTGGGCTGGGCCCCATGTTGAGACAAAGGTGAGCAAAGCTCACTTCCTGCTCCCCCTCCCAGTCAGATAGGGTTCTAGATGCAAAGCTGGCTGTATGATCTCCTTATGGATAGACCTTGAAGGACTTTAAGGCTGATATTCTGGCATGGATGTAACTTCCCAGAGGGGAAGGATGTCTTAGCTGAGATACTGGGGAGAGGGTGCAGTGTTCTTTGCAAGAATCCATGGCCTAATAGGCCAAAAGAGAGAGAGGCCAGTGGTGTATATGGGAGCTCAAAAATTGTTGAATTTGCCTGGAAACTAGTGAGCCAATTAAGAAATGGCAGAAGATGAATGTCAGGAGGAAGGCAGATCACCCGTGGCGTTGGAATCCATGGTTAGAGATTCGAGCTTCTCAGAGCACCGGGAAGGGCCCCTGGAAGGGTACAGAGCTTGAGGGACAGGTCCAGGTTGGCCACGTGAGAAGGTTCCTCTGAAGTGATGGAAGGATGGTCTGCTAAAGAAGAGCCATTAGCAGGGGTAACAGGTGACCTTTTCTTCCGTCTCTGGAGTAGTGTCTTGACGGAATCAGAAGCCTTCTTTTAGAGCAAAGCTACATCTTCTAGAGCAAAGCTACACGTCACGGAGTGCTATCTTACACAATTCTGAGCCAAATGCTCACACCTTGCTCTGGTTCCTTGTAACATCTGTGAGTCCACTGTTAGGAAAGTGGCTTCAAAAGCCATACTGTCCATGCACATCTGGCCTGTGGACTACCTTTCTCCAGATGGATAACCAAGGGCAACTTTGATTTCTTTAAAATTGCATACTTTTTCCTTTGTCTTCAAGCCTTGGGTCTAAAAAAGCAAGCCTTTTTTTTTTTTTTTTTTTTTTTTTTTTTTAAATATTGTCCTTAATGTTTAGAATCCTGGTAAAGTATCAGCATACAGCTAACATTAATAAAAAAGTTATAAAATGAAATGTAGCTCAGGAGATTTTCATTATAGATGGGATTCACCAGTAAGAGCATGCTGCAAGGTCAAGCTTCAAGGTCAAGCAGAGCGGCCTGGTGTCTCTCTCTGACAGACAGTGAAGTCAGGCTGGCCAGGGTAGCTGGACTTCTGTCTAAGAGAGCTGCTTTTCTTCTGTGTAAGGAAAACTCTTGCCTCTTGTAGTCCTTTCTACATTTTTCTCACAAGTAACTCGCTTTAGAGAATAATTCTTCAATTTGTCCTTCCCTATTTTTCCATAAAAGCGATGATAGATTATCCCAAAGGGCTGGTGGGAAGGAACCAAGATTGGAATGTGGAGGAAGGAGCTCCACCTATAATGGGACTATAAGGACCCTAGTGTATAGGTCCTTTTAAGGCCCTTCTATAGGACCCCTGTAAGCTGGGGTCCTTACAGTCCCAGGAGAGCTCTGAACTTGCCTGTTCCCCTTCAGCATCCTTCAGGTGGCCTCATTGATTCTCTTACCTGAGTAGAAAGAGTATGTGACTCTCTGGCCTGCCTTGCAGTCTCGTTGCCATGGAAACTTCCATTCCATACACCTGATTCACACATCACGCTTGACTAAGTCCAGACAGAGGTCACAGACTGGCATTTGCCCTTTGTTTCCCCTTCTTGTGTTTTCTGGGCGCTTAAAAATGGATACAGAGAGATGGGGGGGGGGGTCATGTGTGAGAAAGCACTGTTGGCAGGGGTAGAAATTTGGGAGTTTCCGAAGTAATAACCTTTAAAGGAAGGAGCAGAGGAAATGGAGAAGTCTGTGTAGCTTGAAGCTTCTCGTGCAAGGAAAGGCGTTGATTCAAGGATATGTCTGAAGGTAATTTTCTGGATTTTTAGTGAGATAGGGAATGAAGAGAACAGATTAGGGAAGCCATTGCTCCTTAGTGGGTTTTCTGTCCCATTTTCAGCAAATTACCCAATACTCTGTGGTCCATGGGATACATGTTAAGATTGGAAGCTGGGTATAGGGCAGCCATGGGTTCCAGGTGTGTGTTAACAATCACGTCCTCTGGTGACGATGCCTATACCATGTCTTGACTTTTATATAACGCACAGTATTTCAGAAAGCACCAATAATTTTGTGGAAAGTATCATTACGGATGATACACATGCTGGAATAGGTTTCTTTTTCCCCTCTCATTTCTTTGGTCCTCTTACAGCCTCCTTTAATACATAACCTGGCGGAAAGGACCTTGCAGGAGAGATTAACCTTCCTTCCCAGACTGAATTTCTTAGCTGTGGATTGAGTTTTCTTTTGATTCCTGATTATGAGGCCAAGTTTTCGAAATTAAAAAAGAAAAAGACGTTCACCTTGACCTGGTGCTCAGTCTTCCAAAGATGTGAGGTTTCAAACCTGCATGTGGTAGAATCAGGGTCACCCGTGCATTGGCAATGGACTTGGCTAGTCAGCGGCTGCTCAGCCTTAACCCTGCTAGCTCTTCTGTTTGCTTCAAATTTGCTAATTTTCCTCCTATGGAGGTGTCCTCAGCTTACAAAGTGTGCCTTCACAGCATTCAAGAGGCCTAGTTTGGAATCCAGCAGACCTGAGTGAGAAACCTCCTCTACCTTGTATTCTTGGATGCATATATTTTTAAAAGTTTTTATTTAAATTCCAGTTTGTGAACAGTGTCGTATTAGTTTCAGGTATAATTTAGCAATTCCTCACTTCCGTACATCATCCGATCATCATCTGGAGAAGTGCCCTCCTTCATCCCCACCACCTGTTTCACCCATCCCTCTACCCCCTCCCCTCTGGGGACCATCAGTGTGTTCTCTAGAGCGGAAGAGTCTGTTTCTTGGTGTGCCTCTCTCTCTTTCTTCCGCCCTTTGTTTTGTTTCTTAAATGCCACAAATGAGTGAAATCATATGGTATTTGTCTTTCTCTGACTTATTTCATTTAACATCATACTCTCTAGCTCTGTCCATGTCATTGAGAATGCATTGGTTTTCATTTTTTAATGGCCTAGTAACTTTCCATTGTGTATATGTAGGTACATACACACTCATGACTTCTTTATCCATTTATCAGTTGATGGTCAGTTGGGCTGTTTCTGTAAGTCGGCTGTTTTTGATAATGCTGCTATAAACATTGGGGTGCACTTATCCCCTTGAGTCAGTATATTTGTATTGAGTAAATACTTGGTGGTGCTGTTTTCCTAGTAGGGCAATTGCTGGGGTGGTAGGGGAGCTCTATTTGTAACTTCCTGAGGAACCTCCGTACTGTTTTCCAGAGTGGCTGCACCAGTCTCACTCCCACCAACAGTGCAAGAGAGTTCACCTTTCTCTTGGACGTATTTTATTAAACTCAGTTTCCTTCTGGGAAAT
Organism: Lutra lutra; assembly: GCF_902655055.1. Taxonomy (NCBI): domain Eukaryota; kingdom Metazoa; phylum Chordata; class Mammalia; order Carnivora; family Mustelidae; genus Lutra; species Lutra lutra. The sequence goes on along the minus strand of NC_062283.1, from coordinate 6,503,622 downwards.
GGTGTTAATCATATTAAGTTGCTGTTAAAAATACTGTAATTTAAAAAGTGTGTTGCCCCTTGTCTGCTGCGTAATGTCTTTTCTCGCCTTGCTAGATAATTTTTAGAAATAACATTATAGCATCTGAAAGCATCTTCTTTGCCATCAGTACCACTGAATTTGTTGTTGCTGACTTAGGCTTGGACAAGGATAGATGCTGGCTAAGAATATGAATGGTGGTTTAGAAGAGATAGATAATTCTTTCCAAAAACAGAGTGCGTGCACATGCTGTCCCTCGTTCTCCTTTGTGTGTGTACCCTGAGTCTGGTTTTGGAATCTCGCTGCAGGTTTGAGCAACAAAATGAAAAGTGTGTACACTTAACAGAAGACAAAAGGCTGACATAGAGACCGTCTTATTTAGAGAGGGATAATGATGCACCTACATTTCTGGGCAGTCATCGGGGGGCGGGTGTGTGAGAATTTCCTTTTCCAGGATCCAAGAGCCATTCTAATCTTCCTTCCTGCCTCTGGAATCTCACCTCCTTTATTTGCCCTTCTTTTCCTGTCAGATTGCCTTTTAATTATTGTGGTACAACAGACACAACATAAAAGACATCATTGGAACTGCTTGTAAGTGCTTTCGTAGTGTGTGCGACCATCAGCGCTGTCCAGCTCCAGAACATTTGTCTTCTTCCCGAACTGAAACTTACACCTCTTTTGTTTTTTCCTTTGAAGATTTTATTTATTTATTTGACAGAGCAGGAGCGCACAAGTAGGGGGAGCAGCAGAGGGAGAGGGAGAAGCAGGCTCCCCGCTGAGCAGAGAGCCTGATGGGGAGCTCGATCCTAGGACCCTGAGATTACCACCTGAGCCGAAGGCAGACAGACACTTAACTGACTGAGCCACCAGGCATCCCTGAAACTTCTAAACTTCTACCTTTTAAACAAGAACTTCCTGTTCTCCCCCACCCCCACCACCATAAGCCATGGACAGCATCCCCCATTCTATTTTCTGTCTCTGTGAACTCCAGATGGATACTCTGTAATAGTGGGGTCATGCAGTCATTGACCTGTTGTGCCTGGCTTATTTTACTCAGTAGTGTCTTCAAGTTTGACCCACCATGGAGCAGGTGCTCGAATTTCATCCTTTTTAAGGCTGAGTAACATTCCATTGTATGTGGGTATGCATTTTGCTTACCCGTTCATGTGTGGGCAGGTGTTGGCTTGTTTCCACTGTTCTGCTGTGGAGCGTATGGCTGCTGTTGGTGTGCAACAATTTCAGCACATTTTCTGCTTTTATTTTGGTCAGAGACGGTGAGGTGTTCTGTTGCTGCTGGATCCCCCTTGTGGATTCTTTGGTAGCCGTAGAATTGATCATGCCATCCATTGTCTTCTGGTCTTACTGTAGTAACAACACACCATAAAATTAGTCATTTTGATCCTTTTTAAGTGTACGGTTTAGCAATGTGAAGTATTATTTATACGGTTGTGCAACAGATTTTTCAACGTTTGCATTTTGTAAAACTGAAACTCTGTGCCCATTAAACGACTTTCTTCCCCCCTCCCCTGAGCCTGGCCTTTGCTGTTCTACTTTCTGTTTTTATGGGTTTGACTACTTTGGAGACCTCGTACACATGGAATCATATAGTTTTTTTTCTTTTGAGATTGTTTTATGTCATGGCCATAATGTCCTCCAGCTATACTTTCCTTTTTTAAGGCTGAGTAATTTTCCACTGTATGTATCTACCCATTTTGTTTATCCATTCATCCATGGATGGAGCTTTGGGCTGTAATGAACATGAACAAGGGTGCGTGTATATAACTCAGAAATCCCGTTTTCAGTCCCCCCTCCCCCCTTTGGATGTATACTGAGAAGTGGGATGGCTGGATCGTATGGTCGTTCTATTTTTAACTTTTAGGGAACCTGCATGCTGTTTTCCATACTGGTTGTAGCATTTCACATTCCCAACAACCGTGCCCAAGAGAGGTCCAGTTCGATCGCATCCTCAGTAACCACTGTTTTATTTCTTAGAGGGGTCATCCTGATATGTGTGAGGTGATGTAGTGGTTTTGATTTGCAGTGAATCTTTCTAAAAAGTTTTAAAGAAGGTAGTAAAAGCCCACAGTTGGATTGAGAGAATAGGGAGAGTTGGCACAAGGAGCAGCCTCCCAGACGAGCTCCTTCATCTCCCCGGGACAGTTCCTTGCAGTGTGTCTGCCTGGTTGCCTGCACGGCTCCATCTCGCCCGAAGGACTGGAGGTTGAGCTGGGTCTCCGTGGTGTGGCCTGGCCGACAGACAGTCTGTCGCCCGTTCATCCTTTCTGAGTCCTGGGTGATTAGTAAGCATTTTCTCAGCAGCAAATGACTCAGAATGAAATGTAGCTCCAGATAGAAGCTATTTCAGAAACCAACAATGCCTCACTGCCTTTTAACCATTCCTCCTGACTATTTCTCTATTGGTTTTAAAATATTACTGCTGGGTGTGTCTGGCTGGCTTGGTTGGTGGAACATGCAACTCTTGATCTTGGGGTCATGAGTTCGAGCCCCACATTGGGAGAAGAGATTACTTACAAGTGAAAATCCTTAAAAGAAATAGAAAAAAAAAAAAAAAAGGTCACTGCTAATCTTGTCAATATCCATGCAGTCAATCATTCATTCGACAGTATTAATGGAATATAAAGAACCATTTCTGTTCATACAGAATAGAAACATAATGCAAGCCATATGGGTGATTTTAAGATTTCTAGTAGCCATGTGAAAAAAAATGAAGCAAAATAGGGAAAATGAATTTAACAGTATATATCATTCAACATGATAGATCCAGGATGTTATTTCCATATATAATGAATATAAAAACGTACGCGACCATTGACTTTTTCATCTCGCCTGTTGTAATGTGCTGTGCATTTCAGACTACAGCACTTTTCAGTTTGGTTTGGCCTCCTGTCAGGTGCTCAAGAGCCCCACACCTCTAAGAGTCACCTTATTAGGTGGTGGACCCATCCTCTTTGAAGGTCATCCAGACTTGGTCAAGGACATGAAGTCCCACAGAGGTCAGCCCTGAGCTCTGCCTAGTGGGCAAGAGGCCTCCCTAAAGAAGAAACACGGGGTTTGTGCGTTCTGGGAGGGCGACGTGCCTGGAGGGTCCCGCGAGCCCAGAGGAGGGGCGCCTGGCATCAGGTGTGATGGTTCTGTCACCTCTAGACCTTGTCCCTTTGAACTCGTCCCCTGGGGTTGGGCACTGAGGTTTGCATGGGTCCTGATCCACCAGACATTCACTTTTTGCCTCCTGCATTGAGAGCTGCTGGCAAGTTTACGTTTAATGACAGGCTCTGCTCTCGGCCCTGGTCTGGGAGCTGGGATTTCCGCTCCTGGCTCAGTGCCCCCTGCCTGCCTTTGGCTCTCACAGGCAGAATCACTCACGGAGCATCTGGGGGACTGTCCGTCCGCCAGGTGCACCTCCTCACTCCTCGGGCGGCAGCACCCGGGTGAGGTGAAGGGCCTGGTGTGGAGAGAAGGAAAGGAAGGAACAGGTTGTGATTTTTTTTCTGTGTCCAGACACCCCTGCTTGCCCCGCCTCTCTGGGAGGGGACATCAGGAGACCTGGATGTTCACAGAAAGGTCTCTGCTACCTGATGGGCTCTGTGTGGATCCATTCTGGGTTCCCTCCGAGCCATGCGGTTCAGGCAGTGACCCAGCCATGTCACGCGGTGGGGGGGCTGGGCTCCTGCGGGTGGGCGGGGCTCCTGCGGGGGTGGGGGGCAAGCCTGTGCCTTCCCCCAGCTCCCTGAGTGGGGAAGGCGGTGGAGATGTGTTCACAGATATGGGGAAGCACGAGGGAGAGGAGAGGAGCTGCCCCCACCATCCCTCCCACCTGCTTTTGGCTTTCCCTTCTGGCATTGCCCAAGGGCAAACAAGGGACAGAGAATTTGGCTAAGCAAAAGTAGCCTGGTATTTGCCTACCCCTCCAGCTCTAACCCACTCCCCTACCCCCCTACCCCCCCAGGAAGCCAGGCTGGACTTTTTCTACCCAGGTCCCTTAACAGTCTGGGACTTGCCATTCCTTTCCCCCACTGGATGTGGAAGAGGCTTGGAAACCGTGTTTCTTTCCAGGACAGGAGTGATATGGTGCAGAGAGAGAGGGTGAGATGAGACCAAGGGCCTGGACCCGGAGTCTTGCTGGACTGTCATGTCAGCACTGGGACTGCCAGGCAGGCTGTACTGATGCCCGGGGTTGCCTTCAGGCTCCCCTGCTGTTGAATCCCTTCCTGGGCAGGCAGAGTCTGAGTGGGACTTTGGGGGAGACGAGGCTGAGCCTGGCCCTTCACAGGGTCGAAGACTGCCCGCCCGGGAGAAGGCTGTGCTTTTAATCCTAATTCCAGCTTTGTTAAGGCAGATTTCGACAGGCATTCTACATGCTTCCTACCCCTGGGAATCAGGTCTGTAGTCTAAAGATGGCAAGAACCTAAATAATTACCTAAAGTAAAGGAGAAGTCAAACTAAAGTTATTTCCTCTCCGGGGACAATGGAAGGGATGAACATGGAAAACCTGTTCTTGCTACTGGTTCACACTCACAAACTCGTCCAGTCCAACACGGGCTTCATCAATGGCCTTCAAAGATAGTGTTTCTGTTGACAGGAAGTGCTAAGTAGGGAGTTGACGCTTCAAAATGAAGACAGACGAAGAAAGGGGAAAAGGCCATAGTATTTGAATGTCACACACGCAGACTTACATTGTCCTGGGGTACGGGCGACCCCCCTCACCCACAGTTTGCTTTCTGTGGTTTGTTACCTGGGTCAGCTGTCGTCTGGGAACGGGATGCTCCTGGCGTGTTGTGAGAAGGTGAGGGGCCATCTCATGCTGCCTCAGGACGCTTGTGTCCTTCACCTGCTTACCTCTCCTCTTCCATCATCATAAGAAGAGTGAGAGAGAGAGACCACATCCACGTACCTTTTTTTATTGTGTATTTTTGGGAGTGTTCTTGGTAAAATAAATAAATATATATATATATATATATTTGAGAGAGACAGAGACAGCGAGAGAGAGCACAAGTGGGAAGAATGGGGAGAACCAGACTCCGCATTGAGTAGGGAGCCTGATGCGGGGCTCAATCTCAGGACACAGGGATCATGACCTGAGCCAGAGGCAGATGCTTAACCCACCGAGCCACCCAGGCGCCACTGTTGAAAGTGTTCTATTTTATTATTCATTATTGTTGTTGATCTCATACTGGGCCCATTCTATAAATTGAACTTTATGGTAGGTGTAGGCAAAAACAGTTCTATATAGGGTTTGGTACAGTCTACGGTTTCTGGCACTGGGGTCTTGGAATGTATCCCTGTGGCTAAGGGGGGCAGTACAATGAAGGAGGATTGTTGTTACTGCTGTGGCTTAGGACCATATGCATGTTGCTACCAATAACAGTTTGCATTTTTCTTGTGTTTTCCTGGATAGATTGAGGGCTATGTTCGAGTCCCTTGGACTGGTCAGCAGATCAGACCAGAAGCTCGCTGTCGTTCTTCCATGGGACATGGTCAGGCACTGTGAGCTATGAGCAGCCTGTGGGCTCTTGGATTGAATCCTGGGTCTACAACCAATGAGTCCTGTGTGTGTTACTCAACCTTTCTTTCTTTCTTTCTTTCTTTCTTTCTTTCTTTCTTTCTTATTTATTTATTTATTTGACAGAGAGAAATCACAAGTAAGCAGAGAGGCAGGCAGAGAGAGAGGAGGAAGCAGGCTCCCTGCTGAGCAGAAAGCCCGATGTGGGGCTCGAACCCAGGACCTGGGATCATGACCTGAGCCGAAGGCAGAGGCTTAACCCACTGAGCCACCCAGGCGCCCCTTACTCAACCTTTCTTATCCTGATCTATTTTCCATAAAATCAGAATTACAGATTTATGTTTGTGGAGCTCATCTATGCAAATACGATCTGTGTAAAGTAGCCCGTAATGCCTGACAAATATGAAATTATGGGGAAATATTAATTGCTATTAATTCTTCTGAAAATGTTGAGTTTAATTGACAATATACAATTGCCCTTGTTTATTTTTGCCGGTAACTAAGCAATACATTGTTTGGATAACAGTTGTTTGGCCTCTTTGAAAAATTCTTTAATTATGTATACTTTTTCTTTGCAGTATTTCAGGTGTGCACGCGTGTGTGTGTGTGTGTGTGTGTGTGTGTGTGCGCACGCGCGCACGGGCTCGTGTGTGTTCGGAAGGTCAGTAATTACCTCTTGCAGTTGGAGTTGCCCAATACAATTTTTCCCATAGCAACTGAAAAAATGAAAATTAAAAGCAAAAAAACCACTGGGGTTGCATAATTGCTGTGCCTGGCCTAGGAGAGTAGAGATCATGAAGTTTTTTGTGGCTTCTGGCTTTCTTCTGGCTGAAGGTGTTGGGTGAAGATACAGAGGTCCTACTGACTAACTGAACAGGATGCTGTCGCTTGCTTTGAAGTGAGTAAATTGGTCAGAAGTGCAAGTGGGAGGGGAAGTTGAGGTTTAATGAAGGGTCATTATTAATGTTTCCATGGTTTTAGCAGTTTAAAAGCTGGGACTCGAGGTGAAGTTGTTGGTTGTGGGGTAAACAGCCCACAGACGTTCAGACGTATTTGAAGTTCAGTCTCTTGGTCTTCATTATAACCTGTAACTGGAGTCCAGGTCTCCTGAATAACACGGCCAGGGGTTACTTAATAACTTTAACAGTGAATGCTAATTATCCCATCTTCACAGTGGTGCAGGATGTAAAAGCTACAGCATTCTCTCCAAACCCCAATTATCTGAAGAAAGTTTTACTTGGGAGGTGAAAAGAACATTATTTTGGATTACTAACCCTTCTTTCAAAAAAGATAGATGTTAATTTCCTGTGGCTTAGGTAGAAGGAAAAACACGAGCTTTGAGTGACCAAGTGTTGTCTTTTCCCAGCATCTATAAATTTTATCTTTGTATTTTGTATCCCTTTCATAAAGATTGACGTATGGGAGTTCATTTATTTGACTGGAACACAGAATTGACTTTTCCATTGGAGATTTGGCTCTCTGGGTCCTGCAACAAAAACAGATAAAACTATTAGCTTCCATTCCTAACCCCCAAATGTTAAGCTCATATCTTGTTTTATTTCTTAAAATTATTTTTACTTCCAGAGACCCATGAGGTCATGTATAGGCCCAACTCTGTATTACCAATAATAATTCGGGGGTAGAAAGTGCATGGAGAATTGAAATCTTTAAATTCTCCTAAAAACCCAGCTTTCAAAAATTTTTTGTGCTCAGCTCTTTATGTGTAAGCGTAGGGCAGAAGAGCGAGAGAGGAGATAGAAGACTCTTGATGTCTGGAACTCTGCCTTAGAAAGCAGCTTCTTCCAATTACCTACTCAGCACTGGGCAATATGTGTAATTTCTTGGTGTTCTCCTTTCCCCGTTTGTCAAATGGAGATATTCACAGTATTCGGTGGTTTTTGTTTTTGTGTTTTGGTGGTGGTTCTATTAGATGAGATATATATGTGACAGTTTGTAATCCGTTGCTCATTCTCTGGACCTGTCTTACCTGATGGGGGAAGAGGAGGCACACACAACCAGTAGCCTGAGTAAATATTTTATATCCTTCACCCTAAATTATCAAGAGTACACTGTGAACTAACAATCTCCATTGTCTGACCACCATCAGTTGTAACTGACCCAGTCCTGAGAGCTGCTGTTGTTAAGACAAAAATGGAAGACGCAAGATCCATATCTTTTTTCTTCTTGCTTACCCTTCCCCATCCATCCATCCATCCATCCATCCGTCTGTCCGTCCGTCCGTCCATCCATCCGTCTGTCCGTCCATCCATCCATCCATCCTTCCATCCATCCTTCCATCCATCCATCCATCCTCACCCACCCATCCACGATATCCATCCATCCAAGACATCCATGAGGCCATTTACCCAGGTCTGGCTTAATGACTTTTTCCTTTATCCTTTATCCTTTATACTGTACATCCTGTATCAATAGCAATGTTCTAAGCTGTGGGAGGTGGGAAGTTCTTTCCAATACTAGCCCCCTTTTTGATGATAGTCTAGGTAACAAAATTCAGAAGTCTGGAACAGTGGTGATTTGCTTTAGCCTGAATGCTCAGAGCTTTTGTGATATCTCTGCTCCAAGTTTGTCTTCTATCTTAGTTCTCCCTGGGACTTAGGTAAGGAAAATATACCTGTACTTTTCATCATCCTTGCCCTGTTCTAATCTAGCAGGAATGACTCTTCAGATAATGTTCCTTAAAATTTTTCCCCCTTGCCTTCTGTTCATTGATGATGGGGATGGACAATTTGATGCTCTCTCAACTGATTCTGGTTGAAACCAGTATAGGAGAGCTAGCTGCCTTTTCAGTGTGGTGCTGGTGGCATGTGTGTAGCATCACCCGTAGGCTCCACACTCCCCTCAGCATTCCTCGGCCTTGTGCTTGGTCTACTCCTGAGCTCATATTCTGTGATCCCATGACCCTTGGTGAATTCTGAGCACAAGTTATTAACATCCAGCTGGGAGAAAGGAGTGAATTGGTGGTCTGATTAAATATATTAGACATGGTATAAAAATTCATTCCAGTTATAAGAAATGGTCAGGCGTCAAGAGTGGAGGTGTAGTCTTGGTTTTGCCACTAACTAGAATTGTAGAGGTGGTAGAATAACTTGATTTTTATGGACCTTGTATCCAAATATGAAATTATGTCATGTTTTAACTTATGAGCTAAGATTTTAGAGTGAATTACCATTAACACTTCACTTGGCATTATAGTTCTGTTTTTAAGTCCAGTACTTTTGGTTGTAGTTTTGTTGTTTTATTAAAGATTACAATGTTTACATTTTACATTACCTAAAGAATATGACATGGTATTCAAGATTGGTCATGTCCCTTTGTGTGCTTAATGCTCAAAGCACACTGGAAGTAGGTTTCTACGACTCTGACTAGTCTGCCTCATCCAGTGGAGAAGGCTTTTATCATAAAACCAAGCCAAGAAACTTATGTAAAAATGACCCAGTGTCATAGATTTTAGTGGGTCATTGGAGAGGAGTCTGATATAAAGTAAACAAACAAACAAACCTGAGTTCAAGAATAGACATTACTTTTAGAATCCCTCCTTTTGGAAACTTTAAAAATGGAATGAGCAGATTAGTTTATTCAGGTATTCTCTGAAGACCAGAGAATTTTAATTGGCCTTCTAAAGACCGAGTTTCAACCTTAGCCAGTGTTCAGATGCTTCTCTTTAACATAATCCTCTGTTGACAGTTTATGGATTATTTTCAGACGAAATGCAGAAAAAATACACCTAGGTGTGTATGAAAGCCAACAAAACTGTATTTGGAAGGTAGTGCTCATTCAGAAAGCTTTATATGAAAGATTTTTCCTCAGAATGTTGTACGAACCGTGAGCTAGCCTGTCCTTGTTCTTGTTTCAAAATCAATGTATTTGTGAACTTGGACTTGGCACCTATGAACCATTCAAGGTATGAGCTTTGCACTGGGGTTGAGTCAAGTGAATAAAAGTTGTTTATAACTTTGTATTCCTTGCCAACATCGACACTATCTCTTAAGTAAATCATTTTTATATTAGTCTATATATAACATCATGTGGGAGCTTTTCCTCTTTGCTTTTTGTGTGATCTGGATTGCTAAATAGACATTCATATCTCTTGACAGTGGTTTTCTAGGTTCTCTTTACATTCTAAATTGGCATGAGTCGAAGTTATTTATTTTATACTTGTCAAGGGATAGCACTTTTTGTTCTATAATAACCAGGGCTCACAGTGAGTTTTAAAGCTGTTTCAATTTTCTATCTATGTGTACAAGTAACTCTTTAAATAGATCCTATATTGATGAATTAAGAAGTGTTTGTTTTTTTTTTTTTTTTAACTTATTTATGTATTACCCAAACTCTCCACCTGAGAGTTTGCTTCTGTAGAGGATCTCATGGAGCTTGGCTGTCGTTGAATACATTTTGTGTTAACTAAATCTAAGAGGATGAGGAATGCTCTACATTTTTTCCTAGAAGATTAAAATTATAAATATCAGCATGACTATATTTTATTCTTCTTTGGTCCTCTTTCTCTCTTTTAAACTCAACTTTACTTTCTAGGGCAGCTTTAGGTTCAAAGAAAGAGAGAGTTACAGAGATTTCTGATGTACTCTGTGCCCAACACATATATTGCCTCCCCTGTTACTAACATCCCCCACCCGAGGGGTACGTTTGTTACAGTTGATGAACCTACAGTGATGCATTGTTATCACCCAAAGTCCATAGTTCTTTTCAGCGTTCTTTATTGGTGTTGTACATTTTATGGATTTAGACAAATGTGGGATCCTATGCATGCATCATTTACTGTCATGCGGAATATTTTTGCTGCCTTGGAAATTCCCTATGTTCCACCTGCTCATCACTCCTCACCCGCCCCAACACGGGTAGCCATTAGCCTTTTAAATGTCTCCATCATTTTGCCTTTTCCAGAATGCCGTAAAGTTGGAATCCTACGGTATTTAGCCTTTCACTTAGTAATATGCATTTCTGTTTCCTCCATGTCTTTTTGTGGTTTCTTAGCTCATTTCTGTTTAGCACTGAATAACAGTCCCTTGTCTGGATGTACCACAGTTTCTTTATCCAATCATCTACTGAGGATATCTTCCAGGTTTTGACAATTATGAATGGAGCTGCTTTAAACATCTGTGGTTAGACTTTTTTGTGCACATATTTTTCAACCCCTTTGGGTATAAATACCAAAGAGCATGATTGCTGTGTGGTAAGAGAATGTATAGTTTTATAAGAAACTTCCAACTCTTTTCCAATTTTTTACACCATTTTGCATTCCCACCATCCTTGCGAACATTTGGTTTTGTCAGTGTTCCACATTTGGGCCCTTCTATTAGGTATGCAGTGATATCTCAATTTAACTTGCATTTCCCTGATGACATATGATGAACATCCTTTTGCATGCCTTTTTATTGTTTGTATATATTTTCTTGATGAGGTTTCTGTTAAGGTCTTTGGCTCATTTGTTATTTGAGTTGTTACTGAGTTTTAAAGGCTCTTTGTATATGTTGGATATACAAAGTCCTTTATCAGGTATTTCTTTTGCAGATATTTCTCCCAGTCTGTGACTTCTCATTCTCTTGATAATATCTTTCACAGTCAAAATTTTTAATTTAAAAATTTTATCAATTACTTTGTTCACAGTTTGTGTCTTTAGTGTTGTATCTTAGGTCATTGTCAAACCAAGTTCATCTAGATTCCTCCCATGTTATTTTCTCAGAGTTGTATAAGTTTGTGTCTTACATTTAGATCTGAGATCCATTTTGAGATCATTTTTATGAAGGGTAGGTTCACTTTTTTGCATGTTGATGTTCATTTGTTCAGCACACTTTTTTGAAAAGCATGCCCTTGCTCCATTGTATTATCTTTCTTCTTTGTCTGAAGTTAGTTGACTGTATTTATATGGGTCTATTTCTGGGCTCTCTGTTCTCTTCTTTTGATCTGTTTTTCTGTTCTTTCATTAGTGCCACACTGTCTTGGTTTCTGTAGCTTTATAGTCAGTCTTGAAGTTGGGTAGCTTTAGTCCTCCAACTATGGTGCTCTCCTTCAGTGTTGTTGGTATTCTGAGTTCTTTCTTTCTTTCTTTCTTTTTTTTAAGATTTTATTTATTTATTTGACAGAGATTACAAGTAGGCAGAGAGAGAAAGAGAAAGAGGGAGGGAGGCTCCCTGCTGAGCAGAGAGCCTGATGGGGGGCTCAATCCCAGAACCCTGGGATCATGACCTGAGCCGAAGGCAGAGGCTTTAACCCACTGAGGCACCCAGGAACCCCTGAGTTATTTCTTTTTATGCTTTTAGTGGAGTTCATAAAAGTGGACCTTGGATTTTCACAATATAGTAACTTTTTTTTTTTTCCAATGGAGTGTCTGGATATAGGAGTTAATCATGATAAATATAGTGTATTCTAGAAATTTTGGAATTTTGATAAGAGTGACTTGTTGACCATCCTTTCACGAAACAGTGAATCCACAACTGTTAAAGACATCAGCATCTGACCAGAAAGCACTGTTACAGGAAGAAAGGTTTCAGTTCTTCAATTTCATCTGTCTGTGAAAGATACTATTTCCCTTCCTCTTCAGCCTGCTATTTTCCTAATAGATTTTCAGTGGCTCCTTACACATTCATAGTAAAGCAGACACTTAATGACCACTGCCAGTTGGATCCAGTTTGGCTTTCCAGTAGGGGAACTCTGCTTTGTGAATGGGTAGGCACAGAGGAGGCACAGTTTTGGAAGAGGGGGTGGTGGTTCTGGATTTAGATCATGTGGCTCAAATCATCATGCCGCATTCATTAGCTATATGTCCTTTGTCAAATAATGTCACCCCTCTGAATCTTAGTCTGCTGAAGGCTAAAAGTGAGTATTTGTGTGTGTGTGTGTGTGTGTGTGTGTGTGTGTGTGTGTATCTGTATCTGTTTTCATCTTTGATAAGTGCCATGCAGCATCAGAAATTTAGTTATTCCTTCAGCTCCTTATTGTGGTTGATTTGACTTTGTACTCTACGAACATGGGGAATCCAGAATTTAAGAAATACTTCCTCTCCTTGTTACCTGTTTAGGTAGTGAATTATTCTTTTCCTGTCATTTAAGATCAAAATATTTAAGTCACAAACCAGCAATAATTTAATGGTAGATTTGGGGGCACAAACAAGCTGTTTAAAAATTAATAAGTAAAAAGGACTGTCCACGTATCAATTTGAAATTTACATCCGATCTTTAATTTGTTGTGTTATTCAGTTACGAAGAGGAGAGAGAACATGAAATCTGATTATTTTCATGACTATTTTTTTGTCTTCTCTAATCCCGCAGAAATATCCAGGAGGATATACAGTTCAGTATTCTCAGATACTGCTCACCATCTGTTTTCAAAGTGAAAAGTGAGCATCACGTGATACTTTTATTATCCTCCACTATTCCAAACTTAGGGGAAAGAGGTCGCTATCGCGTACAACTGGCTGGATACTAACACCGCATATTCCATAACCTACTTTCTTGGTCTAGGTTTCTGGTAACCATTCACCCTTTCTTGGCCCCTCACATACTTATTACAACAGATATTCTTGGCTCAAGGAAATAGGGAACTCATTCATTAGGAATGTTTGGGTTTTTCAGAAACAAAAAGTAGTTTTGATTGCCTTAGTGGTTTTTTTTTATTCCTTCAGACATGATCTTGTGTGGAAGGGAGGGAAAGTAATAAGAGAATTTTGGAAAATGGTGTGAATCACAGCAAATCACAGATTTAGATGCAAATTGGGAGCAATAAAGATATAAAGATTGTGTGGGTCATCTATAATTAGATACTTTTATGTATATATGTGACGTTTTCTCAAAAGCATTAGCTCTGGAGACACATGACAGATCTCGTTGTACAGAAAAGGAAACATGCTTGGGAAGGCAAGTAACCTGGCCCAAAACATTGCTAGTAAGCATCAAAAAATTAAAAAAGAATTTTTCTCCAGTCTATTGTATGTGGCTCAAAATGATGTCTTTTGTGCAATCATATGGGTTGGCGTAAAATCAATACTACAATTATGTTTCCTTTCAAAACCTTCCTTGATGTCATGCCCTATAAGAACGTATTTCAGGATCAGGTTTTCATGCTGCCATCAGTGCCACACACTCAAAATGGCGGTGGCTTTGCCACAGAGACCTGCTCAGAAGGAGCACGTTTCCCTCTTCTCGAATGTTCTACCAAAGATGAGAACATTCCATGATGAGCATATAGCTGTGACTATTACTAAATGTTTAATGTGCGCCCCCTCTTTGTCTCTTTTGTTTATTTGTGTTGACATTTTTGCTCTGCGCAGTGCTCTGGGGGTAGGTACCATTATTTTTCCATTTACATGTGAAGTAGCTATGGTACAACATGATTCATAGCTGGACAAGGGCTCAAAGCTAGTGTGGGTTCCAACCCGAGTCCACTGGCTCCATGGCCGCTCTACAGTGCTGCCTCTTCTTCTGAAGAGGGAGCAACGGTGGCTCCATGAGGACCTCGACTTGGCCTCGGTTGACTGAGGAAATAGCTTTGTGTGTGTCTTACCAAACCATCGTATTTTCTCATTAATTATAAGTGGTTGCAAAATGTAGCTCAAGGCAGAGTTAGAGGGTGGGAGAGGATTAAGTCACTTGGAATGGTTAGCAAAGCTCTCTGGGCACACTTCCTGGAAATAAAAGTTTTAGCTGCACATGAGGACCCCGGATGTTTGGAGAGAGGGGGTAGATTTTGTGTCTTTGCACATAGGTGTCCCCACATCCCTTTGGTCCGCAGCCTGAACCACTCTGGGATGGAAAAACAAATCTCAGGAAAGATCAAAGAGTAGAACTAAAGGAAATACCACATAGGTTTCAAAGGACTAGAGTTTCATAGCCATAATTTATAATGTCCTCTGCCTTTGTGATAATTTACATGGGATTGTTTATCGTTTTGTGTTTGAGAATATGTTTTTCTTTTATATTTAAAAATATCCTGTCTTCAGAATCCTTTCAAATGCAGTGATTGGAGGCTGGAGGTCCTTTTCATTCTACCTTTCTTCCTTTTAGTCTTTTGTGTAATTTAAACGCTCCTTTGTTCACTGGCCCACTTACTGAACAGATGTTTATTGAACACCTACTATAGGACAGACCCTCTGTTGGACTCTGGAGATGAACTCTATGGGAGATGCTGAATCTGTCTCCAGGGAGTTTGGTAGGAGAAACTGTTGCGGACTCAGCTAATCACAGGGTACTTCAAGAAATGCTCTGCTAGCAGGAGCAAAGTTCTGTAAGGGTGCAAAGGAGGGAGGAAGTAATTCCTCCCATGTTTATCAGCAGACATTTGAGCTATCTGTGAATAGTAGGGGTGGGAAGGAAAACTGGGGTTGTGTGTGTAGGAGACTGGACTGCTCAAAAGCCCAGAGCACCGAAAGGGCAGGAATAACAATCATCACCTCACAGCTACCAACCTGATTCCATGACCAGCCTAGTGTACCTGGGATAGAAACTGGCCACCAACACCCAGGCGCAAGGATCTCCCTGGCCAGTGTTCACTTCTTCGTGTATTCTTGGGTAAAACTGGGCTGCTGCTGCTTCTCTCTTTTTTTTCACTTTTTCTGGTTGCTTTGATAGATGTGAAGTAGGTGTCGGTGTTATCGACGTCAGGCTTTAATTATACCCAGGGAGTCCAGAAGAAACCAAGCCACGTGCTGTGACCCAGGGCAATAGAACGTTTTTGGTGCCTTGTTTCTGTGGCCTTGTCCTATTTGTTTTCCTCGCGGAATTGTATTTTTTGCGATGCTGTTAGAATAGGTCTATCTGAGGACAACCTACGTGTCCCTCCACTGCCTCCTTCGGCTTTTTGTGAGCCATCCTGGAGAAGTGTGGCATGCAAATGGGGAGACTTCCTCTGTTGAGTTCCTTAAATTTGCTAATTTGGACTTTTATATCGGGACAGCAAAACGTTCTTGTTTAAATAGCATACGACTCCTGGAGAGCTCATAAAACTGTCCAACATGATGTCAAATAGTTTGTGTCTGTAAGAAGCGTTGCGTATGGCTAAGTACGAGGGGTATTTTATGTGTTTTTTTTTTTTTTAATTTACTGTCTCTTTAATTACCTCGTATAAAATGGGGACTTCTCCTTGATCATCAGGGAAGTGGATGATTTTCCTGTTGTAAATCCCAAATACCATAAACTCCAGGTTTTATGATTGACAGGTCTCCACTGAGAGTGTATGTACATTCTCCAAGAAGTCTCCCCAAACTATCATGTCATTGTAGTTGTTCAGAAAAATCTATACTTCAGTAAAATTTCCCTGACCCCAGTTGGCGTTGTTAAGCAACTCAACTCCGATAGCTTCATTTGCTTGGGAAACCAACCGGTGTCCCAAACAGGATTGTGTAAGTTAAAAGAGCACCGTGCCAAAACTTTGTGAGAACATGATGTCAAAAATAAATATATGGGTACACACACACAGGTACAATTGAGTATACTGTTCCCAATGTTTTGATCCAGGGAAACTAGAAGATGAGTGGGAGGCATTCTGATCAACTCGGTATTTGTTCCAGAGAAAGTCACTGGAGGAGAAAACACATTCTTGGCATGGACTGAAAAGCCGAATTCTGTGATAAAATTCATTTTGTGATTTAAATTTTTATAATTCAGTATATGTAATAAACAAGGGAGTGTTGGATGGTGAGTTGAGTGTTGTGAAGTTAGACGAAGTGTGTGAACCATCTTTCCTTTTACAAAGCAAAGTGCAGAATTGAGGCTATAGATGGGGTTTTCGTGAGCCTCCTTTCCCTTTCTTCCTGTTCATCATTGCGCCCTGTCCGTATATCCCCTTAACCCTCGGCCTAACCTCCTTCGATCAAAGGAGAAAAAAAACATCTTCAGGAGTTGTAAGGTAATTACATTTAGGATGAGAGTTCTGTTCAATGTAACATCATTGGCGGATTTAGTCATTTCTAGCTTTCTGCCCAGACTTGAAAATAGTTTCAATGCCCATTGCTGAATACTGCCGTTCTCTGCATGTTTTCCTTCTGGGATTGAACTGGAAAGGATTCTGGTGTTTTAATATATTCCAGTGGGTATAAGAATATTGGCTACTCCAGGTTTCCTTAACTGACCTGGTTATGGTAGAAACGATCCCGTCCTCTGGATTCTAGATTTTTCTCCTTTGCAACACCAGAGATTAATAAGTTGGCCGTTATCTCCATTACAGTGGGTTACAGAAGCAACTTTGGGGTGAGGCCTGGGGCGTGGCCAGGATGGTTAACAGAACCAGGTTCATGGGTGGTGGTGGTGGTGGTGTTTTAATATATGGACAGTTTCATAAACTGCCAATTTCACGTGGCACTCCTTGCCCCAAATTGTCCAAATAAAATTTCCTTTGCAATATTTTCTCCACTCGGAGGACACGTGCCTTCCCCCCCACCACCCTGTCCATCTCCCTGCCCCCAGCACCATGGGTACAGTCAGTGACGGGATGTCTTTGTCACTGTCCGGTGGATGTCTTCCTTGGAACAATAGCTGGTGGACGGTCTGCATTGGGGAGGCCTGGGCTCGACTTCAAAAGCAATTTCCCCATCCTGACAGGGCAGGGCATGTTCTCCTGGGGCTGGGAAGTCACAGCCCCAGTCCCGTTGAAGACTGCACCTCCCCGGTGCTTTTTCCTCCCCAGGAGCTGCGGAGTCCAAGTGTGACTGCCAAGACGCATCCAGAAAAGCCAAAGAGCCCGGGCATGTCAGACCTTCCCGAAACCTGCCACACACACACCTACAGCAACCCGGGGAGATGAGTGAGGAACGGGAGGGAAGGAGAGCGCCAACCAGGTGAGCAACCACACTGGTCTGCGGGCTCGAGCAACAGGAAGGGATCCTTGGCAGTTCTGTTTATTTGGCAAGATTGTTGTATGACCTGAGCTTACACTAAGTTACCTCACAGCAAGTAACTTCTCACCAGGCGCTATAAAGGGGAGGATGACTCCTGGGCTGAGGAGAGATGAGTACATCAAAGACAACTAGTTTCCAGGTGTGGTCGGGGAGGGTTGTCTCTCTGCTTTCAGGAAGGGGTTAAAGCCTAACTTTGGTCAGCCCTTAGGTGAGGTTCTTTTGTTCAAAGCCAATGTAAAAGCTTTAATACAGAGTCTCTGGGCTTTGGTCCTTATGGAGGGGTGGGGTGGGGTGGGGTGGGGTGTGTGTGTGTATCCACAAGAGGTGGTCAAGGTTGTGTTTCCTCTTTATTAATCTCATTTTTTTCTTTTCTTTTTTCTTTTTTTCTCTTTCTTTCCTTTTTTCCTTTCTTCCCTCCCTCCTTTTGTTCTTTCTTTCTCTCTTTCTCTCCTCCTCTCCCTCCTTCCCTCTCTCCCTCTTCCTTCCTTCCTTCCTTCTGTCTTTGGGACATGTGTTTTGAAGCTACCTTCCAGGTGAATTGAATTAGATTACACCCTAAAAAAAAATTTTTTTAGTAATGAATTCACTGGTTGCGGTCTTTTGCAACGCTTGGTGCCACAGTAGGATTTGCTGGGGTTCCATTGTGCTTCTAAATTAGTTTTCAGTTTCTGCACCTTGCTTTTCTTTTCATTTCTGTTCATATTACTATGATGTGATGAGGAGGTATTTTCTTGATAGCAAGATATCATTTAGAAACGCCTTCTGAATGGCTGCTCCTAAAATCCAAATGGAATATGAACCCAGGAGGGAGTTTAATCCCTGAAACAATTCTCAGGCAGGGTTCCTCGACCTCTATGCCCTTGACACTTTGAGCTGGATAATTCCGTATTGTATGGGGCTTTCTAGTATATTATAGTATTTATTAGGACTCCTGGCTTCTACCCACTAATTGCCAGTAGCACCCTCTGCCCCCAACAGGTAACCATAAAAGTCCCATGGACAAAATTGCCCCCAGTTGGGAACTGCTGCCCTAGACCTAGAGGTAACTAAAAAAAAACAAGGTAAAAGAAAACAGTGAGGATGGAGAATATGGAGTTATTGTTTTTGCTTCTTAAACGTATTACCTATGTGGTTCTAAAGAATGCACATTCTTGGAGGGTAAGGTCCACCAGTGGAATTCTCACTTACCACCAGTGGTCTCTCCATTATTGACTGGAACGTGGTTTAGATTAATACAGTTGCAATTCTGTTGGAAGTATTGATTTTAACGTTTTTACTATCAACCAAAGGATTCTCGGGGGTGGGGATGTGCGTGTTTGTGTGTGTGTATTATATATATAGATAATATATATTATGTATAATAATAATATAAATATATTATAGATCTATTTTATATATATTTAAAATGTGCAGCACTTTCTATGAATGTCCCCGATCTCTTAGTTGATTGAGTGGGTAGACGGAGCGGTAGGAGGACAAGATTCCAACGAGTCTCCCGTAAGAGTTTAATAACTGAATGCATGAGTGGAATGAAAAACACATTTGGTCTATGCTGTAATTGAGCCGTTTTATGGATGGGAGGTCCGATAGGTGGTCTGAAGACTGGTTTTGCTGAATTCGCCATTTTCGCATACTAAAAATTGTCTAGAATACCGCGTTTCTCCTGTATGTGGGGCTGTAATTCGTTCTCCCTGCTCTCCCTCCCTCCGCGTTTACTCTGACCTCTATAGTAGACCGTTGGAGTTGTCAGACAAGTAGAATCCTGTCTTTACTATGATTGAAACGCAAAGGGTGCTGTTGTCTTTATTTCGCATTTTCTTTTATTCTCTCTTCTCTCCTCACACGAACACCCACGTCTGCCAGGCACGTTCTTGCTTTCCCCCTTTCTGTTTCTGATTGTCCGTCCCTCCCGCCTGTCCTTGATTTCTTCCCTTTTCTCTGACCACAGGAAACATCAGGTGGCCTTGCTGGCATCATCTTACCTTTTCTGAACCCTGTTGCCCAGAGACTGCCATTAGCTATGCCTTGGGCGCTCTATTTCTTTAATGCTGGGTCTCTCTGAGGGATAGTTAATGATCTTTGCAGCAAATGAAGGTGAACTGTTTGTTGCCACATTATTGTTATAATACAGCCAACTGTATGGAACAGATTGGGCTGAGCTTGGAACAGCTGGGGCTGGCAGAGTGAGTCTTGACTCCTCTCGGAAGAGTTCCAGAACTGCCAAATCATCACACTTGAAGGGGAAAGCGGGACACGGAAGGTTACGGGGATAGTGCTTCCAGCAGGTGCCTTTTGCCTTTGTGATCTACCTTGTTGCAATTCTCGCTGGCTCGTGGATCTGGCAAAGCGCGAGCTAACGGAACCCAGGGGCTGCCGTCACTGCTGTCGGACTGGCCTGCTTTTAGTGGCTCTGATGGTATTTTGTTGCTCGTTTTCAGGTACTGAATACGTGATAAAACAGATGCTCCTGCTGTTGAAACTGTGCCTCTTTTCCATCCACTGAAACTATTTGCAGTGTTAAGGAGAATTTGGATTTGCAAAATGGACGGAGCCCTAAAATAAATGAATAAAGGCTCTGTTGGAACTTCTGGACTTGGCCTATAGCGTGTGGCCTCCCGGTGGCTGTAATAAATGGGAATCAGTGTGGGGAGGGACAGGCCTCAGGAACGGGTGGCCTGCGGGAACCCATTCCAGCCTTGGATAGTTGTGTTTGCCCATACAAGGAAGAGAGTGTGTGTGTGTGTGTGTGTGTGTGTGTGTGTGTGTGCGCGCGTGCGTGCGCGTGTGTGTTTAAAGAACTAGCTGCCAACATTAAAAAAAAGTATATATGATATATATATAAATGTGGGGACTTTTTCCAAAGAAGCTGGAAGGTCGGGTTCCTTGGAGCTGTAGTCTCCTGTGGTGACTGCCAGCTGAGGCTAAGTAACCGGCTACCTGATACCCATCCTGAGTGGGCAAAGGAGCAAAGTGTGTAGTTTCCTGGAATCCCCCCACCCCCAGTGGCTTCCTGCCTGGCCCCTGCCGGCGAAGTGTGCGACAGAGAGCTGACGGAGGCCCTGGGATGGGGAGGGATTGGGTTGGACTCTTAGCTTCACCACCAGCTTGAACCTGGGCACGTTACTTACCTTTCTGACTCTTAGTTTCCTCGTGTATCAGCTGGGAATATGGTTCTTCCCCTCACCCAGGTGCTGGGAAGGGGATTAAGGGTACGAAGGGAGGTGCTATGGCTTATATACCCCCAAAACAAGCAGGTCCTTCCCTGGTGTGATTGCTCCACACATGAGCTGTCACTGTCCTTTCCAGGTGCCAGGTGTCACAAATGACACTTGGACTCTTGTCGATCATGTTACAAAACTGGATACCCTTCTCTGCTACTCAGGACGGTAGGGGACTTGAGTCTGGGCCTCCCGTGTTTCTGTTTCTGTCTGGCAATATAACAGTGACCGTGTCTCAAAGGGAATAATACAATAGACACTGCTCCTCAAGGTGGCATTGTCTGAAAAATGGAACCATTTATGATTTTAGTTCATGTTAAGTAGACACTTGTTTGAGGGTTTTTTGGTTTGTTCGTCTTTTGCTTTTTGGCCTGGGTCACGACTTTGTAATTTTGGATATAAACTCCTGGAGTTTTCTGTCTCCTCATCGTGACCCCATCGGTATCCCAGTCACATTCACACTCAGGTTGACGACAACCCTGGGGACTGAAGATGGCTTGGAATTGTCATGGAGGGAGAGGTACAGAAATGAGACCACTGCATCAATTAATATATTTTCTTAAAAGTGGTAGTTAAATTTAGTTTTGATTTGGCATGAGGTGTATTGAAAGCAGCCTTTTATCAGCATTCTGGACTCCAATTCTTTAAGATTCCGAAGGATTTCCCCTCTGATGTTATCGTATTCTATTGGTATCTTTTCTAACACCTGACCTTTGACATCTGTCAGAGGGTTCCAGCATACCTTTTGCTTCCATACCAGATGGGGGAGGGGCTTGTTATTATATGTGTGGTGAAGACGTACAGGGTTTTCTGCTGATTTTTCTTCTTCCTGAAATGTTGGGTTTCCTTTAGGGGTGGATATTTCCCTTCAGTGCCTACGCTTGTCTCAAAAGGATAACAACAGCGCAGGGATTTCTTCTTGTGCCTCGTGAAGGTCTCTGGAACACTCTCATGTGCTCCAGCGAAAAACCTCTTAGAAAGAAGGCAGGATGGTCGCAATGTTGAGACAGTTCTAGGACCAGTAGGAGAGAAGAGATATAGGAGGTGACAAATGATTTGTGACCAGCTCAGTTTCTAGAGTCCCAAAATCAAACCACACAGCATGTGTGGTCTTAAACCCTCCTAGGGTGAGTTGAATGTCGCTATTGGGATGGAAGCTCCCTGAACAGAAGTAGTGAGAGGACAAAACATTATTTTTTAGATCTTTGCTTTAAAAAAAAATTCGTGAGTGGAAGTATAAGTCTACCTCAGGTCCTTGAACGTGGGCCCTGACCCACAGTTGGTTCTAGGCCGACTACTTAGCCTTTACTCTAGTTCCCACCTCCACCTGATGGTGTTGAGGAGGTGAAAGGGGAGGAGCATGGCTGAAGGTGGGAGGATGAAGAAAATGATGGTTTTTCTGCCCTTTGTAAACTTTCTCTTCAAGTCTCGACAAGGACGGTGGCATGTTGAAAACTCAAGGAAATATTCAGGCTGATTCTTACGAACTTGTCAGGATTGTAGTTGTACAAAAATGGCAATTTTACATAGCCCAACCAAATAAAATTATTATGTTTGCTAGTGTTCCTCTAGGTCCTCTGGCTGGGAGTATGGATGGTTTAAAAAGCCAGAAATGTTTTGTCGTCCAATTGGTGACTTTTTTTTTTTTTTTTGGTGGGGGGGGCATATACTTGTCTAGAATATAGAAGTATTTTCTGCTTGGATTTTCTCTGTTACCATTTTTTCCCCCTAAAATGACAGTTACTGCCTTAAACCTCGTAGTAAGAAAGCCTGAAAGGAGGACACAGCATGAGGGGGTTGGTGGAGTGTTGTCCGATCAGCGGTCCGTGGACACGCATGATGGACAGTTTGGCTGGGGGTGGGTGTACCCAGATCCAAAATTGGATTTTTACCTTAGCAGACTTTTATTTGGAAACAGACATGGCCATGAGAAGACAGAAAGCTACCTTCATGGCCATGACCTATCACAATGTGTTCCTAGGGGTAGCGCCTTCTGCAGAGTTAGACATTGGCTTTGCTGGCCATTTCCTGCCCAACTCACCCCCTGGTTTTGTGGGTCAGAATGACTCAGGGAATACCCTTAAGAGTTTGGGCAACAAACCAATTCACTTAGTGAAGAAAAATGGGGAAAGTCTCTAAGCCGTCCTGGGTGTAGTGGCGTCAGTGGTCTTCTGACCTTGGTGGTGCGTGTGTGGGTGTGATTCATGGTGGGAGTTCTGTGCAGAGGGCGACAGATGCTTCCTCTGCTTGCTTGTTTCCTGGTTTTCAAAGCTGCTTTTTTTGTAGTTTTATTTTAAGGTTGGTTGACTTCTTGTCTGTCGGCGAGGGCATGGAGAGCCTCCGGGCACACGCTCCCGCCTCTGTAACTTGCTATTCCTTGTGTAATATCAAGTGGAAGTGCGGGCACCACAGACTGCTTTGAGCAGAGCCCACTTCCCTTCACCCGTAGAGAACATGAAGCAGTTACACCAACATCAATCAAGGAGAAGCCACAGGCTGAACTCACACCGTTGAAGCAGGTGTGTGAGTGAGCCTTCTCCAACAGGCGCATGTGACTGAGGTGGACTTTGGTGTCCTGCCCGCAGATGTCAGTTACGATGACTGTGTGGGGCTGTGCTCGCACAGCACAGAGCCAAGACAGGCCTGTCATCTTGTTGGAACAGAACACATAGAGCTCATAGCATCTCAGGGGCTGACTGAGGGAGGTGAAGGGGGGAAAATGCAAGGTCTGGTGCATGTGGGTGTGTGTGTGTGTACATATGCATTGGTATATATCAAATGTATGTTGATGTCTGCGTATGAATAGATGTGTGTCCATATACACAGGTGTATACATACATACATACATATATGCAAACTTTATTTTTAAAATTTTTAAAAAATATTTATTTGACAGAGAGAGCACAAGCAGGGGAGCGGGAGAGGGAGAAGCAGGCTCATCTGGGACTCGATCCCAGGACCCCGGGATCATGACATGAGCCAAAGGCAGATGCTTAATCAGCTGAGCCACCCAGGTGACCATACACACCGGTTTAAAGCAAAACTCAAGTGGGCCATGAACTAAAGAGAATATGATATTTTTAAGTATCTGATAAGGTGATGGTACTAGTTAAAAATAAACAAAAATCATGTATCTCATTCCAGCCGAATCACTCTGATATGTATTGAGTTGTAGGAAATTTCTACAACAGTTTTGAATGATCTCACAAAAAAACCCCCCAAAAACATTTCGCACTGGGACTTCAATATTTATTGTACCTCTTAAACAGTGACTGGTTCTACCAAGGCCACTATGTAAGTTATTGGTTATGAGTATCCATGTCGAGCTGCTGTTTCAAAATATTATGCATGTTACTTAAATTTAAATATGAGAATAATCACCCTTTAAGCAATGTAAGGTAAAATAAAACTCATTCTTTAACTATCAAAACTGGCTAAGTTTGGGAATAATTATTAATCCAATGCCACTATAGGCACAGGGCAAAAGATTCTACAGAAGAGGGAACTTTATACACGATTTAGAGGCTGTTGAGTAATATATAAAATCAAAAGCCACAAAGTGTTCTTGTTCATAGCTCTGACAGTACAGCTCCAAGGCAGATTTATCCTAAGACTATTATCAAACATATGTAAAAGGGTTTACTGCAAGATTTCTTTATCACAATCTTATTTTTGATGTGAATTTCATAATTGTCTAACTAGTATTAGGGTGGTCATGTAAATTATGATAGAAATGCATAATGAAATGTGAAATGAAGCATTAAAATAATGTAGCTTTTGCTGTGTTCCTACTAAAAATACTGAGTTGCATGCTTACACGCATGTCTGGGCCTTAGAAATAGTTTGAGAGAGCTTTATGTATAAACCTTAAAGTTATTATCTCTAGGTGCCTTGAAGGTAGTAAAATATATATGTATAATACTATATATATGTATATATGTATACATATATATATATATATTTTTTTACATATCCATTCTTAATAATAATTTAATATTTGTATGTATTACCTACCTCTTAAAAACAGCAAAAGGGAATCACAGAAATATAATTTTAAGAGTAAATGTTATCCAGAAATACTTTTGAAGATCAGGAAGAAAAAAAGCTTTTCTTCCCATTCCCTCCCGCCGCCCCCAATAACTGTTTAGCAGAAGATGTCAAAGACTGTTGATTTATTCAGCAATATATGTGTTCCAGGCACTGTACAAGGCTCTGTCACGATGTTACTTGCTTTCCACATGGCAAAAGGCTGATTCGGTTCTACTTTGACATACTCATAAATGTTGCTTTACCAACAGAGTTAATTATAGTAATCTGAACATTCTACAATGGAAATGCAAACACAAAGATTAAACAGTGACCTTTTGCTTCATGTCCTCACGTATGTGTTCTGTCTGCTCTAGACTATCTCACACAGTTCAACTTTTCCTACCATGTGGATAATTGGGGACTTCAGGTCAAGTGAGCAAGGAAATCACTGGGCAAACCTGACACCATTCATGTAGACTTCTAAAGGACTCACAAAAGCCAGTACTTTGAAAAATCTGACCTCTACTTATTTGTAGGGTTTTGGCTTTGAAATTCAATCTCAGTTTAATGTTGAGCAGGTGTCCTTGGGGTGGCAGGACAGGATTCGAAGGGGGAGAGATTAGTGTGGTGGATGTGGTGTCTGTCCTTCTGGAATGTTCAGACTGTGGAGGATATGAATGTCTGAGAGAGGATGAGGGACTCATTTAGAGGCTTAAAATGCTTCTGAGTCCCCAAGAATCTACCCAAAGGGCAGTCTTCTGATGGCTGCTCCCGGAAGTGTCACCTTCCCTGTGACCTCTCAACACGCTGGCCTCTTCTACTGGTATGAGATTGGAAATCTTAAAATTCCAGCCAGAACCACCCAAGGCTCCCAAATGAGAAGATTTTTCATGAGTTCAGCTATAAAAATAGCAAAGATTCTTGAGAAGGAGGATTTGTTTTGGATGAGTACCAATTTGCCAAGTCGTTGTGTGTGTGTCTAGGGGAATGATTCTGGCTTCTTGAGTTTTGTTCATTTCTTTCCCATTGGTGTAGGGAACAAGTCAAACTTGGGGTCTGGGTCTCTTCCCATTGTCCGATGAATCAGGAGAGTTCAAGCTCCATCTGTCACCCCCTGCTGGTTTTCTGTGATATTGTGGGAAAACTGGTCATTTTCACATCCTCTTTTTCTCTGTATCCACGCCCCCCTGCCCCCCCGCTCCCGCCGCCCCCCTGTTAAAACAGATATGCTGCCATTAACTGATTGCCTCGGGATACCTTAAAGCATAAAGAAGGGTCTGGGTTGTGCGGGGGAGAGTTTTTAGCTATTCCTGAAACTCAGAGTGATAAAATCAATAATTTGAGGTATTACTTGTCTTTAAAAAAAAAAAAACAAACCCAAAAACAACAACCAAAAAACCCTTGTAAATAGAACAAGATTGAAAAAAACATGTCTTTAGACAGCCTAATCTAATCACACACAGAAGGCAGCCTGTTTTCTTACTTGTTGGATAACTTCCACTTTATAGTCTCACAGGGAACAATATATTAAGTACAGTATTTAGAAATATTTGTTGAATCCTACTGTCTGATTTTGGCAAACCCCAAGGAAAAAAAAAAAAAAAAAGGATATGTCTTGGACTACACGAGCCTTCCTGGGAGGATACTGGAGTTTTCCCAGAGAGGCTGGCTTCACATTGTGGGAAACATTGGGTTAGTAGATAACACTGTGAGCATTTGTATTTGAGAGGGTGTTCCGATTTCTTTAGGTTTTTGGAGCAGCTGTGGCTGATCTTCTATCTCTCAGGATCTGATGAAACCCGAAGTATATGCTGGTCTTTCCTTCTGCTGACCCCTCATTTCCTCTGGAAGGGTACCCCGGCCTATCATCCCCTCACCCTGTTATGGCAACACGCCGAGCTCACTAGCACTGGAATAGCCAGGATCTAGAGGACAAGATGTGGGTGTTAATAAGTGAGAGTAGGAGATGGGGCTCCAGGGGTGAAATGTCCATCGGCTAATGCTTTTTTTTTTCTCCTCTTATGGAATGTTGAAGCATCAACTTTTGGCAAAGCCGTAAGCTAATTCTGTTTAAATGTGATCATCACATGACATTGACTGAGTAACTGAAATTTGTGATGAATGTCAGGATGAGATACTGAGAATGTAATGTTGTGGCCTCTTTATTTAAAAGTGTGTGCTAAGATTCAAGTTCATTTTGTAAGTGAAGGAGGGACGTAAGTGAAATAAATTCCTTTAGTGTAAGTTTCTTAGCATGTATCCGGCATAAAATCATTTTAATAGATCTTAGGCAAGGGCGGGTCTTACAGCCCTGTTCCATAGCTTGCTTCAGTGTGGAGTAGACATAGCTGTTGGGATTTTTTGCTCATTAGCTTGTAACTTTGGGAAGCTATCTACCCTGTTAAGTTCTCATCTCCAGAAGGGAGAGAAAGAACATTAATCTCATAGTTTTTCTTTTCTTTTCTCTTCTTTTTAAAAGATTTTATTTATTTATTGGACAGAGAGACAGAGCACAAGCAGGGGGAGCAGCAGGCAGAGGCAGAGGGGGAAGCAGGCTCCCCGCTGAGCAGGGAGCCCGATGCGGGTCTCTATCCCAAGACTCTGGGATCATGACCTGAGCTGAAGGCAGACGCTTAACCGACTGAGCTTTCCAGTGCTCCAACCTCATAGATATTCTAAAATAGAACTTATTTTGGATTTTTAAATTTATTATATTTATGTTATTTCGGTTTACAGAGCAGTTGCAAAGATAGCGAGAGTGCATTCCCATATCCTTCATCTGGTTTCCGTTGTTGTTACCGTGTTATGAAAAATTTTTTAAAGGTTTTATTTATTTATTTGATAGAGTGCTTGAGAGCGAGCACAAGTGGGGGGGGGCAGAGGGAGAGAATCTGAGTGGACTCTGCATTGAGCACCGAGCCCAGTGTGGGGTTCGATTCCATGACCCTGAGATCACAACGGGAGCCGAAACCAAGAGTCAGTTGCTCAACCGACTGAGCCACCTGGGCGCCGCTGTGTGTTACCTTCTTAAGGTGTATTTGTCAAAACTAAGGGACCAACATTGGCACTTTATAATTAACTAAACTGTAGAGTTTATTTGAATTTCATTAATCCCTCCCAGTGTCCTTTCTGGGTTCAGGGATCCCCTTCCGGATAGGTGACATTTAGTCATGTCTCCTTAGACTCCCCTGATCTGGGCTAGTTTCTCAGACTTGTTTTTGATGGTTTTGAGGTGCACTAGTTAGCACTTTTAGACGGTCCCCACTTTGTGCTTCCCTCTGATGTTTTTCTCCAGAGGAGACTGGGTTGTAGGTTTTGAGAGGAAGACTGCAGAGGCGGGTCACCATTCTCCCCAGTTCCGGTCAAGGGCGGACCCATGCACAGGGGCTCTTTACTCTCAGGCTGGAGCTGGATCGCGTGGATGGGGTCATGCGGTGCCGGGGTTCTCCAGGGCAATGTGAGTGTCTTTTCCCCTCTTTCCAAACGTTGTCTTTGGAAGGCGGTCACAACAGCTCATAGGGTTGTTTTGGGGTTTAAATGAGATGATAAAGCTCTTAGGGCAGCACAGGGTGTTTGAAAACGCTCTGGGAAGTCCATTGTTACTGTAGGGGCTGCTCTTGCCCTTCTCCCCTTCAATACTTGAAAGCTAGTAGTCTGTCAGGCTTCTTCCGTGCAGGTCCACGGCCCGCAGCCACTTACTGACGTGGTCCAAAATGGAAAAATAAGAGGGAAGCGCGCTTACAGACTTCTCCGGCCAGAGGACTGTATTTGAAGGCCCTCCAGATTTACCCCCGAAAGACGTATCTTGGAATCATTATATCGAGTCCATTATATCAGGAGGAAAAACATGGGGCAGAGGTATGGAATAGAAAATAAATACAAATGTAAACTGTTTTGCTAATTGTTTTATAACCACAACAAATTTGTACAGAGACTACCCTGTAAGTGATGGCGTCAGGCATCGACGAGGGGCATGAAAAGGCAGGCATGAAGGGGGGTGCGGGCTAGTCTTGGGCATGAGGGGGACAAAGAAAGTAATTTCGGAGCTGCGTCTACATTACAGTGAGGTGTTTTTTTGTTTTCTTTTTTTTTCTTTCTTTTTTTTTTTTTGCTATGTTTGATAGCTTTCAGGTAGAATTGAGAGTTCTTCTTAGAAAAAAGTGTCCTCAGCATTTCTCTGTAAAATGAAGGCCTTGTTCTGCAACCCGAAATGCTTTAAAGCCTGTGTGGTTGTTGCTGGAGTAGTTTGCTGAGCCTGGATAATAGAGTTCGGAGTCCTGTAACCACGTCTGTTGGAATAAATGAGAACAGCTGGTCTCTTGTACAGATACTGTTTGGCATGAATTTTTTATTTAAGTCTCTCCATGTAGCTAGTAAACAGTAAGCAGTATTCCAACATGACTAAAAGCCTCCTTCCAATAAATTGCCTTCACTCCTCCCCATTTAAAAGTTCAGGGTGTAGGGCAGGGTTCATGTACCAGAGGAGGAATGCTAGGAAAGTATTTGAGAACTAGAGAAAATAAGGTTCCATTTCTATGTATTCTTTCTCATTTGACCTTCAGCTTCTCTCTTAGATAATATAGTTTTTGGACTCTTTCTTGGGAAAGCAAGATTCATGCGGACATTCTTTGGCTATTCTGTATGTACTAAGTGGAGAGAGACTTGCCCACATTGAAATGGAATGCTCTGTCCCTGAGTGCTTAATGGGGGGAAGATTTGCATGTGCATTAAGGCTAGGTGAGTGATGGAACATTCTCTTGGTCCTCTTTAAATGACTAGCAAGGGAAATTCTTTCCATATATCTTTGTGAATTTGTCTTAACAAGCTTACTGGAGGCTGACCAACCCTTTCCTGCCTCCTACGGAAACTAGGATGTGCTTGAGGAAAACGGATGGCGTTATCCATTCATTTCCTGTTATCTTTCTTACCAACAGCGAAAAAGCCTTTTTTTTTTCCTTTTTGCTTAACCTGATGTATTAACCCAGGGGTTCGATGGAGTCAGAATTGTCATAACACAGTGTCCGGTCTTACTTTTTTGTCAAGCACACATTGCGTTTCCTGTCCCGGAGGCCGGGGATCATTATGAGGAGATCTATATGTATCTCAGGAATCACAAATGATCACCTTTATGGGTCCTAAGCAGTGCTTTCTTCTTTTAAGCCTTTGTGAGACTCTTGTGGTCATCGAGGATGCTCAGAAATGTATCAGTTCCCCTCCTTAGGGACACTTAGTATAGATGTGCTTTCTTGCCCTCTTTCGGGTTAGGCATGACCTTCTGACTGGCTTTGGCCCACAAAAGGTGAGCAAAGGTCATGTATGTTACTTCCTAGTTGAAGCTGTAAAGGTCACTGTGGGATTTACTTCACGCCCTTCCACTTACCTTGGTGGAAACACACACTGACCTGGTGCCGGCCGTGTGGTCTCTGAGGGGTCCTCATGGAACGATACCCTCACCGAAGTTGGGCATGTAGTGTGAGCAAGAAATGAGCTTTGATTACTACAAGTTAGAAGGATTTGGAAAGAGTGTCTTGCTGCAATGTTATGGTCTTATCTTGACTCATGCACTGGGCAGGATTATGTCTTCAGAGGTAAGACATGAGGGCTAGACCGTGGAGGAGATAGCCACACTTGCAATGGTGCCTGCAGTAGGAAATCTGTATTCATGGTGGTCAGTGCCTCACGAATATTTTGCCATTTCTTAGCTGTGTGACTTACATTTCATTATAGTTGTTACATTTCGTCAGGAAGATTCCATCCCTTCTGACACGGGTATATATACTTTCAACCAGCATCTTTACATAATGGAGAGTAATTCTCAGGAAGGAAAAAAAAATCTGTATGCACTCACACACACACACTCTCTCTCTCTCTCTCTCTCTCTCTCTCTTTAACTTAATCTCCCCAGAGTCACATGAAAGATTTTAATGCCAAACTACTGGTTGAGTGCCAGGAAGAATTTCTTGGGTGGACATAATGCTTAATTTATATTTAGGGAATTTCCACTGTTAAATCACAGAGCTTGTAAAATCTGAAAAGAGGAGGAGAGAATGGAGAGGGGGGGAAGCGGGGGAGGACCCAGGGATGTGGTTGACAGTATTCCCTTTAATTTAAAGCCACCTGAAGGCTTCCTTGGAATAATAAAGTCATTCCCACGTGGTTTCCGCTCTTTCAATGTTGGGACCTCAGAAACGCAATCTACTCTGGGCTTCTGCTTGTCTCTTTGTCGGGCTGAGAATGCTTCCTGTCTGCTAGCTGGTCAGAAATGTAAGCAGAGCCCACTTCTGCTTGCTGGTGGGGGGATCCTTCCCAGCTTGCACTTTGTACTGGGGCGGGCCTGCTCCTCGGGCAGGGAGGAGCCACTAGACAAGGCATATTTGACCCTTGGAAAGATGGAGACCGCCCCAGTGGCCCCTCTGAAGGTGACTTCATGCTTCCTTCAGGAGAGCTTCTCTCAGGCACTTGCCTCAACTTTCTTTTGTTCTTCCCTCCCTTACAATTCTGTTTACCATAAACATCCCCCCCACCGCCCAAGGAAAACCCCATCATTCCATTTGGGTTTTGTTGTTTGCCCTTAAAGGTTTTGTAGCTCTTGGAACTGTGAGAAGGACAAATATTCAGGGAATCCAGAAAGACTTTCAATGACTTGTACTTTCATCACTGAAAGGTTCCTTGTTTCCTTATCGCCTGCGAATTTACTCCACCCCCCACCCCCGCCCACCCGTGTGAAGATGAGTTCATGATCTCCTTGAGTTATTCGTGGAAAAGCCTTTTGAGGAAGTTTTGCAGTATGCTGCTTACCATAATCCTGCTGAAATATGTGAGGGGTTTCCCCTTCCCACCCCTCCTCTCTCTTAATGGTTTTTTCAGGATCTGTGCAAAAACAGCTTTACTTTAAATGCTACTGAGAAAAACAGTGATCAGCCTTCGGAGTGACACTCATGTGAATTAAGGTCGGATTTGAGAGTTCACGGGGAGAAAACCAAAGTATTTACAGTCCAAAAACTACTGTTGATAGATAGTTTAATAGAAAGAACACCCTCTGAAAATATAAAGAACCAATTAGTATATTTGTAATAAAAAATAGGGGCCTTACTCTGGCTATTGTAAAGTTGGCCCACAGCTTGCTTATAGTCTCTTAGCAAAATAATTACAGTTTACACAGCCATTTTCCCCCTGAAAACTGTTACACCCTTTATTTTGTCTTTGAGGAAATCCCTGTCTTTCCATTTTTTTCATGTAAATTTTGCATAGTTACTTGTTCATATGTAAATACTTTACTTTTGAAAATGAAGTTTTGAATTGCTATTATTTAATATAAGGAATGGAAAGAAAAATTAACTCCTTTATTAAAAACAAATTTGCCTGTAAATAAAAAACCGAGAAAAACAACAACAAAATATTACTGAAAAACAATCGTTCTCTTTTTTTTTTTTTAAAGATTTTATTTATTTATTTGACAGAGAGAGATCACAAGTAGATGGAGAGGCAGGCAGAGAGAGAGAGAGGGAAGCAGAATCTCTGCCGAGCAGAGAACCCGATGCGGTACTCGATCCCATGACCCTGAGATCATGACCTGAGCCGAAGGCAGCCGCTTAACCCACTGAGCCACCCAGGCGCCCACAATCGTTCTCTTTTGAGAGCAACTTAGACGAAGGCATATTTAAATTTAGAAGTTCATTTCTTTTTCAAACTGATGGAATTAAACTAAGCACTGGACATCCATCATGACCATTGACTCTGGGTCCTGTATAACTCCTCTGATCTGAATTTGTGAACTTCCACCCTAATGTCATTGAAATGCCATGAGATAATTTTGTTGTGGTTCCAGAAGAAGCTGTGTAGGAAACCAAACACCAGGAATGTGGATCCTCGTCCTTGTGATAATGTCACTATTTAATTTCCATACCTGTTTGTCTATTTAAAAAAAAAAATGAGATTTATGGGGCTCACCTTTTCCCTCTTCGTGGAGTTGCAAAATGATTTCTTCTCATAAGGACAATCAAAGTGAGTTGTGTAAAGTAGTCTAAACCTTTTCGAAGGAAAAGGAGACGGAAGTGGAGGAAGACTGTGTGCATGGAATTACACGAGAGTCTGAAAGGAAATGGGGTTATCAACTCCTTCAATTGGCCAGACAGTACGAAGTATTGAGAATCGGTCCCGTTCCAGCAAGCCAGCATTTTGAGGTGTACCTTTGGGCATAGCCCTCGCATCAGTTATTCCACCTAATTTGAAATAAGAAAGTACATGTTGAGTCCAGAGGCACATTTAAGATGACCTCATGCCCAAAGTGTCCTCCATGATGTTCAGAGATCACTCGTGGGATATATTTTTGTCCTGAAAATGATCTTGTCTGGCCTGTAAATTGAACAGCACAGTTTGTCTCCTGTACAATGTGTCCCCAAGTGGTAGTTGATCTGTTTCTAAGAAGTGCCTCTTATAAACTAGACTCACAGCATGTGAGCTTTTTCTTTTTGCTTTATTTTTGATTGTTAATTACCAGCATAGGGACTTGGAATCAAATGGAAAAGGAAGAAAATCAAACGCCACCCCAACACCAATCCCGATGGATGCTAGTGTCTCCATGTCTTAAAAATGTCCTCAATATGAATTTTTTTAATGTTTCACTTAAAAAAAAATTACTTCTGGTTTCCTTAGATAACTTTATAATAGTGTATTAATGATCTACTTAATGAGATAGAGATACGGGTACTTCATCATTTTCTCCACTTCTCTGTACCCCTTCTGGTTTCCATCATGTTCAAAGTGTCCATTTATTTTCACATTGCTTTTAGTTGCTAACAGTTTTGTTCTGTAACTTATTATCTAGTCTCCCTTGTCACATATTCAGGCTGATACTAAAAATTGAAAACTAGTAACTAGTGTCTATGCTAGATCTATGTAAGCCATGTTCACTACAGGGCCAATTAAGATGCTCTGATTACATTCTTTTCCAGTTTCATGACCTCAATGAAAGGGGTCAAATGCAGGGGGTCAAATGCAGAGGGTCAAAGGAAGACCCCTTACTTAATTTTGTCAATGTATTGAAACCATATAATGTTGCATTTGCCTCAAACTTGGCCTATAACCTTCTTATACAATTTATTAACCCTGAATTGTTTGATCTTTGTTTTTTTTCTTGCTGGGAGAAGACATACAAGCCTTCAAGGAAAAGTTGAATTTTTTTTTCTGGGTTCAATGTTTTTTTTCTCATTAAGCTTTTGGGATCTCTTTTAATCTTGGTATTCTCGAATTTCCTAATGATGTTTGGGTCTTATTAATTTCTGAGTGGCACTTGGAGTAATCCAGAAATGACATCCCCTGTTGGGCCCGAGGCATTTCTTTTATTATTTCGGTATGTTTTTCTTTGGTTTTCTGTGTTCTTTCTTATGGAACTCCTGGCAGGTAGAAGTTGGGTCCTCAGGCGTGAACCTCCGCAGGCCTTACCCTTACTTCATGTTTTTCACTGATCTCTATCCATAGGTTGTGGGATATTGACTGTTTTCAAGCCTTTCCTTTAGTGTTCTTTTTTTTTTTTTTTTTAGCAGTCAAATTTTTAATTTCTAAGAGCTCATTTTTTTAATTTCAGGGGACAGTATTTCAAAATACACAGAAACAATAGTATAAAGCACTAGTATTCTGCCAGGAATTCGTCTGTTATAAAGATCTGCATTTTGAAGTAAAAATTCCCTGTGGGTATTTAAAGAGACAGCTAGAATTACCCTCCGGTTTCATAATCTGACTGCTTAGGAAAAGAATGCCGGTCGCCTGTTGGCCATCTGATTTGACTTTTACCTTATTAATAATGAGTACTGGACAGCAGCAGTAGACACAGTGAGAAGTAAAAAACACACAGTTGCCATTCCCAGGGAGTTGATGGTCCCATGGAAAGAAAAGACAAAAGCAGAAACATCTTAAGAATAAAAATTGCCCTATGATTGGTGGGGGGGTGGGGGGATTTAAGCCGGATGAGTTCTTTTGTTTTGGAGTAGGGGGAAGTGTTGTGGTTTTTTTTGTGTTTTTTTTTTTTTTTTTTCATTGTTAGAGGATCCCTTTTGTACACATAGCTTTTTTCTGTGTTTTGAAATTTTTTGATTTATTGAGAGATGTGGAAAGGTAAGCTGTTGGATGAAGAATATTGCTTTTGATAGATATTTGCATATATCTTTGATAAGGCTACCCATTAGGTGTTACAAGATGAAATATACTGAAATCTAGCAGCAATGGATGTTGTAATTTTTAAAGAATTGATTATGTGTGAAAAGTGCCATTTTATTTTAGCTTGAATGATTTACTGTTCTACCTTTTATTATGCATCGACATTTATGTATAAGTTGTAGTATACCCAAATGCGAAAGATACTTTCTTTTCCTGTTTCTCCTTCTTTTCTTCCTCTTCCCCCTCATCGTCTCTGTTTTCCAGTTTGACTTCTTTGATCTTACTCTCCTCTAGGACTGATCTTACTCTCCTCTAGCATATACCCAATCCAGAGATCCCGTGAGGCCATGGATGATTTCCTGAAGAAGGGGTTGCATATGTATTGCATTTACTTTTAGAGACAGGATAGTGTTGGTTCTATTAATAATGTGAAGGCTACCTCTTCTTGGACGGTAGGAAATGGAAGTGTGGCTTTTGTTGAGTTAGAACTTGAATTGGAGAGGAGGGGGCATTTCTTTGTTGTCTTGAACTTTTCCCTGAACACTATTTCCATCACTTCTTTAAAGGCTATCTTGATGTGGGGTACCTGGGTGGCTCAGTTAGTTGGGTATCTGCCTCTTTGTCTTTGGCTCAGGTTGTGATATTGAGGTCTTGGAATTGGGGCCATTTTGGGCTCTGTGCGCAATGCGGAGTCTGCTTGTCCCTCTCCCTTTGGTCCTCTCCCTACTTGCTCACGTACTTTCTCTCTCATAAATGAATAAGTAAATAAATAAAATCTCTAAAAAAAATAACAAAAAAGGACTATCTTGATATTAAATGGGAGAGCCATGTACCATATGAGGACTTGAATTCTTTTTTTCTAAAATTTTTTTAAAGATTTTATTTTTATTTATTTGACAGAGAGAGATCATAGGTAGACAGAGAGAGAGAGGGGAAGCAGGCTCCCCGCCAAGCGGAGAGCCCGATGCGGGGCTCGATCCCAGGATGCTGGGATCACAACCTGAGCCGAAAGCAGAGGCCTAACCCACTGAGTCACCCAGGCGCCGCGAGGACTTGAATTCTTAGCCTGGCATCAAAGCGGGACTTAACTGCGTAAGCTTGTCATGGTGCTACTTCTGTTTTGAGAGCTCTATACTGAAATGTATAGGGTCTAACAATGTCATTAATAGAGGAACAATAATTGGCCCTACTTAGTATGTGTTTCCAACCTTATTATTTTTTTTTAAGTTTTGAAATTGACTGTCAGTATATTTTGGCTCAAGAAAATGCAAGATCTCTTGAATTCAGCATAATGTTTATCCGTTTCCCATCCAGGAAACAATTTCTTTGGTGAATTAATTCTGAAAATATAAATGCATATTACCTGATTCTTAGAGTAAAGCTATTCGAGTACAATTTTTAGGGTGAGAAACAGGCTGCAGCTCGAGCATCAGGCTATTATGTTATTGTTGAGTCTTAGTAGCTGTGTATTATGTTATGATACTTTATTATACCTGAGCTTACATTTAAGAGATAAATACAGGTTTCTGTATTTAACAGAATGGAATTACCTGAAGCTTTGTAGGTAAATAACATTTAAACACTTTGCTTCTGGGGATAGCCCATCCAGGTATAGTCTTGGATATAATATAATGCTGTTGGTTCCTAAAACACCATCTGGCAGAAGGTATGGGGTATGGACAGGAAGAATCATGGAGAGAGACTGAATTCAGTTTGTCTTTCAAAATAAAGAAAAATAGAATTAATCAGGCCTTATATAAAACCCCATGTGTCTTTGGATTTCTTGGATTAAAGTAGTCAGTAAACTACGGGGACCCCAAAATGTTGTGTGAACATGTCCGTATACTTCATGTCACCTTGGGTCACAGCATTTGTAGGATTGTGTTGATAAATTGCACGATTGCTTTTTTCCTGATTGATAGTGATAAATGACTGATATATCACTGTTCTTATTACACGGGCTCAGATGATAAGCAACTCAACTGTTCAGCAGAAAAGTAGACCCCTCCCTTCTCCCAGAAGCCTATGTCTAAGTATTAGCAATGGGTCATGAAGAAGGGGGAGGAAAATTGTGTAAGGATTGTTCAAGAAGCATTCCTGTGGTCAGAACTGAATGAAGAACCCGTTTACATGTCTGCCTCTCTCTCTGTTCTGTCGACAGCACTACTATCTTGATCCTTATCAGGTTATTGCTTCTGATGGCTACATTTTCATTTACCTTGGCTGCCATTTAATTAGGAAAAGGAAAAAAAAAAAGACAAATGACCAGGAGTGCAGTTGAGAATGGGTATCTCCTTATTAGTCTATGAATCTGTCTCACCCATCACACATCAGTCTGTGATGGGCCAGAATGCTTTATTTTTCCAAGATAGATGCCCAATTCTTGCTTTCCTAACTTGTTCTAACTTCTTACGTATTTTTTTTTTTTTTGAAATCATAAAAATGATGAAAACTCTTGAGTTCGCATTTCTAGATGGCGGTCACTTTTCAAATTGCCTTCTAAATTGTCTTGAGTATCAAGATGTCTCCGATGCCATAGAAGATAGAGATGAGGGAAGGCACAGGTAACGACTCCCTGGGCTTTTCAGAAAGAAAAGACTTCAGCCAGATTTTTCAAATTATATAATCACAGTTCTGTAAAATTTCTGTTAGATATCTGCTGCGCCAAGTTTGAGAACCATTGGTCCAGGGCATCCTAAATCCTAAAACACCTTCCTTCTTCCATTCTCCCAGCAAGGGCAGCTGATAAAAAACCTGATAAGATCAAGATACTAGTGTTGTCTTGTATATCACATTCCCAAAAAGCATTTTGACACTAACTGTAAGCGGGGCTGACTATGTTCTTCAGACCATCATGCTTCCCCTGGTGTTATAAATGTTTCTGCTGCTGGGTAGATGGATGGCTAGGTTGACGGATGAATATGTAAGCATCAGTGGGAGGACAGGAAGGAAAGCATACAGTGATTTCCATTTGTCTAATTCCTTTATGCCCATGTGTGTATTTATAAGTTATTTGATTATATTTCTTACCCCATAGGGCAGGAATCCCTTCTTGCCCATGCTTCACTGTCTTATATGCCGTTAGAATACCAATGAACTCCCTAGTCACTCTTTTATATTTGTATGGGCCAGGCACTATTCCAGATGCTAAGGTTGCAGCAGCAAAAATGTACAAGAATGGGGCACCTGGGTGGCTCAGTGGGTTAAAGCCTCTGCCTTTGGCTCAGTTCATGATCCCAGGGTCCTGGGATTGCGCCCCGCATCGGGCTCTCTTCCTGCTTCCCCCCTCTCTCTCTGCCTGCCTCTCTGCCTACTTGTGATCTCTGTCAAATAAATAAATAAATAAAATCTTTAAAAAAAATGTACAAGAATAAGTAACCTCATGGAGCTTCTTTCTACTTGGAGAAAACACAGCAAACATGCAGGTAAAATATATAGTGCATCAGTTAATGATAAGGGCTCTGTAGATATAGAAAGCAGAAAAGGGAAGGAGGGAATTAATTTATGTCCAGTGGTTACTGATTTATGCCCAAGACCTGAAGGCGAGGGAGGGTTCTTGGTAGGTCTGTAGAGTAAGAGCCTTTAGGTAGGGTAAGCAATAAGGACAGAGGTTTGATGCAAGAGTTTGTTTGGTGTAACAGCAAGAAGAGCAAGGAGCTGATTGCTATGGGGACCCTGGCTTTTGATCTAAGAAGGATGGGAAGCCATTGGAGAATTTTTAAGTAGAGGAAGAGAACTGATTTAAGAGTGTTGACCACGGACTTTCTTTTTTCTTTTCCTTTTCTTCTTCTTCTTCTTCTTTTTTTTTTTTTTTCCGTGCCAATGCAGCCATGGACAATATGTACACAAAGGACTTTATTTACTAGAACTTCATTTAATAAAACAGGTGGCTCACCTGCCATAGTTAGTCTGTCATTGAGACAGACCATTTGCCACGTGGTTTTGCATTGAGGCTGTGAGAGGAAGTGGATTATGTCTGTATCACTTATCACCTGAACTACACCCACTATAGACTGGGGCCAGTTGATAACTCTCGTGCATATCCCTTAGCTGTACAATTCATTTCCTATCACCTTGAGGCCATAGATATAACTTAATAAATGTTTATTGAGGATTTAGAAAGACTTTTCTTCTAAAAGTAAAGGTAGCGGTAGATAAGTTCTCTGCTTGAAGGTTGCAAAATCACATTGAGGAATGGGCTATCTGGAGATGAACACTAATTCCTTTTGGTAATTGTTCTGAGCCTGCTTGCTCAGAACTACCCCCTCTCCTACTCTTTTCTGATTGGGTCAGCCCAGTGCTGTCCGAATGGAAAGTGGACCTCAAATGCAAGCTACATCAAGAAGTTTAAAATTTAGGGGCACCTGGGTGGCTCAGTGGGTTAAGCCTCTGCCTTCAGCTCAAGTCATGATCCCAGGGTCCTGGGATGGAGCCCCGTATTGGGCTCTCTGCTCAGCAGGGAGCCTGCTTCCTCCTCTCTCTCTGCCTGTCTCTCTGCCTACTTGTGATCTCTCTGTGTCAAATAAATAAATAAAATCTTTTTTTTTAAGTTTAAAATTTATAGTAGCCACATAAAAAAGTAAAGAGAAACAAGTGAAATTAATATTAAAGTTGTACTTAAAGTGGTATATCCAAAGTATTATCATTTTAATGTGTAATCACTGTAAAAGTCACTGAGATATTTTTCATCCTTTATTTCCTATGAAGTCTTCCAATTCTGGTGTGTATTTCACAATTTGGACCACCAACTAGCCAAGCGCCATAGCCACATATGGTTAATGGCTGCCATATTGGACAGGGTAGGTCTGTAGCTACTGGAGAAGGTTCAGGACTCAGCCTTCCCAGCTGACAAATGACCTTTTATGAAAGCACTAATAACACTGATAACCTAGTAATGTTAAACCTAATTTGTGAAATGACTTTTTTCTTGAAGGAGTATCGATATGGACCACTTTAGGAATGCTGATTCAAGTCCCCTGAGGTTAATCTGCAATGGTTAATAGCAAAGTAGGACATAGCAGGACTTGGAATTTTCAGTGTACTTCTCTTATTCCAAATTTGTTTTCTCCATGTAAGTTTCTTCTGTGCACTCAGTTAACTGGTTATAAATATAAAAAGAACAAAAGTCTACTTTCTTGGCCACTTCCCATTCCTAACTGCCGGATCAACAACTGAGTCCAAGGTCTTTTGTTAAGACTTTAGAACTCCACGGGGGCGCCTGGGTGGCTCAGTGCATTAAGCCTCTGCCTTCGGCTCAGGTCATGATCTCAGGGTCCTGGGATCGAGCCCCGCATTGGGCTCTCTGCTCAGCGGGGAGCCTGCTTCCCCCTGTCTCTCTGCCTGCCTCTCTGCCTAGTTGTGATCTCTCTCTCTCTCTGTCGAATAAATAAATAAAATCTTAAAAAAAAAAAAAAAGACTTTAGAACTCCACGGACTGCACCTTCTCCCTCCCTGAAGGGAATCTTCCCTGTGCTCTCTCATTTATTTCAGCATGAGACAGATTTCCGAGGTGGAGGCTGGTCAAGGCTGAATGTGCCGACACAGCTCAGTAATACTTGTTCTGCACATTTTAGATATGTGCACATTCACTGACCTTAACTGATCCTGCCCATGACAGAGTTCTCCAGAATTTGCTTGAGTAAAAGGAGTCTTATATAAAGTGCAGAAATACCTAAATTTCACAATTATTTTTAATGGATCTATAAGAACGTAGAATTTGGAGGGCGCCTGGGTGGCTCAGTCGGTTAAGTGTCCTTCTTTTGTTTAGGTTTTGATCTCTGGGTCCTGGAATCGATCCCTGCATCAGGCTCTATAGTCAGCTTCTTCCTCTCTGTCTGCCCCTCCCCACTGCTCAGGCTCTCTCTGTCTCTCAAATAAATAAGATCTTAAAAAAATATATTTAGAACTTGGGAATTTGGGGACACAGCAGAAAGACTATGAATAAAAACCTTCAGGGCAGATTGGCTGGACGTTCTGCCGTTGGCTCCTTCTGTGGCCTGTGACACCAGGGAAAGTGGCAGCCTTCCTCACTGGGCCTGAGACCACAATCTTGGGTTTATCACCTTGTGCGATTCCAGGCCATGGTGGGAGTTACAGCTGTGTAGACAGGGCTTCTCAGGGAGAGAGAGAATTGGCTATAGAATCTGGCAAAGGAGGTAAAGACAGGAGCTGGGAAGATTTTGAATCGTTAGTTTCTGTAACCACAGCTGATTTTATGAGGAGGGTATCTTCGAGGTATACGTGTAAGTGCTTAAATCTTCCTTAGTTATTTTCAGGTACAACCAGGCAACTGAAATCATAACTGGGTTATAAAGAGATCATTCCTTTTCCATGTCTTTGTGGACCTGTAGAAACAGTCTTACTCATTAAATTTGACCTTAAGCCAGGTGATTTCAGTTTCTTTAAGGAAGGACTTGGCCAGATGTTAAGATGGAGGAGTCCACCTGTCTTTTGGAATCTCTTAAGATAGAACATTTTTGTGTCCAGTTTAAAAAAAAAAACAAAGGTATTCTCATAGCATAACAGAAGCAATCACTGACGTCTAGATATCATGTACTCTGGCTAGGCATTATCTCAGAATTCTTTATGGGGAGCTCATTCTTTCAACAAGCATGTGAGGTAGGTATCCCCCTTTCCCCCAGTGCATTAGCAAGGGAGAGCGGTTCCAAGAAGGTTTCGTAACTCGCGTAGCATTGCACAGCCAGGGACTGGGGAAGCTGGAATTTGAACGCCTACAGCCTGACTCCCTGGTGCTCACTCTTATAATCACGCTAGGAAGTAAAGACTCATGGGCAGGATCACTGGGTAACTAATAAATATTATACAATCAACTTATTTCAAATGCTTTGGGGTTGAAATGTAATGCATTCCTCCAGGGAAGCCGTATGAAAATGACTCCCACTGGGGCATTAGTTTAAATCTTAATAGTTTTTAAATCTAGTTTTAAAAAAAACATCAGGTTTACCTAAAGTAGGAGTCCTCTGTAGAAAAGTAGTTGAGTTTAAGAAGTAAGTACTAACTAAATTAATAAAGGATAGAATAGTCTATGGCAGGATATACAATGGTCCAATGAACAGTTGGTCCAATGTACAGTTCATAATTAAGGATTGAATCTTAACTGAGGTCTTGCTTTTAGCTCTTTAAGCCATTCTGACAATTCCCATAGACACACCCATCTGATAGATGAAAAATTCAGGTAGAAAAAGTCTCCTAGAAATGATCCAAGTAGCTCTTTCTTTGTTCCTGTACTCTCTCTCTGAACCAGCTCCCAACTTACAGTCTTTAAATTCTGGTGTTGATCCTGCCTTGACCCTCTGGGCTCCCTTT
This sequence comes from Lutra lutra, assembly GCF_902655055.1. Classification (NCBI taxonomy): domain Eukaryota; kingdom Metazoa; phylum Chordata; class Mammalia; order Carnivora; family Mustelidae; genus Lutra; species Lutra lutra. The sequence continues at coordinate 6,461,492 of NC_062283.1, read as the reverse complement.
CTTTTTTTTTTTTTTCCTTTTTGATGTTAGTGTCTCCAGTGTTTGAAATGCAGTTTTCCCTAACTAACTTCTGTCTTTGGTCAGCCATCAGACCCTCACACTCTTGCTGTCTGGGCAGGAAGCTTCACTGGAAGTCCTGCCCCTATAACATCCAGCCCCCTTCTGCCTTCTTGGACTATTTCTACAACCAAGTATGCTAGTATCATATCGTATTCAGAATTCTGTTTTCTTCGAGCTCTCTCGGGAGATTTATGTGGGCTAATAGCTCCCCACCCACTTGACATTTTGCCCATTACACATTATATGTTTCTTCCAAGGAACAAAAATATAACTCTCCTTTCCTGACAGCATGGGAGACCTTCTCTTGTTGGCGCTCTCCAGGAAAAATCTCATAATCTAACTAGACGAACCCTTTCTGAAAAAGTAGACCAAATGGCATTTGTAAACTCCAAGGAAAGCATTTTTCTTATGTGAAGTATTTCCTAGCTGGAAGTGTTAGAAACTTTACACATACTGATACCGGTTAGGTTTATGGAAAAAATGAAAAGCTATGAACAGCTGCATACACTGTCAAAACTGAATGCCATCAGCCTCATTATTTCCCTTCGTCCCGTGTGCTGGGAAACCCGCGGCACTCTGAATCTGCATTTGTGATGTGGAGAAAAATGAATGCAATAAATTGTGGCTGGTAATAGAGAGAATGGGTAGTTAGCTTGCTCCTTTTTACTTCTTTAGTAATTTCAAGTGAAAGAAATAATATTAGAAATACTAGAAAGTGTATTGTGTGTCGGCATCTTCTTTCTAAAATACTTTTCACACATGAGAAAAATCAATACACCAGCTTACCAGTATACCTGACACCACTGGTGTGTGTTGGTTTTTTTTTGTCGTTGTTGTTGTTTCGTTTTTGACTCATGACCTAAACCCATTAGGCAATGAAATATCTTGAGAAACAAATAGCATCTACCTCTTTTGGGTTACCAGGGAACCATAAAAAATCTAAAGGTCTGGGTATTTGTTTTCAATGTTGGGTTTTTTATTTTTTAATTTTTATTTATTTAGTTAGTTTTATAATTCATGTTGCACAAATGTGATTTATTTATAAGGTTCTTTCTTTTACTAATTCGCACTCCACTGTCTAATGCATTCTAGAAAGTCTTCTCAGGTCCTTTATAGGCTGTTGAGCTACTAGAGAGGGAGAAAGCATAGCCAGTGACTGACTGAGCCTTCTTGTAGGCTCAAGATAAGCACAATTACATCATCACCTATTTGAAACAACAATGGGATGGAGTGAATGAATGTGTGTGAGAGTATATTTGGAGTGAATGTGATCTGGGGTTAATATTACATGAAACAGTCTTCATTATCTAATATACCTTTTTTGAAAACTCTGATTAGTGACATGTCTGAAATTGAACTTCGAATTTAATAGAGTTTAGAGAAATAACTTTTTGTCTCGAAAAGGCACCCATGACCAGTAGAGCCACTTGCTTCTTTAATGAATGCCATTTCTTAAGTGGTACTTAACTGTGTAACTTGCAGTCTACCATGATTTTTTGTGGTACAGGGAGAACTTTAGAGCTAACCATAGCTGTGTGTTTATATCTGACATCTTAGCAACATGCCCTTGGGTAAATTACTTAATCTTTGCCAGTCCTTAATTTTGACATGTATAAAATAATGTATTATATCATTTGAAGAACTGTTACAGACCTAAGATAAAATGTCTTACATAGTGCCTGGGACACAGTGATTATTAAAAGGTAATCATGGCCCAGATGATTTCACTGGTGAATTCTATCAAACAATTAAGGGAAGGAATAATACCAATCTTCCTCAAAATGTCTTAGGAGATAGAGAAGGACAAGAACAAACTTTATGTAGCTATTACAATCCTGATCTTAAACCAAAAAAAAAAATTTTTTTTTAAAAAGTAGAGACCTTAGCAAAATATTATTAAGTAGAATGCAGCAAGGCTAAGTATGATTATATCACAAACAAATCGAGTTTATCCCTTTAAATGCAAAGTTAGGTATTTGAAAATTAATTTATGCAATTCACCCAAAGGTACAATATAGAGGAGAAGGGCTACACAATGATTTAAATAAATGCAGAAAAATTTATGATTTAAACCATTCATTTATAACAAATACTTCAAACAGTAGGAATGGTAGAGAACTTTGCCAGATTAAATTCATCTATGACACATATTCAACTAATATTTTACTTAATGGTGACATGCTGAATGTTTTCACCCTAAAACTGGCAAGGGTGTCCACACTCCTCTTTTTCAGTTGTTTGTTTCAGATGTCCTAGATAATACAACAAGAGAAGAAAAGGAGATACAGAAGGTAAAGGAGACAGTGAAACTATTTACAGATTACATAGTTGATTGTACCAAGTATCCTAAAGAATCTGCAACACAAGGATTAATGAATTTAGCAAGGTTGCAGGGTATATTGTTGATATACAAACTTAAAGGTATTTTTGCGTGCAATACAAAGACTGGGAAAAATAATTTTTTAAAGATTTTGTTACTAAGTAATTTTTATGCCCAGCACAGGGCTTGAACCCACAACCCCAAGATCAAGAGTTGTCTGCTACACCAACGGAGTCAGCCAGGTGCCCTGGAAAAATAATTTTTTAAAATTCCACTTAATGTAGCACATTGTGTTGAGATCTCTGTTTCAAGACTGATATATTGATTTACTGTAATGCCAACCAAAGTCCTATTGGGTTTTTGGATTTGCAGAAAGAGGAGGTGATTCTAAAATATATATGAAAATGAAATGGACCTAGAATATCCAAAGAAATCTTGAAAAAGAACAAATTCTGACTTCATTACTCCCTATAAAACTGTAGTAATCAAAACGTTGAGATGGCTTCATGAAACAAACAAACAAAAAACAACAAATAGTCAAACTGAATAGAATTGAGCCCAATAATAGACCCATACTTATATAGTTAACTGGTTACCAGCACAGGTGCCAAAACATTCAATGGAGAGAGGAAATTATTTTTTTAAAAATGGTGCTGGGGGACATCTGGGTGGCTCAGTCGGTTCAGCATCTGCCTTCGGCTCAGGTCATGGTCCCAGGGGTCCTGAGATAGAGTCCCGAATCGGGCTGCTTGCTCAGCGGGGAACTTGCTTCTCCCTCTGCCTGCCACTCCCCTGCTTGTGCTTGAGAGAGCATGTGCTTGCTCTCTCTCTCTCCCTCCCCACCCACTCTCCGACAAATAAATAAAATCTTAACCAAAAAAAAAAAAAAAGGTACCGTGAAACATGGGAATATCAATGTCTACCTTACGCCACCCACAAAGATTAATTTGAAGTGGATTACAAACCTAGAAATTAAAACTGACATTATGTTTTTAGAGGAAAATATCTTTGGGGGGCAAGCAAAGGTTTCTTAGGTTACAGAAAACACAGACCCTAAAAACTGATAAATTGGACTTAATCAAAATTGAAATTTTGAGCTGATCAAACATTAAGAAATGGACAAATTACATATCATTGACAGAGGGTTGCTGCCCCCAATTATATAATGCATTTCTACAACTCAGTGATAAAAAAGACAATTCAATAAAAACAGAGGCAAAATCTTGGTCACATGGTTCACCAATGAGGATGTACAAATCGATAAGGAACACAAAATGCTAAGCATCATTAATCATCAGGGAAATGCAAATTTAACCGTACTTAGGGAACGGCTAAATTTACAGAGACGGACAACAAAATTCAGTGAGCATATGAAACAACTAGAGCTTTGAAGTCTTTTGTGGACATGTACAATTGTGCAACCGCTTTGGACAAAAGTCTGGTAATTTCTTATGAAACTAAACACATATGTACCCTGGGACCTACAGTTTTACTTCTAGGTATTTTTCCAAGGTGAAATAAAAACACATGTCCATAAAAAGACTTGGAGAAGAATGTTCATAGCAGCTTTGTTTAGAATAGCCTTCGGGGCAGCTGTGTGGCTGAGTTGGTTAAACGTCTGCTTTCAGCTAATGTCATGATCCCAGGGTCCTGGGATCCAGCCAAGTGTTGGGCTCCCTGCTCAGCGGGGAGTCGGCTTCTCCATCCCCCTCTGCTCCCCCTGCTTGTGCTTATGCTCTCTCTCTCTCTGTGTCAAATAAAAGAATAGAATAGCCATTAGTGGAAATAGCCATTCCATATCAGGACAGGAGTAGATCAATGGTGAGATTCATAACTGGAACACTTTTCAGCCATAAAAAAGAACTCCTGATTCATGCAACAACATTGATAAATCCGCACGACCTTTATGCTTCATGAGAAACTTCCAGAAAAGAATACCTACTCTATGGATCCATTTATGTCAAGTCCTTGAACAAGCAAAATCAATTTGTGGTGAAAAAATCCAAACAGGAGGGTTTGGGGCAGCGACTTGACCAGGAAACTCATGAGGGAAATTTTGGGGGGGATGGTAATGTTCTTTATCTTGATAGAGATTTGTGTTAATATGGGTATATATGTTTGTCAAAATTAATTGAATGGAGCATTAAAATTTATGTATTTCCCTGTATATAAATTTTGCTCATGAAGCCGTTGAGAAATTTGAAGTCTATCCTGCGTGCTAAAGTTTTTCGGGGTGACCTGTATTGAGATTTTAAAAAATAATTTTATTTATTTATTTGACAGAGAGAGAGAGAGAGATCACAAGTAGGCTCGTGGGGTGGTGGGGGGGGACCAGGCTCCCTGCTGAGTAGATGCGGGGCTTGATCCAGGATCCTGAGATCATGATCCGAGCCGAAGGCAGAGATTTAACCCACTGAGTCACCCAGGCCCCCCTGTATTGAGATTTGTAATAACCTTGGAATGGAACAGAAAATCGAGTGAAGGACTGTAGGATGGGAAGATGAATAGATATCGGATAAAGGGCAAATGTTACCAAATGTTAATTGTAGAACGGAGGTGGAGGGAAAATGGGTTTTCATTGTGGACTTCTCTCCACTTTTCTGGATGAAAGAAAAATTTCGTAATGAAATCATGAGGGAGAAGGCCATTTTTCTGTTAGACATGATCTTGATTTGCAGGGGAAGGTGTTGAAATCCAATCCCTCGAGATCCAAAGTTTTTAAACAGATATTAAAATTAATAAAATTAATACATTTGTCAAGAAGAATAAATATAGAAACAACAGGTTTGGTGCCTCTAATCCTACAATCCATATTCTTCTCATGTGATTGTGCCGCTTTCTAAATCTGAACACCCAGAGCCTGGGGATAAAAATGGGAAGTGGGCATGAAGCCTCAGTTTTGCTTTGAATGTCTATGGTTACTCTCTAGTTTCTTAATGAAGTTTTTTTTTTTAATTTATTTTTATTTTTTTAAAATTTATTATTTATTTATTTGTTTACTTGAGAGAGGATGAGCACAGGAGAGGGCAAGCACGAGTGAGTGGGGAGGAATAGTATGGAGAGGGAGAAGCAGGCTCCCCACGGAGCAGGGAGCCCAACGTGGGACTTGATCCCAGGATCCTGGGATCACAACCTGAGCTGAAGGCAGACGCTTAACCGACAGAGCCTCCCAGGAGCCCAGACTTCTTGTTTTTTCAACAAAAATTATTATATATTTTTTAAGATCTTACTTATTTATTTACAGACAGAGATCACAAGCAGGCAGAGAGGCAGGCAGAGAAAAAGGGGGAAGCAGGGTCCCCGCTGAGCAGAGACCCCGATGCGGGGCTCAATCCCAGGACCCTGAGATCATGACCCAAGCCGAAGGCAGAGGCTTTAACCCACTAAGCCACCAACAAAATTTATTTTTGAGAGAAGAGATGCTGGTGGTCGGCTCATTGAGTCCACCTTTATTAAAGATCTATACAAGATAAATATTGAGATGAAATCAGTGATAAAATTTACTTTCTCCCGAAATTATTTTTCTTCCTCGTCTCACGTACTAGGAATTTTACAAACAAATAAAAGAACAAATATCTTAGAATCATTAGCACATGCTCTACGTCTTGTCTTTTCTTGATCAAAGTGAAATCCTGCTGTCTTGGAGATGACGAGCCTGTCTGTTATTCCTAAGACCCCACAAGTGGGCTTACAGAGCGATAGAAGGAACACAGTATTGGGGGTATAGGGCCTAGTGCTTCCATCCCAGGTCAGATGTCCTCTGCTTCTTTGTACAGCCCCCTTAGCCAGCATGGGAGCCTGCTTTCCTTGCTAGTGTGGGGATAAGAATAAAACACATTTCAAAGCCAAAAGAAAATTTTAAAAGATCATCAGGTCCAACCTTCTTAGCTTTGTTGCTCTGATATTTGAAGTCCATGAGTTGTTAAGGTACCAGAGCTAAAAGGAAGCAAAACCATGCTTAACAGTTTTTTCCTGACTTAGGGTTTAGTGTAATGGTTTCATCATTGTTCCCTCCATTCAGCAGTCACAAAGGCACGCCCCAGGTAAATGCACCATGGGAATGCAAAATGTTATCAGTATTTCTCTAAAGATACCTGTAAATATGGCATGCGTGTTTTTACTTAGAAAATAAGTGTTTTGGATTATAATAATGTATATTAAGATTTTATGTTAAATCTTTAACTATATAACGATGCATAGATAATCTGACTGTAGGGAAGTAGTCTCTTTGGTCAAATAAATCCTTCTGTTCCTACTCTGATCACTACATTGGATCTTTATATCGATTATTCTGAAGTGTAATAGTCAATATACATAACAAATCACGAGATTCAGTATTTGAATTGTAGATGTCCCACCGGGACCTGGAATCAAATTCTATAAAGCTACCCTGTACAGTTTTGCATTTGAAATAATAGGACTTTGCAAGAGTGGAACTAAATACAATACCATCTTTTCAAATATATTATTTACTTTTTATTCTTAAGAAGCTAAAAACCATTCTGAGGTAAAAAAACAAAAACGGCTAAATGAAATTTCTTTAAACCAAATGCGTTTTGGCAGCTTTTTCATATCGGTTGTGTTCTTGTTTTGTAGACTTTATGTAAGAACGTTACATACTTGTTTTACATCATTATGGAGGTATAAAATTGCATATATTTAAATACAATGTGATCTATTTTGACATGTTTATACACTAGTGGAAACATCTTCATAATCAAGATAAATAATAATTTCATCATTCCCCAGACTTTCCTTAGAGCTCCTTTGCAGTCCTTCCCTCCTTCCAACCCTATTTGTAGGCAACCATAGACTTGCTTCTTTCTTTTCCCTGTAGTTTCCATCTTCTATAATTTTACATAAAGAGAATCATAAATATATACTTTTTTTGGGCCAACCGTCTTCACTTAGCATGTTTTTAGTGTGTTTTTGATCGTCTGTGCTATTGTATGTACAAGAATTTCCTTTTTCCTTTTTTTCTTTGCCCTGTGCTATTCCATTATGTGGACAGATATGCCATAATTTTCTTTTCCATTCCTCTGTTTCTGGGATATTAGTTAATTTCCAGTTAATGGCAGTGCGAACTAAGCTGCCAGATCTTTGTGTGGGCATGTGTTCTCTTTTCTTACGGAGGAATACCTAGAAACCGAAATGGCTGAGTTGTAGGACAGCGGGGTATGCTCAACATTTTGTGAAGCCACCAAATGGTTTCCCAAGTGGTTACCCCATTTTACATTTCTACCACAAGTATGTGGGAGTTCTGTTTGCTCAACGTTCTGGTCGGTGCTGGTTACAGTCAGTCTTTTTCATTTTAGCCAATCGAAAGGATGTGCATTTAATTTGCTTTTCTCTGAAGAAGAGCGATGTTTGCATCATTTCATGTTGTTTTGGCATCTGGATATTTTCTTTTGTCAAGTTTCTAAATCTTTTATCTGTTTTCTTTCTTTTTTTTTTTTAAATGGGCTGTACATTATTGTATAAGTACCGCGTGCTAACCGATTGTGCCACTGGAGCTCCAGGCTGTACATTATTGTAAATACTCTTTTGATGAGTTTGAATACAAGTGCTTCATCTCACATGGTGTTGAGAAAATTTTCTTGCTGAATATGGCTTGGTTTTAAGTTCTGAAGAAGTGTGATTTATCCATTTTAGGTTCAGTTATTTGTATTTTTGTGTGTGCCTGCTCGTTCTTTCTGCACAAAGCACCCACCATGAGATTGCGTGTATCTTCTCGTATGTTTTCTTTTAAAAGTGTTACCATTCTGGGTTGTATGTTTGGGTCTAGATTCTTTTCTGAATCCATGTTTGTTGAATGTGCAGTAAGGATCATTGCACTTTTTCTTTCAATTTTGATTTCCAATTGACCCAGCCTCACTTGTTGAGAACTCCATTTCTTTCCCCATTGTACTGCCTTGACACAGTTGTCAAAACTTGACCATATTTATATGTGGATTTATTTATATTTATATGTGGACACACTCTTTTTTTCATCGATGTAGATCTGCATCTTTTTGCCAGTAACACACATTTGGTTTTTTGTTTGTTTGTTTGTTTAAAGATTTTATTTATTTATTTGACAGAGAAAGATCACAAGTAGAGGAGCAGGCAGAGAGAGAGGAGGAAGCAGGCCTCCCGTGGAGCAGAGAGCCCAATGCGGGGCTTGATCCCAGGACCCTGAGATCATGACCTAAGCCAAAGGCAGAGGCCCAACCCACTGAGCCACTCAGGCGCCTCAGTAACACACATTCTTGAAGAGCTTTATAAATCTTGAAAGAAGGTAAGGCACATTCTCCAACTTTTAACTATCTAGAGTCTTTGAAATTTTAAATTTCAGAATCATGTGGTCAGTTTCAAAACAAGCCTTGTTGATTTAGTTTGGAATTACATGGAGTCTAAAGATCAGTTTGGGATAGTTGTCATCCATGGATATGGTACATCTTCCCATTTATTTCTTCTTTAATCCAGTAATATTTTGTAGGTTTTAGTATAGTGGTATTGGGCATCTTTTCTTGGATTCATTCCCAGGCTTTCCTTTTTTCCTCACTAATATAAAAGGAATTACAAAAAAAATTCATTTCAATATTTGCTACTAGTACATTATTATAGAATGACTTTTAAAAATATTAATGTTCGTGTGCACAGCGCTAAATCTTTCATTAGGTTTGTGTAGACTTTTATGGGTTCCTTGGTATTTTCTAGGTAAGCAATCCTAGAAGCATGCAAATATTGACAGTTTTACTAATGCTTTTTGGACTGTTACTTATTTCTTTCCTTCAGTTAATGCAACGGGGAGATCTTCTAGTAAAATGGTGAATGACAATATTGAAAGCAGACATTCTTGCCTTCTTACCTCATGGGGAAAAATTAGGTCTTTTACTCTTGAACTGTGATATTGTGTTGGTTTTTCCTAGATGTTCTTTATCAGTTTAAAGAAATTCTCTGCTATTCCTAATATGCTGAGACCGATCTATCTTTCTTTCTTTTTAATATCATGAAAGGTGTTGAAGTTTGTTAAATGCTTTTCGTTTTGCATTTTGTTGAAGTGACGATATTTTTCTTCTTTATCTTATTCTGCATGTTAAACCTGGCACTTTAAGAAAAGTTTCATTGGTTATGCTATCACTGTGTTTACAGATACACACACACACACACACACAGACATTGTATTACACTTGATAACATTTTGTTAGGGATATTTTATATCTATTGCAGGGATATTGAAGTGTGACTTTATTTTTTATAAACGATCCTTTAGATTTTGGTATTAGCATTATGTTGGCCTAATACAGTAGGGTAGTGACCCCAAATTTTTTATTTTCTGAAAATATTCACAAAAAATAAGTGACATGGGAATTTGCCAGAATTCACTACTAAAAATATTTGGCCTGGAGTTCTCTTTACAGAAAGGTACTTCATAATTTAATTTCATAATTATTCTTTTTGTTTTCATGTGTCATCTTTGATAAGTCACATTTTTCAAGAAATTTATCAGTTTTTTTAGTTGTCACATATTTTACTGTCATATTGTATTTTTTACCTTTTTAAAGCCTATTGGATCCATATGATGAACTCTCATTCCTAGTATTGTCGATTTGTGTCCCCCTCTCATTTTCTTAAATGTTCCACTTAAGGCTTTGTCAATTTTGTTGATTTTTTTTTTTCTGAAATAACTATTAGATTTTGTCTGTTTTTTCCCCTCACTGATTTTTTCTTTTTACTATTTTCTTCCGTCTAGTCACTCTGGGGTTAAATTCATTTTTTGACAGCTTTTTATGATGGAAATCTGAGCTCTTTTTCTTACTTTTGTTTTTTCTAATATAAGCATTTATAGTCATGAGTTGCCCTCTAAGTCCTTTTTCAGCTTCAATCCACAATTTTTTGTATATTCAAAATCATTTCCAGTTATCTTATGGATTTGTCTTTTATACATGTATTATTTTGAAGTGTGATTTACTGATATTTGGTGTTTCAGTGTTATTGTGGTCAGAGAATACAATCAGTATTACTGATAATTTTTAATATTGACCTCGTTATGAACCAGAATATGATCTATCTCAGTGAATGTACTTTGCATATGTGAAAGTAATGTGTATTCTGAACTCCGTAGCTGAGGGTTCTTTGTTAACTAGTTCAAAGTAGTGCTGTTTTTGAGATCTTCTGTATTTTGGTGAGGGGTAGTATCTAGTTTAAGAATTACTCAGAGAAGTATTAAAATCTCTTGCCAAGGGTGTAGAATTGTCTGTTTCTTCCCTCGATGCTGTCACTGTTTTGTTTTATATATTTTTAAGATTATCACTGATAATTGTTTACCTGATAATTTGTCCCTCTTGTCATCTGAAATATTACTTTTATTCTCTGGAAATACTTTTTGTCCTGATATTTGTGTTCTTTGATATTAAAGTTCCATTTTTTGCTTACTAACTGCTTAGTACCTATTTGTCTATTCGTTACTGTCAATCTATTTTCTTTATGCTTAAAGTGTTTCTCTTACATTCAGTGTATAGTGGTTCGAGCTTTTATATTCCTTTTGCCAATCAGTGCCATTTAATTAGTGTCTTCAGACACTAATTTATGCTCTACATTATATATTTTCACTTCCTTCTTCCCTGTGATCTTTTATATTGTTTGAGTATTTTTTCCTATTCCAGTTTAGTTTAATGTATGTGTTTTTGGCAAAGTCTTTTTGTATTTTCTTTTATAAAAGTATTTTCTCTAGGAATCACATTTTACATACGAAATATTTCAGTCTATTTTAATACTGTATAATTTCACATGAATCGTAGAAAATTTATAATAATATAGTTTATCCCTCACTGACCATTATGTTCTAGCTTTCATATGTATCATATCTATATACACTGAAAATCCTACCAGCTAATAAAATAGTTTTTCTTATAATTATATGCATTCTAAAGAACTTAAAAAAGAAAATTAATCTTTTACATTATCCAAGAATTTACCATTTCTATTACTCTTTCTTTTGTTCCTTCTGGTATCACTTCCGTTCATTGTGAAGAACTTGCATTAGCAAATACTATATATCATATCACCTGGTGACTAATTATCTTATTTTTCCTTTATTTGAAGATGCATTGATTTCACTGTCATGTTTGTAGGATATTTACACTAGCTACAGAATTCGGGTTTGACGTTTTTATCCATTTATCCCATGAAGATGAATGTTCTGTCCTTAGGCTTGCAGTGTTTCTGATGAGAAATCTTCAGTATTTCAAACCATTCCCCTGTGTGCAATGGGCCAGATAGATACAGATTTTTTTTCAAAAATTGTTTGTAATTGTTTTTCACCATTTTAGCTATGATGTCTGAATGTGGTTTTCTTTGTGCTCAGATGTGTAAACTTATGTATGTGACTATATTTAGTAAACTTAAAGGCAGTTACTTAAATTGTTTTCTCAAAAATGGCATGATGTGACATGTGGAATCTAAAACAGTTGAATAGGTAGAAACAGAGATTAGAATATTGGTTATTAGAGGGAGTTGGGGAGATGTTGGTCATTCAGTACAAAGTTGCAAGTGTAGAGAGTTCTAATGTATAGCATAGAGTTCTAATGTATAGCATAATAATACAGGCAGTAATACTACATTGAATATTGGTGCTTTGCCAGCAAAGTATTCACTTTAGTCATCATTACATTACCTATATGTATATCAAATCATTATATTGCCCACCTTAAGTATATACAATTTTTATTAAAAAAAAGTTCTTTTTAATTTCTCTTTCCTCTTCTTGTACTCCAGTTATATATGTTACATATTTGGAAATGTCCCACAGGTCTCTAGGGGCTTTCTTCTTTAGTTTTATTTTTTCCCCCACTATATTTTTAGATTTGGATTGTTTCAGTTGATCTATATTAAGGTTCCTAATTCTTCTTTGTATTATTTCCATATCACTATTGAATTCACCCAGTGAGGTTTTCCTTTAAAGTATTTTTTGCCTCCAGGAATTTCATTTTTTTAATTATTTGCTTTTCTCTGTCAACAACGTATATTTTCATTTATTTCCACAGAGTTTTCTTTACTCATAGAACATAGTTATCCTAGCTGCTTACATGTCTTGGATAGCTTCAACACCTAGACCCTCTTTTTGTTGTTTGTTTGTTTTTTGGTCTTTTCCTTTGGGAATTTACCATATTTTCTTGTTTTTGTTTGTTTTTTGGTTTTTTTTTGGTATGTTGAGTAGTTTTGGATTGTATTCTGGGTAGTTTGAAGATTGTGTTATGCAGAGTCTATCATAATATTTCTATCATAACCATCTGGAGATGTTGATGTTTATTTTAGCAGCTATTAGGCCATTTAGCTTCGGGCTGTAAATGGTGCCTCACCTTTGGGAGGATTCAGATCTCAGTTCGTCTTTCTCAGGCGTGGCTGTATTGGTTTGCTGTGTCTCTGTGCATGTGGTCAGAAGTCTCAGATCTCCATTCAGCTACCAGTGCCTTTGATACCTTCACTGGGACTGTCTTGTATGTGCTTAGCTCAGGAATTTAAGTGATCCTTATTTACAGAATTAAGGGATCCCCTTTCTCTCACTCTTTCATCTGTGGGGTTCTCTCTAAACTCTCTGCCCTGCTGAAACCCTTACTTCTGGTTCTTTTTGCCAGAAAGAGTTTATCTGAGATTTTACCTACTTGTGCAGCTGTCATTGCTAATACCTTTGCAAATGGGGTCATACTGCCCAAGAAAAAATTGAAATGAGAAACTCATCATTGTACAAGTCACTTTCCCATGTTTTGATTCTCTGAAATCATCTGCCTGCGAGGGAGAGTCTTCAGGGCGCTGAGATAGATATGTAAAAGTATGTGTGTTGTCTGCATGTGGATGTCTGTATCTATCTAACTATATATATGTAAAGTTTGAGGTTTTTAATTGTAATCTGCCTGAGGAATAGGTGATAGTGGGCTCACTCTACCCCAATGGAATCAGAACCCATATTGAGTTTTTTTCCCCCAGAAAAAAAATCTACTTTATGTCAAAGTATGGCGTCTTTAGTTTAGCAAACCCATTGTGACAAAGTTCTCTTCTGGTGTGAGTTGTGCAGAAAAGAGCAGAAGTAATAGTCAAATTGTGCTCATAACAAACACACACAAACACAATTTAAGAAAACAGCTCCTGTGATACTTCAGCTTCTGCATTCCAACTGATCTTTGCATTTGTCATTATTTAAAGGGCATGGAGCACAGTACTATGCTTTTTCCCTCCACTGGATTGTTAAAGATAAAATAGATTATATTTGTTTGGAGACATCAGAATCAATCTACATATAACTCAATTGCACAACTAATCTTTAGGTATATTTTTTCAAGCCCCTTAGGACTGATACTTTGTAGTGATTTAAATATGTTTCAGTTAAGAATAAGGAGTTTAAGAATTAACACTGGTGACATTTCCTGTTGTGAAATGCATATAGTAGGTCAGTGCCAACTTCCTTACAAAAGCGAGTTTATATAATGATAAAATTTTTAAAAAAATCAGAGGATAAATTATTATGTCTGAATGACGTGTATTTTGGAAATAGTGCAATATTCTTTTTTTGTTTGTTTCTCAGAATAAACTGAGGCTGGTGAGTATTGTGTATTAAATATTTCTGCTTTTTGGGTAGTGATTAAGTGAGACTTTTAAGCAAATGAAGATTGAGGGCAGCAAGGCCATTTTATGCAACAATGGAATTATATTGTTTTCTAAAAACATAGGATGTATGAACATGCGATAAAGCATAGGATTTTCCATATGCTTAAGATACCCTTTTGACCCCGCATTAGATCAAGTTATTTGAATAGGGCTCAGAGGAGAAGCACATTGCATTTCAGGTGAAAGAATTTTGTAATGTGCACTTCCCAAGCATTTCTTCTTCTTTGCTCCCTGAAATTGTTAGTATAAAAACAACAGTTCTCTGCATTTACATCGTTATTTATAAAATGATGCAGCAGTTAGACATTTTGTTGTATGGCAACATGAATGTAGAAACTACTTGTATTTAATCTCTATTTTATGATGTCCAATTACCCCAGTGTTTTACATTTTAAAAATTGAGAGGTCATTTGCATTGGGTGCCATGCACAAATCTTCGTGGGAAGCACCAGGTTAGCTTTTCACAAATACACGTTCTCCGTGTGTAACTGCAGATTGAGATCTGGATCCTGTCTCTCAGCCCTGATCCCTGGAACTTTTTTCATTCCCCTTCCCTCTCAGTATCCTCCATCCCCAGCCAGAGCTAATCATTGTGATATTTGCCCGCACTTGTTAGTTTCCTGTTCTTAAACTGTATGTAAATAGAATCATGCAGAATCCCATAATGCTTTGAGATTCACGTGTTATACATATCTATAGTTCTTGCATTTCCACTGGTGAGGAGTATTTAATTTTATCAATATGCCCCAGTTTGGTTATCCATTTTTCTCTTGCTAGCTTTCTTCCATTTTTGGGCTTTATGAATAAAAACACTTAGAATTTTCTTATACACATCTTTTTGTGGAGATAGCTCACATTTTTCATAGGATACAAGTTCATTATAAATTGTGTTTATTATGGCAATTTCTCTTTTCCTTTTTTATGTCAACTTTTAGAAGATACTTGGCTATAAAAGGAAAAAAAAATGGCCCCAAATGTACAAGTTACGCTAAAATATGTTCACATTTTTGAAAGATTAGTTGCCCTTTTTGGAAACATGGGTTGTCCATATTCGATTCTCTTGTACAAACTGTAAAGAAAAATTAAGCATTGTATATCTATAAAAGGCATATGAAAATTAAAACATACCACCTCTATGAGATTCTCTTTTTCCGAACAACTTCTATGATTATTTTCTCCCTCGAAGACCAACCACACGGTAGCATGTCTTTTCCCTGCTATGCTATTTGACTTTACCATATAATAAACAATTACATGTCCATCTCCTCATGAGACTACAAGCTCCTTGGAGACCAAGGCCATCTGTGTCTTACTCATCTTTCTATTCCTGGAATCTAGCACTTTGCCTGGCGCATGGTAGGTAGACTTTATGTCTTGTGTGAATTGAATAGCTACCTTTTGTCTAGGGGGTTTATTTGCCTTGCAGAGGCTGTTTTTGCTATGGAAACATAACACACACTTAGCTTTAGCTCAGGTGTTTATTATTCCCTTTGTCTTTAGTCTTTTGTTTAAAACATGAGCTGACTTATTCCAGTTTCCTGTTTCTATAGAGTAGGCTTTTGATGGAAATGCACCATACCAAGAACCTATGAAATGTTTGTTTTACTAGCCTAATTACATTATACTAAACTTCACTGATGTGTCATTGAGGAAAAACAACTTCAGGTAACGACTTTATATACATGTGCATATACAGAGATACAGAATAGACTCTTAAGTTTTTTTTCCCTAAGGTATATAGTACTTGGTGCACTCTGTACTTAGTGGTAGAAGACAAACCTCATTTTTTCCTTTTTTAATGTGCAAAAGACACATTATCTGTTTAGCACAATTAAAAGACCTTGAAATTATGCATGATTTTCATTGCTACTGGGATTTCTATGTCGAATCAAAGGTCATTATTCTAATCATCTCAGACCTCTCTTTTTCCCTAATAGATCTTTGCAATGCCCATCTGTCAGTGGTTCATGGTATAACCTTTTCTGATAGGGGCAGGATGGCAGATGGACAGCAGATGGGAGTTTTGCCCTGCCTCTTGATTCAGCTCCTGGCCCAAGCAGAAGCTGTCACCGACTGTCAGTTTGTCCTCACAGTTTGTGGGTTCCAGAGCTGTATTTGGCATCCCAGCCGCGGGTCTGAAACGATGCAGAGCTGGATCAGCGTTACGGGTCATTGTGACTAGTTAATGGTTAATGACTTAACAGGGTGGGGGACACCTGATGAGTCTATAAAAGTGTTTTCTTTCTATCTCACTGTGTGTTAGATGTTCAGGACCCCAGAGTCCATTCTCAAGATCAATATGGCATTCTTAGGAAAATATTATGATAATACAGGACTTTTCGTATTTTAAAAATCTAACTCCATTTGCCGAAAGTCTTTGTTTCTGTGTAAAAGCACGTGAAGAAGCAAGTGAGAAGGAGAGATACGTGGACAGACAGTGGCTTGAAACTTAAATGTTTTTGTCCAAATTGTTGGATGACTTGTCATCTTCCAGAATTCCTGAAGTTAATGGATGGTTAAAACTTGGTCTGATGATAACATTTCGAATGCAGTAACTATAAATGCTTGCGCCATAGCCTTCAAAGAGGTTTCATGAGAACGCTAGTTTTTATAGGACAGAGGAGAAAGACTTTATTCTTTTTCTTTTTATTCCAGACTATTAAACATGCACTGTTTTTAATTTGTGCATGAATTTGTTGCTTTACAAGTGACTCTCTTCATTGTAGGTATAAACCAGATTCAAGTAAACAAAGTAAATCCATGATGGTGTTTAAGCCTTGATGGTGACCGTGAATAAAAGACTGTCATGAGTCGAATTGTGTGCTGAGTGAAGAGGGTTTTTTTCCCTTAGTTTCTCTGCACTTAGAACTTCACAAAGATCATATTGTGCCCTTTCTTCAGCTGAACTGAATCTCAACTTTGATAAGAATAGAAGAGACCTGGGTGCCTGGGTGGCTCAGTTGGTTGAGTGACTGCCTTTGGCTCAGGTCATGATCCCAGAGTCCTGGGATCGAGTCCCACATCGGGCTCCCAGCTCCATGGGGAATCTGCTTCTCCCTCTGACCTCCCTTCTTATGCTCTCTAACTCTGTCTTTCTCTCACATAAATAAATAAAATCTTAAAAAAAAAAGAAAAGAGGGTTTACTGAAGATGGCGGAGAAGTAGCAGCTGAGACTACTTCAGGTAGCGGGAGATCAGCTAAATAGCTAATCTAAAGATTGCAAACACCTACAAATCCAACAGGAGATCGGAGAGAAGAAGAACAGCAATTCTAGAAACAGAAAATCAACCACTATCTGAAAGGTAGGACTGGCAGAGAAGTGAATCCAAAGCGACGGGAAGATAGACCGCGGGGGGAGGGGCCAGCTCCCGGTGAGCGGCGGAGCAACGGAGCACAAAATCGGGACTTTTAAAAGTCTGTTCCGCTGAGGGACATGGCTCCAGAGGCTTAACTAGGGTGAAGCCCAGGCGGGGTCAGCGCGGCCTCAGGTCCCGCAGGGTCGCAGAAGGATCGGGGGTGTCTGAGTGTCGCAGAGCTTACCGGTATTAGAACGGTGAGGCCGGCTACAGAGACAGAGACGAGGAGTGACTCTCAGCTCGGGGTTGCCTTGAACCGGTCGCAGGCTCGGTCAGCTCGGAGCGCGGCCGGAGGCCAGGGTGACGGGAGTCATTGGGCGCTGTTCTCTGAGGGCGCACTGAGGAGTGGGGCCCCGGGCTCTTGGCTCCTCCGGGCCGGAGACCAGGAGGCCGCCATCTTCATTCCCGTCCTCCGGAACTCTACGGAAAGCGCTCAGGGAACAAAAGTTCCCGAAAGCAAACCCGAGCGGATTACTCAGCCCGGCCCCGGGTAAGGGCGGTGCAACTCCGCCTGGGGCAAAGACGCTTGAGAATCACTACAACAGGCCACTCTCCCAGATGATCAACGAGAAACCCAGCCAGGACCAAGTTCACCTACCAAGGAGTGCAGTTTCAATACCAAGGAGAGCGACGGAATTCCAGAGGAGGAGAAAGCAAAGCACGGAACTCATAGCTTTCTCCCCATTATTCTTTAGTCTTGCAGTTAATTTAATTTTTTTTTTTTCAATTTTTTTTCTCTTCTTCTGCTAAATTTTTTTTAACTTTTACCGTTTTCTTTTTTAACGTTTTTTAAATAGTTTATCTATTATATATGTATATATATATATTCCTTTTTATATTTTTTATCGGTTTTCTTTTTTTAATAGTTTCTTTTTTTTTTTTCTCTTTCTGAACCCCTTTTTATCCCCTTTCTCCCCCCTCACGATTTAGGATCTCTTCTGATTTGGCTAAAGCATATTTTCCTGGGGTTGTTGCCACCCTTTTAGTATTTTACTTGCTCCTTCATATACTCTTATCTGGACAAAATGACAAGGCGGAAAAATTCACACACAAAAAAAAGAACAAGAAGCAGTACCAAAGGCTAGGGACCTAATCAATACAGACATTGGTAATATGTCAGATATAGAGTTCAGAATGACGATTCTCAAGGTTCTAGCCGGGCTCGAAAAAGGCACGGAAGATATTAAAGCAACCCTCTCGGGAGATATAAAAGCCCTTTCTGGAGAAATAAAAGAACTAAAATCTAACCAAGTTGAAATTAAAAAAGCTATTAATGAGGTGCAATCAAAAATGGAGCCTCTCACTGCTAGGATAAATGAGGCAGAAGAAAGAATTAGCGATATAGAAGACCAAATGACAGAGAATAAAGAAGCTGAGCAAAAGAGGGACAAACAGCTACTGGACCATGAGGGGAGAATTCGAGAGATAAGTGACACCATAAGATGAAACAACATTAGAATAATTGGGATTCCAGAAGAAGAGGAAACAGAGAGGGGAGCAGAAGGTATGTTGGAGAGAATTATTGGAGAGAATTTCCCCAATATGGCAAAGGGAACAAGCATCAAAATCCAGGAGGTTCAGAGAACCCCCCTCAAAATCAATAAGAATAGGTCCACACCCCATCACCTAATAGTAAAATTGACAAGTCTTAGTGACAAAGAAAAGATCCTGAAAGCAGCCCGGGAAAAGAAGTCTGTAACGTACAATGGTAAAAATATTAGATTGGCAGCAGACTTATCCATAGAGACCTGGCAGGCCAGAAAGAGCTGGCATGATATATTCAGAGTACTAAATGAGAAAAACATGCAGCCAAGAATACTATATCCAGCTAGGCTACCATTGAAAATAGAAGGAGAGATTAAAAGCTTCCAGGACAAACAAAAACTGAAAGAATTTGCAAATACCAAACCAGCTCTACAGGAAATATTAAAAGGGGTCCTCTAAGCAAAGAGAGACCCTAAAAGTAGTAGATCAGAAAGAAACAGAGACAATATACAATAACAGTCACCTTACAGGCAATACAATGGCAGTAAATTCATATCTCTCAGTACTTACCCTGAATGTTAATGGGCTAAATGCCCCAATCAAAAGACACAGGGTATCAGAATGGATAAAAAAACAAAACCCATCTATATGTTGGCTACAAGAAACTCATCTTAAACCCGAAGACAGCTCCAGGTTTAAAGTGAGGGGGTGGAAAAGAATTTACCATGCTAATGGACATCAGAAGAAAGCAGGAGTGGCAGTCCTTATATCAGATCAATTAGATTTTAAGCCAAAAACTATAATAAGAGATGAGCAAGGACACTATATCATACTCAAAGGATCTGTCCAACAAGAAGATCTAACAATCTTAAATATCTATGCCCCTAACTGGGGAGCAGCCAACTATATAAACCAATTAATAACAAAATCAAAGAAACACATCGACAAGAATACAATAATAGTAGGGGATTTTAACATTCCCCTCACTGAAATGGACAGATCATCCAAGCAAAAGATCAACAAGGAAATCAAGGCCTTAAATGACACACTGGACCAGATGGACATCACAGATATATTCAGAACATTTCATCCCAAAGCAACAGAATACACATTCTTCTCTAGTGCACATGGAACATTCTCCAGAATAGATCACATTCTTGGTCCTAAATCAAGTCTCAACCGGTATCAAAAGATTGGGATCATTCCCTGCATATTTTCAGACCACAATGCTCTAAAGCTAGAACTCAATCACAAGAGGAAATTTGGAAAGAACCCAAATACATGGAGACTAAACAGCATCCTTCTAAAGAATGAATGGGTCAACCAGGAAATTAAAGAAGAATTGAAAAAATTTATGGAAACAAATGATAATGAAAACACAACGGTTCAGAATCTGCGGGACACAACAAAGGCAGTCCTGAGAGGAAAATATATAGCGGTACAAGCCTTTCTCAAGAAACAAGAAAGGTCTCAGGTACACAACCTAACCTTACACCTAAAGGAGCTGGAGAAAGAACAAGAAAGAAACCCTAAACCCAGCAGGAGAAGAGAAATCATAAAGATCAGAGCAGAAATCAATGAAATAGAAACCAAAAAAAACAATAGAACAAATCAATGAAACTAGGAGCTGGTTCTTTGAAAGATTTAATAAGATTGATAAAACCCTGGCCAGACTTATCAAAAAGAAAAGAGAAAGGGCCCAAATAAATAAAATCATGAATGAAAGAGGAGAGATCACAACGAACACCAAAGAAATACAGACAATTATAAGAACATACTATGAGCAACTCTACGCCAACAAATTTGACAATCTGGAAGAAATGGATGCATTCCTAGAGACATATAAACTACCACAACTGAACCAGGAAGAAATAGAAAGCCTGAACAGACCCATAACCAGTAAGGAGATTGAAACAGTCATCAAAAATCTCCAAACAAAAGCCCAGGGCCAGACAGCTGCCCGGGGGAATTCTACCAAACATTTAAAGAAGAACTAATTCCTATTCTCCTGAAACTGTCCCAAAAAATAGAAATAGAAGGAAAACTTCCAAACTCATTTTATGAGGCCAGCATCACCTTGATCCCCAAACCAGACAAGGATCCCATCAAAAAAGAGAACTACAGACCAATATCCTTGATGAACACAGATGCAAAAATTCTCGCCAAAATACTAGCCAATAGGATTCAAAAGTACATTAACAGGATTATTCACCGCGACCAAGTGGGATTTATTCCAGGGCTGCAAGGTCGGTTCAACATCTGCAAATCAATCAATGTGATACAACACATTAATAAAAGAACAAGAATCAAATGATACTCTCCATAGATGCTGAAAAAGCATTTGGCAAAGTACAGCATCCCTTCCTGATCAAAACTCTTCAAAGTGTAGGGATAGATGGCACATACCTCAATATTATCAAAGCCATCTATGAAAAACCCACTGCAAATATCATTCCCAATGGAGAAAAACTGAAAGTTTTTCCTCTAAGGTCAGTAATATGGCAGGGATGTCCGTTATCACCACTGCCATTCAACATAGTACTAGAAGTCCTAGCCTCAGCAATCAGACAACAAAAGGAAATTAAAGGCATCCAAATCGGCAAAGAAGAAGTCAAACTATCACTCTTCGCAGATGATATGATACTATATGTGGAAAACCCAAAAGACTCCACTCCAAAACTGCTAGAACTTGTACAGGAATTCAGTAAAGTGTCAGGATATAAAATCAATGCACAGAAATCAGTTGCATTTCTCTACACCAACAACAAGACAGAAGAAAGAGAAATTAAGGAGTCCATCCCATTTACAGTTGCACCCAAAACTATAAGATACCTAGGAATAAACCTAACCAAAGAGACTAAGAATCTATACACAGAAAACTATAAAGTACTCATGAAAGAAATTGAGGAAGACACAAAGAAATGGAAAAATGTTCCATGCTCCTGGATTGGAAGAATAAATATTGTGAAAATGTCTATGCTACCTAAAGCAATCTACACATTTAATGCAATTCCTATCAAAGTACCATCCATTTTTTTCAAAGAAATGGAACAAATAATCCTAAAATTTATATGGAACCAGAAAAGACCTCGAATAGCCAAAGGAATATTGAAAAAGAAAGCCAAAGTTGGTGGCATCACAATTCCGGACTTCAAGCTCTATTACAAAGCTGTCATCATCAAGACAGCATGGTACTGGCACAAAAACAGACACATAGATCAATGGAACAGAATAGAGAGCCCAGAAATGGACCCTCAACTCTATGGTCAACTCATCTTCGACAAAGCAGGAAAGAATGTCCAATGGAAAAAAGACAGTCTCTTCAATAAATGGTGTTGGGATAAATTAGATGTTTGGATAGAAGAGAAGGATTAGTGCATAGGTAGTGACACGGGAATAGGAGTGGTTTTTAAGGGTAAAAGTGATTGGAGCTTGCTTATAAGACCAGTGGAAGATGTCAGTGGGATGGGAAAATGTGTCATTCGAAGAGAGGAAAGGGCCAGTGGAGTGATGTAAGCTTAGTGGGTGGGACGGGGATGTGTGTTGCGGGGTTCCTGGTGTAGTACACATACTCCTACATGCAACATTTAAAGACAGATATTTTGTAGAGTTTTAATATTTTCCTATGTCAGATAATAACTTATCTATGCTTAGAGACCTATATATTAATGCCACCTATATCTTCTGGTAAATTTTTTTTTTAATGGGGTCGTAGGGAAATGTTTCCTCTTTACTGAGTTGTTGTGTGTTGATAGGCACCTTGTCAGAATACAGCTTTTTGGGGCGCCTGGGTGGCTCAGTGAGTTAAGCCTCTGCCTTCGTCTCAGTCATGATCCCAGGGTCCTGGGATCGAGCCCCGCATTGGGCTCTCTGCTCGGCAGAGAGCCTGCTTCTCCCCCTCTCTCTGCCTGCCTCTCTGCCTACTTCTGCCTACTTGTGATTTCTCTCTCTGTCAAATAAATAAATAAATAATCTTTAAAAAAAGAAAGAATACAGCTTTTTGGTAATCGTGCAATAAATCAGTGTCGCTCTGATGTAGTAATGTGTAACAGACACAGTAAGTCAGATCATTCCATCTTGCTTGACATAATGCAAAATGGTTTGAAAAACAAGACCCCAAGGAAGCAGCTTGAAACTCCCAAGTCGCATGAGTTTCGGGGCAGTGGTGTCTTTGAGGGTAAGGGCTGTGCAAATATTCATGTGCTTATCATTGTTCCTAGGATGGTAAGATGCCTCCAAGATGACAAGTGTATTGAAAGAGAGTAATATTGATGGAAGTCCTATTATCAACATTTGTTTTATTTTTTATTTCTTAAAAGATTTATTTATGTATGAGTGTGGGGAGGGTCAAAGGAAGGAGGAGAGAGAACGAATCCTTGAGCAGACTCCCTACTGAGTGTGGAGCCCAACTCGGGGTTCCATCTCAGGACCCTGCGGTCATGACCTGAGCCAAAATCAAGAGTCAGACGCTCAACTGACTGAACTGCCCAGGCACCCCTGTTGTCAACATTTTAAAGCATATGACTATTGGAGCATATTTAATCCTGTTATTTGATGACTAGTAGAACCTCTAGAAATCCTGGGCTTTCAACAGTGATTGAAGTCATGAAGTTTCAGCTGGCGTTAGAGCTTTAGTCATGGCAGACAATTCCTCTGGTCAACGTAGAAGGCATTGCACCTGGCAGAAACACTGGCAGCATTCTTCTATGCTTCTCAGTCCTGGACTGTGGGGCTAAGACTGTTTGGGCAGACTCGTTTCCATTATATGCACCTTATTCTAAATATTCACCCCTTCCAATAATACAAATACAGTACATTTGTTATTTTTAAGACTGCTTTACTTTTTACTCCAAACATGTGAGACAGGTTTATTTATATCCATACCTTAAATATTGACACATATGGATAAGAAAATGACATTTTCCTTTGGAAATTGAATCGACAATGGGAACTTTAGGTTGGCTGTCACAGTGGGTCACATGGAAGAACTTGGCCAAGTTTATCAACCATATTTGGACTAGTTTTCTGCATATGTTTGCCAGATGCAAAAGCCAGCTTGTTGCTCGAGGGTACAGAAACCTGGAGGAACTTGTGCTTGGAACTTGTGCCGTTTAATCCACTGGGTGTCTTTCTTTTTGCTGAGAGTTTACATAGAGAGGTCAGGTTATCCCAGTGGAACATAAATAGAAAGAGGCTTCTTTTTGCCTTTCACGAACTACAAAGGATTTTTATAGAATGCTCTTGTCAAGTATTTTTGGTAACACAACTGCAAAAAAAAAAAAAAAAACAACAACCCTACAAATATGAGCTTAATGGTGAAAAATACAGTTCTAGATACAAATTACAAATGTTTGAACAATTGAGTTGAATAAATACATTCTTTTATGGAGGGGTCCCAATGCCTTGTTTAAGTTGTCACTTAGGATACATAAATATTTGTATTCATATGAAATTCGCTCCCTATGTAACATATTTCAGAAATTTTAAATCAATTACACAATCAAAGGTCATATGTTTGTAGCTGATTCAGACCTGAAAATGAATAGAGATGTCAAAGCACTGAGCATATTGGATGTTTACACATGAATGAGCAAGATGGCAGAAATTGTTTTCCAGATTTTTTTTTTTTTTGCCTTTGCATGTTTTTGGTAATTCTTCAACTTGCAATTTTCATAGAATATGTTGTCAAATTTTTGTTCGCTTGTGGTGAGCATGTATGTAATTCCATAGTTCTGTCATTACGTTGTAGTATATAATTACATGGGGATATGTAAATGTTCCCCCTGCACAAAGAGGAAAAATGGGCCTGGGTTTTAATTTCCCTTATGGAAACATCTCACTACTATTTGGTATTGGGGGATAACTGTACTTTTTTAAATTAAAATTAACAGTTATAATTACATTGTAAGCAAGGACCCTAATATTTTAGGGTACCTATTTGGGTTTCAGAATTTGGAAAAAATGGAATTCCGACACATTTATGGTACTTTTCCCCTTCACCCCATTTTACACGTGAATGCTCTAATCACTCTTTAGCTAACAAAGGAAACCTTGGATTGGTCTCATAAAACATTCACGTAACAGGACACCTACACTCAAACTGAAAAATCGTGACCTACCTCTGGAGGGAGGCTCCCGGTAATTCTTCCCAGATTACCGGAAAATGTCACATATATGGAGGATGTGGTTTTTTAATGTGGTTTACCAAATTTTATTTTTAAATGCTGTGTGTGCGTGTGTGTGTGTATGTGTGCATGCGTGTGTGTGCGTGTGTGTATGCGTGCGCGTGTTTGTGTGTGTGTGTGTGTGTGTGTTTGGACAGCAGCTGTTGCTCCGAAGAGGAAGTGTTCATAGTCTACTGAGGCTGTTGAGATACGAAGTCACCAGGGATAAGTGGACAAAAAGTGAACATGGATGGTTCCCATGACTTCCATATTGTTACACATGCTACATTTTGGTCTTTCCTTTTGTGATTAAGATTTATTCAGACAGGGAATGCCTGGATGGCTCAGGTGGTTAAGCGTTTGCCTTCGGCTCGGGTTGTGGTCCTGGAGTCCTGGGATTGATTCCCACATTGGGTTCCTTGCTCAGTGGGGAGCCTGCTTCTCCCTCTGCCTGTTCTACTTGCAGTTCTCATACTTCTGCTTTCTGTCTCTGACAAATAAATGAAATAAAAATAAAATCTTTAAAAGATAATTGAGACAGGATTGGGGCAACCTGGGTGGCTCGGGTCATGATCTCAGGGTCATTAGATGGAGCCCTGCATCAGGCTCTGCGTGAGGCATGGAACCTGCTTAGGATTCTCTCTCTCCCTCTGCATCCCCACTTGGGTTCTCACACTCTCTAAAATTTAAAAAAAAAAAGTAAAAGAAAGATTTATTGACACAGGTATTTTGTACAAAGTAATTTCTTACATCCCAATGTATAATGAAACTTCTACCTATAAAATTATTGTAAATTATTGTAATTATTCCAGCGACCATTTGATGTATGAGAAAAATTGGTTTAGAAAACATAAGAGCACCAGGATACTTAAAATCCTACATTGCTAAATTTGTTCAGTTGTATTATAATTACTTTTATATGTCTTGACTACTGTGTTCTGGTTTAAGAGCAGGGACAGTTTTTTTTTCCTGATTTGGATGGCTTTTATTTATTTATTTATTTATTTATTTTAATTTTATTTTTTATAAACATATATTTTTATCCCCAGGGGTACAGGTCTGCAAATCGCCAGGTTTACACACTTCACAGCACTCACCATAGCACATACCCTCCCCAATATCCATAACCCCACTCCCCCTCCCAACCCCCCTCCTCCCATCAACCCTCAGTTTGTTTTGTGAGATTAAGAGTCACTTATGGTTTGTCTCCCTCCCAATCCCATCTTGTTACATTTACTCTTCTCCTACCCTCTTAACCCCCTATGTTGCATCTCCTCTCCCTCATATCAGGGAGATCATATGATAGTTGTCTTTCTCCGATTGACTTATTTCGCTAAGCATGATACCCTCTAGTTCCATCCACGTCGTCGCAAATGGCAAGATTTCATTTCCTTTG
The DNA here is from genome assembly GCF_902655055.1 of Lutra lutra. Lineage (NCBI taxonomy): Eukaryota > Metazoa > Chordata > Mammalia > Carnivora > Mustelidae > Lutra > Lutra lutra. Next base: position 6,435,064 of record NC_062283.1, on the reverse strand, counting down.
ATGGCTGCATAGTATTCCATTGTGTATATATACCACATCTTCTTTATCCATTCGTCTGTAGATGGACATCTAGGTTCTTTCCATAGTTTGGCTATTGTAGACATTGCTGCTATAAACATTCGGGTGCACGTGCCCCTTCGGATCACTACGTTTGTATCTTTAGGGTAAATACGCAGCAGTGCAATTGCAGGGTCATAGGGTAGTTCTATTTTCAACATTTTGAGGAACCTCCATGCTGTTTTCCAGAGTGGTTGCACCAGCTTGCATTCCCACCAACAGTGTAGGAGGGTTCCCCTTTCTCCGCATCCTCGCCAGCATCTGTCATTTCCTGACTTGTTAATTTTAGCCATTCTGACTGGTGTGAGGTGATATCTCCTGGTGGTTTTGATTTGTATTTCCCTGATGCCGAGTGATATGGAGCACTTTTTCATGTGTCTGTTGGCCATCTGGATATCTTCTTTGCAGAAATGTCTGTTCATGTCCTCTGCCCATTTCTTGATTGGATTATTTGTTCTTTGGGTGTTGAGTTTGATAAGTTCTTTATAGATTTTGGACACTAGCCCTTTATCTGATATGTCATTTGCAAATATCTTCTCCCATTCTGTCAGTTGTCTTTTGGTTTTGTTAACTGTTTCCTTTGCTGTGCAAAAGCTTTTGATCTTGATAAAATCCCAATAGTTCATTTTTGCCCTTGCTTCCCTTGCCTTTGGTGATGTTCCTAGGAAGATGTTGCTGCGGCTGAGGTCGAAGAGGTTGCTGCCTGTGTTCTCCTCAAGGATTTTGAAGGATTCCTTTCTCACATTGAGATCCTCCATCCATTTTGAGTCTATTTTCGTGTGTGGTGTAAGGAAATGATCCAATTTCATTTTTCTGCATGTGGCTGTCCAATTTTCCCAACACCATTTATTGAAGAGGCTGTCTTTTTTCCATTGGACATTCTTTCCTGCTTTGTCGAAGATGAGTTGACCATAGAGTTGAGGGTCCATTTCTGGGCTCTCTATTCTGTTCCATTGATCTATGTGTCTGTTTTTGTGCCAGTACCATGCTGTCTTGATGATGACAGCTTTGTAATAGAGCTTGAAGTCCGGAATTGTGATGCCACCAACTTTGGCTTTCTTTTTCAATATTCCTTTGGCTATTCGAGGTCTTTTCTGGTTCCATATAAATTTTAGGATTATTTGTTCCATTTCTTTGAAAAAAATGGATGGTACTTTGATAGGAATTGCATTAAATGTGTAGATTGCTTTAGGTAGCATAGACATTTTCACAATATTTATTCTTCCAATCCAGGAGCATGGAACATTTTTCCATTTCTTTGTGTCTTCCTCAATTTCTTTCATGAGTACTTTATAGTTTTCTGTGTATAGATTCTTAGTCTCTTTGGTTAGGTTTATTCCTAGGTATCTTATAGTTTTGGGTGCAACTGTAAATGGGATGGACTCCTTAATTTCTCTTTCTTCTGTCTTGTTGTTGGTGTAGAGAAATGCAACTGATTTCTGTGCATTGATTTTATATCCTGACACTTTACTGAATTCCTGTACAAGTTCTAGCAGTTTTGGAGTGGAGTCTTTTGGGTTTTCCACATATAGTATCATATCATCTGCAAAGAGTGATAGTTTGACAGCATGGACAGTTTTTATTTTATTTTATTTTTTTGAAATTTTTTGGGGGGGTTGTAATACTAATAAGACTGTAAAGTCTTTTTTAAAAATTTGTGTGTAATTGACAAACATGTTACATTACCTTCAGGTGTACAGCATTGTGATTTCACAACTCTGTGCAGATGCTGTTGTTCACCAATAGAGTTCACTTCCATCTGTCACCATACAACACTACTATGATACCTTGACTGTATTCCCTGTGATGTAACTTTTATCCCAGTGACTTATTCATTCTATAACTGGCAGCCTATATCTGCCACTCCTTTTCACCCCTTTTGCCAAGACTTTGACTCCTTCCACTTCCTCCCCTCTAGCAACCATTAGTTCTCTATAGGTCCTTTTCTTCTTTTTGTTGATTCAATTTTTAGATTCCAAACACAAGTGAAGTCATATGGTGTTTGTCTTTCTCCTCCTTAGTCACTAAGCATAATATTTTCTAGCTCCATCCATGTTGTTGCAAATGGCAGGGTCTCATTCTTTTTTTATGGCTGCGTAATATCTCATTGTGTGTATGTGTGTGTGTGTGTGTACACATGTGCACATGTCTATATACATATATATCACAACTTGCTTATCCTTTCACCTATTTTTTTAAAGATTTATTTATTTATCTGATAGAAGGAGAGAGAGTGCAAGGAGAGGGAGCTGGAGAGGGAGAAGCAGACTCCCCACTGAGCAGGCAGCCTGATGCAGGGCTTGATCCCGGGATCCTGAGATCATGACCTGGGCTGAAGGCAGGGGCTTAACCCTCTGAACCACCCATGCGCCCCTCTCCTCTCATCTATTGATGGATGCCTACGTTGTTTCTGTATCTTGGCTATTGTAAATAATGCTGCAATGAATGTAGGAATGCATATATCTTTTTTAATTAGAGGTTTTTGTTTTGTTTTGTTTTGTTTTTTTTCGTTTGGGTCAATACCAAGTAGCATAATTACTGGATCATATGGCAATTCTATTAATATTTTATGTATACCTATACTGTTTTCCACAGTGGCCGCACTAATTTACATTCTCAAATGGGTTCTTTTTTTTCCACATTCTCACCAACACTTGCTATTTCTTGTCATTTTGATTTTAACCATTCTGACAGGTGTGTGGCAGTATCTCTCTGTTGTTTGATTTGTATTTCTGTGATGATGAGGGATGTGGAGCATCTTTTCATGTGTTTATTGACCATCTGTAAATCATCTTTGGAAAAATTTTCTCTGCCCAGTTTTTAATTAGATTGCTTGTTTTTTTTTAATTTTTCTTTGTTTTGGTTACATAAGTTCTTTATCACAATTAGATTTTTAGATTTCCAGTCCCTAGTGTAGCGTTTGTTATATCTGGAAGTATTCAACCAATGCTAGCTGAACAAGTAAGTTAAGAACTTACTCTGCTTTCTCTCTTTTGCAGTCTTCAAGGTCATGTGTTTTTTTCTTTTCATAGGTAAGTAGCAAGGATTCATGTTCATGCTTTCCCTCCTGGAGTTACTGCTGTTGTCAAGGAACTTCTGGATCAGTAGTAAAAAGAACACTAGAGTTATAGTAATTTTGGCTTCACTGCTTACATGCTGCGTCTCACTGGGAAAATTATCTTCCCCAAGCTTCCACATCTTCATCTGTAAAATGGGTTAATTACAGCTACTCTTTATGGTTGTTATTTCACTTGCCTTTATTCAAGAAACCCTTGAAATCTCTCATATTCTTAAATGACTTAGCTTATTTACTAAGGATAAATTTTTGAAATATTTAATGATACTTTTAAAAGGTTCCCTATAAATCTTGTCGCCCTACGGCTGCTGCAGTCATGGAATCAATGGCTTTTCTTGCTTTAGGAGTAGGGCAGATACAGCCTAGACGGTGGAACAGTTGTGTCATTGTGCACTTGTCGGAGGAGTTCTTACATAAGCCAGGGTTTGCTGGAAATGCTAAAGCTTCCATTAACACATTGAGGAGAAAGTCTGAAGGCCTGAGAGGAAAGCTTATAAAAGTGAGACCCAGCCACACAGGAAGGGAAGGCCCCCTACAGCGTGGCAACTTGATGCTTGGTGAGATTTGGGGGGATGGGAGCCTGGGCAAGGCGACTTAAAAAGAAGACAGGGAGGTTGAGGAAGGAAATGAGAACAAAGGAAACTCTGGAACCCTGGGAAAGTCTTCCTGGGGATTTCTAACCCCTGCCTCTGCCACTAGCATGGGCCGTAGAGTAGAAAAGTGCCCTATTGGGAAGACGCCACTCTATTCACCTCTTATCTGGGTGACTCATATCTGGGGCAGAGCTGGAGACCTGAGCTTATAAGTCAGCATGAGCCTAATTGAGAGGTGTCCCAGAGCAAGGGGGATCTGTGGCAGATAGTGCAATGTGCCCCCTCCACCCAGGGTCCCCACAGTGGACACAGCCAGATCGAGAGGAGCATCCCAGAGGCTTCAGAAACAGACATAATGATGGGAGAGACCCAAACCCAAAGACCAGGGCAAGTTGCTCCGCCCTCAGGACGGGGCAGCCCACCCAGGAAGGGCAGTGATCACAGTTGACACTCCACTCTGCCACCACAGTCTTACTTAAAATTCTTTTCTTGAGGAGATGCCAATATTTCAGGAGAAGGGGCAAGTGAGAAAAAAAAAAAAAACAGACTAAAAATGTACTCCCCAATGACTATTTTCTGAGGAACCCGAGTTATACCAAATGAATCAGCTTAAAGTCTTTGTTTCGTTCTTCTGGTTTGGTCACCAAGTGGAATGGAGACTTCTGGGCAAGATGAGGTCAGTTCTGTGATGGGAAAACATTTGATTTGCAAAATTGGGTTTTGTACCTCTGGGTCATAATGAGTAAATTTCAAATCAACCCCATTAGTCTGCCTTCCTCTTTGTTTATAACATATGTATGTATTATGGTCTCATTTATAATTTATGTCTTTGTAACCTTCGGTGATGTAGGGAATGCTTTCCCATACACCCTCTCATCTGTTTCTCACCATAACACGGTGAGGTAATGTCAGTATTACTTTGCTTCTGTTCATGTGAAGAAATGGAGCATTTGTCCTGGAGCAGAGAGCTGATGAGAGAGAAAAGAACCAAAATAGGTGACCGTTCAGGGCTGCTTTCTGTGCTGAAGAATCCCTACAAATGTTACTCCTCTGGGTCTCATTTCGTTTTTACAACCCTAGTCTCTGCAGTGGTATGGTTATTCTTAGGATCTCCTACACACCTTTTTTTTTTTTTTAATTTAAAGAAATATTGCTGCAAACCTTTATCAGGAAGTATTTGAAATGAAAATATTCACTTGTTACTTGCATGCAACTCAGTCTTTTGATTTGGTGGTGGTCAAAATTTTGCTAGAATAGTCTGTGTGATAGTTTATGAGTACATCTAGGCAAAACAAAACAACAGCCTATGGAAAACTCATTCTGACCATTTCTTATCCTGGGAGAAAAGCAGAGAACAATGAAAGTGAGTCAATATTTTATAAATTCAAGGTCAATATTCTATGTCAATGTCAATAGTGTATGAGCTCCAAAGGATTTGTGTCACTATTAAATTAGAAATGATCCACTCTTATTTGATGTATAGTAGATTTAGCCATATAATGGACAGAAACAAACAGAATACAAAGGATAGAGAGCAAACATATTTTGTAAGATAATTGGAAACCTCTTATGAGCTTCAATACAGAGTAATAGAGACTACCATCTCTTTGATTATTCATTCATCTTTAGTTTCAGTGAATTCAAGCTTATATTCTTGGCCTTGACCTAGAGCCCTGAAGCGCAACACGCCTTTGTCGGGATTCACAGGTCCACTTCAGGAATGCGAGCAGATGGATGCTATTAAAATTGGGAGGGAGACTGTAGTTTGATGCTCCAGGATTTCTTGCTTTTATATATGTTTGCCTCTTGTATGTCAACCTTTCACCGTAAACTTTTTACTCTCAACATTCAGTCCATTTGAGTTTGTTGAGCTGTCGTTCATGATTGTAGAAATAGATCTGTAAGGTTTTCTTCAAGGATATTTGTCATTGCTAATGTATTTTTACCTAGCCAGGTTTATGGAAACCCCAGTTTGTGTGTTTCTCTGAGAGAGCTACACCAATGAATGTTTTTTCCTCATTCAGGAGTTTTTATTTACCATCAGAGTTGAGTGGGCCTTGCAGAACCTTTTCCAATCACACAACTTACCCTTTCAGCAGTTTCTTTTAGGATGTTAAGAGAGTGTGTTGGTCCTTTTTATATAATTTCTGTTTTGCCAGATCATAATTTGCCATTAGAGTAGTGTAAATTCACATCTTAAATTCCTTTGGAATTCTTTTTATATTCATATTTTAGAATCTTCACACTAAGCAGAATTTTCCAACCCGTGTCTCCTGATTACCACTGATGTACAACGTGAGATGAGCAAACCCATGTTTTTGTGCCCACAATGGTGAGCCTCTTTGTCAGACACTGTATATCCACCATTATCTGACATAGTGGACAACATATTAAAAAATGCTCAAGTTAAATAAATCTCCTTTTCCATCCCTTTACAAATATGACAATACAACATATATATAATTTAAAATGACTTTCTTGGGAGGGTCACTGGGGGGCTCAGTAGGTTGAGCCTCTGACTTTTGATTTCTGCTCAACTCATGATCTCAGGGTCCTGGGACTGAGTCCAGTATTGGACTCTGGGCTTAACTGGGAGTCAGCTTGAGATTCTTTTCTTCCTCTCCCTCTGTCCCTCCCCTGCCCGCTTACTCTCTCAAATAAATAAATCTTTTTTTTTTTTAAAGATTTTATTTATTATTTATTTGACAGAGATAGATCACAAGTAGACAGAGAGGCAAGCAGAGAGAGAGAGAGAGAGAGCGGGAAGCAGGCTCCCTGCTGAGCAGAGAGCCCGATGCGGGACTCGATCCCAGGACCCTGAGATCATGACCTGAGCCGAAGGCAGCGGCTTAACCCACTGAGCCACCCAGGCGCCCCAAAATAAATAAATCTTTTTAAAAAATGACTTGTTAGGATATTTTTGGCTAGATTGCGAGGATGTTTCTGATAATAAGCCCATTTTATTGTCAGAGTTTTCCATACTATTAACTCAATGTCCTTACTATCCACAGTGCCTTGTTTCTACTTATCATGGTTCCATTGTGTAACATGTAAATGAACAATATGCCTATCTGTTTTTAAAAAAATTGAAAAAAAAAGCCCTCCATTTGATTTATATAGATTTATGGTGGTGTCAATCCAGGACTGAAACTCTAGGACTTGGGCAACAGCATCGTGGAAGACAACGCAGCAGGACTCGTGGTGATGCTGTGTTTACGAGGAACTACTCTTGCCTTTATTGTTCGACGAGCATTTCTTTTTCTTTTTTTTTTAATCTGTCATGTAGTTTACTTGCAATTATTTTCTCCTTGGTTCTTCCATTTCTACTTAGCCCTTCCAGTGTTATCTTTTCTGTCCTCTTCCTTTTTTTGATAAAAATCGTATTAACTGGAACGTATATAGATAGCTCTGAGCTATTCAAGTAGGGTAGGACAGAGAATTTGCCAGACCTCAGATAGTTCCACATCTGGATCTAGAACATAGCACTCATTGATAGGAGTTCTCTCACTCATGTCTATTTGCAAGTGCTGTGTACACATTTCAGCACATTTTGGCAAAAGCTGTGTCCTCTGATGAGGAAGTGACTGTCCTCTTCGTGTGTCATTTCCCAGCCCTGAAGTCTTGTTTATACCAAGCTTCTTTGTTCAGGATTCGACATAAAGGTCTTTGATACTCTGGAGCCCATCCCTGACTCATTATTAGCCGACACTTTTTGTCTGGCTGGCAATTTTTCCAGAGTGGTAAGGTCAGCCTCATACAATATTACACAACCTTCCCCATTCCTTGTGCGTCAGTGAGAATCAAATGACTCTTACCAGTGAAAAACAAAATCTTGGAGTAGAGTAGAAAGATGACTGATCTGTGAACAAAGCAAACCAATGTTCAGACTTGGAGAAGCTTTCTTGTTTATTGTGCATCTAACTGGTTTTCTGTGAAACCGCTTTCTCTTGCTAAAGTACTCTTTAAAATTTGTCTTTCCTGTAGGTAATCAGCATCTGTAATTTGTGATTTCTCTCCTTAATTAGGTTTTGGAACATTTGATAGTAACTCAGGGTCAACAGAGTAAAGTGAGGAGGGCCCTGAGTCAGCAGACCTTCCCTCTAGGTGCCCATTAAAAGGTTCCTTAACTTCTCCTAGTCTCTGACCTCATCTGTACAATGGAAAGAATCATATCTACCTCACAGTTCATGCATAATTTAATGTGTATAAAATAACTTTGTCAATTGCAAAAACCTATTCAAATGAAACAGGCCCCTATGCTTTTAAGAGCCAGAAGGATTTGCTATTATCATTTGAGAGGAAGTCAGCGTCTTGGAACCTTCTAGAAATTGTATAATGTTGTTGAAGGGGCGATTTGATAAATATTGGCTTAAACTAGTGGGATTCTCAGTAGCTCAGTTGCTGCGTTTTTCTTATTACCTTATTTCTGTGAGACTATCATGCTGTATTGGAAAACATTCTTCTCTTAACCATGAAATTAAAAATGGAGGTGGGCTTGAGTTCTCTGATAGTCCTTCAGTGACTTGTAAGCAATGTAGTTTGAGTAATGTGCTCCTTCCAACTGTTTTAGCTCTGTCCCCGTCCCCTTTCCTCAGTTCTTTGATCTTTGCTTGGAAAGAAACAATGGGGAGTTTCCTTCGACTTTTCCTGCCTGGTGTTTGATGGACACACACTTTTTTTTTTTTTTTTTTTTTTTTTTTAAGGAGCCTGTTTTTAATTCAGAGAGAAAATGTAATCTGTATTTTCAACCTCGCAGTGGATAGACCAATTAAGGAACCTACAAGTAAAGTTGAACTTTGGAGCCACAGCGATTGCTGGGCTCCAGAGGCTTTCTCCTGAAAGTTCTCCATTATAATCTCCTTTGGCAAAGCTGAAATTGTCCCCTTGGGATAATTTGCCTCGCCAAATCTTCATCCGTAATTCTGAATTGTTTCCAAGCCAGACGCTTACCTGAAAAGCGTGTCCCGCTGTTTCTTATCTAATCCCTTCACCTCAAGGATTCAGTTTGCGAGCATTGCAAGAGCCAGAAACTGTTTGGAGAAGAGCACCTTTTTCAAAATTACAGTCATTAAGGAATAATGCCATATGGGCTCAAGAGGTGGCAAAGATGAGGCATGGCTTCTTGCTCATTAAGATCGAAATATTTATATGAGCCGCAATAATAACAGTATATTTTAGAGTCTGCGTGCTATGAAATCGAGCACTGATGCAATTAGATAATATTGACAGCCCTGTTGTAATTATGTAAATGGCACCGAGTCGAGCTTTCCATTTCTGTTCCGTTCCCGCGTGCCCCTGTGCGAGGAGCGCTAGGCAGTACGTACCAGGCAGGAACGCTCCGCTAGTTATTTACCTGACACAGTAGCCTGAAGCTTATATTCCCCTGAGTTATTTTTTCATCTAAATTAAGCAATTCCAGTGGGTTGCACAGAAGGGACATGCGGCTTTGGGTTTATTCGGAGTAATGCTTGGCGAGAAAACATCCGTAAGAGAGCCCTGCCAACCCAGTAGGTCCATTTGGAGTTTTTCCGTCTCGGAATTGTGTGTTTGGATCCCACTTGACTGATACCAAAGCTTTTTTTGTTTTGTTTTGTTACCTTTCGCACGGATCATTTTAAATTGTGCTCCGTAGGGATGTTTTCTACATCCAGCTGCCTATCAGTCTTTCCATCTCCATGCAGAAGTATTTGATTAGTGTATTTAAAGTAATAAAGATGTCAACAGTAGTGACACCTTGATTGATGCTAATTATAAGCCTTTAATGGTTCCTCCGCTTTGGCCACTCTCCTTGCAGGTTGTGATTTTTATGGTTAAAATAGTGCCCTGACATCCAAAGGCTTAATCATAAATTCTGGTCTCTCTTTCTCTAATGATTCTGCATGCAGGGGTATAATCCCAGGAACATACATTATCTTTGTTCGTTAAAAGCACGCAGTGACTTTCATAGGGGTGATTAATGCATTTAGAAGGAGTTTGAACCATCCTTGGTGGGATCCTGGCAAAGGTTATGATGATGATTCTTGCTGGGCGTTAGAATTAGCCGCCGTGGTACAGAGGCCGTCGGAACATGATGGAAGATTCTCCCACAGCCCCCATTCAGTTCAGCGCGTTAATGTTGTGAATGCGACTCAAGCTGCAGTGGGAAGATGTTGTCAGTGTGTGGTTGTCACACCGGTGAGCGTGAAAGCAAGGGAAATGATCTGAGGGGCTTCCCTTCTCTAGAACACACAGTCTTGTTAAACAGATTTGGGGTCACTCAGTTTGAAATATCTGTTGATTCAAATGTCTTTTCCACTGGGGTCTTTTCAGGCTGAATTGTCAGAGTGCTAATAAATGTTTAGTTTGATCTCTTCTCTCTCAAGCCTGCAGATAGTTTTAAATAAGAGAAAATGAGCCCAGTCCTGTATACGGTTACAAGACTTTCCAGGTATGGACAACTTGCTTATGGAAATCTGTGCCCATATTGGTCACGTGATAATAACTTCACTGAACTGCCCTATCTTCTGCCTTATCATTTGAGAGGAGGTCAGCGTCTTGGAACCTTCTAGAAATTGTAGCATAATGTTGTGGAAGGGGCGATTTGATAAATGCATATGCGATTTATCAAATCGCCCCTTCCACAACATTATGCTACATGCCGCTTCTCTTGAAGAGAAGCGGCATGTAAATTAAAGGAATGCTTTACTATTTTGTAAGAGCAGTTTGTACCCACATCCATGACAACACGTAACTCCTTGCATATAGTAGGTCTTTTAAAATCGTGTTTTAGGGGGCTCCTGGGTGGCTCAGTCATTAAGCGTCTGCCTTCAGCTCGTGAGGGTCATGATACCAGGGTCCTGGGATCAAGCCCTGTATGGGGCTCCCTGCTTGGTGGGAAGCCTGCTACTCCCTCCCCCACTCCCCCTGCTTGTGTTCTCTCTCTCTCCACGTCTCTCTCTGTCAAATAAATAAATAAATAAAATCTTTTAAAAAATAAAATAAAATTGTGTTTTAGCGCTATTAAAGAAGGTACCAGGTACTTGAAGCAAGGTTGCTTTCGAGCTAACCGTATTTGCCTGTTGTCTCCTGTTCGATTTTACTGTTTTCTATGCTCAGAAATTAAGGGAGATGGAACTGCATTCTAGCCCAGTCCCAAATGTGAGAAGTGCTCATACCTCTTTGCTGTCTAATTTTATATTCAGCTCCAGTGATGATAACCTGCTCCGATATTCTCCACCAGCACTAACCTCTCCACATAAAACTGTTCACTGATTTCTAGTAAGGAGGAAATACTTAAAAAAATTTTTTTGAACCCATACTCATTTTCAGATAAGGAAATACCAGACTGCATTATAGGACGATAATTATTCCCCAAGTGGTACCAGCTTACGGAAAGAAACCACAGACATCAGAGGCCAACCCTGAGAGAGTCGTCTTCTTGTAATAACATGTATTTAACATTTCTGGAGGTGGCTACAGTTATAGTTTGGGATGATAATAAGAGCTACCCAGTATATTTCTTAGGGTAGACTATGGAGAACATATGCCAAGCTGTAGAGTGTTTTTCTAGAAGGACCCTCTTTTGCAAGCAGTGTACTGGAGAATGTTTAATATCTACTTGGTGTTTTTACAATGATGAATTACTGTGAAGTCTTTTTATCTTGCCATTGTCTAGTTCAAGGTGGTTGAAATGTTAATTTTCCTATGGCCTGGTGCCGTCTGTTAGATGATGACAGTCATCTAGTGAGCCAATGTAGATCTCTTTACCGGAGTGATAACGTGGAAAGCATGCGCATGGTCTGTCCTCTTGCATGGGAAACCTTGGCTTCCAGAGCTTGGCTTAGACGTTGCAAATATGGGCAGGCAGAAGGGGGTGCTGGGCAGCATGGGATGGACGAGGAAGGCCAGAATTAATTGGACAAGGGAGGAATGCCTGATCAGGGAGAAACCTAGCCTGGGAACCCAAGGGAGTACTAAAGCTGACCTTCACGGGGATGAAGCCCTTGTGAGGTCACCACATGGCCCAGTCTGTCCACTCCCTTCCACGGTGGTAGCATCCCACTTATCATCAATGGTGAGTTTCATCAGAATAACCAGAGAGAGAGAGACTCCTGTGGGCACCGAGAATTGGTAGGAGCTGAGGAGATCGGGGCCCTAGAATTCTATTGTGTGGGATTCTGCAGAGAAATGCAGACTTTTTGATCAGTGGTGGCGTTCGCTGCTTTACTTGGCCTCTCACCATGTGATTATTTCCTTTTGTAGTTCTGATAAATTAACATCGCCTCTCATACTCAACAGTAATATTTTTTTAAGTTGTTGTTGTTGTGTTTTTTAAAGTCCCAGGGCTCCTGTTTAAAAATGCAGGTTAATTCTCAGAGGCTTTCAAAAGCATTTCTGCATCATGCTACTAATTAAGATAAGGTTATCATTTTAAGTTATACCAGGAATGCAATTAGAGCTTCTAGTGAGAACTGTAGCAATCAATTTTATACAAATTATTCAGACCTGGTAAGGTAGAATACAGTTTTAATAGGACAAGTGAACATACTGTGATTTATTAGATATAATGTGAATTCAAATGACACCTGAACACAGCGTCTCTAACCTATCATGAGCCCAAGTCCCTGGGAATCCGGCGCAACAGCCTTTGATCAGAAGGGATTTAATAATGCGCTTCCCATTCCCCATTGTTCACTGGCCGCTGCTTTGGGTTGGAGAGGGATTGTTGTTTTCAAATGCGAATGGTGTTAGACGTGAAGATGTCATTCGTGGACTAGGGAGTGCAGATTACCCAGTCCTCTCATTTATCTGGACTGCTGCGTGCTGCTGAGAAGTCTGCTTGGTCCCACTCGCTTTTTTTTTTTTTTTTTTCTTTTTCTTTTGTGTGGTCTGCAGCTCCAGGTGGCCAACTGACAGCATCATTAGCTAATTTTTCTGGTTGTCCGTCTCTGCTGAAGAATATTGGGTGTTGGAGAAGAACGCCACCCGTCTTATCTGCCAGCTCTCTGTAACGACTTATTCATTAAATGGATACCTGTGTCGTAGGGATGTACAAGGATGGCGGGGTTGGGTGGCTCCTGAGAAGGTTTTCTGTCTTTTCCTCGTGAGACTCCGCAGAAGGACGTATAAATAACTAACAGCCCGTCTGGGCTTTCTTTTCTCGGACACCTTAAAAAAATTTGGAGCGCCTTTTACTTTCCCCTGATTATTAGCTTTTATATTTGGCACATCCGCTGTTCTATGATGTTATGTGCCTAAATCTCTCAAACTGGACTCCGTCGTTGTGTGTGCATTCATTGAGCTCCCGCTGTATGCCCTAGGTTGTTTGGGGTGTTTGGTGTACGGTAGTGAGGGAGGGATCGTGTGTTAGTCTCTGTGACATGAGCCTACCTTTCTACTCTCCGCCATTAACCACACATCCTGCCCTCGCACACAGGCGACCTTTCCCTATAACTGAGTGAGAAAGGCCATCTGGGACTGTTGTCTCCATGTTCTTTCTCCTCCCTATCTACTATTCTCTACCAATAACCAATGAAGGTTATTTATTTTTTTTCTTTTGGTTCTACCTGATAGAAAATGTCTCTCTGCTCCATACAATGAGCTGATTAAGTTTAAGAAGTGACTGAATTCATTGTCATCTCCTCTGTCTCATCTCCTCTGTCTCAGTCTTTCTCACTCCCCTGCTCCTTCCCTTCAACTGAGGAAACACGCTCACGTTTTGCCTCCATCCTATGCAGAAACAATAAATAACCATCCGTTGTCTTACCTGCGTTGCCCATTCCCACTTCCCGGTTGCCAGTTTTCAAGAGCGCGTCCACATGGATTCTGCGTCCTCTTCCCCATCTCTTTGCAACTGTCTGGCTTCTGGACCAGCGAATCCATAGACTGGTGAGCACCAGTGGCCTATGGTTCATTCTCATTCCATGTAAACTCTTAATAACATTTGGTGTAGCTGCCTATTTCCTCCTCCTGGAAATGTGCAACATTCTTGAAGCCATGACATCATTCTCTCTTGGCTTCGCATCTGACTGTCTGATTGATTATTCATCCTCCATTTCTTTGGCTGAACTGTCCTTCATGGCCAGTCTTTTTAGTAACAGTCACTGTCAGGGTTTCTGTGTTGCTTTTCTTACTCTGTTAGGAGGTTCTTGAAAGAAGAGTCTTCAGAAGTGAGCTCTGAATGCCCGGAGGTCATGGACCCCATGTAGTATGGGTCTGGGTATGTGCATCTTTCTGAGAGACGAATTCATGGCTTTTATGTGGTTCTCAAGGGTGCCCAAGACTTAAAACATGGTTATAAACTCACTTCTTGAATGACCGCATCATCTTCTGTGGTGTCCCCCTCCCAGCCGCTCCCGTTACTCTGCTGTCGTCTCCCAAGCAGGGACCTCACTCTTGACCTAGGTCCAGTGGTCTTCGTGCGTCTTCTCTTACCACGTTGGGTATATGCCAGATTCTTCACTTATGACTCAACAGCTGTAATTGGTCTATCACAATTTTGTTCTAATTAGATTCTGTCACCTATTTCTCATCACCCTGGTCCAACCTGAGTAGGATTTTCAGAAGTATCTTTTCACAGATCCTAAAATAAAAACCCTGCTCCTACCACTCTCCCCCAATCAATTTTCTCTAGCGGAGTCCTTTCCTCCCTCCACAAAGGTTAAATTCCTAGTCACTTGGATTATGAAACCCTCCAATGGAATGTCTCTTACTTATAAGAGTCCCTTGAACCTTTTGCAATTCCCCAGGTATGTTACGGTGCTGTTTTCTCTCCAGGAAACAAGGAACCCCTCTCTGGTCTACATGGCTGATTTCTGTTTCTCTTTCCAGATCCATCTCAGCTGTTAGCCTGTCAGTGACGTCTTTCCTGGCCTTAAGTAAAGTTATGCAAGGTTTCCCCTTTGTCCTGAACTCTACTGTTGCATTGACTTTCCTGTATCTTGACCTTTTTTAAAAAAAAACTCCTCTCCCCAATAACATGAGAGTCCAGTCATCTCACCTGAGGGACCATCGGCTCTTACCCTCAGCTAGGCATGAAGGTATAAAAAGACACTATGGTTCAATTGGTAGATTAAGTGAACACATCATTCTTGATTGAAGTCCTTTTTGGGAGAGATTCCAACCCCTGTGATTTAAAATAGGTATCATCTCTGAATTTCCCAGCACGATCCCTTATGCACAAATGCTCATTCCATGTAATCTGTATTGTGATGTTTATTATAACACGTTTTACAGTAGGCAAGACACTTGGATCTGTTTTATGAAACAAGATGAACACATATAGACACAAAATATATTTTCTCTGATAATCCTTATAAAAAAGTAAATTCCTAATATACTGACAGCATCTTTGCCTCCGTGGATGTGTGACTTCCTTAAGTTTGTGATGGAAATTTGGTATTTTGAAACTTACAGCAATTTTGCCTACCATACAGGCAGAGACTTCCTCCATTCCCCTCCCCCAAGGTCTCATCCCCCCTTTTTCACTCATGGTTAAGACAATCCCCAGACCAAAGTCATTGACATCTCTCTATGTCTTGAATTTTACCGTGCTACGCTTTAATAAAAATGATGGATTCCCCCCGCTTTCTGAGATTTGTTGGGTAATTTATTAACATGATGTGTCCTAGGGAAGTATATTTTTAATCCTCTTACTATCAGTAACATTTTTTGCTGATGAGAAACCTGGATCACAGAGAGGCTAAATGAGTATCCATGACTTTTTTTTTTTCCCCTTTTCCAGAGAACTGCAAGTGTTCTAGCATTAAAAGTCACAAAAATTTCTTTTAAAAAATTTGTGGTGCTTCATAATCTGTATTAATCCTTTATTCTCAGTCAACCTGGTAAATAGTTTCTAGATACCATGAAGCTTAGATACCATGAATACTAGACAAAGTCCTAGTATTTTGTTCCTCTCCGACCTACTGAGCTCTCATCTCTGTTTCATTTTGCTCTCCATGTCTACGTAAGAAAAAGACATAATAGAGATACTGAACCAGATTTTTATGAAAGTTCTAAAAAGGAAGGAAGGTGAAAATAGGAACAGAAAGTTAATTTTCTTTCTAATCTCTTCCGGTTGGAGTCTCTTTCTAAATGTTCTTAACATAGGAAGGTAACTGCTTCTTGGGTTATGATAGGTAGATTAATTCAGTGCTATGCATTCTGGGTTTTTGTTACCTTTTGAATACTTAAAAACTTCCTTTCCTTTTCTAAGAGTTTAATATTTGGGCTGAAATAGAATTAAAATCTAAGCCACTCTCTCTTACTGGCATCTTTGCTCACATTTCTTTTCATCTTACAATGAGTCCTGTTATAAAACCTACAAATCAAAATTCTGTCTTTGTACCTTGTCACCAACTGCTCAGGCTGGTCATGAGTCTACTCTCTACTCCCTGAAATGGATTCATGTTCATTTTGGCTAACTCCTATGTATTTTCTCTGGTAAAAGAATGGAACCCAGCCTTAGGAATGTTGTAAGGCTGGAAACTGGATTTTTCTTTTCCTTTTTTTTTCCCGGAAGGATCTTTGAAGGCTTGAAGCATTGTTTCATGGAGAAGTGTAGAGATGTCTCGAGATGTCTGACCATGTCCATAAAACTCCTGCGTCTCCTAGATTACTGTGTATCACATGTCATAATTTCAAGTATGTTTTGTGATCATTAATCCTCTCTGTGGCAGGGGCTGACTGGCATATTTGACAAGTTGTGAGCATCAACTGATGGGAATACTTCTTTTAACACTACTTTATCACAAGACTGCTTGATCCAGACATTCTTTTTTTTTTTTTTAAGACTTTATTTATTTGAGAGAGAGACAGTGAGAGAGAGCATGAGAGGGGAGAAGTTCAGAGGGAGAAGCAGACTCCCTGTGGAGTTGGGAGCCTGATGTGGGACTCGATCCCGGGACTCCAGGATCATGACCTGAGCCAAAGGCAGTTGCTGAACCAACTGAGCCACCCAGGCGCCCTTATCCAGACATTCTTGCTAGTCTCCTGGAAAATCAGGCATGTGCTCTGATTGGAGACCACCACTCCCCCGATTTTACTCAGACTCTTGTTTATGGCATTTGAGGACATCTAAGTCTTCTGCTTACAACTATCTCGTGACCTTTCAGTACCTTACCTTTTCTGCCTTTTGGATGCTGTTGGTGAGCTTACGGAAAGAGTTAGCTCCTTGCTAGCTGCATTCCAGAACAACCCCAGCCTAATACATACATATTAATATATAAATATATACATATATATGCATGCACACATATATAGGTGTTATATATACTCTCTATATAACACACAAATATGTGTGCATGCATATATATTATATGATATGTATGATACATAGATGAATATATGTATACATCTATGTATACATATATATATGTATGCATGTGTGTGTGTGTGTGTGTGTGTGTGTATATCAGTTACCCATTTCTGCTCCTGTCAAGTCCTGATACAGTAATGACAATCCTAGCAGATTGAAACTTGTTGCTCTAAGCAACATCTGTGCAAGATTATTTTCTTTTTGGTCTTGATTCCTATAGATCAGTTGAAAGGTGCTACTGCCTGCTTTCACATTAGTTCCTTGAAGATATTTAAATAGTGCTTTAAATTCATGGCATGATGAGAAAGTACACTCTAACAACTTGGCTACAAGGTTGTGTGTTAAGAGTTAAATTGAGTAAGTCTCTGCAAAATGGATGTGATCTATTATGAGTAAGGACTAACCGAAAATTTTCTCTAAATACAGGACTCAAGAGATTACAAAGCACATAGATTCTAATCAAGGTGGTCCCTGGGAAAAACCTGAGAGGCAGGACTGGAAAACAGTTGTAATTTGCTAATCAGAAACAATCAGTGTTTTGCATCCTGTTTTAAGAAAGGCTGTATAAATATAACGAGGTTATATTTATATGACTAAGAAAGTAGAGAAAAGTCTCAAAGGCAAAGTTGTTGATGTCCATTAAAGCATGGCCTGCTGGAGAGGAATTCCTGAATAAAGGACTTGAACATTATGAGAAAATCTATTGCTAAATTGAGCATCTATTTTGTGCCAGGTATGTGCTAAAAACTTTACATTGTCCTCCTATATCTTCAAAATGACTTTTGAGCAACTCTTGCATTTTGAAGTATCTATATTTTACAGATCAGGAAAATAAAAGTTAGGTAGAGCCAGGTTTTCGCACTAGGAATTTGCTTACTACCAAGCAATTCATTTAGAGAGCTAGGATTTGGACACCGATACAAGGGCTCCGAGTCCCATCGACTCACCAGCTGTGAGGTATGACTTTGTTGTACTAAAACTCTTTCCCACAAATCAAAGAACCTTCTTAAGATCTTCTAAATAATTACATAACACATACAGTCATGGAACCATCAGGACAATCGGGTTGTAGAAGAGTTTCTCATCCCCTCAGATTCCTTCCTGCCCCAAGCCTCTGGAAGCCACTGGTCTGTTTTATGATCCCACTCAAATTTTCCCAACTTATTTTTGCTTACTTACTTATTTGTATACTTCCAGGTAGAGGTCAGTGATTCATCAGTCTTATATAATATCCAGTGCTCATTATATCATGTGCCCTCCTCAATGCCCATCACCCAGTTGCCCCATCCCTCTCTCCCCTCCCCTCCAGCAGCCCTCAGTTTGTTTCCTATGATTAAGAGTTTCTTATTGTTTGTCTCTCTGATTTCATCTTATTTTATTTTCTCCTCTCTTCCTCTCTGATCGTCTGCTTTATTTCTTTGATCCTACATGTAAGTGAGATCCTGTGATGGTTGTCTTTCTCTGATTGACTTCTTTCACTTAGCAGATTACCCTCCAGTTGCGTCCACGTTGTTGCAAATGGCAAGATTTCATTTTTTTAATGGCTGAGTGGTATTCCACTGTGTGTGTGTGTGTGTGTGTGTGTGTGTGTGTACACTTCTTTATCCATTCATCTGTCAAGGGACATCTGGTCTCTTTCCATAGTTTGGCTATTGCGGAGGTTGCTGCTATAAACATTGGGGTACAGTTGCCCCTTCAGATCATTGCATTTGTATCTTTGGGGTAAATACCTACTAGTGTAATTGCTAGGTTGTAGGGTAGCTCTATTTTCACATTTTTGAGGAACCTCCATCCGGTATTCCAGAATGATTGCACCACATTGCATTTCCACCAACAGTGTCAGAGGGTTCTCCTTTTCTCCGCATTCTCCCTAACGTCTGTTATTCGCTGACTTGTTAATGTTATCCATTCTGACAAGTGTGAGGTGGTATCTCATTATGGTTTTGGTATTTTTTTTAACCTAATTTTATTTAAAAAAATTTTTTTTAATGATTTTTATTTACTTGACAGAGAGAGGCAATGAGAGAGGGAACACAAGCTGGGAGAGAGGGAGAGGGAGAAACGGACTTCCTGCTGACCAGGAAACCCAATGCGGGGCTCAATCCCAAGTCCCTGGGATCATGACCTGAGCTGAAGGCAGACACTTAAGAACTGAGCCAGCCAGGTGCCCCTCATGGTGGTTGCGATTTGTATTTCCCTGATGCCAACTGATGTTGAATGTGTTTTCATGTGTCCATTGACCATTGGTTTGTCTTTTTTGGAGAAAAGAAAGGTCAGTTCATGTCTTCTGCTCATTACTTGATTGGATTATTGTTCCCACTCACATTTTTATGTGAGGTCAACCAACATGGAGCTGTAGCTTGTCTAAGGTGAAAATAGGCATTGGTCAGATCGACAACATCTGGTTGAAAGGAGAGTGGGGCGTCTCTTTGTAAATTAATAAATTGATACTCTAATTAGAATTTGGTTTTCTACCTTGCTTGCTTAGTACAGAATTCATTGACATGCTAAGTACAGGCATGTATGTGTTTGACAATGCTTTTTAGATAAAAAATGGCACATGTGTATGTTTCTGTACTTGTGGGAATGATGAATACGAGTCTAGATCTAAAAAAGACACTAAAGCGGTGCCCGGCTGGTTCTGTCAGGAAAGCATGTGACTCCTGATCTTGGGAGTTTGAATCCCATGTTAAGGGGTAGAGATTACTTTAAAAGCACAAACAGACATTTTTAAAAAACCTCCCAAAACCTAGGACTTTAAGAAATATATATATAGCAAAGATAAAGGGTCAGGATGCCTGAGACACTTCAACATCTTCTTTAAATATGATGTAAAATTTTTTTTATGATTTTTTTCTAGTATAATTGACAAACAGTGTTATAGTAGTTTCATGTTTGTAGTCCAGTGATTTGACAACTTTATACTTTAGGATATACGTTCACCACACGTATAGCTACCATCTGTCCTAGTAATCGCTATTACCTATTATTTATTGACTGTGTTCCTTAAGCTCTGCTTGTATTTCCATGACTTACTCATAACTGGAGACCCGCATCACCCCTCCCCTTCACTCATTTTGCCCAACCCTCTGGCAGCTGCCAGTTTGTTCTCTTTATTTATAGTTCCAAATCTGCTTTTTGTTTGTTTATTCATTTTTCCTGGGTTCCATTTATGAGTGGAATCATAAATACAACTCAGATTTATGTTGGTGAAATTACTATATTGGCACCTGGAAGCAGAACCACATTAGAACAAATATCCCAGATCATGTATTTCAGAGAGCCCTTTGTTTCAGTAAGTGTTTCGAACACTATTGCTTCATCAACTCTTTATTGACCATCTTCACCAGACCAGAAACTGGGTGAAGAGATGGAGCATTCGGTAGAAAGTAGAACATTCTCAGTCAGAAGCGCAGCATGTATGGAGTGTGTGAAGCGAGAAGGACGTGGGGTATGAAGGAAGGAAGGAAGGTAGAGAGAGTCACAGGAAGATGAGGGGAGTAAACTGGAGAAGTAGCAGAGCCTGGATGTGTTACTAATTTCTGGGACATTCTATGAGGAATAGCCTTTCACTGTGGCTCTTACTGAATGTACATGAATGTATTTATTTTGCATCTGTCCCTTCCTGAGTAAAGAGCAAGTTCACACTGTCATTGTACCCTTTTCTTGCCCATATACTCAACTCCTCCCTCTCAACTGAATCCTTTCCATAGGCTTGAAAGCTTACAGTGTTCTCATTTTACATACAAACAAGCCACCCATCTTTCTTTGCGTCCATATCCTCGCACAAGTATTGCTGTCTCTCTTCCTCTTTATGGCCAGATTTGTGGAAATCATAGCTCTGTCTTCATGTCCTTGCCTTCCATTGCCTCTGCAGTGTAGCTCTACCTCCATCCTGCCATCAAAACAGATTTCCTGTTTACCATGACCTTCTCTTGTCACTCTCTTGGCCGTCTTCTTAGTCAACTTTTTATTTATTTATTTTTTTAAGGATTTATTCCTTTTAGTGAGAGAGGTTGTGAGTGTGAGGTGTGGACAATGGGATGAAAAGGGAGCCAGAATCTCCAGTAGACTCCCTGCTGAGTGCAGAGCCCAATGGGGGACTCGATCTCATAACCCTGAGATCATGACCTGAGCTGAAAGTAGGAGTCAGCCGCTTAACTGACTGCGCCACTGAGGCTCCCCTTAGGTGACTTTGAAGAGCATTTTAAGAAGTCCTTATTTAGACAGTAACTCCTCTCAGCTTCTAGGATGCTTCATGCCCTCTTGTTTCTTCATATTAACATTTTTCAGTTTCTCCTGCCATTTTTAAATTTACCCTCAAAACCACTCTCCTGTTCTACTCCCTACTGCCTCCAAAATTAGTCTCATCTCCTCCCTTGGCTTACTATGAGAGGTAGCTTAGCATGACAGGGAGTATCTGGGGTTATTTCCTGGTTGTGTGACTTAAGCAAATGGCTTTAACTGTCTAATTTCATGATATTAAATAAGGATCATTATAATATCTGTCTCATGTTGTTGTAAGGATAAAATGAGTTCATTTATATAAGGTGCTTAATAGTAGATGCCCCTTGAATGCTTAGCTACAGGTATAATTTGTGAATAAAAACTAAATTTATATACTCTACATACTTCTGTATTCAGTTGTTTGTAAACATCTCCACTTTCAGCTCTAAAGATAGATAAGACTCAGTGTATCCAAGATCAAATGCATGGTTATTCTGGTGTTTCATCCCCAGTAAAAAATATCTGATCACTTCCAGTGTTTCCTGCATCAGTGAATAGCTCAACCATCCCTCATTTTCACAAGCCTGAAAAGTAGATTCCATTTTCCATGACCTCTCTTTTCTCTTTCTAATTTACCACCAATCCCTTTCAATCTGACCTACCAAATTTCTGTTCAAAGCTTCCAATTTTTAGTATTTCTACTTCTCCTACCCGAGGCTAGATACTACCATCTCTCATCTTGAGTACCATAAAAAGAGGTCTCCGTGTTTTTACTCTGTCTACTAATGATCTTCAGTAAATTCTCCACCATTTTGGAAGAATTAAACTTCAGAAGGCTGCCCTGATGATCTCCCCTTTGTTTTAACCCTTTCATTAGTTACCCATTACTCTTGGGATAATGACCCCAGTCCTCTGCAAGGTCTACTGGTCCCGGCACCTGAGGCCTCTCCAGTCTCTCTCCCATCCTTTCTGTTCCTTTTCCTCCATTCACACCCTTCCATTTACAGCTACTCATATACACTTAGCTCTACCCCACCAGAACCTTTTGCACATGAACTTTCCCATGCGAGAAAGCTCTTCCCACTCATGCCCCATTTCCTAATACATGTCTCAGCTCAAACATCACTTCTTCGGGAAAGCCTTCTCTGAACCCTCCTACTCTACTCAGGTAACTATGTAATAAGCTCCCATAAATTGTATATTCTTCTCTTTCAGAGTATGTGCCTCCATTTTTCATTGTAATTTACAGTTGGGATATTCCCAGGACCGCCTTTAGGTCCAAGGATTTGTCATAAAGTCTCACAAGACTCAAGAAAGCTGGTATCCTCAGTGGTTATGGTTTATTACAGCAAAGGACACAGATTAGAATCCACAAAGGGAAAAGATGCATAATTGGAATCCAAGAGAGACCAGCCACGAACTTCCAGCTGTACTCTCCCACTGGAGATGCTTACAGTACTTAATTCTGTCAGCAATATGTTGTTCTCTCAAGAACATAAGCTATGGGGGCACCTGGGTGGCTCAGTGGGTTAAGCCTCTGCCTTTGGCCTAGGTCCATAATCTCAGGGTCTTGGGATCAAGCCCCATATCCAGCTCTCTGCTCCGCAGGGAGCCTGCTTCCCTCTCTCTCTCTCTCTCTCTCTGCCTGCCTCTCTGCGTACTTGTGATCTCTGTCTGTCAAATAAATAAAATCTTAAAAAAAAAAAAAAAAGAACATAAGCTATGTGTTGCCAGCCAGGGAATCTCACCTGAGCCTCAGTGTGCAGGGTTTTTATTGAGGGGTCTCTTATATAGGAATACAGTACCTTATCTCCTCAGTCTGTAACTCCCTGTAACGTCAGATTCATACAGTGTGCTCCAACATTTCAGGCTTACAAAAACAGGTGCTCCCCCACCATAAATCCCAGTGTTAACGTAAACTGTCTTGTGTGGCCCAAGGTCTCAGGTGTTCAAAGACACTTACCTGGTAAGATACAGCAAGGAGTCAAAGGTCATATTTTAGTTGCCAGGCCAAGGACCACTCCTGAAGATGTGAAAAATGAGCAGGGTTTGAGAGCCGAGGCCTTGCTGCTTTACCCTTTCCTGTACACATTTCCCTAGTGCTGTTATTATTTCCCAACAGACTAACCTGAGACCAAAATTGGTAACTATTTTTCACCAGCATAGTGTACCAGCTTTATAATGGTTCTTGACCGATAGCAGGTGCTCTGTAACTGTTTATTGAATGAATGAAATCTGCTTTTTATTGTCTTGATTTCCTTCCCTTCTATACTGTGTTCTATGACTTTCTGTTCTACTGCTTTCGTGTATTTTTTTTGTTACATAGTTTTGTCATGCATTTTATGCCTGAAGGTACTTAGTGCTAATGAATGATATGTAATAAATATCTACTAGACTTTTCTAACTCCCAATTATATTTTTGTACCTCCACATAGTATACTATCTATATTTAATTTTATTTATTTTTTTTACTTAAAATTTTATTTATTTATGTTCACAAGAGCAAGAGAGAGCACAAGCAGTGGGGAGGGGCAGAGGGAGAGGGAGAAGCAGACCCCCGCTGAGCAGGGAGCCCAATGTGGGGCTGATCCCAAGACCGTGGGATCATGCCCTGAGCTGAAGGCAGATGCTTAACCCACTGAGCCACCCAGGTGCCCCCATATACCTATATTTTGAACAGTTTTTAAAAGGCAAATGTTTTTCACATTTATAAATATGTAGTGAAATAAATAGTCAATAGGTTGAGTTGTGTGATACTTCCATCACCAAAGTTATTTCTTTTTGTGTTGTTGTTACATTCAGTTAGTCAGCATATATAGGACATCATTAGTTTTTGATGTGAGTGTTCAGTAATTCATTAGTTGCATTTTAACACCCAGTGCTCATTACAACACGTGCCCTCCTTAATATCTATCACCTGGTTGCCTCATCCACCACCCCCTCCTTTCTGTAACCCTCCATTTGTTTTCCGGCGTCCAGAGCTTCTCATGGTTTGTCTCCCTACCGAAGTTATTTCTAAGACAGAGAAGTATGGACTCAGCATTTGTTCAAAGAATTTCAATAACCAAGTCATGCTTAACTTTGAAGATACTGACTATGTAATGAATTTTATTCTGGCTATATCAGAAAGGAACCGAGACAGTCCCCTGGAACAAAGGGGTCTAATATCCCTTTTTTCTCTGTGAGCCAGAATAGTGGAAATCTCTTCCTGCGAATCTTCAGCATCTTAACCTTTACAGTGTTCATGACATTGAGATAGTTGACTCTACCTACACTCTTTCCCCGGCCGGGAGACAAAAAGTGGGCAGGCCAATTTTTGCCAATGAACTTGAGTAAATCTCCTTTCACAACCTCTTGATTGTGGTAGTGCTGGCTTATAACCCAAAGTATAAGAGAAGTACCTGTGGATCTAGATTCATGTGAAAAATGATGGAATAAATAAGTGGGAGAGAAGAGACCCTTATCCCCTGAAGAAGAATTCCAGATAATTTGTGTTGCTCTCCTGCCCACAGAAAGGTGAGGAATAACTCCCCACTCCATAGTTTGGGCTGTGCATGGTGACTTCTAGCTTCCGGAAAGTACAGTATGGGAAGTGGAGCAGGAGTAACTGGATGGTGGAGAAATGTGCCCCGTGCTCCCACGGTCAGAGAAACGTGCCTGGTGCTCCCACCTCAGCCACTGCTGAAGGCATGTTGACGGTCTGCAGCCTAACGTGGTGAGGATGGCAATGACCCTTCCCCTCTGTGGTTCTCCTGCCCCAAACCCATCACCCTAGTCAGACCGTAAGGAAAAGACCAGATCAACTGAAACTGAAGGGCATCTCTATAATACTTGAGCTTTACTCAAGATCATAAGGAAGGACACAAATCTGAGAAGGCCGTGACCCATGGATATCTAAGGCCATATCACAAATGTAACGAGGTGTCCTAGATGGGATACTAGAACAGAAAAAAGGTATTATGTGAAAACTATGGAAATTCAAATTACATGTGGACTTCAGTTAATAACACCAAATCGGTTACTCCCTGTGACACATATAAAATGTTAATAATAGGGAATCCTGGGACGAGTAGGGGATTCTGTCCCACCTTTTCCATTTTTTAATGAATCCAAAACTGTTCTAAAATTTTTTAAAAATTTAAATTTTAATCTGAGATAAAGTCTTTCCTATTTAATCTCAGTGCGATGTTAATGTAGTTTGCTTATTACCTGTTTTATTTGTGTTTGATCAAAAACTGCCTCCAGCTGATTGGAGCTTAGATTTTTGTTTTTAAGGTGGTGGTCATAGGGTTGATTTTTCTACCACAGACATAGAAACCATTCTGTCATTGTTTCTTTTGGGGGAAATAAGTCTGTCCTTTGTGATTATGAAGTTCTTACAATCATTGAAGAAATTTAAGATGTTATGAGTCACAGAGTGTATCCACTTTAGAAGTAACAGGACAAAACCATTAAATTAACTAAATAAGTTGGCATTAAAAGAAAAAAAAAACCCACACACGACTATTTTTGAGAGCACGAGTCCAGACAATGTGTCTGTCAGATTGGCTTTACAAACTTAGTTTGATTAATTTTTGTTTTTCTGAGGATATGATTCTTTTCTGCAATTATCGTTCTGTTTTTCCTGACAGGCCATCTAGTACTGGCCGTCGTAAGCTCCCTGTGAATTGAGTTATTCTCAATAATACTCTGTATTATGAAGGCATTATTTGAGTGGCTGTCCACTGTGATCTCACTGTTCAGAGCTTTACATAAAACAGGTGGTTCTTCCATCTCGTGAATGTTTCTTATTACCTGGAATTCACCGTCTTGTTGTCTGAGCCCCATCATTGCCACCCCCTCACGGATGAGGCTCTGCCCTCCGGTTTGCCCTGGTCTATCTGGCTTCCCATATGCATCTTGGTCATTTCTCTCTGATGGTCGGAGCTCTCTTGTTTTCAGACTTGATGGGGCTCATGCTCTATGGTTATTTACACTGATTAATTCCCAAAGGGCTTTGTAGCAGCTAATTTTGTTTGGCTCTGAGATGACCCAGGCCACTCCGATTCCAACTCTGCTCGGCAGGCACAGGGCTGAAGAGCAGAACCAAAGAGCAGGCAGCCATGATCTGTTGACCCTGTGATCCCGGGGTTCTCAAAGGTGCCATTCTATGTGACCCAGATAGATACTCCATGCGTGACCTATTTGCGCAGACCGCCTTATCTTTTTTCAAGGAGAGGATGCTTTGAACATGACCTATCATATATGATCAGTCTGGGGTACACGCTGAAGAGTCAAATCGAGCGAGGTACGAATCTTCACAGGTGTTAGCGATTTCATCTTGAGCCAGTTGCTTCATCTCTAGGGGATCAGTTTCTTCATCTGTAAAATGAGAATAATAGACTGGCAGAGTTGTCATCGTCAGGTTAAAATTTTTCCTTTTTTCAAATTTTTGTTTATTTGACACAGAGAGAGAGAGAACAAGCAGGCAGAGGCAGGCAGAGAGAGAGAAGCAGGCTCCCCGCTGAGCGGAGAGCCCAATGCGGGGCTCGATCCGTGGGATCATGACCTGAGCTGAAGGCAGAGGCTTAACTGACTGAGCCACCCAGGGGGCCCACACTTCAATATTTCTGAGGCTCTTCTAGAGTGCCTGATTCTGTCATGGGTGCTTAATAGATGCTCACTGTCCTCAGTCTGATTCTTTGGTTGGGTTTAACTCACTCACCTTGGCATTAGCCCCTTCTCCCTGCCCCTTGACTCAGCCGTGTCTCAGCCTCCCGCGCTCATTTCGACCTTCCCATGTGTTTCGAGTATGAGCAGACTTGTCAACTTTGGTGCCCTGCTCTGATCACTTTTCAGACTCTACGGGAGGTCATTTGGGTAATCCTCCCTAGTGTAAACATGTCATTGGAGGTGTTCTCTTTTCTTCCTTGCATTTTGATGTCTGTTGTTTTCATAATAACAGGAAGAGCAGAGCAGACCCAAGCGTGGGATCTGCCCTGAATTTGTGTGGAGTGTGCTTGGGGTCAGATAAGAGAGGGGAGAGATAAGGAAGACATACAGGCACAGTAACGGAGTCTGAGGCCCCGAAAGCCTGAGTTTGTATCCTGCTCCACCCCCAAGCCTCATCTGTTAGCTGTGTGGCCTTGGTCAGGTTACTTACCCTCTCTGTTATAGCTGGTTCCTCCTCTATATAATGGAGGAATATCTAACTACATAACATTATATCTAACTCCTAAGTTTCCTAATGAGACTTCAATGTCCACTGCTCACAGCACCGCCTAGCATGTATTAAGTAATAATTAAGGGTTTGATATTATTAGAATTATTCTTTTCCCAAAGTTTCACAACGTTTACTGCATCAGATATATCTTATGGGTAGATCTGCCTCATTTCAGTAACTTCAAACTAATAAGATTGTCTTTATCTTTTTAATATACCCATGTAAGTGAATTTATCTTCTCAAAGTAGTCACCCCAAGAAATTACACTCATGTCAATAAGTCAACATTAAAAAAATTTTTTAAACGTTTTTTGTGTTCCCTGAAATTGTTCTTTTGGCTATCCTCATTAATAGCAAATCTTTGTTTTTTTAGAGGATCAAAAATGAGCGCCAGCTCCATTAAATTTAAGAAAATGATCTATGTCGATACTCTTTCTAAATATGTATTTAGTTTCAGGTTCTTGCATCTTTACATAAATCATGTAACTTTATAATTTTAATAAAATATATACACATCACTTCCATCTTCGTATAAAATGTGCATGAACTTGAGCATGAGAGTGTTAAGAACCAGTGTTCAATGTAAACGGAATCATTTTCACAAAAAAGTCAAACACTGAGCCACAGTTAACTTTTAAAAAAATCACACAGAATGTCTCTTACTTTCCAGAACACTTTTAAAAAGCATAATTGAATTTTTTTCCTTAGGGCATGAATTCTATGGAAACCGTACATTCAGGCAAACGGTGCCACCTATAAACATCTCTTGTCTTTCTGACTCTGCTGCTCTTTTCTTCCCTTCCATATTTTTACATTCCTGCGGACATCATGACGTTATAGCCCTGATCTGGGAGGAGCTGTAGCTGAGACCAGGTGTGCAGGGGAACCTGCTCCGGGAAGATGCTCGGTCTTACTGAAGGTCTGGCTCCTGCTTCCTCTATTGCCCATGAAAGCTTCATTGCTTTTGCAGCCAGTGAGATATCTGTATGCCTTTGGTATCCTAAACATTGCCATTTATTATCTTAAAGCTTCCTCTAAAAGTCTGCCTCACCATTTGGAGATGTAGTCGTCTCTGCTAATTTCATTTAGGACCTCTGTTGGTGACAATTAGCTAATGTTTTCAACCTTTGTTCATGTCAGATGCCATTAGGCACTTTATGGTGTAACACTTCGCTACCTCTGGATATTTTGCAAACAAGGAGCAGAAAGCCTTAGTCCACGTCTCCAGCGTGGCCTCTGTCTGGACGTCACGTGTGTGTGGTTTAGCCGCGGCTTCCCATTCCGGCTCTCTGGTGTGTTGCGTGGTCCTGGCTGTATAACTGCACGGTCTTGAGAACTCTTGCTGACTCCCTAACAGTGATCTGGGGCTGGGCTAGAATGGGGAAGGGGCTTGCACAGAGAAAAGCGAGGTCCAAGCTGGGCCCCATTTCCAGAAAATCAAGCCCACTTTTCTCTTTGGATCTAAGCGAAACATTGCAGGATCTTCTAACCTACTCAGCAAAAACGTCAACTGTTGTGCTCTGCGACATTAATGTCTGATGGTTTCAAGGCCTCTTAGAGCCTCCAGGTGAGATCTCCAGGTGAGCTGGTCTTCTGTCCTGTCCTTTGGCCACCAGCGCCTCCCTTCTCACTAAGAATAACCAAGAATGTTGATGTATTCCCGTTGTGAGAACTGCTGATTGATAGCCAGCAACTCTGTTGTCATGGCTCTAGTTAAAAAAATGTGAAAGAAACTGGATCTTTGCAACCTAAAGGTTCTCTCTGTATAGTTAATTAGAGACATTTTAAGATGACATTTGGATTATGGAAAAGTGATGATATCACATTATGACATTTATTTCATTCCTTACCCCAAGAATCGCAGTAATTGGCTCAGCTACTCAAAACCATTATTTCATCAGAGGGTAAAGATTGCAGGACCCCCCTCCAGCTTGCCTCATTTTCCCAATTAGCATATCTTTTTAAAAACACCTGTGGCCACAAGGAACTTTTTGATCTGTCCATGTTCTGTTCACTTGTTTTGAAACCATTTAATGTAAAAGTCTGTAGGAAACTTGATCCAAGGGTTAGTATTTTTTTTTTTATGCCCTTGTATTAAGGAACAGATTTTAGAAATTACAATTCCACGTAAATATTCAGTGTTCAATTGCTGTGGAGCTCAGGGTACTTGTTGTTGAGGTTCTTACTTTGAAATGGAAGAAACTAGGGTTGGAAAACAGTTGACTGCTCCCCTACGGGGTCATATAGCAAATAAATTCCTCCTGGCAATAAAGGTATTGCAACCTAGAGCCTTTCTCCCCCAACCCCAAGATTTAATTTATTTATTTAACAGAGACAGAGAATACAAGTAGGGGGAGCAGCAGGATCCCCAAGTGGGGAGTCTGATGCGGGTCTCGAATCTCAGGACCCCTGGGATCATGACCTGAACCAAAGGCAGGTGCTTAACCCACTGAACCATGCAGGTGCCTCACAACCTAGAGCTTTTGATTTCCCTGCTTATTCTCCCTGCTAGGCAAAGCTGATTTACGTAATCAGAGGCATTTCCTTCAAAGCAGTGATGTGATATAGGAAAAAGAGCAGGTGTACTCACTGTCTTCTAGGCGTGTGTGACTTCCCCAGGAAGGGGGTGGGAAGGAGATCTTTATGTTTCTAAATACGTTCCACTTTCCTTCAAGGAGAGTTCACGACTTTGCCTTCCCTTCCTATGTTTCGCTCATACCATAGGATCTTATATGCTGCGACCCCAAAACAACATAAAAGGTCAAATAATCGTATAGAGTCCCTATCCAGTAATAGTTACATTGTGAATGAGGTGGAAAAGGTACTCAGGAAGGCACAGGGGGACCCCAGTGAGTCACCAGAGTGACTCACAAAATGTGACAGCAAAGGCAGGGGGCGCCTGGGTGGCTCAGTGGGTTGAGCCTCTGCCTTCAGCTCAGGTCATGATCTCAGGGTCCTGGGATCGAGCCCCACATCTGGCTGTCTGCTCAGTGGGAACCTGCTTCCCCCTCTTTATCTGCCTACTCGTGATCTCTCTCTCTCTGTCAAATAAATAAATAAAATCTTAAAGAAAAAAAAAAAAGAAAGAAAGCAAAAGCAGGTTATGCTGTGCTCACCGAGGTCTGGTCTCCTAGAAGGAGAGAGGTGAAGGTAGCACTCACATGGTGTGTCCACACCCCGGGCCTTTGCATCCTGTTCCCTGTTCTGTGGGACACCTTCTTCAGAGAACTCCCAACCAGAATGAATTCACAGGCTGAGAAATGAGATGTTGAGGGGAGTAGCAGTCGCATAACAGTGACTTAAGAAGCTGCAACTATTCCTTGAAGAGAAGGAAACTCTGATCCCCTCTAGTATTCGAAGGACCGTCATATGGAGAACCTTCAGGACAGGAGCTCCCAAACCTCTCAGTTGAGGGCCAGGAAATGGAAGGCACAGCGTCGTTTTCCCCTTTTGGCTCAGGGCTTTTAAATAATCAGGCAGTGGCGTTCAGAAGATGGGATGGCCTGTCTCCCTTCCAGGGGACCACATTTTCAGTCCCTGGAGGTGCTCCCTGGGAGCCTGGCTGGCTGTGCGGAGGAGATGTTTTAAAGGGCAGCGTTCACAATTGGGATTCACACTTGGACCAGATGACCTTTACGGTGTTTCCCAGCACCTGGGGCTCTGTGATTCTATTTCTCTTATGCACCAGAGCTGGGTATGTGTCACATTGTTTGAAGCGAACACTGAGAATGGACAGGAGCGCAGTTTGGAATGTTGGTGGTGCTTAAATCTATTTTGTGTTTGAATTTCTGGAAGCGGTCTTTGTCTTTGAGGCAGTTTGGTCCCTGACCTTCTGTAACATTTGGAGCCCAGCCACACTGTCTTTGTTTACTGTAAAGAGCATGGAAAAACTGACTTCCTCACAGTGCTCTGCGAAGTCTAAGGTCAAACCACTCACAGGTGAACAAACACAGGCTTTCCACCTTAAAATTGCCACTTGGCCCCTGGAAAATGGGGCAGGGTCATGATACTGGGTAACAGAAAGAGGGGAAATCAGTGCCCTGCCAGCAGCCAGCCATCAGTCACTCTGTCAGTCTGCCTTGTTGAAACGCTCGTCTTAATTCAGTGTCCGCTTGGGGGAAGGTAGAACACATGGCCTGCCATTTTCTGTCCTTTAGCAACCCACTAAGGAAGCCTGGAGACCCTTCCTCTCTCTTCATCATCAGCACTGCCATCATGAATATTTCCCAGGATCTCAAAGCGAGAGCATAGCATTCTTCTTCACTTCTGGACCTTAGGAGTAACAGCTGAATATTTGTATTATCCAAGCTACGTTTTTAAATTTTACTTTATGGTAAGACCTCAGAGTAGCCATTGATTTCCTCTCAAGAAGGCATATACTTTTTTTTTTTTAAGTAATCTCTGCTATTCTTTACTCTCTTCCAAAGCAATGGGTCCCCTTCATCAAAGGATGGGAAGTAGCTTCCGGGGTAAGGGTACTGTAGATTCATTGAGGGCCTAGACAGTGTCTCATTCATTTTACACCCTCCTGTGTGTTAGACACCATCTCATGTTAGCAGATCCATGCAACACACGTCTTCAAGAGTCACCGAATCAAACAATGACCTTGTCCCATAGTCCCCATTGACTCGAAATCATTAATTTGCAAGGTCCACCTTTTTTTTTTAATATCTCAAGATTAATTACCAGAACACTGATCTAAAGCAGTAGAAATAAAAACATGTCCACCATAAATTCACTTTTTTTTTCTTTTAAGAATGCAGGAATAAATTAGGCTTTGGATGTAATTTTATTTATTTATTTATTTTTTTGGGTCTCTCATGGAAGCAGGCTCTTGAAATGCCCTAGTTATACCCAACATTGCTGTTGAACTCCACTTAGAGATGATATACTAGCCTTTTACTAAAATATATCTGGGTATTAAAAGCCCAATTCTTTACTGCTGATGAGAAAGATTATTAGCACTTTTTTTTTTCTCCAGCTATAATATGAGGCAATAACACCCTTTTTTACTTCCAGAGCCAGAGGCAGTCTGTCATATTAACCTCCATTAACTGCCTAAGAAATGAGGTGCATTCGTTAATTTAGTATTCTGGTTAGCTAAGATTGTATGAGAAAGCGGATCAACTTCCCTTTGTTTTGTTTTTTCCCTTTGCTACCTATTAAAAAAAAAATAAAAGAATGGTAAAATCAGGGCCGCGTCTGGATTAGGGGCTAGAGGTGGAAGAGGTGGGTGTGGGGGTGTGGAGGGGGTGTGGGGGGCATGGATTGGAGGGGCCAGAGGGGAATGGAATGACCGCTGCCTCATCTAAGGAGGGCCGGAAAGTAGATCTGAGGCATGTGGTGGGAGAATCCGTCTTCAAAACTCTGGGCCAAAGGTGGAAAGAGAAAATAAAGTCCCCTTCTCTGTGTATAATGTCCTCATGGACCTTTCCCCTTGGCTGTCCTCCGAAGCGCTGCGTTCTCTGTAGAGTTTTTCCTTATAGGTAGCATCGCTTCTCATTTTCCCATTTCTACCTCCTTGACTTTCCTTCCTTCCTTCATCATTTTTTAAAAATACATCAAGCATGGAGCTAGCTACTGGGAAAACAGAGATTAATGATACATCTCCTAAGCACCGAGAACTGCTTGCTTCCTCTATCCAGGCTTTAAAATAAAAAAAAGTATAGTCCACTTCGCTACCGTCATTCTCCAGGAATCCATCTCGATTTTTCTTCTGCCGCTGCCAGAGTTCAGGCTCCGTCCCCTTATAGTCAGACTATTGAGGGAGCTTCTTTATTATCCTCCTCTTCTCCAAGCTCCCTCCCTGCCTAGGGATCTTAGCTGTGATGACCAGACTCCGTATCTTGCAATTTGGTCGTTCTCTTGACTTGTTCTCAACACAGTCTCACTTCTGCAAAACTAACAGCCTGCCTGAACCACGTGGGTTTTTTCACGTACCCTCAGCTCTAGTTACGTCTCCTCCCTCTGCTGGTTCCCCTCCCACAGTGTGTCCAGGCCCGAGACTGTCCCGCAAGTTGGGTAAGGAGGTGTGCTCAGTGGCCTGAATGGCCATCACTTGTAGGGCTGTCTTGGACAACTCCTTTCCCCTCTCTTTGGTGTTTCAGATTTATATCCTTGAACAGAGCACTACTTCCCTCCTAAGATCATGGTTTAAGTGGGTTCAGGTACACAAAATGTTCAAAGGAGACATAGCATATAACAAGTGCTAGCATTTTCAATACTGGCCTTGCTGTTTTTGTTAGGACCCAAACCCCTCACCCCTGCCCTGGTCGGACATCTCCAAGCTCACTGCAAATCTCAGGGTTCCCTGGGGACCTTTCCCGGCATCTAGGTAGGTAGAAGTCATGTATCCCTTCTCAGCCCTTCTCTCGCACTATTTACCCAATACCCATTTCGCAGGCGACTTAACACCTAGTTACTTTTTTATGAGAAATAAAACTTGAAGAGATAGCCAGCAGTTCATGATCGTGTATGACCAGTGCCAATAGAATATGTCCCATGGGTTCCATAGGTGAGACCTTCTCAGAGGGTTGGGACAGTGGCCCATGTGTCTTAGTTTCCCTTATAGCAGTTTGTGGCCTGTTATTAAGCACAGTAAGCCCAAATCATTATGCTTTTCCTGATTCAATGGCTGGTGTGTTCAGATGCTCAGGAAAAGAGGTCCACGCAAATAGTGTATAGGCACATAACAAGTCGTCTTCCCTGGTAGCAGATGAATGTGATCGACTAAGAACCATGCTCAGTTTTGGGCAGAGGACTGTCTAGACCATCTGGATGGGGGTTCTGGACACCGTAAACATTGCGGTTTAGCAGGATTTCTCAGGTGGCGGGATGCCAAATGGTCCGGAACGCAAAGAGGAAGACCAGAGAGAAGATGGTGGAGGGCTAGGGCACGAGTGCCTGAGCTTAGTCTCTGGAAATGGGGAACAGAGAGGAGAGCTTAAATTCGGGGGTAGGGGAGCAGTTTGTAAGGAAGGAATCCACAGGACGTGGATGTTCTTAGAGGATGATGGCGAGGAAAGAGTGTGACAGTGACTGCTTGCTTGCTTCCTTGCTAACTTAGGACTACTCAAGTTGAAAGGAGGTGTCTTCAAAGGAAAAAAAAAAAAAAAAAGGATGTGCGTAGTTACTAGACTGTGAGCCCATGAAGACAAGGACCATACCCAACTGGTTGACAGGGATTCTCGGTGTTGAGAACAGTCCCTGGTCCCTCACACAATCCGACACTGAGAAGCACAGCTCGAATGAATTCACGGCCTCCTTCCTTGCTGTCTACACCATCAAAGAAGCCATGGTATAGACCCTCTTTCTGGTTAGCCGGCATGATCCAGTTTTCCAAAAAGACCTACTTCTCGCATCAGGGCAACGGCTGTCCCAAAAAGACAACTTGATTCCTAAGTAAGGGAATCTATGAGATCCCGAGGGCATCTTCTTCCTAGCTGCCTTATTGTAACTATTAAAACGTACCTGGCCTCGCAGCCCTTTGCGGAGAGGTGCTCCAGAAAGCACTTGTTTCCTCTCACCCTGCTGAGAAGGAGCGATATCGGTGTGGCTTAAGGGCTCTAGCTGTAGCCACGACCAGCATTAGAAAAATATCACCACCCTTTTCCAGCAAGAGATGCGAAACTGCAAATCCAGAGGCATGTCTGTTCAATGAAGCAGAAACATTTCCTGTGTTTTTCACGATGACTTGTGAGAGAACTTTATTGTCTTGTGTTTGCGTGCCTTTAAGTAAGAAATTGCCATTTTTGAAAACGATGAAAACAGTCTCGTCTCTCCTCCCTACAAAGGGGCAGGCTCTTCCCACTTGGGTGAAGATTTGCCTGCGCCAGTCGCCGAAGAAAAGGGAGCGGTCTTGGCAAGCATCTTATTAATCTAAAAATAAATTATTCAGATTGCAGGGAGAGATAATAGAATTGGTTTTCCAAGCCTGATCATGCTACGAAGACATGGTGTGTGCTTTTGAGGAATCCACTTAAGTGGAATCAGCTTTGACTAATGCAAACTAGAAATAATATTGCTGCCATCCAGCTAGTGTCCGTGGTACAGCATCCTCAGAATGTCTTGGAGCATCCGTGGTCTCTTCCGTCTCTGTCACTGTGTGTGCCAGGAAGTCTATAGGCACTTCTTCGGAGATGCATTCTTCTCATTGTTCTTGTAAGGAAATTTCTCCGTGGCCGCGGGCGAGGGGCACGTCCCCCTTGAGACTTGTCTCCCTCCTACCTCCCCCTGCCTCGGTGAAAGAGTTGACCACATCAGCAGCCGACTCCGGTTGTCATGTGGCTTCTCATGTGACGCTGGGGCTGCAGCACTTTGGAGCAGAGCCTTTGTGACTCGGCACTCGTGGACAGTAGCGTTCGGGGACAGAGGAGATTTTGGAGGGGGCGGGGCGGCCAATAAACCGAGAACCGTCAGAAATAAAAGTCGCACGAAGTACCCTGATCTATGTATTCCTTTTTATTTTTTGAAATTTGATTTTAACTCTTGCCTTTTTCCCCTCTATGGTTCGTGTCTTTTTTTTTTTTTTCCTACCCCCGCAGGCGCCGAGCTGCGCTGTTTTGTGTTTCTTCCCCCCCCCCCCCTTTTTTTTTTTTTTAATTCTGAAGCCAGACCGTCTTTGCTCACAGCTCCGGGGCTGCATCGCTGTGGGCACGCCGAGCTTCCCTGGCTACCTGAGCTGCTCCTGCAGTGCCCCCGCGTCGGCTTCTCAGGGCGCACGGGAACCCCGAGTCGCGGTCGGCGCCGTGCCGAAGAAGGATCTGCTCTGGACTCTGGCCAGGGTCCCTCGCGTCTGCAAGAGGGTGACACCGCAGAAGACCCAGGGTGGGACGGATAGAGAGGACACCACGGACCGGGGACGGGGAGTTAGGAGCCCGCCCTGTACCCGCTGGTCGTGCGCGCGTCGAGGGCGACCACAGCCCTGGCCGCGGGCACCCGGCTTGGGCGGCTCCCAGCGATTAGTCTGGGGGGCTTGGGGGGGGCGGACCAAGCCGAAATGTGGTGGCATTTTACCTGAGTGGAGCTGAAGATGGAGAAAGCAGGTGTCTGCTGTATCTGCCTGGTGAGGCAGAGCTGGAGAAAGGCAGAGTGAGGGGAGCGCATGAGAAGCCAGAGGAGAAGCCGAACGCCGCTTGATTGCCTGCCGCTGGGTCTGCGTTCCCATTCTAGGGAGGACGGCATAATTTATAACCCAGTACATGGATGGAGGAACTGTAAATTGTAGTCTGGATGTCCCCGGTGCTGTCAAGGAAGAAACTGATGGGCTAGGTGACTGTACCACGTCCCCAGAGAGAAGAGCCGCCTTGCACCATGGGTTTAAATGCATGTGCATGCGTGTAGGGACACGAAAAAGAAAGATTTCTGACCATTTTACACAGGAAGTCTGTCACTTTGCTGGATCGGGCTTGATTGCAGCTTGTGTTTTCAGCTTCAGCTCAACACCCATTTCCTGACTAGCTAGAGAGCATGGCCAGAGCAGCTGCATGCAGAATTTTCTTGTTAATGGGAAAGCAAGACCCCTCAGCTTTAACTCCTTGAAGCTCTGAGCGCTCTGTGCTTTGCTAGGACTGATGGTGGGGTTTTGTTTTCTTCTCCTACAAATCCCTGTAAACACAGCTGTATTCAGTATGGTGAAAAATTCTATCCTGTAAATAGAAATCTGATCAATTTAATCAAAATAAATGTATCCCAGATGACTTTGAGACCAGCTGGCTACCACCGGCTTCAGACGCTAAGTGTTCAATAGAGATGAATGCAGGGTTCTATTTACATGGTTTAGT
This sequence comes from Lutra lutra, assembly GCF_902655055.1. Lineage (NCBI taxonomy): Eukaryota > Metazoa > Chordata > Mammalia > Carnivora > Mustelidae > Lutra > Lutra lutra. The sequence continues at coordinate 6,397,834 of NC_062283.1, read as the reverse complement.
ATTCTGGGATCAGCTTTTAATTAAAAAAAAACAAAAAATCCTTTTCTGAGGAAGAGAGGTGGTCCTCGCAGCTCGTAGCTCAAGGGCTGGGCATCGATAGGTGCGGGATGCCGGGTGTGAGACGTGGGGGTCTGCGGTGTCGCATTTGGAGGGGCGCGTGACTTGTGGCCAAGTCGCCAGTGTGGAGAAAGCGTGCATCTCACTTCCTGTGTGGAGAGGCGAGTGCCCTCGGAATAGCCTCTTCTGTGGTTGGGGGAGGCGCCTGAGGCTGGTTTTGGACCCAGATGAGGGAGCTTGGGTGCTCCAACCCCAACTCCGTGGAGTCAACTCAGACCTGGGGAGGAGGAGCTTTCCCAGTTGTCATGGGGAGTCTTCTGAGACGCCTGTCTAGCCCTTCCACTGTTTGTTACTATTTCTACAAAGGCAGCTCTGTGTGCAGGATTATGTTTGGCCAGCTGTTGATGCATTCCTGCGGGCGGGGTGGGGTGGGGATCTCATTACTGTACTTCCAAACTGTAGATCCGAGTGCACCAAATGCAGGGAGGGAATGGAAAGCAAGCAAGCCAGAGAATCCCATCACTCTTTACCGCTTTCTCCAGATAGTCCACCAGCGAATGCAGAAAGGCTTAAAGTGGAAAGGGGGGAAGAGGGACGAACAGGGGCAGAAGGAGGCGGGGGGCCGGGGGTGGGGTGTAGAATGGAACTGAGCAAGCACATAAGAGAGAAGAACAGACTTAGAACTTCAAAGCTGCATAGACAAGCAGAATGTCAGCAGCTTGTAATTAGCGGCTCACGGTTGCGTCAGTGACTGGATCTCTCCAAGAATAACTATGTGATGTGTGCCACAAAGTGAAGAAGATAGTCATAACTAAGTTATCAAACCCGGTTCAAACAAGGGCAAATGGATTAAGGAATTTTCTCTGTTTGTAAATCAAATGCTGATGGATTACACTTTTAAGACTTGGTGAATTCTGCATAATTGAAGGCTGGATTCTCAATTTGTCAGGGGGCATATACGTTCATGAAATGAAATTAGGAACCCTGAGAGAGTCAGATTACTGGTGCGAGCCGAACATCAGGGCAGCCCCTGGCGGTGCAAGGTACTTTCCCCAGACAGCGCCCGCCAGTCCCGTTCTGCATCCACACGTAATCTCTGTTGGCTGATTTTTGTCAAATGGAGAGGAGAGAAGTTACATTCCAACACATGGGGTCGGTTACCTTCTATAATTCCCACGTCAGAGCTCAAGAAACTCCTGTGGGGTTCTGATTTGTGTGGCTAGCCCCGGTTCCAGCCTGACCAGACCTGGGCTCTCTTGCAGGCAGACAGCAGCCCGTTGGTAACCCGGTGGGAAGTCAGGGCAGGACGGTGGCTGAGACTTGAAGACCACGTTCCCTTGCTCCCCCCACCCCACTCCTGCGCTTGGAGATTTGGGTGGGAGCAGGAGCCCCCCTGCAGAGACAGGGTGGGAGGAGCTGATTGGTCTGTAGGCTGAGGATGTTTACTCTTGTTTTCGGGGCTTCTCCACGGCATTCATTTCGTGTTTGTGTTTGTGTTCACGCCACGCGATTACTCCTGACCCGCTTTGTTTCTCCGCCCGAAGAGAAGTCGGTTTCAGCTCCGCCCCGTGCAGTCGGGCTTCGCCGGGCGATGGGCGCACACGCACCGCGTTCCCCCCGCGTACGCCTTTCCCTTTTTAATGGGGATTAGGGAACACTGTGGGCAGGGAAAGCTGTGTCTGTTAAACCAATCGCCTTTTGAATCCCGCGTAATATAATTTAAATATACTCAGGTTGAAGTTGCCAACGCCGACATTGACTGAGCCCTTTTAATTTCCATCTTCCCTTGAGTCAAGGAGCGGACCCCCCCACCCCCCACCCCCCACCCCCCACCCCATTGGAATAGCACATCGGTGCACCCAACAGGGTGGAAGACGAGATTGTGTTTGTGTTCGTTCCAACAGCTGGTCATTAATGCGGTCCCCATTTCTGGAGGGAGGTGGTGAGCACGAATGCCTGCCTGATTAATGCTGCCCCTCGGAGGGTCCTTCCCCTCGCGGCCGCGCTCGCGGCGGCATAATGTAGCATGATGTGATTGTGCTCTAACAGGGTAGTATGTCATTGTGTCACCAAGCAATTGAGGTTATTACGGGGCAGGGCAGACAGACGGGACAGTGGGGTTACTAGACCGTAGCATTTTTAGAAATACAGGCCTGACCTACTTAGAGGGACTCTCTCTGGCTGGCAGCTGCGGGGTCCGTGAAGTCTCCTGATAGGCTGAGGCTGTTGCTAGGGGGAATTAGCATGATTTTTTTTTTTTTTTTCCACACACAGACTCAGTGACTGAATGATAAAAGCTGACTGGAATTAAAGCGATTTGGTTTAGTATTATACAGATTTATCTGCCTCGTTTTTCTTTCTCGAGTGCAAAGAAAGGGTGCAAAAGACAGATTGGGTTTCCATTGGTTCTTGGACCTGCTGGTTCTCCCCTCCAAGGGGCAGGAGCCGCGGGACAGTTAGGAAATTTCGGTTCATCTCTTACTGTTGGGGTCATTGAAACGACGTTACAAATTGCAAGATATTTAAGCTTAAAGACTGCTGGGAATGACTAACAGAAGGTTAGATGATTTTTTTCCTCTTCTGTGCACTAAGCTGTTTTGAAGTTGGGCATGCATCTTTCATGCCCTGTATATTTAAACGCATTCCCTTTTGGGCTTGAACAAAACATTTATATAAATTCTTTTCTATCCAAACAGATTGAGGCTTGCAATCCCTGGCTTGTTTAAAATAAGATAGTAAGGATTCCAGATTTAGACGGGAAAAAATATATATATATACCCTTTTTTTATTACAATTTTTCCCCCTGGGTTATTTTGGGTTTGGCTCATTTTTCAAAAGCCAGCCTGATGTTTATGCTCATGGATAAAACTTAACTGCTCCTACCCCACCCGCTTTGCCTCACAATGTGCAGAAAGAACCAGGTTTTTCTCCAGAAGAAAGAAAAGCTGCAGAATTTATCTGCAGATTGTTTTTCCTTGTTGCTGATGTAAACACTGCATGTAGAGAGCTCACATAATCAATTTCATAAGATGACCCATTTTTTTCCCCCTACTTCTGCATTCTCCAAGTATCTGTGTGTTTGTGATTTTTAATAGATCTTTGAAGGTAAACTGAAAGTCCATCAGGAGAAAACGAAAAGCAATGAATGTCTAATCAAGAATACTTTGATTTTCTTGTTCTTAATTATATACTAGCTGGGCTGAAATTGTAGTGTCCCTAAGTTACCTTTTACTGCTGAAAGTAATAATTATCCTGCCTTTTTGATTTGGAATAAATTTTTGTAAGAACAGTTTGTGAGAGCACAAGTAAATAAGAAGCTTGGCTACATTAGGGAGAGGAATGATGCAGATTCTTGTGAACTGGAACCACTGGATTTCTTGGCCACGTGACAAAAGGCGAGAAAATGTAGGTGTGGATTTTGCTTTTCATTTAGGTTTTTGGAAATATTCATAACTTTTTAGATATGTGTTTTTAATAGTGATTTCTTTTTACACCAGAGACCACAGTCCAAACAAGACAAAACAAAAATGCTGTAATGGTGGCAGAGTCAAGAAATCCATCAATCTTCTTTTTTAAACCCAGCAGTATTTTCATTTCAGCATATAAATATAGCTTATCAAGCTAAAATAGGATGTATTTTCTGATGACTGGTATTTCATACCCTCACTTGCTTCGAGAATCCCCCAGATAACGTTTATTTGTAAAGGGTTTCAACCACACTAACACTCTTTCTTAACTGAATAAAATGTCAGCTTATATTTGTTGAAAAAAAGATTATTTCGGTGTGCTGCTCTTTCCAAAATGAAGCAATTTCATTTATTTTAGCCCGCATCTTAATTCTTCCATGGTATCTTCTTTGCTTAGGTCAATGGACAATCATTTAAGTTCAAAGTTACAGAAATAAAATGCCATTTTAAAATCACTTAATTAAGACAAAAACGTTAGTGTAAGTTCATTAACATTTGTTAAGAACAGATGCCTAATTTATATGTGGATTACAGCCTCTGTCCAGCCAGGTACCCAGTCAAATCGAATATTTGTCATTTGATTAATAATTCATTGATCACACTGAAATTGTTCAGTGTGAATCTTGTTTGGTTCATTAGTTTGTTAAGAATTTTTCACTGCTGTGGCTTTCCTCCATTACCAGAGAGGTAAATATCAGGTGGGTCAAAAGCAAAAGCAAGCCTATTTTAGGTGTTATTTGACCTGCCTTAGCCAGAGTCAAGCTTAATTTTTATAGTGAAGCTTAACTCCGATAATGTATGTATATAGTATTAACTTCATCCGCCGCCATTGATCAGAAAGCCAAATGAGCGATCATACCCGATCATTTCGTCAATCCCTTCCTCATTAGGTAAGTATTTGCTTTCTGCTCACATAGGAGGCTGGCTTCTCTCCACTTTCAAGGTTCAGTATGGACCAGTGGGTTTGGGGGATGTTGTTGGGTAAGATGAAAAAGGACAATAGTAGTTGGTTGTTGTGGGGCACCAGATACACTTAGAACTTGGCTTAAACCATTTCCTTTACTAAGTTCTGATACCTAATGTTAGGTAATCCTTATAACTTGGGCCAGCGCTGGTGATGACAGTACTGGGTGCTTGGATTTGATCAGTTCTCCTGACCTCATGAACACGTTGCTCCCTCTTTTCTGAACCGTCCGGACACTTGGCAATACCGGAGAGCTAACCGGAAGCCAGGATGTGTCTATTGTGAAGTCACGGAAGCCTGATGTAACCCAGAGGTTTTCAACTTTGTTACTGAAACAATAGTATGTCAAATTCCTTTAAGTACCCAAACTAAACATTGCTTGGACCCACGTGAGTCACCGCAAATGGTTTGGTTTGGTTTTCTTCCCCTCACCTTCAACCTTCTTCCACTCCTTGAAACGTGACTAGGTTACCTCTCGTGTGGCCACCCCCAAATTTCCCAAGCGAAGGACTAAACAAGCCATAATCGTGTTTTTCATGATCACCTCTGTAAAACACCGAAGTTAGACTTGTCCAACTTCCTCAGGGTGATACCTTCCAGGCTTCCTGTTCCCTGAGTTCCTACTTTATTAGAGCAATCATTACATGGTGCTTTGTTTGTCTGTTTGTCCACAAGTCTCTAACCCCATTCTTCATCTACATGTCAGGCAATGGAAGTTGCTTCACAAATATTAGTTGATTAACAAATGAATAAATGAGGGAATTAATGGGAATGTAGAAGATAAATTGTAGAGAATAATGAGGTGTTGTAGGGGTAGACTTCTCAGTGGTACAGGGTAGGTCATAGCAAACCTCTTTATAAGGAGACAGGCAGCCACTACTTAGCTGGTATAGGGAGAAAGCAGCCATAGACAATATATAATGGAATGCATGTGGCATGTTTTTCAATAAAACTTTATTTATAAAAACAAGAGATGGGCCAGATCTGGTCTGTGGACTCTAGTTTGCTGAACAGCAACATAATTTTTACCTATGATATTTCGAGGATGTGATTACATAGGACATGTACATTGAACATCAAGATACTAAAGAATTCCAAACAATTCAAAAAAATTAAGACAAGGGGGCGAATATTAATTTTTGAGATGCATTGCTAGTCCACCAAATTTGATTCCTTTGGCAATGACACAAAACAGTTTATTTTTTAAAAAGACAAGAGCAAAGATTGTTGTTCTTTCTTAAAATATAATGCTATTATAATCCGACACCTAAAAAAGAAGAATGGAAGATTGTTACTTCCCCAGATTATCCTTCTGCTGCTTCTTACCCAGGGACAGGAGGTGGCCCTACCTCTGTTCAGATTGCTGCCCCAATAATCAAAAAGTACGAAGTGGTAAATCTGGAAGCAGCACCAGTGCATCTTGTTATTGTTTCCAGATTCTTTCGATCAATTTATATGCTGCATTATTTCAATGACCTAAGTCAGATCTTTGCTTTTCCGACCTCAGTCCCTTTTCCATTACATAGTATCTAACCTGTACTATTAGAAGTTCTGCCTTATGCTTTTTCACCTTTTCTCCAGCTACATTGGAGTCTCCTCTCTCTTTTCCTCTCTGGTATATGGCAGAATCTGTGGAGCTTGGTCAATGGCGTTATGGCGGTGAGTGGGTGTACGTATCATCTAAGAGCTCAAGTCTGGGCGTTAGGCAAGTCTGTTGAAATCTCACGCAGGCACCTACCAGCTAGGTGACCTGTGCCCCTCTAAGTTCCTTGTGCGTGAACTTTGTCCCGCATAAAACAAGGACAATGAGAGTACCAACCACATAGGAGTTCTGCGTGGGTGAGGTGAGATCAGGAAACTGAAACGCTCCTGGCGCAGTCTGAATGTCGACCAGTTGGCCCCAATTTGTGGTCCTGAGGCTGCCGCTCTGCCTCCATTGGTGGGAGTCATTCTGCAGACTAGGACGTGTGTGGCTCACAGGACGTTTTGAGATCTTGGTGGTGAGGTTGCAGGGGCACTCTCCTCGAAGTGAGGAGTCACCTAGCTCTTTCTTGTGGGGAACCAGGCATCTGAAGTCCTGAAGCCAAGAGCAATGGAGACACAGAAGCCCAGAACAAGTCTGGAGGGATCCAAAAAACTCTCAAGGAATCCTGTGCTTGCCTCTGTCAGCCTCTTTGCTTTTCTTGTCTTTTTTAAATTGGTTGTGGGTGTGTTTTAGCATTATTTTCTCCTAGGAATGTCCTAGAGGTGCAGTAGGGTTGGTTTTTTTTTTTTTTTCCTTTTTTCTTTTTCTCCTTTTGGTCTGTTTAGAGGACCAATGTAGCACAAAACTGCTCTTCTACTCTAAAGCTGCAATTTTCTTTCTGGAAAATTACGCTCAAGGCTTATCTCCTCCAGAAAATTCATCCTGATTAAACGGCTTAGAAGCAACACATGTCCACAAAGGTTCCTCAGTCTTAAGCTGATTTTGTGTGGAATTGTTAAGAGCATTTGTTGTTCATCATTGCCTGGCTAACTTCCCTGTCCCTTCCTGGTCTCCCTTGAGTAATTATGTTCCCCTGGACGCTTTTTCTGGCCTTCACATGTGGCCTAGGTTATCCTCTCGTGTGAGCACCCTGAGGTCCCCAAGCAAACCCCATATTAAACCATTATTCCTGCTTTTCATCTCTCTGATCACCCCCATTAACTGCGAGAACCACAAGGTAGGAGAACTGTATATTTCTTTAATATGATATTCCCATCACCTCACAGTAGAATGACAGGTGCTTGCTAAGTGCTCAGAAAATATTTGAGAAGCAAATGACTGTCAGAAGCTTATCCATTCTGTATATTATACTGATTCAGATTAAATGTGTCATTCGGAATCTTGCCGTGGTGATAGGAATAAGTACCCATTACTGGTGAAATTCAAGAGTTAATCTCTCTCATTGTCCTAGAACATCACCAAAAAATGAAAGGTCCTATCTGTACAGTTATGGAATTAGTAAATGAGATAATATAAACATTATTGAAACTTCTGTGATCGGAAACAACTAACTACACATTTTTATTTAGACATAGTAGAGATGGGCAATTAATTTTTTTATAGTAGCAAAAATAGCAATTGTTATAAAGCAAGCATTTTGTACAAAGGCATGATCATTCCTCTTTTGTGGCGGTTTCATAAAACATGTATCTCATTCCAGGAGCAAGACATGTTCTGAGTTCTAACAAACCATTGAGAAGCTTATTAAATGAAAAGTGTTCAGGAAACATCAATGGAATTTGATATTTTGACTTGTCTTTTTATTTTTCTTTAATAAAAAAAAAATCCTTTAGTTCTCTATCTTCCCAGGAAAATGTTACTTTGATGCTTTTAAGGACCCTTTCTTAACCCACGGACTAAAGTATATTAATCACAGAGAGCTACGGAGCCAGGAGGGGTGAGGGGGTAACTGATATGTCTCGTCTCCCTGAGGAACTCCCCTTGTTGGTGCTAGTGGCCACAAATGGCCACATACCCCAGGGGAAGTGAATGCAACAGCATGGAAGTGAGAGCTTTTTTGTGTTTCCTGCCAATTATTAGGTGTGATTGAATATTTTGAAAGAAACCGGTACATAAGAATTGGCATTTGGCGGGTGCCTTATAGAAAGGGTCTTTCCTCTCTTGTTTTCTTTTCAAATGTGTTTGATATCTGACATTGGATTCTGCCTACCCCTCTTGTTATCAAAGGCTGACATCAGCCTTACAAAGGATGCTCAGTAGATCTGGGGTAGGTGACATTGGGTTTATTGTATTTTTTTTTCCCCTTCTCTAGCCACTATGGGTTTATGTTTTTCCTTGTTCTGTTACAAGGATACCTTTTACCTTTACTTCATCTTTTTTCCAGGACCATAGGACTGAAAGTTCATACCACAAACCAACTTTGGTTTAGGTTTCTAGTTTTAAGAATGAGCAATACCGGCCTTGTTTTCCAAGAATGGCCACTGGCACATTCAACTGATGGTATTTTCAGAATGAAAGGCATAACAGAATTTGTAATTTTTATAATTTTAATGAGGAAATCTCTTCACATTTGTTTTACTGGAAAAATATTCTATAGGATTTTGCATTTCACATTGTTTCAACAGAAAACAACATCAGTAGCAGGAGTAATGTTTGACCATCATTAATTTTATAAAATCTGAGGACTTAATTAAGGCATTAAGGAAGCTGGGGGTGCCTGGGTGGCTCAGTCAATTAAGCCTGCCTCAGCCTCCCTGCTTGTGCTTGCTCTGCCCCCCACCCATATATATATATATTTAGAGAACACATATACCTATAGAAGGAGTCTTGCAGCAAAATATTAATAGCGTACAGCCAACTCAAGTGAAGGCCAGCAAACGGAGTTCAAATATTTGCATCCCTCTCTCCGCTAATTGTATTACTAATTACTGGGAATCAGAAGTTGAGAAGGGGTTGGCTTCATTCCTGGGGAGCATGGGAAGGATGGACAACTATGGATTCCTTGAAGAGAAAATCTGACGGTGCTGTGCAACAGAAACCCAATCCCAGAAGCCTTTGGTGTTCTGAGTAACCATTTTATCCTACAGGACTATCCTGTATTTCCAGGAATCTGCATGTCCAGGACTCTGGTTGGAGCCGCTGTCCTCCTCTCTGCCATCGAAATCACAAGTATAGGTAGAAAGGTAAACGCAGATGAAGGTCTATGTTTTGAGAGAGCTGCTTTTTTTTTTTTTTTTTTTTTTTTTTAAGATCAGTTTGGAATATAAAAGGTTGATGTGCCCATACTACAGACTCAGTCCTTAAAGGAAGAGTTAATTTCCTTCAGATCTATACACTGAACTCCAATTCCACGGGGACAAGTCTTGTACCAATGTAGCCCATCACTCCTGGGTCAGAGGAAGCGCCGTATATTCACCTTTTTAATGAATTGAAAGCAGTGGAAGGGATGTTAACAGGGTTTAGGCCAAAATGCCCAGTGTAAATGATTAGCTTCCAGTGAGACATTAAAAAAAAAAAAATTCCATGCAACATTGTTACAACTTTTTACAACATTTAAGTACAATGAAATTTTCTGAAGAAAAGTGTTATTTTAGCCATGCTATTGCTTTGTATGAAGCTTTCTGTTATAGGATGCTCTTTCTTATCATGGTCATGATACCCTGAGATTTAATTTCTTGATAAAGTCTTCAGTATTATTTGACCAATCCTTAGAAATATCCACGGAGAGAACAGGTGGCAGAATTCTTTTTTCTTCTAAGCAGAGGACTAACTTAGAAAGGTTATTATTATATAATCATTTGTCTAGCAGGAATTAGAATAAGTATCTTAGAACTGGAAGAGACCTCAGAAATAATCTAATCCTCCCACTGCCATTCATTTTGCAGATAAGGAGATTGGGTCATGGAGAGGTGAAGAGATTTTCTCAAGGTCACACTGTGAGTTTTTTCCAGCACTCATTCCCCACCACACCCCTACCTTGATTCCAACGTTGTATATGTTTCTGTAACCCTGCTCTACCTGAGTCCCCGTTCTTCTACCTTAGAAGTAGTCTGCAGTGCTTACATTTTCCAAGTCATTTGTTTGTTCATGCCTAACAGTTGTATTACTAAGAACTCATATAGGACAACTTGGGGGAATCCTGCTGTGATGTTGTGTGATAGAAATTCATATAGAACCAGCGTGTGGGCATTCAGCATACTGGAACAGAAGGTTACAAAGCTAGAAATGTGGATTTCCAGCCTGGATCCACTGCCTACCAGCTGTATGAGCTTAGGCAAATCACTCCTCTCTGGAGGGAAGGGCTCCGCCCAGTGAGAAGACAACACTGTGATAACCAGTTCCCTCTAGTTCTGTCCCTTAATAGTCTGTGGTTAGATGAACAAAGTTCACCTGAGTAAATCTGAAGATCTAATTGGCTTTATTCAATAATTTGTGAATTGGTAGCACCCATCCAGCCAGCAGAAAGGAACTCCAAGGAGTTGTACAAAATGGAAGACTTTTACAGGCAGAAATGGGACCAGACAAGAAAGTTACTAGTGAAAGAGAAAGGTTTGTTTCAGGCAAAGTCACCTTCTTTGGGGGAAGGGTGGTGGTCCATCCTGCAGATGACCTCATGCTGATCAGGAAATTCCAGATTGACCGGTTAAAGGTTACATTCCTGCAATTAAGTCGTGGTTTGCTGTTTTGGGGGGCAAGGTCCATGTGGGGCCTATTCCCTGGGCCCCGCTTTTCTTTTCTTTTTTTTTTTTTTTTAACATTGTCAATGTTCAGAAAAAGTGATTGCTATGTTTTTGAAGCTGTGACCAAAGTATCTCTTTCGTCAGCCATGGTCTGTGGACTCTGTCATGAATTAAAGGAAGTTGGCTTCCAAACAAAGTCATGACACAGTTCAAGTTGTATCATAAGGAATTGTTGCTGGGTAGTATTCCCCCTATTAAAGTAAAAGAAGAGTCCTAGGTGTGAGATTTTATGAGATTTGTACTCATTTTTAATCTTTGGAACATAATAACATGGCTGCTTTAAAAATATATAGCAAAAGTAGCAAATAAAGAGAGTATTTGTTGGGTGGTGTGTATCCAGTATGGTAGCCACTAGCCTCGTATGTCTGTTGAGTACTTGGAATGTGGCTAGTATGCGTTGAGCTGTGCCATAAGGATAAAATAAATACATTTTTGACTTTTAAGAAGCCTTAGCACAGTAAGAGGAATGTAAAATGTACATTGACTTAATTTAAATATTGATTACATGTTAAATGATAGTTTGGATATATTGGATTAATAAATGGTATCAAAGTTAAGTCCCTATTTTACTTTTCAATATGTGGGTTTTAGAACATTAAAAATGTATATGTGGCTCACATTATATTTCTGTTAGACAGCGCTTGTCTATTGATGCAACTTGCCTACTTTTTATGTGGAAATTCTTTAAGTCTCAGGAGCCTGTGACTACCAGAGTAGATATGGAGCCTGGGAAGGCTGCATGCCTCTGAAATCCTTGTAAAAGGATGGGCTGGAGGTTTCATTCTGGGAGTTCCTAGCTGTGCTCAGACCTTCCTGTTTTAAGCCCAGTGAGCTCACTTGGGATGTTCCTATGTTACCTAGCCATGGGTGTGGTCAGTCACCAATTCACAGTCCACTGATTGAAATCAATTTCTGAGACCCCTTCTAATCTCTGCAGTGCCAGATGTCTTGGCTTTTGAAGGATTTTTCCTTTTTAAATACAGCTTGCAGGCTTCAAGTGGATTCAATCCGAGGTTCTTACAATGCCAAAAGGCATAATTACCCATAGGACTCATGATAATAGGGAAGTTATGGAATTTGGAATAGAATAGATGGAATGGATGCCCCAAAGGATCATAAAGGGGTTTTATAACTTTGCCTGTAATAACAAAACATTTGGGCAATAACAACTGTAAGCTTGTGGGATAACCACCATCATCATGAACAAGCTGTGGGGCTCTTTGAAAGTAGTATTGAATTTAAGTTTAGAGAGAGAATGAATAGAACACTGATTATGTTCGCGTTGTTTAGTGTATTTCAATATTGCCTTAAACTGAGGAAGCGTGACTGCTTGCTTGCATTGTGGTACTTAGACTTATAGCTCAGTGTCTTTTCTCATATGGTTGAAAGCTCACTGCAGCCTCTAGAGTGGAGATGGGTATTTTTTTAGTGGTGGGGAAACAGAGGTACAGATGTGGTAAGCAGTTTGTTGGTGCTGGACTTGGGGCTCACATCTCTCGATTTAGAGTCAAGTAGTTGTTTCTATATTACCTTGGGAATGTACAGCCTTAAAGCTACTGGCATGTTGTAATCGCATCACTAAAGCACAAACTCTTTAAGCTCTCTACAATTTCTTAAATCACAGAATATAAAATGCAGCAAAACCTATCAAGAACCCCCCCACACCCTCTAGCAAAGCTAGTTGTTGATACACAAGCATGGAAGTAACAGAATAGAACCGAATCCACTTTGAAAACTCTAAAGACATTTTGTTAGCCGACTAAAAGAAAGGAACACATTGACTGACCAACTCACAGTAACTCTTGGAGCTCAGGGCTCTTGAAACAGAAAATAGTCATCAAAGCAAAAGGAAAGGCATCTTTTGCTTTATTAAAATAACTAAGTAGGGTCCTGTGGATGGACACCTGTGCTGCAAAACAACTATAAATTCTGATTGTAACACAAAAAGCAGCCAGTTGAAGGCACTTAGAGAGTAAACAGAAGTAGGCAGGCTCTAACAGAGGAGTCTTCCTGAAGGAGGAGAATTGAATGGAGTTATTCCTGTTTTCATGACTTTAATCTTTAGACATGGCACATAGGGGGACAGGGTACTGGTGAAGAAATCTCTAGTCGTTCTAGACAGGGAACCAGAAAATGGAATCTGGGGAAATTTCAGCCATTTGAGATCAGAGGAAATCCCAGAAAAGGCAGAGCTGTAGGCGAGATTGTCATATTTTGTCTCTGTATATATCTGGCTTCTGTGATTCTCATATGTGGAACAGATTCAAAGCATTTCGCCTAGTGATAAAATATCTTAATTTGGACCAGAACTGTCATCCCAAAATCAAAATCAGCAGTTTCTAGTTGGGCAAGGTAATTGTAAGCTAAAACAAAAGGAATGACACTCATAGAAGAAAAATAACAGAATCCAGAGTCTCAATATTTTACTGTTCATAATGTCTAGGGTGCAGTCCACAATTGCATGACCTACAGGTAATAAGGACAATGGAGTTTGTCCTCACGAGAAAAGAAAAACATTAACTGATGGAAATAGGTTGACGTAGGTGTTGGAAGTAATGGACAGTATTTAAAGTTGTTATAACCATCTGATAGGAAGTAAATACAACATACTCAGTGAATGAAGAATTAGAAATCTCAGGCAAAAATAGAAAAGATAAAGCACCAATAGAAATCCTAGAACTGAAAAAAATGCACTTGATGGCCTAACAGCAAAATAGAGTTGACAAAGGAAAAAATTCGCTTTAAGATCTATTAATAGTAACTATCCAATGTAAAGAACAGAGAGAACAGATTGAAATAAAAATGAGGAGAGCTTTAGGACTGGTTAGATAATACTAGGTGGATGAATTTACATATATTTTGAGTTCTAGACAAAGAGAAACAATGGAGCAGAAAGAAGTATTTGAAAAAATAATAGCCAACATTTCCCCAAATTTGTTGGAAGACAGGATGCTATTACATACTGAGCAGAATAAACAGAAAGATGGCTAATGCAAGGAAAAGGTGTGCAAAGCAGCAAGGTACACACAGAAGAGAATAATGATTTGATTAACAGGCGACTTTTCTTCAGAAACAATGGAGCAGAAGAATGTAGAACAGCATTTTTATAATGTAGAAATAAAAAAAAAAAACCTTCCAATTCTATATTCACCAACAATATCCTTTAAGAATTAGGACAACATAAAAACATTTTTCAGAGAAAGAAAGCTATCAGTATTTGTTATTATCAGACTTACAATGCAAGACATTTTAGAAGAAGTTCTTCAGTGAAAGGGAATGATACCAGATGGAAATTTTGACCCTAATAAAGGAATGAAGACTACCAGAAATGGGCACTATCTGGGGAAATAAACTTCTTTTCATTTAATTTCTTTGTAATACATATGGTTATTTAAAGAATAAATTGTAACATGGTATTTATGGTATTTATAACCTATATAGCTATAGTATATGTTGTAACAAAAGAATAAATGAAAAGAAGGAGCGATGATATGAACCTATGTAGTTGAAGAGTGCTATTTAGTGAAATTGTGCTGTACTAACTATAAGATGACTGTGAAAATTTAAGAATTTATGTCATAATTCTTTCCCACCCCTTCCCCAGTTGTGATAACCAAAAATGTCCTCACACAGCCCCTGGGGACCAAAATAGTGGTTGAAAACCACTGTTATGTATAATACAATGATTTTAATGATAATACCTATAAATTCTTTGCCTATTGAAATCACTTAATCAATGATGCTTCAGGTTTGTGTATGTGTGTGTATGTATGAAAAGTAAAGTGGAATCGATTCAAATAAATTCACATAACATTAATTCCAAATTCAAATTTGGAATAATTTCAATTAGTAAATTGAATAAATAAATTCAAGAATAATTTCAAATTCAAAAAAGGAAATGAAGATAAAATAAAAAATAGAATTGACAAATAAGAAACAGACACAAACCCAATCACACAAATACATAAATAGTGTTGGGACAAATATTCTAACTAAAATGAGGCAAAATGTAATTATGTGCTGTTTACATAGTCCTATATTAAATATGAAATGTTTACAGAAGACACACTTATTTCAAATATAAGAACAAAGTTACGTTGGAAGTACGTAGATGGTAAATGTATCCTTAAACAGGAAAGAGCGAAAGGCCAGTGAGCCAGACAGGGCATGGGGACTTGGGACACTGCTCTCTCTACCACAATTCCCCATCTCTGCCCTATGTACATCCTCTATTTGGCTGTTTCTGAGCTATAGCCTTTATAATAAACTGGTAACAGGGAATAGAGTGCTTTTCTTTTTTTTTAATATATATTTTTAAGATTTTATTTATTTATTTGACAGACAGAGATCACTAGTAGGCAGAGAGGCAGGCAGAGAGAGAGAGAGAGAGAGGAGGAAGCAGGCTCCCCGCTGAGCAGAGAGCCGGATGTGGGGCTTGATCCCAGGACCCCGGGATCATGACCTGAGCCGAAGGCAGAGGCTTTAACCCATTGAGCCACCCAGGTGCCTCTGCTTTTCTGAGTTCTGTGAGTGAGTCCAGCAAATCACTGATCCTGAGAAGATGATCATGGGAACCCCTGATTTATAGCCAGTTGATCTGGACAACGGTTCACAACCTGTGGCTTGTGGTTGGTGTCTAAAGTGGGGAGGGCGGCAGGCTTGTGGGCCTGAGACTTTGACCTATAGGGTCTGTTCTAACCCTAGCTAGTGAGTATCATAACTGTATTTTAGGATACCCAGTTGGTATCTGGTAAATTATACAATTACATAATATAAGGGAAAAACGCATAGACTAGCTGTCAGAAGTATATGAACAAGAGGAGGAAGTTTTCTTTTCAGCTGGAAAAGAAGTTCTGCAAATCCATGATTTAAGTTCCCACTGTAAGAAGTTAGACAGTGAAAATAAAAATTAAACCTCTAGTACAAAGAAGAAGAAGAAAAAGGAAAGTATAAAGAAAAAATTTGAAATTACTGATAAAAGGAATAGGGAAATGGTAAAGAAAATACAGTAAATCTAGAGCTCATTCTTTGTTAAGAAAAATGAAATTGGTACATATCTCATGACTGATCAAAAAAATACGGGAAAAGGAACAAATTGGCTATGTCAGGAATAGAAGGGGAGCATCAGTACAGGTCCTATAGATACAAAAGAATCAATAAATGTGACCAGTAAGATGACATGGACAGATTAACTGAAAGACAAAATTGAAGAGAGCTGACCTAAAAATAAATAAGAAACTTGAGTAGATTGATGTTGACTATCAATAAAAGAAATTTAACTCAGAATTAAAAAGTCCTCAACAAGAAAAACTAGAAGCTTCAATGGCTTTGCCGATAAATTCTGCTGAAGATAGTAGAAATAAAGAATACTAATCTTACACAGACTTTTTCAGGAAACAGGTGGTGAATTCCTCATTCAGTGAAAATGGAGTAACAGTGTGAAACAAATACTACAATGGAGTTGATGATTTTATAGGGAGATCTAATAAGTATTGATTACAGCCCTTTACAGTTTTCTTCAGTGATGGAATTCTGTCTGCACCTTTTGGTACAGTAGTCACCCCTGACATGTGGCTGTCGAACTCTTGAGATGTGACTAGTTGGATCCATGAAACTAATTTTTTTTTTTAAGGGAGAGAAGAGTGAGGGGGAGAAGAGGGACCGAGAGAGAGGGATAGAGAATCCTAAGCAGGCTCTGTGCTAAGCACAAAGCTTAATATGGGGCTTGATCTCACGACGAGAATATGACCTAAGCTGACATTAAGAGTCAGATGCTTAACAGCTGAGCCAAGGAACTGACGTTTTAATATAACATAATTTTAATTAATTTAAAGTTAAATAGCCATGTGTCTAGTGGCTACCATATTAGAACACCTTTCCAATACATAAACTTGAAGCATCAAGGGACAAATTCAGTGATTTTATTTATTTATTTTTTTTAAAAGATTTTATTTATTTATTTGACAGAGAGAGATCACAAGCAGGCAGAGAGGCAGGCAGAGAGAGAGGAGGAAGCAGGCTCCCTGCCGAGCAGAGAGCCCGATGCGGGGCTCGATCCCAGGACCCTGAGATCATGACCTGAGCCGAAGGCAGCGGCTTAACCCACTGAACCACCCAGGCGCCCCAAATTCAGTGATTTTAATTATCCAGCGTGTACATGGATATTTTCATTGCAATTGTTAAGAACAAATACTTAGTGTGCTAAGTCTCACGTGAGTGAATAATTTGTCCATGTTCCCATTCCCCAGTTATTCTCATGACTAGGATGGTGTTAGGCAAAAATTAGTGTTGACTATATTCAATGTTAAAAAATTAAAATCGTTTTTTTTAAAGATTTTTTTTTTTTTAATTTGAGAGAGAGAGGGAGAGCAAGAGAGAGTGAGCTAGCACCAGCGGAGGGAGAGGCAGAGGGAGCAGAAGCAGACTCCCCGCTGAGCAGGGAGCCTGATGTGGAGCTAGATCCTGGGACTACAGGATCATGACCTGAGCAGAGGGAAGATGCTTAACTGACTGAGCCACACAAATAGTTTTTGGATAAGATAAAAAATACTTCTCATTGAGCAGTTAACAAATAGTCCAGAAAGACTGTTTCACAGTAAGTCTTGAGGAATATTGTCTTTTAATTACCTAAAGCCAGACACAAATTCCTTGCCCTTTGATCCTTATCTTTGGCTTGATTATAAGTTATTATTTTATTCTTCTAATATTTCTCATTGTATAGCACTGGTTAAAACCCCTTGGAATACAGCAGGTTAGGAGGGATAGGAAGACCAAAGTAAGACTGAAACCTGGAGAGAAAAAGACAACATCGCTGTCCTTGGCATTCTTCTTTGATCTCTTCTGAGGCATGTGGCCCATTGTTACAGTGAAATGTGTACCCTGAGCGAGTTATTTAATATGTGTAGATTCACAGTTTCTTTACCGATAGAGTAATGTTAAACATCTTAGAAACTATTGTAAATACGAGACCACAGATACATTTGTAAAATATCACTCAACACTTATCACAGAATAAGGTCGTGTAAAGTATTCTCTCTTCTGAGCTGATAGATGACTCTCTCAGGAAAGATCATGAAAACAAAACCAGGAAGGCCTCATTGCAGAGAATCTGATTTAAATTCATGTGATTTTGCAAAGAAGTTACAAACAAATATTTACTGCCTAATTTTTATATGGTAATATACAAAATATTAATATAATATTAATGATAATATTAATAAGACCAGTAATTGGGGTTCCTGGGTGGCTCAGTGGGTTAAGCCTCTGCCTTCGGCTCAGGTCATGATCCCAGGGTCCTGGGATTGAGCCCCACATCGGGCTTTCTGCTCAGCGGGGAGCCTGCTTCCCCCCCTCTCTCTGCCTGTCTCTCTGTCTACTGGTAATCTCTCTGTCTCTCTCTCTCTGTCAAATAAATAAATAAAATCTTTAAAAAAATACTTAAAAAATAAAACCAGTAATCGTGATAATTACAAGTAAAAGGTATTTAATGGTTAGGTTTCCCTGTCATTGAAGCACATCCCATGCATTCTGTCTCTCTTTTTCACTAGAACCTAATGCAGTATTTAGTAGTATTACCCCATTTTACAGAGGAGAACATATGGAGCTTTAAGTATTGAAGTAACCATCCCATGATAGCCCACTTTGTTGTTTGTGGTGGAAGAATGATTTGAATTCAGTACGTTAGCCCTATTTCTCAACCATTCTACTCGATTAGAAGATAAATACCATCCCTCAAAAGTCTCTTCCTTTCAGTCCACTCATCCAGGAGGAAAGTTTACACATTAAAATAATTAGTTCCAGGAGATTTCAAAGTAGCGAAAGACCAGTGTGACCTTGGGTATTCTGAGAAGGTTTTATGTTTTATATAAATAACAACTCTTGAGTTGCCTTTTTATGGCATTGGCCTGGTTTCAACAAAAGACTGCAACTTGGGAGAACTTTTGTGGTAAGAATGTGAACATAGTTCAGTTGCCTCCCTGTATTGGAAATAAGCATGTTGGGATAGAACATTAGAAATTATTGGTATAGAATAGAGAGAAAATGAAGTAGGATCATGATCGGCCTTAAGAGCGAATTATAATTGTTTGTCTTCTACTACTAGGTCCTAGATCAGTGACCTTTAAACTTTGTATCTTGTCTCCTTAGTAGGTTGTGAAGTTAATGTATTGGGTCACAATCAACATACTTATTTTAATGAAATGGACAGAGTAGAGCAGAATGGAAATAGTCCAAGTGTCTTGCTTTTAATAAGGGTCTTTGTGAAACACTGGTTTCAGTAATACATAGCTGATACTCATTATTTGTGGTATATTCTATAGAGTCAGTGAAAACAATGAATTAGTGAATACTGAACCATTGCTCCTAAGGGAAATACAAGATTAGGATTCTTTGAGCCTCTGGTTCCATGATTTTCATCAACTGGTCCATACGTCACCTTATTTTATGAGTATTTCTGTTTAAAGACACCTTATTTAATATCTATTATTGATACTTTAACATTGAACTCTTGGGCAACAGCCCTGCAACTCATACCTGAACAAAGCATATCTGACACACATATCTTCTTCATTAGACACATCACAGCCATCCAGCACTCTGGAATACTAGTTGGCTCATTAGCATATGCTCGGGGGCCATTCTAAACTTTCTAAAAGTCGCCAACCAACAAAAAGCTCAAAAACACAGAAATGGTGGCAGGAAATAGGCTGTGAAAAGAATACTTGTTCATAGAAGGCAGAGTATCATCTTGTTCAGGCTCAGCGGAGAACAGGTGCCTCAGCAACTAATGTTACTCCATGTTACTCCATGCTCCATACAGGTCTGTGAATGAATCAAACAGTGTTGGGAGTATTAATATGGGGGCTAGAGTCAGTTTGAGCAAGTGGGTGGGTTTGCAAATATGTAGTCTGAATAATGCAGATTGACGATGTGTGGATATGTAGGTCATTATGTTTACTAGGTCATTACATGAAATGTATTTCTAAAGCCAAAAACATTTTTTTAAAAAGACATTTATTAGAGAGTGTGAGCACACAAGTAGGGGAGGCACAATGGGAGTTATGTTGGGAGTCACCGATGGGCTGCATCTCATGACCCGTGAGATGTTGACATGAGCCAAAACCAAGAGTCAGACACTCAACTGCCTGAGCCACCCAGGGACCTCGAGCAAGAACTTTTTTTTCTTTTTTTTGAGAAATATTGCCCTACATAACATGGTGAACAGTGTCTCCAGTATTGATACGCAGAGTTGGATTAAGGGACAAAAGTGTAGCTGGGGGCAGTGCGGGGGGTGCATCTCCCTGGTTTAGTCAGTGGAGCATATGACTCTTGATCTCAGGGTTGTAAATTTGAACCCCACATTGGGTGTAGAGATTACTTTAAAAATATCTTTAAAAAAAAAAAAGGGCTAGCTGTACTATAAGGATCTTGTAGTAGTCTAACCTTTCAAAGTAATGAGGGAAAAGGCAGAAATGGGGAATAGGGTTGGAAATTAAGCAAAGAAAAAAAATTGAAGACTTGCTTTCAAATTGATCATAGGAATGAAGAAGTAAAAGTTGATATTAACCCTGACGGTGTCTGGTCTAGAATTCAGAAGCATGGTTAGGTATGTGTATAATGGAAGAACGGGCACCTGGGGGGCTCGTGGGGTCCAGTCTGAGTCCCGGCTCGGTGACTTTCTTTGGCAACTCACGAGCTTTGTGCTTCATCTCTAAAATAATGCCAGTCGAAGTGTCTGTTAATTTTTAGAATTGAATGAGGCAGTATACATAGGTATGGTCCTGGTAGAATATGGTGACACCTGGAATCGAATTAGCTGCTCTAGAAATAGCTGGTGATTGTGTGTGTGTGTGTGTGTGTGTGTGTGTGTGTGTGTGTATGAGGTGTACCTTCATATATGTACACAGTATACATGCAAGATCCCTATAATTTCCCCTGATCCAGTATTGGGTTATATAAGAAGCGATACTCCTTGGGCCATTGAAACGTGAGACTATAATAAAGCTGAGAGGCGAGGGCTACAGATTTATTCATCCTCAAAGACAAAGAAGCAACAGAAAAGTTAACAGAACCAGGGATAAAATATGAAGGATATAAACTAAATCAGATGATTCTGTAATCCTTATGTTCTATAAAATATATATAATAAAATAAATGTATACTAAATGTATATATACACAACCCTGTAATGGGAATTATACATTAAAGCTTAAAATAATGTACGCTACGTTATGATGGGTTATGTTCATAACACACACGCTTTAGGATAGCACCAATTTTCGCAGCTCCAGAGCAAAAGAGATACACGGTAAAAATGCCCAACACAATGTAACCTTTGTTTGAGAAGGAGTAGGACCTTGCAACCAGCCATAATCGTGAATATCACTTTCACCGTAGTTGCAAAGCTTGGAATTGCTAGTCACGAGGAATTTCTGGTTGATGGACTACTGAATATGTAGGCTTTTTGCTGTAATTTGCTCAACAGGCTCAAGTTAGTTTGTCAAACACGGCAGGTTACATTACAGATCTTAAGGCTTCAGCATCCTTGTATCTCCCACAGTATTAAAGGTAATTCAGCCCCAGAAAAATGCTCTTCTCTCATTTTGTCTTTTCTTTTTGATGAGAGACGAATAGATCCACTTGAGAAATGATTATATTGACTGTTGTAGCTTTAGGTTTTCTTTAGTCCTCTAAAACTGGCAAAGGGTGCGAGCTGGTGAGTCCAAATAGAGCAGAGAGGGGTGATTTCACATTAGATACTCTCTCTACGACATAATGAAGCAGAGTGTCTGGTATGGAGTTATTCCCCAATGAGCTACGTCCCTCTTGCGTGCTTTGCAAGCAGTTTTCATTAATATTAATTGTCACTAATTGTAATTAAAATTTGCCAGGGAATAATGGGAATTACATTTTTACAATTTACAAATGTTGTCTCACCAAGACTTGCTTGCTTTATTTTTTATCCTGCATCCTGGTCATTGTGCAGTCTGATTGCCTTCAAAAAAAAAAAAAAAAAGCCAAATTGTCAAAGGCTGTCAGTGTGTAATGTCGTGTTCGATCTGGAGCTGAAAAGTGTGGCCTCAGGTTTCTGGCCCGTCTTTTATGTCACAGAAGCACAGAATTGTTAAACAATCTGGGGAAGCCAAAGGCAGCAAACGGGCAATAAAATTTCCTATGTCGCTCAGTGCTGCATAACAAGAGGGACCCGTAAACTTTGTTCCAGTCTTGCATCAGATGCTAACTTCTCTGCTGGAATGCCATTCACGGCAGACGTAAAGAAAAACAGAACTTTTAAAAAAATGAAACTTCAGAAGGACCTGGTTTTTGAAGGCTTTTCTGGTTTCGGCTCATGTTCAAAGCTCTCCTCCAATGTTCTGTTGGAAGCCATGAAGATGGGACAGGCTCCATTTTCCATTTTCTCCCTCGTTTCTGGGCTTCCAGAAGGGTCTTTTAATAACTGGGAACTTACAGGGTGTTTTCATTAAGGACTGCATTGTCAGAATATGATAATGTAAACCTAAGATCTCCTGGGACTCTCATGCTTTATGGATGGCTTTGCAACAACTTTGTGTTTTATCCCGTCGCTGTATCATCACTGTATCTTTTGGAATGGGGGCGGGGAGGAAAGTCAGATGCTGGAAGGAGACACAACATCTTCAACCACCGACTTTCTTTTTTTCCTCGATAAAGTGATCTCTCTCTGTATGCAATTTATTATTTTAAAATGTCATATTTACTTAGATCAGCGGAAGGAGGACTGTGTTGAAAATAAGGCAGATAACTATTTTCAAAAAGAATTTCTGTCTCTGTCGAGGACATAATGTCCATTTTCCTCACACCAGGATATGGGCATAATTTGGACAACATTGCCATTATTTTAGAAAGGGCTTTTATGCTTTTGTCTTAGAAAAAAGGTTAAAAAAAAAAAGTAAGCAGTGCTGATCATCACCAACATTAATTTACAGTGGGGTAAGGTGTGAATGGAATTCTAGTCTCTTCCTCATTCTGTCTCAGAAATTAAGTTAAGAACCTCAGTGTGGGGCAGAGCACGGTAGGTGTCTGCAGTGGGAGACGGGGGCTGGGGTGGGCAGGGGGCAGTTGTGTCTCAGAGCACGATGTCCAGATCACGGGCGTGCGCAGGTGTTGGTAGGAGGGCTGCTTGGTGGAGGGTGTCAGAGCTTCGTCATGGTGAAGAGGATGTCATGCATGGGATGGCCTGGAGTGGGGTTTTGAGGCCCCAGCAGGATGAAGAGGGGTCTCCATATGTATAGTGGGTTGAAATGTAGACCCCAAATGGATATACTCAAGTCTCAATTCCTGGCACCAAATTCTGTATTCATTTCCCAGGGCTGCTGCAACAAATTACTGCTAACTTGGTGACCTAATAAATAAGAAAAATTTTTAATGGTTCTGGATACTTGAAGGCTGAAATCAAAGTATGGTTAGGGTTGTTTCCTTCTTGGGGCTCTGAGTGAAAACCCACCCAACCCATCTCTCCTACCTTTGGGTGGCTGTGGACATCCCTTAGCATTCCTTGGCTTGTAGCTACATCACTCCAATATCTGACTCCATTCTCCATATCACACTCTCCCCTCTGTGTCTTTGTGTCATTCCCTTTTTTGTTTCTTATAAAGAAATCTTGTCATTGGATTTAGGACCTCCCCTAATCCAGAATGATCTCCAGAGCCTTGCCGTAGTTACATCTGCAAAGAGTCCTATTCCAAATAGGGTCGCATCCTGAGGTTTTGGGTGGATGTGTCTTTTGGTGGGGTACTATTCAACTTTCTATAACATGGCAGGGGGTGGCTTATCTTGGGGAGTCAGAGATCAAGAGGAGGGAGAAGGGCATCCCCATGGTGGGGCAGCTGCATGGGACCAGGGGGCAGAAGGGAGCAAAACTCCTGCAGCATAGGAGAGAATCCAAGTAGGAGGTGATCTTGCCTGGGAATCAGATCTGCAGTGGGGTGAAGAGGCCATCTGCTTGGGGCAGGAGAGAGGGGAACATGAGAGATTGGTTGTGTATGCTGGGCTGATCAGATAGGTATGTAACTATATCAAGGGTAATGGAAGCCAAGTTTCTTCTTGTCAGGGAAGTTAAAAATAGGGAAAAGGAGAATATATTGAAATTGATGGTGTCGGTGAGACCTCGCGATTTTGTATTGGTGATGCATGGGGAGGTAATGTGTGTAGGTGTATGTGTGTGTGGATAGCCTCTAGTCCTGCCCTTCGAAGGGGCCCGGGATCAGGGCCCTGCAACTGAAGCCATATCTTAGTTTCTAATGGTCTAAGACAAGTAATAGAAGAAAGAACCTCTTGGGGAAAAAAAGGCTAATTTCAGTTTGGGTAGAGGACGTACAATAGGAGCCTGGAGCATCTTCTGCCAGAAAGTGTGGAAGCATTCAGGGAACGATGGGAATATGTGAACAGGACACAGAAGTCGTCTTCAAGTTGTGTCCAGAGGCCAGCTTGGGAATAAGCTGAGCATCAAGCTGTTATACCCTATTAAATACAGTATCCTCAGTCCAGAGTACTCTCAGTACGTGAACGAGTACATTAAAGGTCTAATGAATGGGGTAGTTAGATATTTGCAAATATACCCACACAAAATACTTCCTGATGACAAAGGGAGAAGGAATAACTTCTGCATGGGGGACCTGGTGGTTGTTCCCTTACATGATCAAAGCGAACATGGTCTTCCAATGGCATCCGTCAAAGGTTTCACCAGATAGATCGGGAAGAGAAATACCATGGTATCCTTGCTATAGACAGTAACCGGAATCTAATCATGAGGAAGCTTCACCAACCCATTGTGAGGCACATTCTCCTGAATGGACTATGGTTTTCAAAAATGTCAACAGTGTGAAAGTCAAAGAAAGACTAGGGAACTGGTCTTGTCTGGAATGGAAAACTCATTGCCGGTTGTGATTCTGAAATGGACCCACTGTTTTGACACTTGGGTCTGAACATCAGATGGTGTTAACCCCCTCAACATAGGAATTGCCTGGGACATTCCTGGAGCAGAGTAAGCCCTCATTAATTTCAGCCATGATGATCATAAGGAAAGGACTGAAGAATCACATGGAAAGTCTATCTGGCATCTGTCTACTTAATATCCTTGGATTCTGGAAGACAAATGTTCTGGATTTATATGGAGCAAATCATCTACTCCAAGTCTAATCAAGTTAAACTGAGAAGTAAATTTAAGTTATATCCTTCTTAGTCAACAGAGAAATGAAAAGTACTTTGTCAGGTAACTTAGTACTTGGGAATTGTAAAATTAAATTGTTTTCATGAAAATGAAAAAGTCAGTCTTCTTCCAATAACCAGAGAAGAGGAACAGATATGAGAAAGGGAGCGTGAATTGTCCCAGCACTGGAGTATTGGGAGTAATTCATTGAACTATAGACTTGGAAGAGTTTTTGGTAAGCCTGCCAAGGATCCTTTTATAAAGCCTTTTATAAATCCCTTTTTTTGGTAAGCATGCCAAGGATCCTTTTATAAAGCCTTTTATAAATCCCTTTTGGAAGAAGGGATCTCTCATTCCAGTTTTCAAGGGGAAAATAAACCCCAATGTAGTTTCAGTATTTCCAGGTAGATCTTCGCCTGTGTTTTCCAAAGTCTGGAGTTCACGGCATGTCATTATATATATACATACATATATATATATACATATATATATATACATGTCATATATATATACATACATACACACACACACATACATACACACACACACACATATATATATATATATATATATATATATATATATTCGTTACGATGGCAACATTCCTGTTGTAACATAGAGCTTGTTAAAGATGAACGCGGGTGTTCATTTTTTCATAAAACTGACAAAATTTCTTAATAGTCAGAAAACTCTGGGCATTTTATATCATTTACAGTATATCCTAATATTTTAAAACCCAAATATTCAACTGTCTTCAACAACCTGAGAACAAAAATAAATTTTTTTTTTTTTTTTTTTTTTGTCAGAGAGAGAACGAGAGCGAGCACAGGCAGACAGAGTGGCAGGCAGAGGCAGAGGGAGAAGCAGGCTCCCCATAGAACAAGGAGCCCGATGTGGGACTCGATCCCAGGACGCTGGGATCATGACCTGAGCCGAAGGCAGCGGCTTAACCAACTGAGCCACCCAGGCGTCCCCAAAAATAAATATTTTAACAAGAAAAAAAGTGTGAAGTGTGCCATGACAGGCTGTGACTTAATAAAGAAAGACAAGGAATGGTCTCTATAGACCAAGAGAAAAATGGGGCCTCAGATATATTTGTACTAAAGGAATGTCATGAGTATAAAAAGCAGCTTGTCAAGCCCCACTCCCCAAAAAAAATAAAGAACAACCCACCACTCTTTACTTATGTGATTGCAAAACTAATGCTTCTTAGTGAAATAAAGAAAACATAAATTGGTTTTACTTGTCTCCATTTAATATTTAATAACTTTATTTTTATAATTGTATTTGCCTGAGGGTTTTAACTTCAAGTTCAGTAGGGTGATTACAATGGTTTTAATTGAAGCAAATGCCAAAAACTAGAAGTGAATGAAAATAAAATAGTGAGAAATACCTAATAGGCAGGAACCTTAGTACACCAACTCAGGGGTGCAAGAAATGGAAATTCTCTCTCTAGGTTAAACCTAATTTCACTTTGAGCCTCTGATCCCCAGATGTTAATTTAACTCACTTTAGGGATGTGTCCCTTTTCCCAAGGGTGGCACCTGAGTTTTAGGGGGTAATGTAGGGTTAGGGTATCAGAAGGGTGGAGGCTGGGAGGGGCTTGCTCCCCCTGGGCATTATGCAGCCATGTTCTCTGCTGGCATCCATCCACACTGACGTGGACGGAGATGGTTTTTTTGTTTTTTTTTTAAACATTTAATCCTTCATTCTTTCCTATCTTGAGGCTTCTTCAGTTTTGACTTGCCCTCAAGAATTTTCAGGCCTTTTTTGATCCCATGGAGAACCTTCTGTTCCTTCTACAGCAGGTTGATCCATGAGATACTGTACCGGGTTCTTTGAGACCTTCTTTGTCTAAACGTACCTGACTGGTACTTTCCTCCTATTTCCTGCCCCCTTCCCAGGACTAAAAGAGGACTTTAGCTCTTTTAGTCTTGGCAATTAGTTGGGTTCTCCAACACCCAAATCTCACTAGTATTTCTCAGAAGTCCACAGAGGTTAAACAGCCTTGCTTCTCCTCCAATGTCCTGTCCTTCCCTGTCGGGGAGACATCCAGCGTGGGAGTCCGATGGCCTGTCTTTGGCTATTGTGTATACTCTGAAAACTATTGCTTATCGAGGTTTGTCCCTTTCTTCCTGAGGTCTGTGGTGTTAAAACAGGTTGACTCCCTTTGTCTTTTTCTGTTTCAGCCTTCTGCTGGGTTATGCCTTCTCTGAATCAACACATTAAAATGCTTTAACTGATTAAAGGGGGCCAGGGTCGAGGAGTGTAATCTAATATTACAAAATCTTTTTCTGCCATAAATACAAGTATGGTTTATATTGTAATGGTGTTGTTATAGGGGCTGAAACATAGCCTCTCCTCCATAGTTACTGTCAGCCCTCTTGTCTTTGGAAACAGCAGAAGAGGAGTCAATATAGGTAGAATAATGAGCTAAAATCATGATTGGGTAGACTTAAGAATTCCTATTGATTGACTGCCTGGGCTATTACAATATCTGTCTGAAATAGACTTATGTCTCTGGTTAAAGTGTCAGTTCATTTTCAGGGTCCAAACTCAACTGCAAACGGTCAGACTTCATTGTATTAGTTGGTTACCAAGTGATTGCTGAGCCCCCAAGAGAGATGGGTGTTGAGTAGCAAATACAAGTCCCATGTTCAAGTTCTGACTCTGTCATTAATTAGTTCTGAAATTCTCTGTTTAGCAATTGCCTTCTTCATGTCTCATTTAAAAATATACAATGGGGGGGGCGCCTGGGTGGCTCAGTGGGTTAAGCCGCTGCCTTCGGCTCAGGTCATGATCTCGGGGTCCTGGGATTGAGTCCCGCATCGGGCTCTCTGCTCAGCAGGGAGCCTGCTTCCCTCTCTCTCTCTGCCTGCCTCTCCATCTACTTGTGATCTCTCTCTGTCAAATAAATAAATAAAATCTTTAAAAAAAATATATATATATACAATAGGGGCACCTGGCGGGCTCTGTTGATTAAGCATCTACCTTCAGCTCAGGTCATGATCTTAAGGTCCTGGGATCCAGCCCCACATTGGGCTCCCTGCTCGGCGGGAAGCCTGCCTCTTCCTGTGCCTCTGCCCCTCAACTCCTCCCATGCTCTCTCTCTCCCTCTCAAAAAATAAATAAATAAATAAATAAAATAAAAAATTTATATAAAATATATATGCTTATTATTTATATATAAATATATTATTATATACTATATATTTATATGTTACATATAAATATATATATATATAAAATAAAGAAGTGGATGAATTATTCAGATTTCTATTCCAGTTTTATTTCAAATCAGATATATACCCCATTGGTGTGGGTTTGGGCTAGAAGAAAAGATGAAGGAAAGTTCTAGACCCTGAAAATGTAGAGAATTCAGGTCCTGGAGGATATCTTGAAGTTCCAAGAAGCCCAATGCAGAAAAAAGTTGGGAGATGAAATGAAATGCTCCTTTGGCAAATAAACTTTCCTTACTTAGCATTTTCCTTCAAGCTGGTCATGCCCACGTTTTTTACATCGGCCAGGTCGCACTCTCTGACTCCGTTTATATTTCTGATCTGAAGCTCGGTGCAGGAAACACCGTGCCGTATTCGGGTATGTATTATGGGGAGAGCTCATATGGATTACGGGAAACCCACACAGAAACTCTGGTCCCCAAGGATTCGTGTTCGTACTGTAGGGCACTTTTCATTTTCACAGGTTGGTTTAATGGAAATTACTTAGGCATTTTAAACGATGGCCTTAAAACGTGGGAGTGTGGCAAAAGCGAGCACTTGACCTCTCCCCATAAAATTGAATTGCTCTTTACGTTTAAAGTTTTGACAGAGGGAAAGAGACGCTGAGAGAGGATGCCCTTATTTGGTAACGAGCACCCATTAAAAGGACAGCATGTTACATTTCATCTTCGTACTCCACGTCGCTGTCTTAAGGATCTGCGAGCAGAGTGCTGGGAGACCTCTAGAGTTAAGAGCCTGGAGACAAGTAGTTCGGCTATTTCCAGGGGCAGCAGATAGATAGTGTGTGTAGTCTGCGTGGTGAGGCTTAATTAGCTCCCATTGAATCCAAATGTACTGAGCAGCACTGTGTGTCTGGCACTGTGCTGTGTGCCCCGATGGTGTGAGGGAGAAAGAGCCATCGCAGCATTGAGATGAGACGGAACGTGGGGCGTTTGGTCTCATGTCCAACACAACGGCGGGTCAGCGGTGCCTTCTCAGAGCTTGCTGTCAGCCCCTCGTCGCAGGGAGGCAGAGTGACATGAAATGAGCACTATATTTAGACTCCGATTCCTGGTTCTTTGAATCCTACCTCCACGGACTATCCCTTGAACCTGCTCAATGGAGTTGGTGACTGTCCCACCTGCCATTCTGAGTCGTTTGAATGGCAGATGAGATGTGAAGTAACAGACCACTTTCTTGCAAACCAGAAAAAGCTATTCTGTGGTAAAGACTCATCACATGGGCTGAATGGTGTCCCCTCTAAATTCATATGTTGAAGTTTTTTTTTTTTAAGATTTTATTTATTTATTTGACAGAGATCACAAGTAGGCAGAGAGGCAGGCAGAGAGAGAGGAGGAAGCAGGCTTCCCGCTGAGCAGAGAGCCCAATGCGGGGCTCGATCCCAGGACCCTGAGATCATGACCTGAGCCGAAGGCGGAGGCTTTAACCCACTGAGCCACCCAGGCGCCCCCATGTGTTGACGTTTTAATGCCCACATTTCCCTGGCATGGGACTGGTTTAGAGATACGGTCGGCCCCCCTGCCATTAACTGAGGTGTAATACTGAATCAATGTCAGGTGTATAGCATAATGATATTTGTAGAGATCGCAAAATGACCACCACTCTGTCTAGTTAACACCCATCAACACACATAAATCCAAACGTGTGTGTGTATGTGTGATGAGAACTTTTAAGATCTACTCTTTCAAATATGCAATTCAGTACTACCAACTGTAGTCACCATGCCGCGCGTGGCACACCGGTGACTTTATTTTGTAACTGGAAGTTTCTACCTTTAAGGAGATAATTCAGTTTAAAAGAGGTCCTGAGAGTGAGCCCTAACCCAGGATGACAGGTGTCGTCATGAGAAGAGGACATTTGGACGTAGATGTACACAGAGGACGTGTACAAGTCGAGGAGAGGGGCCTCGGAAGAAACCAGCCTGGATGGGACCTCGATCTTGGGCTGTCAGCTGCCGGAACCACGAGAAAATACCCTCCTGTTGCTTGTAGCTCCTAGCCTGTGTAGTATTTTGCTATCACAGCTCCCGTCAATGCCTTCCAGGGCTGTGATTCCGCACGGGCGGTGCTTGAGATCCAGCAGACCCAAGTTATTTGCTGTGTCTGACCTTGAAGAGTTCCTTATCCTACAGGGCGTGGTGAAACAGACGCGTGTACAAGAAACAGCTTACAGCTGAGCGTCCAGACTACTAATCAGTATCCTTGGGGCACCTGGGGGACGCAGTGGGCTAAGCGTCTGCCTTCAGCTCAGGTCATGATCCCAGAGTCCTGGGATCGAGCCCCATGTCGGGCTCCCTGCTCAGTGGGGAGCCTGCTTCTCCCTCTGCCTGCTGCTCCCTGCTCCCCCAACTTGTGTGTGTTCTCTCTCTCTCAAATAAATAAATAAAATCTTTAAAAAAAAAAAATCAGTACTCTTGGTGCCACTAATATTTAGGAACCTCCTATTGTGTGTTTCCAGTTTCTAACTTAGCACTGTTCACCAACCTGTTTCTTTAGCCCACAGTAAAGTTTTGGTTTCATCTTTCGATGTTATGCTTTGTGCTCTTAAGAAGAGGAAAATACATACTAGGCTGCATGAACTAAGCCAGGTGTCTTAAATATGCTATTTATTTTTTTTTTAAGATTTTATTTATTTATTTGACAGACAGAGACCACAAGCAGGCAGAGAGGCAAGCAGAGAGAGAGAGGGGGAAGCAGGCTCCGCGCTGAGCAGAGAGTGCCATGCGCTACTCGATCCCAGGACCCTGAGATCATGACCTGAACGAAAGGCAGAGGCTTAACCCACTGAGCCACCGAAGCACCCTTAACTATGCTATTTAAATGCTTAATCCTCACACTATCATTGAACTTAGGATTCCATCGTCGAGGTGAGAAAGCAGGGTCGAGGAGGTGAAACTCAGTGGTGGAACTGCTCTTCTGATCCCCTTCTGTCTAAAAGGAAACCCTGGTTCTTTCCATCAGAGAGCTGCTTTTGTTGTAATTGTAATTTTGCGACCGGGATGTATAGTCCACTAAGCGATACGCAAAACAAGAGGCATAGAGAAAGTCATTTACTTTTTTATAAAGACTTTATTTACTTATTTATTTGAGAGAGAGGGAGAGATCTACGGGCGAGGGGATGAGCAGGAGGACACGGAGAATCTCACGCAGGCTCCCCACCGAGAGCAGAGCCCAGCACGGGGGCTCAGTCCCAGGATCCTGAGATCACAGCCTGAGCTGAAGCCGGGGGTTAGCAGCTCAACCGACTAAGCCATCCAGGCACCCCAAAAAGGTCATTGAAAGGGTGTCATTCTTACATCTCTCTTCTTTCCCCTTTGCTCTTTTAGAGTCTCCTCGCTGTGAAATCACCAAGGCTGGGCCTCTTTTATTCTCGGTGCCGTTTCGTAGAATTGCCATGAACTCCACCCAGGTGCTTGGTCACGGTCCCCTGCTGTTTGGGTCAAGCCGTGTTGCCTTTGGAAGTTGTGTGATTTAAGCTTCCTGCTTGGTCTGCCATCTTCTCCCGAAACACACCCTGGGTTCCCAAATCTGTGCTCCATGCCTGCCTGTCCCATGCGACACAAGCTTCCATCAGCTATCTCAGATACCCCCTCCTCCATGAAGCCCTCCGTAGCTCTCCACGCAATCTCTCTGAGGTTTCATGGCATTACTGCTTCTAGCAGTTCAAGCATGAATTTTATGCTGCCCTTTATTCAAGGGATGCATCTTTAAATGTGTGTGTTTGATTAATGTAATAATATCATTCTTAAATATTTCTTCAATTTTCACAGTGTACTAAATATTGTGATTTAAAACGGATCATAGGAATTATAATGTCGGGTTTTTTTTTCCCTCCAGAATATGCACACTCCCTTCAAGACTCCGCTCTACTTTCTGCCAACTTCATATCCATGTGCCCCTTATTGAGCTTTACTGATTATAAATATCTTACCTTAGGCCCTGGATGGTGGATTGTGATGACCATGTTTTGCTATTCTCCTAATATCTCATGTATAGTTAGTGTTTAATAAGTATTAACATTTGCACCAAAATAGGAAAAACAGGACGAGCCTTGGGAAAAAACAACCACCCATAAAAACTACACAGTTAACCAGGCATTGAACTATGGTCAGCTCAGCTGAACTGTCACGAGCTTGCTTACAGCAGCTGGTAGATTTATGGTGGTGACACTAGGAGACACGGCTGTATTTTATTCCATGGGGGGAAGGACAGAGAAGGTTAGCCAGTGCCACAGAGGCAGTGCTCCCAGACCTGTTTCCCTCCTTTTCTTCTCGTGTGCTGATGTTTCATTTTGGCAAATACAAAGAGAGAGCTAGCATACTGGCCTCTCATTTGCCCTGATAAACAGAATTAGTGCATTGGCCTTGCCATTAGAGCCTCCACGGGGTGCCCCCCACTCAGTTTGAGGGAGTAGCATTGCGCTGAGCTATAGCTGAAATGGAAACCCTCAGCAGTGGGCGAACCCATTGGCATCTTTCTCCGTCCTCATGCACCCGTGAGATCCCTTCTAGGAAGAGCAGACTCCCAGGGTCAAGACCACAATGTTGGAATCAGATCTGTCCTTGGTTTCCTTGGGTGATATAAGGCTAAATAAGGAGAAATAATTTAAATGGAAGAAAGCTATGTACTCTCAGTGCCATCTTAAAAATGAGTATCTATAGGAACAAAGGAGGTTCTGGGTGATTTCTCTCCTCTGGATTGTTTAGATTATCCACACCCCTCCCTGGCTTACCTGAACACAGACAGGAAGTAACACAAGGGATCCTGGAAGAATAATGTGTGTCTGCTGTCACTGAACTGAGTCTCCCCCAAATCCATATGGTAAAGCCCTGACCCACCCCCATGAACATGTGACCGTATCTGGAGGTAGGGTCTTTAGGACGTAACTTGGGCTAAATTAGTTCATAAAGTTTGACCCTAATTTGATGGGAATGCGGCCCTAAAGGAAAAGAAAGCTCTCTCAATTACCCCACTCCCCTGTGAGGACACAGCTAGAAGGAAAGTCTGAAGGAACCAGGCAAAGGGCTCTCATTTGGAGTCAAATCAGCTGGCATCTTTTTTTTTTTTTTTAAGATTTTATTTATTTATTTGACAGAGAGAGAGAGGGAACACAAGCAGGAAGAGAGAGAGGGAGATTCAGGCACCCCGCTGAGCAGGCAGCCCGTGCTTGATCCCAGGACCCCGGGATCATGACCCGAGCTGAAGGCAGATGCCCAAAGACTGAGCCACCCAGGCGCCCCCAGCTGGCATCTTGATCTTGGACTTCCCAGCCTCCACGACAGGGAGAAATAATTTTTTTTTTTAATTTTTCAAGCCACTCAGTCTGTGGTATTTTGTCATGGTTGCCTGAGCTGACTAATACAACGTCCTTCCAGAAAAAGAACAATGCCCATGTGTTGAGGGTGTTAATTTCTCCATAATAACAGATGTTCTGGAATATTCAAACCATTCTGCAATTGTTTTAGAAGTAAGGACTGGATCATTTTTTTTTTTCCCCTGAGTTGTGAAACCCCCATATTGGGCTTTTCTTATCTGTATAACAATAGTAGGATGGATTGCTCATAGCAGACGGTGTACATTTCATGTAGTTTTTTGTAAAATTTCTTAGAAATATTTGTTGTCACAGTTCCCTGGCCAAACTGAGTGTGTGGATTCATCCCGGGCCTCTGCTTCTACTCAGTCACTAAATGTGATTTGATTTTGCTCTCTATATGTTTCTTGAATCTCTTCCTTATTCCCCATGTCTTTATTTATGTCTATAGCATCTCTCACGTGAGTTACTGTTAGGACCTGCAGAATCTCCTTTGGCCATATGTCTGCCTGTCAGTGACTTTCAGTTGCCCACAGAAATAAGACCTTCTGCTGTCTCTCCTGTACCACCCCTTGCCTCTCCTGTACCATCCCTTGCTATATTTTCAGATCCATTCCTACTCATTGCTCTCATGTATATCTCCAGTACTGCTATTCAAGTTGGAGTACGTGATCACAACCTGCTGTTTTATTTCTGGGTCTTTGATGAGGCCTTTTATGGATCCTAAATTGTCTTCAACCCTGTATACCCTCATCCATTTTTCTTGATGGTTTAAATAACATGGTCAGGGTAAACTGACATAATTTATAATTTATTTTAGACTTTTTAAACTGGGACATGTTTGAGAGTGACAGGAGGCATAGGTTAATTGTTTAGAACCCCAGGCATAAACTGAAATTATCATGGGTAAATAGGAGGAATGACTATCTTATTTCTAGTTAAAACTCTACAGTCTGTCTCCTTTAGGAATCCCTCAGTAACATGCCATAATTTGCTTTGTGTTTCCATGTGATGCTGTACATGCCTTTAGTATAATGTGCTAAAACTATTTTGTTACATTCTGACTCCTCCTGATTTGAAAGTGGAAAGGTGGGAGGAATTGGGTCTTTCTTATTTTAGGGGGCTAGCACTTAGCCCAAGATCCTAGAGACCAGAGACTGTAAAGAGGTAAACCCCCATATATGATGCTGCTTTTCTTGTTTTAAAAACAAAAACAAAAAGCAAAAACACTCATGGAAATTTCAAGCAACAGCTGAGCATGGGACACTGCAGAACTCTGGTGTATTTCCCATTCTGAGGAGACTGAAGGTAATGTTCAGGGTCCCCGACACTAAAGCCCTAGGAGAAATTCCAGGTTATTAGTTGAGACCTTAAAAGAGTTGCACAAGAGGAAGAGAAATGAAAAGAACATAAACAGTCTTAGCCCTGGGCAAATAGATCAACTTAAATTCAGATTCAAGGGACGCCTGGGTGGCTCAGTTGGTTAAGCCGCTGCCTTCGGCTCAGGTCATGATCCCGGCATCCTGGGATCGAGTCCCATGTCGGGCTCCTTGTTCTGTGGGGAGCCTGCTTCTCCCTCTGCCTCTGCCTGCCACTCTGTCTGCCTGTGCTTGCTCTCTCTCTCTCTCTCTCTGACAAATAAATAAATAAAATCTTTAAAAAAAAAATTCAGATTCAAGTTAGGAAAACACCTGATCAAATGAAAAGTGATCTAGTTTCCCTGATTGCCAGGAGCAAAATTCGATCCACACGTAGGAGAATACTCTCTGAGCCTCAAATGTTCTCTTTAATTTTTATAGACAATGTCCAGCATATAATAAAAAATAATGGGGCACACCAGAGGACTGGATAAACTGAAAAAAATGAGATGAAGTGGCAATAAATAAAAACCAAGTCCTGCGGATATTGCAGTTTTCATACAATGGACTTGAAAATATTCAAGAAATTATGTACTAAACTAAAGGATAATTGCAGCAAATGGAAAAAGTATAAAAAAATTACTGAAGTCAAGGTGTGGATATGGGGATTTAACAACAGATTAGACATAGTTCAAGAGAACACTGGATCTGTGGATCTATTTCTAGTTTTTTCAAACAATTTTTCTTAAAGCAAGTCAGAAGAAATTATTAATACTAGGCATGAAGAGAGAAAAGGGATGAAAATATGGAAAATGATAGATACATGGAAAACAGTGAATTAACCTAACATATATGTAATTGAAATCTGAGGAGAGAGGAAATGGTTTATTTTAAAAAAAAATAGAAGTTATAGAATTAGACAAAGTGGATCAAACATGTCAAGCCAAAGATTCGAAAAGCCTCATGAAAGCAATGTATTAGAAAAAAGTAAACATAGGGGCGCCTGGGTGGCTCAGTGGGTTAAGCCGCTGCCTTCGGCTCAGGTCATGATCCCAGGTCCTGGGTTCAAGCCCCACATCGGGCTTTCTCCTCAGCGGGGAGCCTGCTTCCTCCTCTCTCTCTGCCTGCCTCTCTGCCTACTTGTGATTTCTCTCTGTCAAATAAATAAATAAAATCTTTGGAAAAAAAAGAAAAAAGTAAACACAACCTAGGCATACCTTAAAGAAATGTGAAAAATTAAAGACAAGAAGGGAATCTTGGAAGTGTTCACAGAGGACTTCTGGTTCCAGCCATAAATGAGTACCTTGAATCAAACCAATGCTTTTGCCAAGCACAACTACAAAAGCTAGACAAAGTACATTCTGGAAAAGTTCAAGGTCGTTGGAGGGCAACTAATGCAGGACTTAAGGTGCTGCAATCCCTGATGGAAGGAGTGTGCATCCGGCTTTGCTTCAAAGTCACACTGACCTCTTTCTCAAGGGCATTTGCCAGGTCATAGTAATTGGGAACTCTTGTTTCTCAGTGGGAAACAGTAGTCTCACTGGCCTGAGAAGACAGAAGGTATAACTTGACACTGCCAAAATTGTTAGGATGTGAAGGTCAAAATCCTAGACAGGGAAAAACTGTTGAGAAATGAGTTCTTTTAAATTTTGCATTGGAGTCCTTAACTGATGGGTGAGTTATACATGTACAGAGTATTCTGAACTCCATGCTGAAAGCAGTGGCAGAGATTTGGGCTGATGTGACTGATAGAGAAATAAAAATTGGAGTTCAGATTGTGCTGGTGGATGGACTCTGGTAACTGCCCAAAATTTTAGTTGACACTTCAGAAAAGGCTACTTCTAGGAGTAAGGGTCACACCAAAAGACAAGGGAAACCTGTGATGTAGAGCAGCCCTAATAAAACATCATATAAATGTCTCACGGGGTCAAGGTGGTACATGTATATGCTCTCCGCCTCTCTTTGGATGAAGAGGCGGTTCAGAGATTCTATGAATAAATTAAAAATGAAGGGATAGGAAATAACATGAACAAATGACTGAAAACCAAGGAAAAAAAAATGACAGTAGAAACCGACCCCAAAGTGATTCAGATAATAATACAGCTATCAGACAGCATTGTTAAAATAATTATGACTATTTGGGAAAATTGGAGGAAATTGGAAAATTTAAACAGAGATTTGAAATCTCTAAAGGAAAGAATCACATTGAATATTGGCATTAAAAAATCAGTGTCTGAAATTTAGAATTTGTTAATTGTTTCCATGGATTAGACAAAGCAAACCAGGATTCATGAGCAGGAAGACTGGACAATAGAAAATGACCATACTGATGCGAAGAAGAAAAATGGAAAATACGGAAAAAATGTGAAGAGCCATATGAAACTGAATAAACTCTGAACAGGAATTTTCAAGACTATGTAAAGTCTTCAAAAAACAGTTTCAAGGGACACCTGGGTGGCTCAGTCGGTTAAGCGGTTGCCTTCAGCTCAGGTCACAATCCCAGCATCCTGGGATCGAGTCCTGCATTGGGCTCCTTGCTCCGCGGGGAGCCTGCTTCTCCCTCTGACTCTGCCTGCCACTCTGCCTGCCTGTACTCTATCTCTCTGACAAATAAATAAAATTTAAAAAACAAACAAACAAACAAAAAAAAAACAAAAAAACACAGTTTCAAGATCCTTCATGAATTCCAAACAGGAGGATTTATACTGAGGCCAAACTATCCTGAGGCACATAATAATCAAATTAATAAAAGATTATAAAAATCTAAAAAGACAGAAAGGAAACAGAAGAGTAAAAAAATTATTTTAAAAGGAGCAACCGTAATACTGATGGATCACTTTTCAACAGAAATGATGGGAGTCAGATGATAGCAGGCGATACTTAAATTGGTCAAAGAAATTATGTGCCAATCGTGAATTTGGTACTTAGTGAAAATATTCATCAAATAGGAGAGCAGACTGAAAACTCTTCCACTGAGATGAAAGTTTAGAATTTTTCACCATCACAAATGCATCATAAAAATTCTCAATTTCTTTTATAAAGAAGGATGTGAGGATATCTTCCCCAGGAGGAAGGACAGAAATGCATAAAGAAAAGTAAACTATCAAATAATGGAACAGTAAATGATATAAGTAATAGAAATCCTTGGTCAATTCAAAAGAAACCAAGAAGTGCAAATAATGGAATAATAGACAAATATATATTTTTTATTATTTTTAGAGGCAGGGTAGCGGCAGAGGGAGAGAGAATCTGAAGCAGGCTCCACACCCAGTGCAGAGCCCAACATGTGGCTTGGTCTCACAACCCTGAGATCATGACCTGAGCTGATATCAAGAGTTGGACACTAAGCCACACAGGCACCCCAATAATAGGCAAATATAAACAAATGACAAAAATGATAGATTTAAACCAAATGTATTAGCAATTAAAAGTAACTGGATTTAATTCTGCATTGATAAGACAAAATTATCAGACTAGGATAAAACAATAAAACTTGTTATATACCATGTACATGGAAAATTTAATCCTATTTTAGTCTGTTTTTTTTTTAGTCTTGAGGCTCTTTTAAATCATGTGCTTTATTTTCCAAAATGAAATCACTCAGAAAAAGGTCACTCATTCATTAAGTATAAATATCTAATCATATTAAATAGATACAGTACTTTTGTTATGCTTTTAACTCTAGTGAAGTTCTTTTTTTTTATATATATATATATATTTTTAAAGATTTTATTTATTTGTCAGAGAGAGAGAGGGAGAGAGAGCGAGCACAGGCAGACAGAGTGGCAGGCAGAGGCAGAGGGAGAAGCAGGCTCCCCACAGAACAAGGAGCCCGATGTGGGACTCGATCCCAGGACGCCGGGATCATGACCTGAGCCCAAGGCAGCTGCTTAACCAACTGAGCCACCCAGGCGTCCCAACTAGTGAAGTTCTTATTACTGAAGCAATATCAGGTCAAAGCAGGGCTTTTTTGATATTTGTTAAAGCTAATTATGAAATACACATAATCATTTCATTTTATAGCTGTATTTTGATTTTCCCATAAATAGACCAAATTATCAGTCAACATTGGTGCTATAATAAATAAGAAATTCCTTGATAGACACTAGTTCTGATAGCTCTTATTCCATTCTTTTCTATACCCTTGGCTTCATCTCCTGGGATGTTCTTCCCTTTCTCCCACCTTCTTTGACCATATCTGCAGGAAACGCTAGAGAATATGTCCTCTTGGGTGTGGAGCAGATTTGTCAGTGTAAGATCTCATGGGAAAATCTGGGGCCACAAAAATTGTTTTAATCTTTTTCCTTAATACAGTTTGGTGCTACCTATCCCGGACAATCTGTCAAACTTTTACTGGCTTCCAAACAGCTTCCAGAATTTTTTTTTTCTTTTTTGAGACATACTTTCTGTAGATTTATTTTGAGTTTACTGGCTTCCTTGGTGACCCACACACATATTCTCTGTATTCTGAGCATATTTGCCTTAACTAAAAGATTTTCTATGGGCTATGCTTAAACACCTCCCATGTTTAAGCAAGTAGGTGATGACCATACCCAAGACTTGAGATACACAAGAGATATACCTTGAGATACACAATGTACTATTGCTCAAGTATTTGTCAGTATTTTCTTTTACTAGTTATAGATGAAAAAAAAATAATTTCATCTTTCAACTCTGTTAGAACTGGAGTTTCTGGATTCTCTATAGTCTCTATAGTTTCTTCCAACTTCTTTTGAGGTCCTTTTTCATGTTACTATCTTGTCAATGTCAACGAATAATAAAATCCTGGCACCCTAGCAAAAATCTTTGCTTTGCAATCTCTTTGCCTGAAGCCATGAGTTTAATGGATTGTCGAGCTGACTTCTACGCTATCACAGAAGATATTTTAAATCAATACCAAGTTACAAGTATTCCTCATACTCGAATAATATTTTTCTCACGATCTACCCACCTGGCTTCAAGACCAGTAACTCATACTTTATATATGGTTAAGTCATCACTGGACTTCTGGTACCAATTTGTCTGGTCCAGATTTTTATATTTTTTGTTTTTGCTTCAATAGCAATGACCCTATGATCCCATTACTTTAGAATAACAAACGTTTATTTCTTGCTCTCATTTCATTTTGTCAGCCGGCAGATCCATAGCCACTGGTCTGCTTTGCATGTCTTTACATTCTGACATGCATACGGAGGGAACAACCTGTATATTTTCTTTCTCCATTTCAGCTCTGTTATATACATTCTTTCTACACTTCTTATGATGGGGAGAAAGAACAACAGGGCTTTCAGAAGCAGCCAATGTGTCTTCCAGCTTTTGCTTAGATGTAGCTCACATTTTGTCATCTCTCATACCTTTGGCCAAAGCCAATCACCTGAAGAAGTCTTATAATGGTACAGGGAAGTGTAACCCGTGTACAGGGCACTGCAGTTTTTTTTTTTTTTTTTAAGATTTTTTTTTTTTTTTAATTTGACAGATCACAAGTAGGCAGAGAGGCAGGCAGAGAGAGAGAGGAGGAGGAGGCAGGCTCCCTGCAGAGCAGAGAGCCCGATGCGGGACTCGATCCCAGGACCCTGAGATCATGACCCAAGCCGAAGGCAGAGGCTTTAATCACTGAGCCACCCAGGTGCCCCCAGGGCACTGCAGTTTTTATAGTAATGGATGGGGATGTAATATTCTTTTGTAGTGAAGAATGGAGCAAATAATAAAGGACAAAATATACCAAAGACACAAAGGCCAATTGTTTTTAAGAAGCTTGACCAATCTGGTGGGATAATTCTCTTGAGATGTCCATATGCCTGTATTTCCTGCCAAACAGACTACCTACAAGACTAGAATCCTGGTTAAAATAAGAAGAGGCATGCCACCGAGCCTTCTTCCTTGGAAGGCAGTTAAATTATCATGACATGCATTGTTAGAGTCATTACCATGGTGTTAGTTCTATTTACATTTTATATTTATTAAGCACCTACCATGTGCCAAGCACAGTGGTAACCCTTTTCCTGACTTGACTTATTTAAACCTCATGAAAGCCCTGAGATGTAACTATTTCTCTTCCAGCTTATAAATGGGAATATTAAAGGACGTAATAGTTCATTTTTCTAAGGTCACAGATGCTGGCTCTTACCCAATATATTTTCTGTCTCATGTAATGCAGAAATTCCGTGTACATGATCATCCATCCTCTCCTTGGACATTGCAGGAAAGACAACTTACCACTTCCTGAAGCACTCCATTCTAATGTAGGACAGCTCAGATTACTAGAAAAAAAATTAATGGATCTTTAATCGGTGCCTTCTAATATGTTTTTTTTATTCCAGTTGGTCCCAGTTTCAACTCATTGGTCTCAACATACAGGAAATAATCCAGTGACTCTTCCTTTAAGGAGTAGAAACATCTTTTAAGTTGTATCTGTTCCGTTCTAAAAGTAGTTTCTTGAGCAATTCCTTATATTACATGGAGTACAGATTTTTACCATCATGGTTAGCTTTCTCTTGGACTGTCCAAATCTTTTAAGACTGGCAAAAGAGGGGGCACCTGGGTGGCTCAGTGGGTTAAGCATCTGCCTTCGGCTCAGGTCATGATCCCAGGGTCCTGGGATCGAGCCCCTCATCGGGCTCTCCGCTCGGCGGGGAGCCTGCTTTCCCCTCTCTCTGCCTGCCTCTCTGCCTACTTGTGATCTCTTTCTCTGTCAAATAAATAAATTAATAAAATCTTTAAAAAAAAAAAAAAGACTGGCAAAAGAGGAACTGGTAAGAATATAACATATACGAACATTTGTGTTAAATTTGCAAGCATTGGTGCCTTCTATCAACTGACATGTCTCAGAACATCAAAGAGTACTTGATATCTCAGAAACTCTGGCTCCTATCTCCTCCTCTGGCCTGAATTGCTATAATAATCACTATATTCTGCTGAAGGACCAATTCTGTTGCTTTTATGGGGGAATCAGTGTCCATCCCCAATACTCTTGCAGGATCGTGGCCTGAGAGCTCCTCTGTCATCACCAAACCTTAAAAAAAGGATTGAAGGTGAGCGATGGGTCGCGCTGGGTTGCTTCGGCAAATTTCTGTGCTCACATAGAACATTAATGGTTTTGGTTTAATTTCACGGGCCAAGACAAGTAACTGCGTATTTGCATCTGTATTTGTCAAATCCCACAGCCAGTGTGAACCCTCAAGAAACCAACTTCTTGCCATCTCCTCCTAATAACACACACAGCAAACCTGTTCACTCTGATTATACTCAGAAATGTCCGCTCACTTACTCTTGTACTCAGGCAGTTAGCCGAAGGGCCTCTTACTCAAAAACCCTGAGCCTGAAAATGAATGTTCAATACCTGTTGTACCATTTTGTCAGTCTCTTCCTAGTTGGTCCTGGGAGTTAAAGAATTTGCCATCTGAAAAGCCCCTTGTCTGCCCTCTTCTATGTAACAGGTAGGTCAGTAGGCAGACCTATTACCATGACTTTGCTGATGTTACTCTTCATTTAGAATTGGGTAAATGTAAATGGTTAATCATGTTAGGAAAATGGAAGTTTTCCTCTCTATTTCCTGAAATTCTTGAGATTCTAGTGCAGTTTTCATCTCAGTTTTGCAGGCTTTTGAATAAGGGAAATAAAGACCAGAGAATCCAGAACTGCATTCTGCCATTTTGTCTTACTTAATTGTGTATTTTGTTGTTGGGTTTCGGGAGCCTGTCTTGAACTTCTTTGGAGAATCAAAGAGCTCTTAAATGCTAAAACTTACCTGGAAATCTTGCTGGGCCCCCACTCTCAGACTTTCTGATGCAGAAGATTTGGGTTGGGACCCATGAATTTGCATTTCTAGTAAGTTCTCAGGTGATCTGATTTTCCTAGTCAGGGGACCCCACCTTTAGAACCATTGGTGTAGGAAACTTTGTTTTAGAGCCGGTGGGGAGAGAGTGCGTGGTAGGGAAGGATGAGAGGGAGAGAAAAACTCAAGCAGACTCCACGTTGAGTGGGGAGCCCATTTGGGACTTCATCTCACAACCCTGAGATCATGACCTGATCTAAAAGCAAGTGTCAGACACTTAACCAACTGTACCACCCAGATACCCTGAGAATATTTTATTTTATTTTTTAAAAGATTTTACTTTTAAGTTATCTCTACACCCACTGTGGGGCTGACTCTTAATCCCAAGATCAAGAGTCAGATGCTCTACCGACTGAGCTAGCCAAGCACCCTGAGAATATTTTAAATGGATCTGTCTCCTTAAGGAATTAAGTCCTCCTCCAGGTACTTGACAGGGGAAATCCTGACCTACTGATTATTGGTCTCCTTGGAGTGTTGTCCCTCAAAGCCAGAACCCTGATTCAGTATAAAACCAACATAAGAAATCCCAGCAACAATGAGGTTAGTAGTATGAGGGTGGTACTAGGGTGAGAGTTAATTCAATTGGTCATATGTGGGGCAAAGTAGAACAAGGCACTATTTAGATAAATAAAGTCATTATTTAGCCTTTTAAAAATGTATTTTGGGGGCGCCTGGGTGGCTCAGTGGGTTAAGCCTCTGCCTTCAGCTCGAGTCATGATCCCAGGGTCCTGGGATCGAGCCCCTGATCAGGCTCTCTGCTCAGCAGGAAGCCTGCTTCCTCCTCTC
Organism: Lutra lutra; assembly: GCF_902655055.1. Classification (NCBI taxonomy): domain Eukaryota; kingdom Metazoa; phylum Chordata; class Mammalia; order Carnivora; family Mustelidae; genus Lutra; species Lutra lutra. The sequence continues at coordinate 6,354,409 of NC_062283.1, read as the reverse complement.
TCTCTGCCTGCCTCTCTGCCTACTTGTGATTTCTGTCTGTCAAATAAATAAATAAAATCTTTAAAAAAATGTATTTTGATATTTCAATGTCTCTATCCATCTTCTGCAGGATGTATGGAAGAGTGCCATTTGGGCACAGGTTTATTCACAGTCTTCCAGAAGAGTGGTTCAGATTTTGAAAATGCCCATGGTGATTATTTTTCTGAGAAAAGGAGGCATTTTATGGCATTTCCTAATAACCAGGAAACAGATGCAAGGACCTGAATTAAGGTTAATACCTCATTAGCGGCATTAATAATTTGACACCTGTATTGGTAATTAAGAATCTTAAGGCAATACATAGTGCTATGACACCTTAATTCAGGAAACCTTCATCATTTGAGTGCTGAATATTTTTTGATATATTTATTAAATTTTAAATGTCTGATGTTAAATTATTCAAATTTTATTTGGTTAGGATTCCTAGTGTTCTTTTCTTTTTAATATGCATGCGTGTGTGATTGTGTAGCTTTTGAAATGGAATTGGTTCTAAAAAATCTGGTGTGAAAAATCCCTCTTTCAATAAGGAAATATACTTTATAGGGAGTACTACTACATTTGATCTTTCTTCTGCCATCTTATTTTGTGTTTTCTGTTTACCTCCTATTTTGTGGGTTTTTTCTTTTTTTTTCTTTTTTTTGACATTCATTTTTGGCTATTATTCAAAAATTGAGGTTTTTTAAAAATTTTCCCCCCATTATGTCAGTTTAGAAGTTCTTCCTTCTCTTTAACTTCTTATAGTGGGCATCTTAAATGTACATGCCTAACAACATATACACTGAATATAAATTTTGATCTATAGACGGATCTTCTTTAAATTTTTATTTAAACTCTAGTTAACATACAGTGTGATATTGGTTTCTGGAGTAGATTTAGTCACTCATTACCTACATGTAACACCCGATGCCCATCATAACAAGTACCCTCCTTCGTGCCCATCACCCAGTGTTCCCTTCCCCGCTCACCTCGTCCACTTAACCTCTAGCAACCCTCAGTTTGTTCCCTAGAGTTAAGAGTCTTTTATGGTTTGCCTCACTCTCTGTTTTTATCTTATTTTTCCTTCCCTTTCCCTATGTTCCTCAGTTTCTTAAATTCCACATTTAATGAGTGAAATCATATGGTATTTGTCTTTCGCTGACTGATCTTAAGGCACTTTAACTCATAACTACCCCCATCTCTTTTTGGTAAATCCAATCTACTTTCTACTCTTCTTTGTGTTTAAATACCTCTTAAAAATTGGTCCTTATTAGTAATATTCTTCCTTTTTTTAAGATTTTTTTTTAATTCATTTGAGAGAGAGAGACAGAGCAGAAGCAGGGGCAGAGGCAGAGGGAGAAGGGGAAACAGACTCCCCACAGAGCTGGGAGCTGGACATGGGGCTCAATCGCAGAACCTGGGAATCATGACGTGATCTGAAGGCAGATGCGTAACCATCTGAGCAACCCAGGTGCCCAAAGATTTTGGGTTTTTTGTTTTGTTTTTTTGTTTTTTTTTTTGAGTAATCTCTACACCCAATGTGGGGCTTGAACTCATGACCCTGAGATCAAGAGTTGTGTGTTCCACCAACTGAGCCAGTGGGCGCCCCAGTAATATTACTCTTGTTTATACTAAACGCTTGTTTAGATTTATCCCTAATTTTACTGTTATCTTTACTCTAAACTGCCAGACCTTGACAAGGCCTGAGATTCTGCCCTTCCTACCAGCTAACAAAATAACCTTGGGTTTTGCCTGTGTCTCCTGGGTCCAAGACACACGACTTTATGACTCATGGCCGTAGAATAGTAGCCACAGTCCTTCAGTATTTTTTCTGATGGTTCCCTTTGTTCTCCTACAGAGACAACTCCGGGATCCCTTGCTGTGGATGGTTTTATTTATCCTTCTTACTGAACCATGTGATTATTTCATAGTATGTGAGAATAGTGAAATTTAAGAAGTTGCTATTATGTTAAGGGAACTGAAAGTATTTTTTTTTCATATTTTAAGGGAATTTTTGGGTATCTACTTCATCAAAGCTGTCATCATTAGATTTTATCCTCCTTATTATTAATTAAGTGGTGGAAAGTGTGGTGGATATTACTTACAGTAAACCCTGAAGCAAAATTTTGGAAAATGATCTTAAAAAATTGCTGAGCATGTCATTCCACGTACACTAGAAATGCCTAATAGGAACTTTTGTTTTGTACTTTCATATGTCATGATGGAGTTGAACAAATAGTAGATCAACATCCGAATACCAATTTTAAAATATAGTTTTATCTCCTTTTGAGTGACTGTGGATCTTTTGGTCTCGTTTTCCTTACCATGAAACGATTTTCTTCTCCCTCTTGCCATCACTGCTGATTCAACATTTAAAGCATTGCCAGGCAGAATTGTGATCCCCTGAAGGTGTCTTATCCTAATCCCAGAACCTGTGAGTATGTGAACTCACCCAGGGAAAGGGCCTTTGCTGAGGAGACTAAGTTAAGCATTTGAAGGGTGGGAGAGTATCTTGGGAGAATATCCAGCTAGGGGCTGGGCAGTGTAATCACAAAGACCCTTATGACTTCAAGAGAGAGTCAGGAGATGTGATAACAGAAGTAGTTCAGAATTATGTAGTGGAGAAAGACTTGTCTGTACGTTGCTTGCTCGATTTGTAGGTGGAAGAGACTATGAGCCAAGGAACTCAGGCAGTCTACAGAAGCCTGGAAAATAGGAGAGAAATAGATTGTCCTTAAAAGCCTCCATAACGAATGAAGTCCTGCTAACAACTTTTTGTGTGTGTCTAGATGTATTTTCAGTTGAAGTATCCTTGACATAGAATATAGCCAAGTAAGACCTGTTTTGTACCACTGACCTCCACAAGTATAATAAACTTGTGTTCTAAGCCATTGCATTTATTGTAATTTGTTACAGCAGCAATAGGAAACTCATACGCTACTTTAAGAGATTACTGGGATGATTTTAAAAAGGTAATTGATAATGAGAAAGTGCTTTGTAAACTGAAGTATTATAAACGTTAATTATTATTAATAAAATTAAAGTGTATTCTAACAACTCTAATTAGAAGGATGAAGTCTGTTGCAAACAAACTCTAGATTAGAAATGGGCTAGTGGGTCTTTGCCATTTTCATCAACTTTAATAGGGTTTCTCTCAAAGTGAATTAACAGAACCATTAAAAGCAATCCCTCTGGGACCAATCTGAAATTAATTTTTGAGCTTGATCTCCACAACATTCTTGAAACCATAAATTAAAAGGAAGCAATAATTCTTCTCTGAGTCACGCATCTGCTTCAGTAAGAGGCCCACTGGTGCAGAGCACAACTGGCCTGGGAATAAAACAACCTTGTCGGGTTGAAAAAAGTCTGTTATATATGTTGTAGCCCATTGTAGTGTAATCCTAATGATCAACTAATTATTTAAAAAAATGTGTAGTCTGCAAATATATTGAAGAAACTTTTCTAGCAGCACAAGCTCAAGAAAGAACTGATTTTCTCCTGTCTCTCTTACCTGCCTCCTCCCTTCCCTTAACCTCACCCTCTGGTTGTACCACGAATCAGCCCTCATGAGAAAATATAATGACACCTTTATTGCCAGCAGACTATAAAATAATCCAATTGGTACAAATCACTCGAAATTATCCCTTTTTAGCTAGTGGTTTCCTCCTTTGTGCCCTTGGAAATTACTTTATATTCAGGAACAAGGATATTAGAAATTCAAGACAACCTATGTGTTTGCTTTAAACTATTCACGTATATAGCATTATGTAGAAAAACTATAAATTAAGTGACTAAAATCTTCACTATTACTCCAGATTTCTTTTTGTCAGATTAAAAACAAAACAAAACAAAACTGCTTCTTTATCCTCAAAATTACTAATTTGTCCTTGCAGTGATTTTCAAAAGCATGTCAATTATTGAAATTAAAACAGATTTGTTGATCATAGACATGACATTGGTTTCAAACAGACATCAGGAAAGATATGCCTCGGCTGTAGGACACTGTTGGGACACCCACTCTATATTCCACTTTGGATCTTGAGAGAGAAAATGTTCATTTTGAGTCGATTCCTGCATAAAATTATATTACTCTTGCAGTCAAACAACAAAAACCTCCCAGAGAACTTGAGCCACAAGACTTGTGGGAATCATCGTCTCCTACAAAAATAGCAAAGCCAAAGTGGTGCTATAGGATGAACAGAAGGTTCTGCCTCCAGGAGTTAAAGAATGCCAGGGCAATATGGGTTTTATTTGGAAGGAATTCTCTTCGGGCTCAAACTTAAGATGGCTGTGTGTGGCATGCCTTTCAGGAGCACAAATTTGAACAGAACAGAAAACCAACAGAATTTGGGTTTGCTTTGGTGTGTCAGTATTTAGTTTCTTGGACTCTGTCTGAGAGAACTAAATATGAATCCTTCCCTTGAAATCCTCGTCCTAAACTGCACCAGCTGTTGCAAAACGTAGACTGACACCTGCTAGTTCTAGGTGTTTGACTTCCCTATATCCAAGTCCTTCTTCCCAAACTGTGAAAGATTTTTGCATGTTAAGTCATAAATTTTCTCAATCAGGCATGTGAAGTAGGGTATTTTGATTTATAAGTGCTTTAAAAAATTTTTAAGGGGATTTAATTAAGTTTTTAAACGAGATTGGTTATTTTGAGAGGAATTTAGTTTATGTAACTTGAGTGTATCAAACGCTAATCAGTTTCCTCCAAAAGTTGGTCTATTTTATATAACACTTATTATATTTATAAATAGATGAGAGGATTTGCACGTTGAATTTAAAGTAAAGTCTGTCTCAAGTTTTTTGTTGTTGTTGTTTTGGTTTTTTTTTTTTTTTTTACTTTAATACACAAAAATAAAATTTAAAACACAACTCGAAATAGCTCTTTTTGTATAAATAGGCACCCTTGGGTAAAATGACTTTGACACCGTTGGCAATTCTCCCAGCTGTGGCATATGTCTTTGAAAATGCCTAATTCCTTCTGCATTGCCAAGGCTTCTCTTTGGATCATTGTTCTGCCTCCAGTGGACATCTTGAGAGTACTTTCTACCATTTCAGGGCACCCAGCTCTCTCCTGCTTGGGTGGTCCTTTGTAATAGACTTCTGAGGCTTTTTACACAGTCGCCCCCTACTGGTCTGTCTGGAAACCTTCCCAGGTGAACTATGTCCCTCTTCACTCCCTCCCTGTCCCACCTCTTCTGCCTTCTTAGTTTCCAAAGACCCCTCTGGCTTTGAAACTCTACTCTTGCTTCTTACTCCCACCACACCCCAGGCATCAACCTACTTTCTTTAGTTTTCTGTCCTTTGGTCTGATTTCATTTCCATCTGTTTTTTTGTTTTGGAGATAGCAGGGGATTTAGATCCATGGGGAGTAGAGAATGAGATTAAGGAAAGCAAAACATCTACAGAACAAGAAGAATTTAAATCCTTTAGTAAGCTAAAAATATTCTTCAACTCTTTTCTGTGAATTGAATTGCATTACAAATAATTCCCTTCTTAGCTGGATATTGACCTAGCTTACAAATAAGGGAGCATAAGTACAGACCCCGCCAAATAAAAGGGATGGGGAATGCCATCCTGGAGCATCTAGATAGAGCACTCCTGCCTGGTGTTGTAATAGAGTAAATAATAAGTTTTCTTTACATTTTACTTCTGTATGTCATTTCCTCTGTTGTCCAACCCGTCCTCCCTCTCAAGATGGTCTCTTGACTAGGCCTGTTTTGTATTGTTTGTTTGCTTAAATCTTACTGTGGCAAGAACACTTCACATGAGATCTACCCTCTAAACGGATTTTTAAGTGTGTAATATACTGTTGACTGTAGACTAGCCTTTCTCTTTCTTTTTTTAATTGGAGCAATTTTAGGTTCATAGCAAATTTGAGGAGATGGTACAGAATTTTTTCCTTATGGTTCAGCATCTGACTCTTGATTTCAGCTCAGGTCATGATCTCAGGGTTGTGAGATTGAGCCCCACATTGGGCACCATGCTGGGCTTGGAAGCTACTTGAGAGTCTCCCTGCTCTCCTTGCCTTAAAAGAAAAAAAAAAAAAAATCTTGGAATATTTCCTTATATCCCACAGTTGTTGACTTGTTACAATTGGTGAACCTATTCTGATGTAGCATAATCATCCAAAATCCATAGTTTGCATTATTGTTCATTGGTGGTAGTGTATGTTCTGTGGGTTTGGATACACGTATAATGACGTGAGCTACCTCTATAGTATAGAGAGTAATTTCACCCATCTAAAAACTCCCTAGTACTTACCTAGTCATCCTTCCCTCATCCAGTGCCTGCCGATCACTGATATTTTTAGTGTCTCCATATATTTATTGCTTTTTCCAAAATATCCCATCGTTGAAACCATATAATATGTATGTAGCTTTTTCCGATTGGCTTCTTTTCACTTACTATTATACATTAAAGTTCCCTCCATGTCTTTTTGTGGTTTTTTAAAGCTTAATAGGATTCTCTCCTTACCGGGTGATTGTGTTCTGAAACCAGCATGCCGTCTTGTACCCGATATGGCCCTATGCCTAAATTCTTTAGGCTCTGCTTAACTTTTTAGTTTCCTGGTTTGCCTTTCAATTTCTTCCTGGATCTGGAGCCCTGTCTTGGACCTTGAAATAAGTAGCAGCTTATTTTGGAAAGCCAACCTTTGGGTTGATGGCCCATGTATTGGAAAACCCAATAGCTGTGTGCTCCACATCTGCCTCTAATAAATTAACCTACTAGGACTGGAGATACATTATCTGCCTGTATGGTGAGGACATATATTTCTGGTCTTATCCCACCACCTGGACAGTACCTCCTGGATGTAAGTATCAGCCCTGACTGAAACCCAGGATCCCTTATCTCCTTGAACTTTATGATTTCAATTTCTGACAAGTCATGTCACCTGGTTATTTTCCCCCATCTGTAGACCCTTCCATTCCCTAAGGTCATTACTCTTTCTGGCTGCCCTGCTTGTGCTCCCAGTGTGCACAGAACCCACGTGAGTTATGGCCTAGCACATCCGCAGTTGAATTGTAATTGATGTTCATAGGCCTGTCCCTAAGTCACTATAGGAGCTAAAGGTGCCTTCTAAATCATTAAGGAAAGATTAAATTATGTTCAGTAAAATTTTATTGTTCCCATAATTTATTCGTTGAAATCTGGCAATCCACATAGGAAATATGGTTAGCTCTATATTAATCAGCTTCATCAACTGTCCACTTTTGAATAGCTTCAAATGTACTGCCTTAGGAAAGATCTAGATGATTGAATTTCATTCCATATCTGGGTATTTGATGTCATGTGCACAGATTTCGGACAGAGGTTGGTATAACAGGGAGATCATTTCTAGCACATGAACCCTGAGTAGCTTGGCCATTCATGCCAACAGTCTTGACTCCCTGCTGGTTCTTTTGTTTCAGTCATTGGCCGTCATACCTTCTGGGTCAATAATTCCTTTTATTCTTTGAAGAGTTGGGCCCCTGGTTCACCACCTCTCTCTCAAACATTGCTTCCTTGGTAATTCTTTTTTTTTTTTTTTTAAGAAGATTTTTTTTTTTTATTTGACAGATAGAGATCACAAGTAGGCAGAGAGGCAGGCAGAGAGAGAGAGGAGGAGGCAGGTTCCCCGCTGAGCAGAGAGCCCGATGTGGGGCTCGATCCCAGGACACTGGGACCATGACCTGAGCTGAAGGCAGAGGCTTTAACCCCCTGAGCCACCCAGGCACCCTCCTTGGTAATTCTTAATAATGACACATCCACATTTTGGCATCCAGAAGTTCTCTGTCAATAGTCCACCTTTTACCATGCACTTGGTGCAGGTAAGTGGAGCTGTGGAGCTGGTGAGGGGGGAGTCATTGCTGAGCTGGTGCCCTGAAGAGCCCATGAGCCATCTCCATTTTATTGATTCACCTTTGGTAGGAAAGCGAAGATCCTTTCAGTGACTAAAGATACCACATGTTGAGATGCAGAGCCAAAAATGGAATGTTGTCTTCTCTACGTCCCTCAACGGAGACAGCAGAGTTGGAGAATCTTGAGTCCCACTTTGTGTGATTAGAAATTTGGGAGTATGGGACACCTGGATGGCTCAGTGGGTTAAGCCTCTGCCTCCGGCTCATGATCTCAGGGTCCTGGGATCGAGTCCTGCATCGGGCTCTCTGCTCGGCAGGGAGCCTCCTCCCCCCCCCCTCTCTCTGCCTGCCTCTCTGCCTACTTGTGATCTCTCTCTGCAAGTAAATAAATAAAATCTTAAAAAAAAAAAGAAAGAAAGAAATTTGGGAGTATGTTTGCTACCCCTGAAACATGGGGATTATTTGTTACTGTAGTGTAGCATTCCCTGTCCAGGTAGGTAATCCTTTCAATACCCCAAACTCAAGTCTTTGACCTCTTTTCATCCTACAGTCTTCACATTCATCTTACCTCAGCCACGTATATCCTGGCCTAGATCGTGCTTATCACCAATAACCGAACATTTTGCATAGATTAAATCTTGAGTATCCTGATCTTCAAATATGATCGCCTGTGTTTCCAGCTTGCTTTTGCTGATGTCCCAACTCCACGAGTTCTTCCCAACCTTAGTATGTTACTCCCTAATCCACCTTATATTCTTTTCATCCTTACCCAGTTTTCATTGCTTAGTCTACCAATTTGACCATTCCTGTGCACATGACTATATCTACTTTGCCCTCTCTCCTTTCATGGCGTAACCTCAACCTAGGTTAAATGTGACTTAAAAAAAAATTAATTTCAGTTTTATGTTAAATTCAGGTGTGCACTCTAATGATTCAGCAATTCTACACATTACTCTGTGTTCATCATGATAGGTATACTCCTAATCCCCTTCATCTAGTTCACCCATCCCACACCCACCTCCCCTCTGGAAACCATCAGTTTATTCTCTATAGTTAAGAGTCTGGGGTTTTTTTGTCTCTTTTTTCTTTTTAAATTCCACATACAGGTGAAATCATATGGTATTTCTCTTTCTCTGACTTATTTAACTCAATATTATACTCTCTAGATCCATCCATGTTGTTGCAAATGGCAAGATTACATTTTTCTGGCTGAGTAGAAGTCCATTGTGTATTTTTACCAATTCTTCTTTATCCATTCATCTATCAGTGGAAACTTGGGCTGGTTTCATAGTTTGACTATCGTAAATAATGCTGCAATAAAACATAGGGCTACACATACTCCTTTGAGTTAATGTTTCATATTTTGGGGGGTAAATACCTAGTCATGTGATTACTATATCATAGGGTATTTCTATTTTTACCTTTTGAGGAACCTCCATACTGTTTTTCAGAGTGGTTGCACCACTCTTGAATTCCCACCAGTAGTGCAAGAGGCTACCTTTTTCTCCACATCCTCATGAACTGTTGTTTTCTATGTTTTTGGTTTCAGCCATTCTGACAGATGTGAGGAAAGATCTCATTGTAGTTTCCATTTCTATTGCCCGGGTGAGGAGTAATGTTGAGTAATATTGAGCAACTTTTCATGTGTCTTTTGCCCATCTGGAAATTGTCTTTGGAGAAATAATTATTCATGTCTTCACTCCTTTTTAAATTGGATTATTTGTTTTTTGGGTGGCGAGTTATATCATTTCTTTATATATTCTGGATACTAACCCTTTATCAGATACGCCATTTGCAAATATCTTCTCTCATTCTGTAGGCCGCCTTTTGGTTTTGTTGATTGCTTCCTTTGCTGTTCAGAAGTGTTTTATTTTGATATAGTTCCAGTTGTTTATTTTTGCTTTTATTTCCCTTGCCTCAGGGGACATATCTAGAAAGAAGTTTCTGCAGCCGATGTCAAAGAGGTTACTGCCTATGTTCTCTCTAAGACTTTTATAGTTTCAGGTCTCACATTTAGGTCCTTAGTCCATTTTGAATTTACTATACAGTAACTGAACTCTAAGGAAGTGGTCCAGTTTCATATTTTACATGTAGCTGTCCAGTTTTCCCAGCAGTATTTGTTGAAAAGACATTTTTCCATTGCATATTTTTTCCTGCTTTAAGATCAATTGACCCAATAATTCTGTGTTTACTTCTGGGCTCTCTCTTCTGTTCCATTGATCTATATGTCTGTTTTTGAGCCTGTACCATACTGTTTTGATTATTTCAGCTTTGTAGTATATCTTGAAATCTGAAATTGTGATACCTCTAGCTTTGTTCTTCTTTTTCTAAATTGCTTTTGCTCTTTGTGTTCATTTGCGTTTTCATACAAATTTTAAGATGATTCGTTTTAGCTCTATGAAAAATGGTGTTGGCATTTTGATAGGGATTGTATTAAGTCTGTAGATTCCTTTGGGTGTTTATTCTTTTACTCCCAAATTCCTTTGGGTTTCAAAAATGTTCTTCCAACTTATGAGCATGGAATTTATTTCTATTTTGTTTATGTTGTCTTCAATTTCTTTCATCAGTGTTTTATACTTTTCAGAGGACAGGTCTCTCACCCCTTGGTTATGTTTCTTCATATGTATTTTATTCCTTTTGGTGTAATTATAATTGGGATTGTTTTCTTAATTTCTCTTTCTGCTACCTCATTATTAGTGTATAGAAATGCATTGGATTTCTGTCTATTTATTTTGTATTCTGCAAACTTACTGAATTATCAATAATAGTAGTTTCTTGTTAGAGTCCTTCAAGTTTTCTATCTATAGTATCTTGTCAACTGCAAATAGTGAAAGTTTTACCACTTCCTTAGCAATCTGGATACCTTTTATTTCTTTTTCTTGTCTGACTGTTGTGGGTAGGACCATATTAAATAGAAGTGGGAAGAGTAGACATCCTTATCTTACTCCTGACCTTAGAGGAAAAACTCTTGTTTTTCCATTGAGGATGATGTTATCTGCGGCTTTTTCGTAGATGAGCTTTATTATGTCGATGTTCCCGGGACTAAACTTACCTTGTTGAATGTTTTCATCAGGAATGGATGTTATACTTTGTCTGATGCTTTTTTGACATCTATTGATATGATCATAGGGTTTTTATCGTTTCTCTCGTTGATGTGATACATCACATTGATTAATTTGCCAATATTGAACCACTCCTGCATCTCAGGAATAAATCCCATTTGATTGTGGTGAATATTTTTTAATGCATTGTTGGATTCAGTTTGTTAATATTTTGTTCAAATTTTGCATCTGTGTTCATCAGAGATATTGGCCTGTAGTTCGCCTTTTTTTTTTTTTTTTTTTTTTTTGGTAGTATCTTTATCTGGTTTTAGTATCAGGATACTCCTGCCTTCTTAGAATAAATTTGGAAGCTATCCTTTCTCTTTTATTTTTTTTTGAGTGGTTTGAGAAGAATGGCACCAATCTACCCGCTCTGTCCTTCTATTCTGCTCTTCTACCTGCTACTTCGGAAGAACTGCCTTTGCTCTGAAGGATAATCCCATTCATTGTGCACTGGATCCCTTTCTTTATGCTTAGTCAGGGTTATTCATCTGCAATTCTCTTTCTTTTTTTCCTGTTTTATAAATTTCCCTTTCTTTACTAAATCCTCCCATCAGCCTTAAAACATACTCTGATATCACTTAGCCTGATTCAAAGACAGAAAAACTTCATATAACCGTACACGTTCCTGCAACTCCCTCACCTCCTCTGCTATTTTTGAGATCTCAACTCTTGGTGGGTGGTCTCCATGTCCTCTCCTCCCATTTCATCCTAAACTCCCTCCAATTAATCTTTTGTAGATATCATTGCAATGTATTAGTTCTTATCAAGATCTCCTCCAGCCTCCACATGGCTAAGTGAGATCCAATTCTCCATTTTCATCATACACTATCATTTGATGTAATTGACCACTTCATCCACATTGAAATGATCTCTTCACTTGGATTCCATGACCTCATTCTCTCACTTCCTTCTACCTCACTGTCATTTCCTTCTCCTTTTCTCTTATCATCATCTTGATTCTGTGTCATATTGGCATGACATGAGGCTCAATTTTCATGCCTTGTATCTTCTTTTATCTTCCTTGACTTTCCCTATCTCTTTTGATTCTATAGTTTTAATAAATATTTATCTCTCCTCCCGACTTGTTATTCAAACTCCAGAGAAGGTGCATGATTATGGAAAAACTCAATGTAAAGAACACCAAGTTCTGCTGGATTTTATTTTTTATTTCGATTTTATAAGCTGACATGCAGGGAGACAAGTTTTACCATGTAAGCTATAAAATGAATTCCTAAAATATTTTAGTAATTCTATTTGAGCTTTTAAATCATTTGAATATTCTGACAGATCAGGAGAAGCCAATTATACTCATAATTAATTCCAAAAGCATTAAGATTGAACTTAGGTGAATTTGTTTCATTGCTTCCATAAGAGAGTAACATCAAGTTAACTTTTTCTGGTAGTACTTTATATGCTAGCTGACTTTTCATTTTTCTGTCTGAATGGAGATATGGTCTTCACTCTTCTTTCTCTTTCTTACCAAACTTTCCTCACAGCTCTAGGGGAATATACACAAAGAGTGTAAAATACGTGACTCGGTAGATTTGAGACAGATTACAATGAGGTAATTAAATTTCTATTTAAGAAATAAAGGCAGTATACAGTATATTGGGTTTAAAACTTGGTTTCCTGAATATAAATGTTGATCATTTTATGTTTGCTCCTACTCTCCAATGATATTTTAAACTTCATGTATTGGCTCCTCATGGAAAAATTTGTGTAAACAGAGAGAAATCTTTCAAAATTGTTACAATCCTGAAAATGAGGAGTTATGGCCAATAGTTATCCAGAATCTTGGTGATATTTGTACCAACCATGTTTGAGTAGGGCTTTTGTAACAGGCATAATAGGAAAAGCATTAGACTGGAAATCATGGTATCTCCCACCAAATAGTGGTTTTCCATGAATCACTTCTCTCTGGGTTTAGTTGTCTCACCTGAAAAATAATGGGGTTGGACTTAGCGGTTTATTACAGTTCATTTAGGAACTTACATTTGATGACATATTTGTTTTTTGTTTTTTCTGTTGTTGTTGTTGTTGTTTTTTTCCCCATATCTTTAGGAAGATTGAAGAGATCGAAGGGGAATTTATGCCTTTCTTTGTGTGTGTGTGTGTATGAGAGAGAGAGAGAGAGAGAAATTTTGCAGGCTCTTACATGTGATTTCCTTTACTTCTGGTAAAAAACAAATCCCATTTTATGTTCCTTGAAGTGGAGTCCGTGTTTTCTCTGTCTAGTATCCTTTTCATTTTACAAAGGGGTGCAACCCTTTCTTTTGAAAATTGCTCATTCTCCTTCCCCAGCCATGCGGTTCTTTTGATTCTTCGATGTTCTTGAAAAATTCCTTTCCTCTTTCATGATTATGAAATCAACCTGCTCCAACCCTAGACAGCTTTTCTCCTGATCATGCCTGACTGGTTGCGGAATCAGGCATGTGACTAAACTGGGGCACCAAAATTTTTCCTATAATTGTTCAAGCTAGAAATGAAGGACAAAAAGGCATTTCCTCATATGTGATGAAGCTGGGAAATAGGAAGCAGGTGGCTTCACATACTATTGTTCCCCGCTATGGAGAGAAAGTTGATCTCAGAGCACAATGTGATACAATGAGAAGCCAGGGAAGGGATGAGAATGCTGGCCTTAGGTGGTATTTGAGTCTGTGGCCAGCTGAATTACTCTGCTTCCTGCAGTTATGTGAGCCTTCCAAACACTCTACTTTTTGCTTAAGCTAGAGTTTAAGGTGTTGTCTGTTGCAACCAAGATTTATTACTGACTTTTAATTTCATAGCCAGGCTGATGTGGAAATTTGTGATAGAAGAAATAGTCATTGTTTCCTTCTTTCTTTTCTCTACCCTCCCACACACCTTTTTAAGCTATCAAAATAATTGAGGACATATGGGAGGATTCTGCTATAAATTAGTATCAATCACATTCAAAATGGCTTACTATTGTTCTTGTCCAGTCTTTGCCTTTTCTCTCTTCTTCTGGTAATAGTCCCTGGCCCCAGGAATGGGGATTTGACTCAAGATGCTATAATTACATTTTTTATGTCACAGTGATTAGTCCAAGATGTGAGCACATAACCCATGCCAGAGCAATGAGTTCCTTTCCCTGGGTGTTTTCAAATTAGATCAGAAGGCATGCCTCTTAGATTCCTAGGCCACAGAAGTACTATCTGATTGGTCTGATATGTTCATGGCTGGGTTGTCCACACACGGACTGGAAAACTGCATCTTTAGTGGGAGAGAATTAAGCTGATTTGCAAAAAAAGACAAAAATTTTGGAAAGAAAGCATATGAATGCTTCAGGTTCCAGTTTCCACCAGCTAGAGGACCACTGTCACAGTTGAGTTCTTGAGAAGCAGATGCCGAGGTGGGGTTTGGCGTGCTGGATGTTTTTAGGAATTAGTGCCCAAAGATTGTACACTGGGAAGTGTACCTTGCAGGGGAGAGGTCTCAGCGTTTTCTTCAGTGGAGGGAAGAATGCCAGCTCTTACAGGGATGTGTGGGTTGCTTCCACAGGTTCCAATGTTTCAGAACACCCTGGAGTTTAAAATTTTGAAGGACTTTTGCCCACATGATTTCATCCCACGTGTCAGGTCTTGATCTTCATCTAACAACTTGCTGTGGTTATTTTCCCTGTATGGAGATTGGTCATTCTGACTATTAAGCCAGGATCAAATCCAGTGGTTGTCATTTTTGTTTGTATTTCCTTTTGTTGTAGGAAATGAAGTCTCTTTGTGAGGGACCAGAGAGGCTTTTCTGGCTTTTACACTTTTGTTTTCATTCATCACCTGCACCTTTTCATTAAGTTTTCCCAGAAGGACCATTTCAAAGGTCTTAGGACCAGAAGCACGAGCATCACCTTAGACCTTGTTAAAAATTTAAATTCTTTGGCACCACCTTAGACCTTCTAACTTAGAAAAATTGTATCAGGGCCCAGAAATCTGTGTTTTATCAAACACTCCAAGTTATTTTGATTCACAGTAAGGTTTCAGACCCACGGTGTTGTCAGTATCTCTTAGCATTAACCATTGGTATAATGTTGTCCTCTTAGTTGTGTAGTCAAAGCCCCTGTCAAATACCCGATACATCGTACCAGCTGGTGCATTCCCTTCTACTGGTATGCTGTTCCCATTCAACACTGCGTTTGTACTAACAACTGGAACTCCACCTAGTGCCAGGAACTGTCTAGACTCTACCTACCCAACGACTGAGTCCTTTCTCACTAAGGCTAGTTTAAGGTAGGATTCTACCACTTACTACTGAATGAATGAATCCTGACTAACACACCTGAAACACTTGAGTGTATATGGGAAATACATCTTTCTCCTAACATTATTAATACTAATCATTTAGGACCAAATACTCATATAGTTCATTGCTGCTTACCCCATCCTTTCGTATATTACTTCATGTGGTCATAACTGTAGAGGGCAGAGCCGATTCTGCCATAGATGCATATGGCTCTCTCTATCTGTGGATCATCTTGAGTTTTTCTTTTATTATGATATGAAACATAATGTGAAATAAGGTAGAAGCTTCTGGTTGTTCACAGCAGTGCAAGATGCTCTCATTCTTTTATTGCCTTTAATTGAAACTTGTTCCTATAATCTCAGGAGGACTGAAAAGATAAAGACCTGTCCTCTGACTTCCTCAGAGGCCTCTTCTGCAGGATTTGCTGTCACTAGGATGACACAATCTATCCACAAAGCATATGACAGTGTTCAATGACAATATTCCTCACACGCTCTCTGGGTGTATATGCAGTTTCCAAATGACACACTTGATCCTATCATTTTGGCAGTGCTCACATTCAGTACAAATCACTGCTCTCCACTAACTGTGATTTACATTCGCTGTTGAGACAGACGAGCTGGTTTTCCCATTGCACTGCTTCTGTATTTTCCATCTATATTCTTGGTCTCTCGGTCTTGAAAACCAATTAGTAAGCTTTCCTTCTGCAGATATTTGGTTGCTGATATTTCAACCAATCACCCAGAAAACATTAGTTTAAACACCTAACAGTTGGGTGGTATGAAGTTTGAAATTGTGGCAGAGAATAGAAAATAAATAAGATATGGTCTAAGTCTAAAAAGCACTCTCTGCTTAGGTGAGTTTGTTAGGTTGGTTCCATGGATCCCAGGTCCAAGGTCGGCTCCTGCAAGAGAGTAATTGAGGTGATATTTTTAGAAAACCCTTGAAGGGGGAAAGAGAAACCAGAGAAAACAGGGGAAGGAGCCAGAGAAATAAATGTGTGGTTTGAGAAAACATCTGGTCGGATTGTTCTCGCTGCAGGATCCAGAGAGCGAATCATACAGCAGAGTATGTCCTACTCAGAGAAAAGGGACTGGACTGTTGACCCATTCCACTGGTCAGTCACTGGCTATGAGTTGCCTCCAGGGAAAGCTGGCGCCACACCCCAGACACCTTCAGGAGAGGCAGCTCCCATCAGCCAAGGACAGTTTCCTGGAGAAGGTTGTGGGCAGGAAACTTTTGTAGGCAACACCTGCAGTAGCTGAGCAAAGGGGAATCAGGGAAGCAACAGCTTCTCATATAGGAAAAATAATTACCTGTAATTCTAATAATAATGATAGCAATCTTAATAATAGGAAAGAATTATAGTGTTTCATATATGTGATGCCTCGTTTTGAGTGCATTGTGGCTATTGACTCATTTAATCCTCAAAACACTCATGTGTGGATAGGTAGTATTATTATCTCCATTTTACAGATGAGGAAACTATGAATGGCCATGACCTTGGAGATAACATAGGAATCAAGGGAAAACAAAACCCAGGCATCGTGGAAAATGTAATTCACGCACTATGTCTATGGGAAAAATAAGGTAGACCTGGTGTTTGAAAGATGATTATCTAGATGGATGTGGTTCTAGATAAGAACAGGTAAGAATTGAGAGGTACATGGATAATAATGAGGATATTGGCAATAACACTCTACTATTCATAAAATGTGCTTACCAACAATATATTTAGATTTCTACAATAACTAACCTGGTGAGATAGGACTTGGATTTTACTTTATTTTATTTTATTTTTTAAAAGATTTTATTTACTTATTTGACAGAAATCACAAGTAGGCAGAGGCAGGCAGAGAGAGAGGGGTAGCCAGGCTCCCCACCGAGCAGAGTGCCCGATGCAGGGCTTGATTCAGGACCCTGGGATTGTGACCTGAGCCGAAGGCAGAGGCTTTAACTCACTAAGCCACCCAGGCATCCCAGGACTTGGATTTTAAAGAAGTTAAATAGTCACAGTGTTTGTGATCAACTTTATGGCACTCAGGAGAGGTGTCTGAGCTAGATTTCTAGACCAGTTCTGTACTGTCCAAATGGGAATATTTTCAACTGATACAACTAAAAGTAGAATAGAATAAATCTTTGAAGAGTGTTATGGTCTGAATTGTGTTTGCACAAAATTCAGGTGTCGAAATCTTAACCCTCCATGTGACTGTATTTAGAGTTTAGGACCTTTAGGGAGGTAATTAAGGGTAAATGATGTCCTAAGCTTGGCCTTAATCCAGTATGTCTTGTGTCCTTATAAGAAGAGGAAGAGACCTCAGTGATGCGCACACAAAGAAAAAGGCCTACCTGACTAACACAAAGATCAGTGTCAATGACAACTACTGACAGAAACAGTCATCACTAAGTGTATGGAACACACCCTTGGACTTCAGGATGCAGCAGATCGACACATGTAGTCCAACCCAATACATTAACTCTTACTGGTTTGCAAGAGTTGTCAAGACAAAACACCAGATTAGGTGGCTTTGGTAGAAGATTTTAATTTTCTCACAATTCAGAGATTAGCAGTTGAATGTCAAAGTTTTTGGCAGGGTTGGTTTCTCTGGAGGCCTCTCTCCTGGGCTTATAGGCAACATGTTCTCCCCGTGTCTTCATGTGGTCATCTCTCTGTGTCCTCATCTCTTCTTATAAGGACCCCACTCATGTTGGATGAGGACCTACCCTAATGACCTCATTTTAATTTAATTACCTCTTTAAAGAGCCTATTTCCAAACACAGTCACATTCTGAGGTACTGGGGGTTCAGACTTCAACATATAGGAATTTTGGGAGGACACCATTCAGCCCATACCGCTGACCATTTTTGAAAAAAACAAAAAACATACAAAAAAACTAAAAACCCTTTAAGTGCCTTGTACGCATGGTATGTCACTCTACTGAGAAAATTAGCTGCAGATGTTTCCTTTTGTATGAGTTGTTTTGCTTTGTACCAGATGACTTTACTAAGAAATCTGCAGCTGATTGGATCGGTTGCTGAATGGGAGGTGGTTGGGAAGAGGGCTGGCCTGTTATGAGAATTCTCCTTAATAACGCTACTTTCCTGTGAGCAGGGAAAGTCAACCCAAACATACCCTTTGTATTGGTGGCTTTGAATTCATAGCCTACAAAGGGAAGTTAGAAACAGAAGGTAAAAGAGCAACAGAAAGATGATGAGTCAGGAATGGTGGGGTGAGGGGCATGGGAGCAACAGAAACCTTCTGTACTGCCATTGGTCTCTTTGTTCTTAGATCCATTTCTTGTGCTGCATTCGCATGGATCTATGTCGCTAGCTACTGGTTGTCTTAAGCCAGTGGAGGAACTGGTAAGACATGTGCCTTCAGGAAGAAGGGAAAGGCCACTGTGTTGTCCCCTCTCTTCCAGTCTTAGTTGATAGTGCCTCCTGTATTCTGTATTACCTTCGTGATTCCAGCTCTGTCTGAAGCACCTTCTTCGATGGTCTCAGCTTCCATTAGTCAGGCTTTCCTTCTGCGATTCCATTTTCCTCCAGGTAACTGTCCTTTGTGGAGTCTAGTAACACTGGACATCCTTTTGTCTCTTCAGCCCTCAGGAGGATAGCAGATTTTAGCTGTTTTTAATGAGCTCTTCATCCCCCAATAGGCTTCTTTCTCCTCTCTTTCAACATTTGTGAAACCAATTCCTCTATTAAATTCCTCATACTTGAAATACCTAGAGTAATTTCTGCTTTCCTGACTGGACCACAGTTCCATCATTTTCAGAGGAGATGAATTCAAGAATCATCAAGGCAACACCTATTCCATACCTAAAACATATGAATAGCATGGATAGCATTCTGTTTCCAGTCTTTGGTGTGAATTGCATGGACCCTTTTTGGAGTTTCTTCTCTGTCTCATAGGGCCATATATCCATCATCTGAGATACTTTAATGCTTTCCAGTGAGAACCATCATCTGAGATACCTGAAGCCCATCTCTGAGTTTTGCAACCAAAGCAATGACCTATAAGGGAACAGCACTTTTATCAAAAAGGCAAATTATTTCTTTGCAGGGTCATAGAAATGGTAAAGCAGGACAGAGCCCAATAGCAATCTTCTTACTTACATGGATGTTTATCTCATTTACCCAATTACCCCTGGAATTCTTAGACTGGGATCCAGTAGGTAAGGCATGTGTAGTTAGAAGGTGGACCAGTGTCGCAGGCATTGTAATATTTCTTGAGGATTCTACCCCCTTTAAATTATTCAAACAGTGGAGATGGTTATCTTTTTACTATGCACATTCCTATAAAAGCCTCAGAGGTGACCTTATAATACTGTTGCAGCAGAATCATGGAAAAATCTTGAATATCAGTCTGATTTATTAGGAAGGGGCACAGGCAACCTGGGGCCAACACAGTTATAATTTTTTTTTAAAGCCCCATAGATGGTTCTGATACACACCCAATGCCAAGAAACTCTAGTATAGATTGGTAGAATGATGCAATGTCTTTCAACATTCTTTCCTCCAGTAATCATCAGTTAGCTGTGTGGTAGATTTTCATGCTCTAAGTTGACACATGCTATTGAAAGCATATTTGGAAAAATAAATATTATTTGGCATTATTTCAAATTAAATGCATGGCAAGGACTTTAGGGTGTTCTATGAGATTCCTGTGGGGATAGAGCAAGAAGTTCAAATCCCAATCCCAAAGGAAGATGTCTGTGTAACAACAACCCCAGAGATGTTAGTCTGGAGTTTGCCAGCCAGTTGCAACAGTGCCACCTCGAAAATCTCCTCATTAAATCAAACGATGTGGGTTTCCGTGTAAGCATCTGGAGTATCACTCACCAACAGACTATAAATTAATGCTTCTTGTAGCACAGCTCTGCTGACCGGGGCTGGGAAAACACAAGCTGCACATCATGGGGAATGGAGTGACCAAAATCCAGTAGAACAGAACTACCTTCAAGGCAGCCAAAGCTGCCTGGCAGTAGAAGATGGATGAGTAAGAGAAATGAACCGATTGTCGTAGGCATGGGTAGACAAGAGGAGCATGGCCTCCGAAAAGGAGCCGTGGGTCTGAGTGTCCTTGCTGGGGGAGACCAGTCTGAGTGCGTCTGTTCTCAGATCAGGGTCAGAGAGGGGTGGGAATAGCCTCGCAGGGAAAGGATGGCAGTCCTGAATACGATTTTACTTGTCCTGCTTCCTGGAAAGCACACATTCGAAGGGAGTGAGAAAATCATGAATCAGAAGGCGCAAAGCCTTTCCCCCTGGACTGTCACCCTGTGGCAATGGCTTTGGGTTCAGTTTT
The DNA here is from genome assembly GCF_902655055.1 of Lutra lutra. Lineage (NCBI taxonomy): Eukaryota > Metazoa > Chordata > Mammalia > Carnivora > Mustelidae > Lutra > Lutra lutra. Next base: position 6,333,884 of record NC_062283.1, on the reverse strand, counting down.
CCCATTAAGCCAGACTGCAACAGATTTGGGGGAAAGGAACAGCCGTGGGATATGGTACAGCTGGAGTTTCCAAATGGACAGGAGAGGGAACGGCACCAGGAATGTGAGCCTGTGAGTGTTCACGGACTCTGGGACCCACCTGTTTTTCTTAGTGTGGTCAGTTTTGTGTACGTGCTGGTTTTTAAAGGGATGCTTCTTTCTTACACAAGGAAAAATGCAAAACTGTGAAGTATGTCAGTGTATTTTTACTTAAATGATAACAGATTCAAATGATCTGTGCGATGTTATTCAGTATTAACGACATCACAGTGGTGAGATAGATAATTTACCACTCACTTATTTGGAATAGTTATTTGCACATTTACTTTGTTAATGTTTTCTATTTACGGTATAAGGTTAGGAAGATAAATCATTTTGTGTTGATGGGGGAAATAAGGGAAGGACGCTGTAGTTTTTTTTTTTTTCTTGAACTTTAATGCTTTCAGTAAAAGAACCTCAAGGCATATGCTTCTTTGAGATAAAATGCATTTTGCCTCCCTGTCCTCCCCCTCACATCATGGGCCTCTGCCTCACCCTGTCGGATGTTGGCTCTGAGACACGTCTTATCTCTTCCTAACATGCATCCTGCCATGTTATATTTCTTAAATGAATGGAAACCTTGTTTAAACAGGGGAGGAATATAATGATCACCTCACCTGTTTAAATGACTGTACGAGTGTGCTTTGGTCATCATCATTAAAAATGTGTTTACTTGGCAAGTTCTGCTGTATGAATTACTCCAGAAGAACTCCCCACAATAGTTATCCAGAGATGGAAATACAGTTAAGTGACCACTTCCATATGTATTTTAAAATTAAAGGTGGCAGTTTCATAAAGTGAAAAAGGAATGGGTTTTGGAGTTCGCGCTTAATTCTGATTGTATGTTTTCCATTTACTTCTAATGTAAACTTGGGCAAGATATATGACCTTGTTATGACCTCTGAGGCCACCTATAAAAATGAGAAAAAAATCCACTTTATTCAGTTTTATCCGAAAAGGGAAGCCACATGAAAACACCTTGCAGATTTGGCACAAACAGAAACATGATTTTTTGCCTCTTTTAGTGTCTTCATTTTCCTATTTCTCGTTCTTCTTTGAGAATTCATTGGTGATACTGTATGTTGTTACATAGACATTTGCAACTGACTTTGTTCATATCTTCCAAGAGAGTGAAATTTGCATTTTCTTAAGATAACAGACCGGCAGAGAAACTTCCGTGAGTGTACAGCTTTGGAGCTGGTGGGTCGGAGGAAATCATCTTAGCTCTGGTGATTTTTCTCTTGCCTTTTTGATCACTTAGCATCATCCTTCTATTTTAATTTAAAATTTTCTGAATGTTATCAAAATGGGCATGTTCCATAGAAAGACGTTCCGCATGCATATTCTAGAAAAGACTAAATGGGTGCTCACGTTCTGAATACCTGCCAAAATGGTTTGACACGTTCAGTTTAAAGAGAAAAGGACTGGGGCGCCTGGGTGGCTCAGTGGGTTAAGCCTCTGCCTTCGGCTCAGGTCATGATCTCAGGGTCCTGGGATCGAGCCCCTCATCGGGATCTCTGCTCAGCGGGGAGCCTGCTTCTCTCTCTCTCTCTGCCTGCCTCTCTGCCTACTTGTGATCCCTGTCTGTCAAATAAATAAATAAAATCTTAAAAAAAAAAAAAAGAGAAAAGGACATAAGTAATGGGCGTCAAACAATAAACAACCTTTATGGGCATAAATTCAGGCTGCTTGATATTTTCAGAATGACTAGATTCCAGTTTTAAAGGACCCACATAAAGAGCTCTTTCTATAGGGGACACTAACATTGTGATATCACCACAGCTGGCAAGGGCAGCTGGGACATTGGCTAGGTAACAGAAAACATGTTGCTAGGCTTCATTTCTTTCTAAACAAGGGCATTTTCCATGTTTTGAATGGAAGACCTATCATTTCATACACCTAAAAAGAAACTAGGTGATGTAGTAAAAGGTTATGAGTTTTGGAGTCGGATAATTCAACTGAGGCCACATTCCAGCTGGACCCATTTGACAAAGTCCTTTTTCCATCTGTACCTCAGTGTCTGAAAAATGGGGCAGTGCCATCCAATGTGCTGGCTGGTCGTGAGGATTTAAATGAGATACTGCATGTGCAAATGCCTGGCATATCCTAGATTCTCAATAAGGGTCACTGTTGGCTTATCTGTCACCAACGATATTCTTGTTTATAACCATAACGGTTAAACCCCAAAGGCCTAGGCCATTTGGGAATCTGACAGAGCTCCCACGGAGAAACCTTTTAAGGACTCCTGTGAAGTAATATCATGAACATATGGAGTGGATTTCCAACTTGAACGCACTCTGGCCTCAGGATTAAGATTAAAATTATTGACTTTTACCCGCCTCGGAAAGTCTGACAGGAGTTCAACACATTTTGACCCCTCACAAACCTGATGAGTTTGCCAACACCAAGGAGCCAGGAAATGTTACGTGAAGAAATCTGTCTGCCTCCAAGCCTACAGAGTGCGTCTGACTGAAAGCTCGGGGTTATACATACAGGTGACCTATTGTGAGATGGACTGTGGTGACTTTTTAATACGGTGACCATTTTTGCCTTCTCTCCTCCATTTACATTTTTGTGGCAACTCTTCGAGATTGAATCCCTAGCTCAACCCGAGCATTTTCCTCAGCCTTACTTGTTAGCTCATTCCCAGAGTTATGCTACAGTTGGACGAGGTTCAGTTGCTTCTGAGAGGCTGTTGTTTGACGTTTGGATTCCATTCACATGACTTCATCCTTCACAACTCACAGATGATCATGAATAATAAATGCTGTCATGAGTTTGTTATGTGGAAAGTAGTATTTAAGAGGCTGAATTTCTGAGGCAAGACCTGTGAGGCTGTAGGGGGACATCGAGGTTATAAGGAAACTTACTGCCTCTCGGAACTAGACGCTTAATTATGTCCAGTCTCTTCCTCAGTCTTTCTGATGAAACTCCTAATCCTGATACGTTTGTAGAATAGAATTAGAGACTGAGGAAATGTTAAAACCAAGAGTTCATTCATCTGGCTTGCTAATTCCACTGGTGAGATAACAGATAAAAATATTTTCCTTGGAAGGTGATGTTCAAAACATATGTATTGCATTAAGGATAACAAGACTATTAATTTATGAGTTTTAAGATATGAAGTATTATATAAGTATTAATATATGAAAGGTTACGTGAGGCCAAAGCCAAATTTAAGAATAGGGATGTATGGTGCTAGGTGTCCGTTGAATGTTAGATAATAGAGGAAAGTATGAGTGTGTGGAAAACATTTTGTATTAAAAAAATATATATATAAATCGACTTTTGTTTTTACTAGTCATGTGACCTGTACACATGACTTTGTACTTAACTGTACAAAGCCCTGCAGTCCCATTATCTTATAAATGAAAATAAGGATATTACCATGCAGGAATGTTGTAAGTATTATAATATATATGCAAAAATTTAAAGCAAACCTAAAATGCAGCATGTCCTCAGTAAATACTATGAATAGTCCTAATAACCAAAAATATATTGTGGGTCGGAAGCACCGTGATTCACAAAAACTGTGCTCTTTGAGAGACAGAAAGGGTAGATAATTCTAAATGCCCTACCACTAGTCCAAGGTTACAGAGTGACCATAGCAAATTTGAATGGGTCTTGGTTTGCTAGGTGTAACGAGATGACATTAGGGGCGCCTGGGTGGCTCAGTGGGTTAAAGCCTCTGCCTTCGGCTCGGGTCATGATCCCAGGGTCCTGAGATCAAGCCCCACATCGGGCTCTCTGCTTGGCAGGGAGCCTGCTTCCTCCTCTCTCTCTCTGCCTGCCTCTCTGCCTACTTGTAATCTCTGCCTGTCAAATAAATAAATAAAATCTTAAAAAAAAAAAAAAAAGAGAGGACATTAGATAACACCAAGCAGTCCAGGTCACAAAGTGGTAGACTCTAATGGTGAATATTGGGAGCTAGGTGCTAGGGGACCTGGGTTTGCACCCTGGGGCGTCTGCTTCCTATTTGGATAACCTTGAGTAAATCAGTTAATCACTGAAAGCTTCCATTTCCACATCTATGAAATGCTGATAATAATAGTGTCTCTCAGGGTTGTTGTGAGGATTCTGTGCAGAAACTCAAGCAAAATGCTTACCAAGTGCTAAGCCCAGAACTCTGTACCTCCCCCCACCCCTCCGTGTGTGTGTGCACGCGCACGCATGCGTGTGAGAATTGTGGCAAAGTGCACACAACATAACATTTACTGTCTTTACATCTTTTTTTCCTTCTTGACTATTTTCAAGTGCAAATTCAGTGGCATTAAATACATTGATGGTGTTTGGGGTTTCGTAACTACCACCACCATCCATGTCCATAACGTCTTCAGGGCCTGTTCCTGTGGTGTGGACGGAGCACATTCAGTCTTCCATCCACTGGAAGCCTATATTCAGAAGTAGAATCACTGGATCCTGTGCTCGTTCTGTCTTTAAATATTGGAGGCACTACCATGCTTTGTTTGCTGTAGTGGCCACGCCATTTCATGGGAGCACCAGCGGTGCACAAGGGTTCCCAGGGCTCCCCGTTCTCATCAGTGCTTCCTACTTTTCTGTTGTTTTACAGTAGCCAACATCATGGGAGTGACGTGGGTAAATCTATTTTTTTTTTTAAATACCAGGTTCATATTATTATGGGTCTCATGGTCTCTCTGGACTGTGGTGTATGATCCCCACTGTCCACAATCCTGGCCGGCGATTAATCTTGGGATAGTAGCTAAGTTAGGCATGGACTAGGGAAAGGAGCTTCTCCAACAACAATTATGTGCCTGGAGAGGGGAGGCTAAGAATTCCCAAGCATAGGGTAGATGAAACAAGTCAGAGAAAGACAAATGTATGATTTCATTTGTGTGTGGAATTTTAAAAATTAAAAAACCAGACTCTCAAATACAGAGAGCAAACTGCTGGTTGCCAGAGGGGAGGTGGGTAGGGGTGGCTGGGTGAAGTAGGTGAAGGGGATTAAGAGGTGGAAACTTCTGGTTGTAATACCAATAGGTTATGGAGATGAAAAGTACATCATAGGGAATGTACTGACTAACATTGTAATAACATTGTGTGGTGACTACACTTACCATGCTAAACGGTGAGACTCGTCCCATCGCTATGTGTAGCCTGGAAACTCCTGTAACATTCCGTATCAACTATATTCTAATAAGGAGTTTTAAAAAAGAATCTAAAACTCCAAGGCATGGGGAAGATGAAGGAGGAGGAAATGCATCTCTTCAGGAGGAGATAAATGATCTTCTCCTGGCCATACTAGCCCAAGCTGGATAAAACTCCACATCTTAATGTACTTAAGATTTTTTTGGTTGTAGGTTGTGGCACTTTGAGTTTTGGAGATGAGCATCTGAGGGGCCCCACCAGTAGAGGGTGAGAGAGCGGCCACGACAAAGAGGTAGCTTCACGGGTTGCAGTGAGACCTTGCTGGAGATAGCCAAGGCAGCGAGCCTGCTTTCTGGAAGTCCATGGTTTCTCAGGTGGGGTTGAGAAGTGCCTCTGAGCTTTTACCCACCCTGGGCAAGGCAACAAGGAAGTCTCCAAGGGGATCTGTTTCTGTAACCCCAGGAATCCTAAATTGTATTGGGGTGTGCACTAGAAAAAGGATAAGATGCTCTCAGTGGTACCCTGGGCAAGTAGAGGCTCAGAGACCTCGCAGACTCTAAGCACTTGAAATGTGATCTGGCAGTAGAATGGAAGCTAGGGGAATATGTGCAAAATAGTGAGGTCTGTTAAGGCACCACGCATGCAGATTCATCCAGAAGCTGATGTTTCGGGAGTGTTGTAGCACCAAATGTGGCAGATCAGCCTTGCCTTTGATTTTCTGTGACCACATTCTATGTCCATGCAAACAGCAGGGAGCTTCTGGGGTACAAGTCTCATTAAAACTGTGCTCCTCAAATTTAATGATCGCCTGATTGTATTAGGGGTAAAGTGTGAACATGGGTGTTACATTCCAAAGGTTGAGGAGTGGATTAAGCTCTTCAGAGAACAAGGTGATTCGGATAGAATGCTCCAGAACTCTTGGTCCCCAATCCACACTCCATGACTTCATTTATTGGATAGGTGATCTCTGTCACATTACCTCCCCTTTCTGACCCTCAGTCCTCAGCTATAAAAGGAGGGGACCTAACAGAACTGACTAAAGGCCACAGATACAATGACAGCCACATGTGTTTAGTACTACGTTAAGAATACTGAGTGTTGTAGATAAATTGGAGGCAAGTGTGGCCGACTGCATTTTCTAAAGAAAGAGCAACAATGTCATCTATCGTGGTTGCTCATCTATGGTGTGACCTTGATACCTTGATGCCAGTGTGACCTTGCTTTAAAAGGCTGACATCTGTGCTTCTCCGCCCCCCCCCCCCCCCCCCCCCCGAGGCTGGATTGGCTTGTGACTGGTGGTGGTGTGAGTCTTGAGGCGAGGCTGGGGAGGGGCATCATGGCTTTTGCCTTGCTCGCTGGAACTTCTCCCCTTGAAGTCTTCAGCTGCTGTGGAAAAGGCCCATCTGTCCCAAGGCTCATAAGCTGTGAGGAAGCTCAAACTTTCAAGTCAAGAGACCGGACTGAAAGCTCTCATGACTTTATGGATAGCTTCAGAGATGTCTGGCCAGTCCCTAATGGTTGTGTCCCTGCTGCTTTTCTAGCAGTAGCCACCTTCTGACCAACTGTGGGAAGGTTCCTGAGGCAGCACTACCCAGCTGAACCCTTCTTGAACTCCTGGGCCAAATAAATTGGGGGCATAAGGCATTATATTTGAGGTGTTTTATTGTTAAGTGAAAGATATCAGAATGGTAGTACCCCTCTCCTAGAGACTTCCTCTGAGAAATAACATCAAAAATGCGACCTTGAGGATAAGTGAAGTTAAGGGGTTGGGTGTGGTAGTGGTACTCCAGTCAAAGACCGAAAGTGAGGGGGTGTGTCCTTGGCAGGAAGCCCATGGAACATTCAAGGGTGGTTGGGTATAGTTTGAACTCTGTGTGCTATTCAGGAAAGAGGGTGGCAGGGATTTCCTGACTATGTAAAGCACTTGGACATTATCCTAAGGGTAATTAGAAACCATTGATGGCTTGTAGGGAAGCTAGAGTCAAGCCAACTTGCTTATTTTCTTTTTGTTTGTTTTGTTTTAAACATAATTTTGACCCCAGTGGGAAATGCAGTTTGGAGAAAGATGATATGGAAAAGGGTGGCACACAGGGAGACTGTAGTAGTAATTTCGGTGAGAGGGGAGGGTGGGATGAATTAGGGGTGAGGAGGGATGCATAGACAAACAAAAGGAAAAAACCACTGGAATCGTGTTCAAGAATGAAGTTCTGGATTGTACCTTGCGTAAAGTGATACCACTTGATGCTGTAGGCTTCAAAGGAAAAGGAACAGATTTCTGGAGTGGCACATGGGAAATAAGCTTAATTTGGGACCCTACTGATTAGGAGGTTCAAGTGTCCCACTGTTCATGTGTATATAATGTGTGACTCAGTGGAGAGGTCTACGTGTGGGAGTAATGGGAGTGTAGATGGTCACTGAAGGACATGGGAGGGGTGAGGTCATCCGGGGAAAAACTTGAAGGGCAAGGGAGTAGAGCCCTTGAGACAGGACTGAGGAACAAAGGCATTTATATGGTGGGCAGAGCGAGCAAAGTCTATGAAGGAGATCCAAGGGCAGGGCAATCAGAGGTCAGGAAAAAGCCCAAGTATGGGCTCTGATAAGAAATGAATGAGACTGTTTTTAATAGTTGTCCTTGGTACCTGATTGCTACAGACTAGTCAAGACAGTGAAGATTCAGGACACATGTCTGCTCTTGAGTTGCACGTGGGGTTGATGACGTTGGTGGGGACAGCTTCGGTGCAGGAGTGGGGATGAGTCAGATTGCTGTGAGTTGAGGTGTGGCGGGGGGTAAGAGGGTAATCTCAGCACAGAAGAAATTGCCAGTGTCATTTGGCTAAAGGAGAGAGGAGGAATGGAAAGAAGGCAAAATCTGGCAACAGAACTTACACGATGAGGGAGAGGTTCTAAGAGTGCACTCTTCTCTGGTCATCCTGAGTCACTGGAGTTGTGGTCTGTGCCCCTGAGAAATGGAGTTTTAGATTTTATTTAATTGTAATTGACTTAATTGAAGTAAGTACATGCGAGAAGAGGGTAACCAGAGAAGACAAAGCAAAGAGTACAGAATCTGTAGAAAGAGAAAGAGATTTGGGGGGTGGGGAGTTGTGTTGTTGTTGAGCTGGTAGACACTTGCATGCTTTTAAATGCCAGTGGGCTCTCTCTCTGCCTGCCTCTCTGCCTATTTGGGATCTCTGTCTGTCAAATAAATAAAATCTTTAAAAAAAATAAAATAAATGCCAGTGGGTATTAGGCAGCAAGGGGAGCCTTGGAAGTTGCAGCAGAGGATCCGGGAAGGAATCAATAAAGGCTCTGAGGAGAAGGTGGCAAGTTGATGGGATCTAAGCAGAGATGGTTGCAATGGCCTTTCAGAATGCAGGGGACGTGAGAGGCTGTGGGAGGGAAGAGAGAGTGTGATGGGTTTGGCTGGCGTTGGGTGTGTAGGTTGGTGGCAGGAAGCTGAGTGGGTTTCCAGCTGATGGATTCCATTTTCTCTGCAGGATGGGAATTGAGGTCATTTACTGCAAGCGAGGAGAAGCATGGAGAGTTAGAGGTTTCAAGAGAGTTGAGATTTAAAACAGCTTTGCATAGGAGACTGAAGGTTGCTCCATCTCTGTCCAAAGCGGAGTCTTTCTGATTCCTTGCACCTTGAGTCTTTCTGATTCCGCAGCCATGGTTATGAAGGCTGCCCGGAAATTGGCCACCAATGCCTGCCTCCCAGCACCTCACTTTTGAGATTCTTCACCTCCATCTTTCATCACGTTTATTCGTGTGAAGGCTTTGTTTCTGTTGGCAAATTCCAGGTGGGCAGGACCCATCATCTAATTCATCCTTGTATCCCTGTCATGGGGAGCACAGTCAGTAAATATTTGTTGAGTGAGGGAGTGGGGGACTGAATAAATCCCTTCTGGGACTTGGGTTCACCTTCCTCATTCATATGCAAGATTGGCTTTATTTCTACTTGACATTTCTTGTTCGAGACCAAGGGGAAGCCCCTCCCCATGAGATGATTCAGAGAGGCATCAATTACAATCAAGTGAAGTGACGCTCTATGGAAAAGAAAGGCCGTTACTTTTGAGAATTTTTTTCTTTTTTTAAAAGTTCTTATTTTTGTGGACTCCAGACAGGGCCTAAAAGCTGACCCTTAGAAGGTTCCCCTTTCCCCCAATATACCTGACCTCCCAGAGTTCCCGCTCTTATCTTTCATTCTCCAGAATATAAACAAACATTGGGATTGGCCAGAGCCCTGACCTCCTGGGTGATGAAGGCCCACTGTGGTTAAATTCTAACCAAGATCTTCCCCCGAGTCTCAAATTCTATCGTTTTGCACCATATTTACCAATGATGTTACATTTTATCTTTATCATAGCAAATATTTAACTTGTTGAGAGAAAACATGTCATGAATGCATTACTCATACGTTTCCATATTTCCCAAAGATTTTGGCAAGTGGTGGAGATGAAACTTCTGGGGTCCTATTCATACAGTTGAGACAAAGCCAAGTGCCAAATTTTAGTGAATTCAAAGGGGTAGAAGTGGGTGTTGTATAGCGGCTGATAAAGTTATGTACTAAGTGATTTCATATGGCTGGTTGATCAAGTTATCAGCCTTTCCTTCGCAATATTCTTCTTAGCTTGGAAACCAGATGACTTAATAAACAGGCCTCTAAGAATGAAGAAAATGTGCCGTATGCACTAAAAATATGGGGAGCTCACCTCTTTCTCTCCCCCTCCCCCACCCAATCCCATGCTCCTCTGAGCGATGAACTGTATGGCTGCCAATGGGTAGGCCCAAGGATTGACTGAAATTTTTCATTATCTAATTTTTGTGCCAGTGTGTGAGCCTCTGAACCGGAACATCTTTGGGAGAATAAAATACCTCTCGACATGGATGGTTTTGAGACTACTGAAAGCCATAGTGTTTTAGAAAACCCAAATAGGCTGTTTAAAGAAGAATTTTTATTGATAAGCCCCCTTAAAAACTCATTATTTGTACTGCAAGCTGAAATCGGACCATAGAAGCTCTTCTCTTGATTTCCCAAGCGACCTCATAAAAGGCTTGAGCTGACATTCTCTAATTCCAGAAATCCAAAGAAAATAAATTTTATCCAGATGTTGGGCTCCGGGATGCGTGTTGCATTCCCAACAAAACGGAATATTTGGTTTTTTTTGGGAAAATCTTACTACTGTATAGGATTTGAAGTAAGCGTTCTGTTTCCTCTTTCTTGTCCAGTTTCTCGTTTCCAGCCTCGGAATGCCCCTTTCCCACTTCTGAGTCTCTGCCCTCTCTATGTTTATCGACAGTGCACATGATTAAAGTGATATTTTCATATTTCAGTGTAGTTGGAGCTCCTTAAAGCGGAGGGTTGTAAGTGCAAGGGGGAAAAAAAAAGATAGGCAGTTCCCTAATGGCTTATTATCATCACATTTGCAATTCAGATCAGCTCTAAATTGACTGAAATTTTTAGACACATAGCAGGCAGTTTAAACTAATGATTGTCTGGAGGTTCACATCTGACATGAACTAAGCTTCTGTTCAAAACAAATTGCAAATAATTCCTCCCTTAGAGTCAAAATGTCACTTTTAAAACTCCATGTTATTGCTAGATTTTTGTCAGTTACACACAAAAAAAGAATTCCGCTTTTATCGTAAGTATTCTCCCTTTGAACGAACGGAGTGACACCATTTTCCCATTAAAAAAAATATAACACAACAACGCATATCTATACATGTGGCGCTACATCAGTTTCCCTAGGAATCGCCGCCCCCCCCTTCCCCCTCTTCCCCTTCAAAAATCCTAATTGTAAAGTAAAACACCCTTGGGGCAGTGGTGGGCCCGTGTTGCCTAGCAACCCTCAGCAGGTAGCTGGGATTCAGCAGCAGCTGTCCTGATTCTTTCCTAAAGAACCTTCTTATTACTGTTTGTGTTAATCTTTAACCAGGCTTTTAAACCACAGTCCTGCTCTCCCAGTCCCTTGTTGTTAGGCTGTGGGGCCCCTGCCCCAGTGTTGTCCCAGAGGTAATGGTATTAAGGGTAGCTATTGAATGTTTGAAGAGTGATAAGCCCCGAAAGGAATTAGAATTGCATGTTCCAGCTCACTTTATTTTACATTCTTAAAAAATATCATCAGGAATTGTACCCTAATACGAACAATGGTCAGTGTTGACACACAGCTCTGACCCCGCTTTTGCTCCCGGCTTGTCAATAAAGGGCGTTCCTTTTAAAAAGGCCTACGAAGACCACTTACAGAATTCATTTAGGATTTGGAGATAGCAGTTAGAGCGACTCCTAAGTCTCTTGATTTAATTATAGGAGAGCTAGGTGTGGATGGGTGGGTATAAAGACAGATTTACTAGGGCAGAAGCGTCTCCCTCTTTAAGGCAGTGTTTCTGTTCCTGTTGGGGGCTTCCTGGGACTTGAAGTTGATCATTTCAAGGAAAAAATCTGTGTGATGGGACAAGCGAGGCCCATTTCACTTTAATTAGCGTAGAGCTCTGTTCCCTTCCTCAGTTAGGAAGTTTGGATGAATTTCAGAGACTGCCCACAACTGTTATTAACCAATGGGGGTAAGCTCATAAAGCATTTTAAAATGAGGCTATTTCTACACTCCCATTATGCAACGTAAGAGGAAGAGAAGAAGGCACAGCTTCTCTGAGGTCTTTTCACTCCCTTTCTCTCAGTAGATTAGTCTAAAAGAAAAAAAAAAATCATCACAGATGATTCACTCTCAGGACCTTCATTCTGTGTCATTTTAAAGGAATTTAGGCCTTTTTCCATCATAGCATGTGGTCGTAGACCTGGTCCTATTATGCAACATATTATGTGCTTAATAATACTGATTAACTGGCTTGGAAATTGGAGAAAGGTCAGAGTATAGAAAGGAGATAACATTTTCGTGTTTTCCAGACCTTACTGAAGTTAATCTATATTGATACAATCTTCAAACTCGGGATTACATGCCCATGTGCACACACACAATGTTATTACTGTCCTGATTTCTGAATTCCGTTGATATTCTCCTTTTTGTCTGAGGCCGTTCTAAAAATATTTTGATCTTATGTGAAAAACCAAAAAGTATAGCTTCCTACAAACTCAAGATTTGATCGTGTCTGTGATCTACCAGGATAGAGGTGGACAAGTTCATTTTTATTCCTCTGATGACACTGAACATCAAACACAGGAGATGTACCTTATATTTCTGATGGAGCAACTGAGACACAGATCTTGTTATCGAGATTTTAGGCTGAAGTGTTTGGATGCCTTGCAAGTTCCACGATATCAGAAAAGAGCGGGCACATTCAGGGTGGTATGGCCGTCGACCAGAAGTCCCATGATATCAGATAAATGTCCCCGTGTGTAAGGTGGCACTGAGAGCAGTTCTGCGTTTAGAATACTAGCTCATTTTCTTTTTCAAGAAATGTTACCCATACCATTTAGAAGGGATAAACCCTCTCTGTAATTTTGAATTGTCTCCTGTTTAAACTCCAACCTCTGTCTATTATCTTTCTCTTGCCCTAAGATAAATTATTTTGTTACGTGAATGATTGCCCAAGTGGGTCAATTAAATTCTTAATACAGCTGGTGTTGATTACAATTTTGCTAATGAAAATATCTTTGTGGAATCTTCAAGGCAACTTATAAAAATAAACTCCTTGATGAATCTAAAAGAAAATTCCGAGGAAAAAAATTTATTGGCAAACATGTTGGTAGATTTCATTCTATCAATCAAAACTTGGTTTGTGAAATGGTAATTTGTCAAATGCCAGTGGAGGAGACTGTCAGTTAGGAAATGGCAATTTGAGAGAGTGTGCTGCTGCCTAGATTGGGGAGTCATTTTCACAGGGTTTGTCCGATGTCTCTGCAGGTGGGGGGAACCTAGGCCCCACATCTGTGATCCGCAGGCACTGGGGTCCTGTTCTAGCCAGGCAGCTGTCGGTGCCTGTCTGCTCGGGGCAGACAGCGCTGTGGGCCTCATGCCTGCCTGCTCCTTATTTATGCCCAGGATCTGTGCCTCCAAACCGTCCATAAGCCAGAACTATAGCCCCAGCCCTGAGGGGTCTGTCAGGTTGGGATGACCCATGGGGGACTCTATAGCTCCCACTGTGGTTCATTATTTAGGTTTGAACAAATATTTATAATGTTTTCAGTCCTACCCCCCACCTCCACCATTTTTTCTTCCTCTCTCCCTTCCTCCTATCCCTCCCTTCCTTCCTTCCTTTCCTTTTCCTTCTTTCCTTCCTCCCTCCCTAACTTCCTTCCCTTTCTCCCTCCCTTCCCTCCCTCCCTCCTTTCTACCCTTCCCCTCTTCCTTCCTCTGACTTCTGAACCTAGGTATGAATAAAACACAATATATTTTATTCCTCAGGAAAATATGTTTACATTAAGTGGAGAAGATCCATAGATTTGTTTCGTCCAGAGTTTTTCAACCTTGGCACTGCCGGTGTTTTGGCCATTATTGACATTTTAAGCAATAATAATTCTTTGTGGCTGGGACTGTCCTGGGCCTTGTAGAATGTCCAGCAGCCTTCTTGCCTCTGCCCATGAGATGCCAGCAGCACCTTCCCCCAGGTGTGACAACCAGAAATGTCTCCGTGCATTGCCAAATGGCCTCTGGGGGCCCCAAATCACTCCCAGTTGAGAGCCACTGGATTAGTCCCTTGCCCCGCTGTGTGGTGTGTAGGACAGCCCATCAGCATCGCCCATAAACTTGTTAGAGACACAAGGTCTCGAGACCCACCCCGGACCCACGGAATCCAAATCTGTGTTTTGGCAAGATCCCCAGATGACTTCATACAGACATGAATGGGTGGGAAGTACCGACTTGAGTGCATCATCTTAAACAGAAATTTGGGCATGTTTCCTTCTCAGGAGGAGGGAGTGCAGTTCCAAGGGTTGAGAAGTACCAGTAGCAGAATCCTCTGTCTGCATGTTGCTGTATGTATCGGTAAGTGTATTTCAAGCAAGCACCACTGAAATATTTAAGAAAAATAAAAGAACATTGACTAAGAATTTTTCTCTCGAGTTACTACCATACCGTCTTAGATCTCGATCCACTTTGTACCATATGATTATGAACTAATGATACTTTGGAAATATTTTCATATCTCCCAGGCTGGCCCATATGGAACACTAATAATATGGCACGCTCTAATTTCTCAAGTTCATTATGCACTAAGTGTTCTAGTAGGAGCCTTAATCTTGAAGACAACTCTGTGAGGTATTAACCTCATTTGACAGATGAAGAAGCTGAGGCTTTGCGAAATTGTAAGCACTTTTGTCCCGATCACAGGTTTCTATAAAGTGAGAGACACAGCAGTCAGGCCCACGTTCTTGCTCTCTTCCCATCCTGACTCTCCTTCGAAGGGGAGGGAAAAAAAAAAAAACCCACAATGAACATTTTCTCCAGCTAATTATGCACCAACAACATCCCCACAGATTCTCAGCCCCAGGAATGAGCAGGGGGAAAGAATCATTATTTTTTCCTTTAAAGCCCTCTTTTGTTCTACCTTCTTAGGCAGTGGTCTCATTATACCTTGAGAATGTCTGAGTGTAGCCAACAGCTCTGGGTGAAGAAGTCGGCTCACCCATGTCCGTCCCTGGGTCCTGCTGGAATTAGCGCTCAGCAACAACAAAGCCACCCGGTACGTTGCAAGGAGCATCCTTGGGAAAGACCATTCTTCTCTTGTGTTTGAGATGTGCCCACCGATGGCTGGGAAGGTGGAAGACGGACTGCTTAGCTAGCCTGAGGTTTAATGAGCAGACGCAAACTGCGAGGGAAAACTAAATGTGGCGTTTACATGATTTAATTGGAAACTAATACCTCTGTGATGCCTCATTTTTTTCCTTCATTAGAGACACCCTCTGCACTTCTGATCCTTTCTTCAGCGGAGCTTCTCCTACTGTATCTCCAACCTATTTTTTATTCAACCTCTATTCCATCCGACGGTATCCCAGCTTCCTTTTATCACCATGGTGACACCATGGGCTTATGCCTTTATTAAAAATTTATCTTAAATAGATCTTCTAGGAACTAGTCTTTTAGGCAATGACAGTTTTTCAGTTTCAAATCCACCATAATGTCCAGATACTGGGAATTTGTGTGCAAATATTATTCCACTATTACTATAAAGGGAAATAAAGCAAAATGTTTAAAATTAGCTGCTATTCCTGCTAGCTACTTATGCATAGAAAAGACATTTTATATGCATTCCATTCTTACTTTCCAAGTGCACTTGGCACACATTCCTTTTAAAGAAGAACTTTATGTGGGCTTGAATTAGCTCCTGTGATCATGTATTATTGGTAAATTTTGAACCTTTAAAAAATGCCGTCCGGAAATATAGCCTAAGAAAAAAACCCAGAAATGTGAATAAAGAGTGACATGCACGTAATTGGCCTCATTTAAAAGCTTAAAAAGTACATTTTTGTCCACCTATGAAAGATTAAATAATAAATACAGCAATATGGTTGAACAATGTATGTTTCTTAATGATATTACAAATAATTTTAGTGGTGGGAAAAGGATTTTATGTTAATTGAAAAAAGATACAAAATTTATATGTGATAGGACCTATATCTATAGCTTTTTAATTAAATACCTTTGGTTATACATGTGTATCTATCTACTTAGACAATTGAGTAAATGCCAAATATTAAAAATGGCTATAGCTCGTTTATCAGTTTATGGATAGTTTTTAGCTTTCTAAAGCTTTTCTCTGTTTTCTATAATTTCTTTAGTGAGCATAAAATGCTTTTGAAATCAGAAAAAAATGAATATTTAAGTATAAAATTAATTTAATTCTACCTGGATTGCACTAATATGATTAAGAGGTCCTTGGGATTTTTGCATATTTTTCTCATATTTAAAGAGTCCATTGTTACAGAAACTACTCTTAACCTGGTGCTTTTGTTTTAAAAGAGGGTTTCAAAACAGTTATTTTAGATGAAGGACAGAGACTATTGTCTTTGCCATGGATAATAAAAAATGAGTTAGAAGGAGATAGGAACCAAATCAGGGGACATTGTCCCGAGTGTGTATAAATTAAATAGCTAATTTTCCAAAAGGTCAAATCGGGAGTCTGCAGATGGGTTTGACAATAGAAAAGATTGCAGGGATATTTTTCATTATGATTAAACAAAAATGTACTTAAATAAAGCGCAATGTAAGAAGGTCCTTTTCTATATGGATATGATTAATGGGTATTTTGGGGGGGAAATTCTCAAAGGATGATGCTGGGGTGGTAAGAAAAAGGCACAGGATTTGGTCACAAGAGTCCTGGGATCCTAGATTTGACTCTGCCATTACCGAGACTTGGGACGGGTCATTTGATCTCTCTGGATGTCAGAGTCTTCATTTAGAGTTTAAAGGGTTTGATTAGATGCTATCTAAAATCTCTTACAGTTGGAGCACCTGGGTGGCTGAGTGGTTAAGCATCTGCTTTTGGCTCAGGTCATGATCCCAGGATCCTGGGATCGAGTTACACAACAGGCTCTCTGCTCAGCAGGGGCCTGCTTCTCCCTCTCCCTCCCCCTGCTCATTCTCTTTCTCTCACTTGTTCTCTCTCAAATAAATAAATAAAATCTTAAAAAAAACAATACATAAAATCCCTTACGGTTGAGAGTCTGATATAGTCTACTATTTCGTAAGTTCTCATAGTACAGATCAAATTATGGGAGTTTACTTATCTGCAGCTGGGGTCGAGGTCCTAGCTGGTCCTCAGTGAGAACAACTGTGGAGGCTTCATGGGGATGAGAGATTTCTTTGGTGGCTCATCAGCTCTGTTATTCTTTCCAACTAAATGAAGCCAAGCGACATGGAAAGTAGATCCAAGCACACAAAATCCCTTCTTGATTTCTACCAAACAGCGCTTTTCCACTTGGAATGCTATTTGCACGTGTGGAAGTATTTCATCTTTTATAAAGTTTAGTATAAACATGGGATGAGAAGCCATGAATGGTGACAATAGCAGTTCTGTTTTATGAAGACAAGTGTCTGTTAAACATATCTGATAGGCACTCCTATATGTGAATGCATGTGTTAAAAAGACATTTAATTATTAAGCATAGATAAATGTATTAGCTTTTAAAGCAGCTTTATTGAATGCGGTATAATTGATTTCAATAAACTGCACATATTTTAAGTATATGATTTGCTACGTTTTGGTATATGGATATACACATAATCCCTCACCAAAACCAAATTAATAACCATAACACCACCCCAAAATATTGGGTTGTTTCCCATGGTAATTCCTCTGCAAACTTGAATGTGCTATTACGAGTGGCTCAAAGTTATTTTTTATTCTTTGCAGTGTGAATATCTGATCATTCCAGTACTTATTTGTCAAAATATTGTCCTTTCTCTCCCTTAAAACTTTGTTAAAAAGCATTTGACCACGTGTGTAGGTTTCCTTCTGAATTAACCTACTCTGCGTCATTGATGTGGTTCTAACCACTCTCTGTATGCGGATTCCACATTGTCTCGATTCCTGTAGTTTTATAAGTGTTGAAGTTAGGCAGTATAAATCCTCCGAATTTGTTCTTTTATTTTTTCCAAAGTAGTTTTGCATATTTTAGATGCTCTGAATTTTCATAGAAATTTTAGAGTCCGTTTGTCAGTTTCTACAAGAAATCCTGCTGAGATTTTTGTGGGGAGTGCACTGAATCTCTAAATCAGTTTGCGGAGATCTGGTAACCTGATGATACTGAGTTTTCTGATCTGCAAGCTCATTGCATCTTTGCATTTTTTAGGTGTTCTTCACTTTCTCTCTGCAAACTTCCGTATTTCTCAGTGTAGAGGTCTTGCATATCTTTGTCATATTGATATTTACGTATTTCCTGTTTTTGACACTTGTCTAAATGGCATTGCTTCTTTCGATTCTAACTCTTGAATATTTATCATCAGCCCATAAAATTATAGTTTTTTTTTTTTTTTTGTGGTTTGTTGTTGCTGTTGTTTTTAGTTGATCTTGGATCTCATGAACTTGGTAAGCCCAATTTTTAGTTCTGCGTGTCTGGGGGTAAATTTCACAGGATTTTCTACAGAGATGATGTTGTCATTTGGGATTAATGGTAGTTTAATGTCTTCCTTTTCAATCTGGATGACTTTTATTTATTTTTTCTTATCTTATTCCACTGGCTTAAACTCCAGTAAAATGATGAGTTGATGTGGTGAAAGCAGATGCGATTTCTTTGTTCAGATTTTGGGAGAAGAGCACTCAATATTTAATATTCAGTATGTTAGCTGTACATTTTTTGTAGCTGTCAATTATCATGTTGAAGAAGTTTCCTTCTGGTGTCACTTTCCTGAAGGTTTTATGGGTTTTTTATGTTTGTTTGTTTTTTGTTTAAACCAGGAATGGATTTAGGTTTTGCAAAATGATTTTTTCTGCATCTCTTGAAATTGAATGTATGTGTCTTTATCAGCTAATACAGTGAATGGACTAGATTTTTCATGTTAATCCAGACTGGTATTCTGGGATAGACTCTAGTTATGATGCATTATATTTAAAATATGTTTATGTCTACCTATCTATCAATTGATCAATCTATCTATACACACACACACACAGTTGGATTTGATTTACTACAGTGTTAAAAACTTGTTGCATCTATGTTTGTGGGACATACTGCTCTGTAGTTATCTTTTCCTGTAATGTATTTGATTTTGGATTCCGTATAATGCTATTATGACAGAATGAGTTGGGAAGTATTTATTTCTCCCTTTAGTGTTGGCAAGAACTGGCCAATAAAGCCATTAGATATGGAATTTTCTTTGTGGAAAGATTTTAAATTACAAATTAAATTTCTTAATTGATACAGTGCTCTACAGATGGTTACCTCTTGTGTGACCTTTAGTAGTTTGTGTCTTTTAAGGAATTTGTCCATCTCCTCTTGTTCTCAAGCTCACAGGTATAAAGTTTATATATTTTTATTGGGTGTTCCAGTTACCAACTTATTACCTCTCAGCTCAAAATCAACTCTTTGCCTGTTCTGTGAGAATGGAGCTTTAAACATTTCTCCTTTGCAGCAGGCGTGATAATAAGCTTTGTCAAAGGCAGGCACCGGAGGACACTATAGAGGAGTGAATTTTCTTCCTGGTTCCTATTGGGAGTCAATGCTCTGTGTCTATTTTCACATTTTTGCAGTGAGGGCTTTTGAGCAAAGAATTCTGGTACCTGAGCTAAAGGATGATTGAATAGAACTATAAAGATAGAGATATCCGGGGAGAGAGAACGATTTATCTCCCCAGAGCCATTTTGTTTACATTTGTTTATATTCTAGTGGTTATATAGAGGGGAGAGTTGGGGATTTCCAGAGAGGATTTGTTTATATTCTGGAGCAAAGGTCTCTCTAACAGGGAGGACGGCTGGGGTGCCAGCAGCCCCGTATATGCTTTGCGTTTCACAATTTCAGAGATCCTCTCCCGCGGTGCAAAGCTCATTTTTACGCACGGGGTACATGGGCCACCCTGCATCGTCCCGGATTTTCATTTGGAACAATTTCCACATGTGGAAATAGAGCATGTGATGCCCCACTGGGTCGCCGTATGGAAGAATTGAATCATGAGGAAGGGACACCCACTGCTCTGGATATAAAAGGTCTATTCCCCGAACAAGAGATCCCACGCGCTCACATGCACAGCCCCACATATTTCTGAATCTGGACACATGCACACACACAGACCCCCACGGTAGGCTTACTTGCTAGCCTGCAGATCTGGTAACGTGTCCGCGCTTTCACAGCTACAGACTCAACAGTCCAATCTGCTGCTGTGCTGTCCCTTTGCTCCTGCTACATGGCTGTCAGCATCTCACGGCCACGGCAGCACACACGGAGGACTCAGTTCCTCCAAAAGCTCCCTGCCCCGGCTACTGCCCTCACTCTGGCCCTACTGACGTGGACACCATGTTCTCCAGGGGTTGCTGAGGACTTTTGGGACATAGGGTTCCAAAATGCCAACCTCCACTGCACAGCACCCCACCAGCCTCTTCCCTCGGTACCTGAGAATGGGGTCATTCTCCACAGCCCTCCTGACAAGACATGGCATACCACCTGCTGCACAGCGCCCCCTTGGGGAGTGTGCCCCCAACTTCTCCTGTATAAGTGCTGTGCGCCCGCTGGAGCTCCATCCCAACTCCTTTATTTAGTTATTTAATTTATTTTTTTTTATCATGTCCAATTAGCCATCATTAGTTTTTGATGTACTGTTCAATGATTCATTACTTGCATATAACACCCAGTGCTCGTCACCACGTGTGCCCTCCTTAATGCCCATCACCCCGTTACCCCATCCCTCCACCCCCCTCCCTTCTGTAACCCTCGTTTGATTCCTGGAGTCCAGAGTCTCATGGTTTGTCTCCCCCTTTTGATTTCTTCCCACTCCGTTTTCCCTTCCTTCCCCTCGGTCCTCCATGCTATTCCTTGTGTTCCAGAATGAGGGAAGCCATATGATAATTGTCTTTCTCTGACTGACTTATTTCTCTCAGTGTAATGCCCTCCAGTCCCATCCGTGTCAGTGCAAATGGTGGGTATTCATCCTTTCTGATGGCTGAGTAATGTTCCATTGTACGTACAAACCACATCTTCTTTGTTGAAGGGGATCTCGGCTCCTTTCATAGTTTGGCTATCATGGACAGTGTTGCTATGAACATTAGGGTGTTTGTGCCCCTTCTTTTCACTACATCAGTATCATTGGGGTAATTACCTAGTAGTGCAATTTCTGGGTCATAGGGTAGCTCTATTTTTAACATCTTGAGGAACCTCCATGCTGTTTTCCAGAGTGGCTGTACCAGCTTGCATTCCCACCAACAGTGTAATAGGGTTCCCCTTTCAATCCATGACTCCTTTCATGCTCTCATTCACCAGCATTGTTTCACCTGCAACTGGGAGAGGGTGATTGTCATTCATTCATTCTTTCATTCATCCATTCCTACTGTTTATCACCCGTGGGCCATCTCTGCTTTAGGCAATGCAGCTAACTTCGCTGCCATGCCGTGGGCGGTAAAACAGACTTTTTCCAGTCTGGTCTCCATTCAGCCTTGAAGAGGGCACCACTTCCAAGTTTGATCCTCTTTAAATATTCTCCCTCAAACTTTCTCTTTTTTAAAAATTTTCCTTACATCTTTATCATTGCCCGTCATTATAGTTAATTATTCTTTTTTCAGAGTTATGCCAACTTTATTTAAGAAAGACTCCTGGATTAGTCATACCATGCCATGCATTCATCTAGAATCCAGGAACCCTGTGGGCTTACCGGGGGAAGAGCTCACGACACTTAATTTTTCTTTATATCAAAACTTCTCTGTTCAAGTGACTGAGTGTTTTCTGAACCCTGATTAGATTTGGAGTGATACATTGCTTATAAAAACAAATTTGGGGCACCTGGGGGGCTCAGTTGGTGAAGCATCTGCCTTGGGCTCAGATCATGATCCCAGGGACCTGGGATCCAGCCCGGCACCGGGCTCCCTGCTCAGTGGGGAGACTGCTTCTCCCTCTGTCCCTCCTCCCAGTCATGCTTGCACGCTCTCTCTCTGAAATAAGTAAATACAATCTTAACAAGAAAACCAAATTTATAAACAACATACAATAAGGTGAGACTACTTGAAGTATATAATTTAATACATTCTGACATATGCATATATATGCTCCTAACATACAATCAAGATAATAAATGTATTTATTAGCTCTAAACATTAATGTCAAATGATATTTTTTAGGGATCACATAAAGAGAAGCTGAGTCAGGGATATGTTTAGAGTTCATTAGTATCTGTTTATGTGATTCATAGTTGCTTTCAACTATCATTAAATCAGTGCTCGTCATCTTGTTTAGGAATGACTTCTGGGATTACTTCTGCTGCCTACTGTTGTCACCTGCTTCTTGATGGGAAATACCAAAGCCATGGGGACATATGCTGTGGCACTGAGAGTGGACTTGTGTAGCTATTGGAGGAAAACTATGGTTTACAATATATAAAGCTTTTTTCTATAGACCCAGGACCTTGTCTGCACAAAAGTATTCTAAATTCTATGCTCATGTACATAAAGACGTGACAAAAGTTTTCCCAAGTTGCCAACAAACCTTTCCATTCCTGATAATGCAAAAATTAAAGAAGTAAATTACCAATAATGCATCAAAAAGCAGAGAGTCATTTCTAAACTATTAATAAAAAGAAAATAAAATGTTATTAACCATGTTCAAGTAAAGACTAAATTGGGACGCCGGGGGTGGCTCAGTGGGTTAAAGCCTCTGCCTTCGGCTCAGGTCATGATCTCAGGGTCTTGGGATCGAGCCCCGCGTCGGGCTTTCTGCTCAGCAGGGGGCCTGCTTCCTCCTCTCTCTCTGCCTGCCTCTCTGCCTACTTGTGCTCTCTGTCTGTCAAATAAATAAATAAAATCTTAAAAAAAAAAAGACTAAATTAGCTGTCTAGTGATTCTACAACAGAGGGAATTGTAGTTGAGGCCAAAACATGTAGGTAAAACTTACCGCAGTGGTGGTTTGATAGGTTATTCATGAAAATGTTTGTTTTCCTTGAGTTTATAATGTATTCATCAGCCTTAACATTTTGAAACCTTGCAGTTGATTTTCGTTCATTCCAAATATTTATGTTTATGCGTAATTTTTGCACCCACAATTTTGTGTGTTTCTCTTAAAATGGGACCCCTAGAATGTATCAGCTTCAAGTCCCACACGAGCGGTATCTGTCCCTGCCTCAAACATTGTTTTACTTGAACATGTCCTAGCAGGTGACTTACCCAGGGTATGATAATTATTTATGATAGTAGGGACTACCAAGGGATTTTGAATATAGATACTGACGAAGTTGATGGTGCCGGGGTTGGCCATGGTGAATATGACAGCAGTGACAGTAATGAGTGACTGTTTTTTTCATTCACAGATCAAGCTAAATCCATTACCACCCTTGGTAGATTTTTCTGACATATCAAAAATTGCTTCTTGTTTGCTCAGAATTGCACCTAGTGCAATTTAAACTTACTTTCCCTTGATCTCTCCTCACTGCACAATGAGAATCTCTGGTCAGCATTTACTGTATATTTCCTGATGTGGTCGAGGTCCATGATAACTATATTTTATCAACCCCAAATCAGAACACACAGCTTTTCCCTGGTTTATATATATAGGGTATTATACAGTATGGTATTTCAAGCTTTATAAAAGTATCTGGTTAATTTATATTTGCTTGTATACTTCAAAATTGCCCTTATTATAGAAAGTGCGTGAGAGTTGAGTATGTATTTTGAGTACATACTTCAGACACATATGAAAGTACATGAAGGGGCGCCTGGGTGGCTCAGTGGGTTAAGCCGCTGCCTTCGGCTCAGGTCATGATCTCAGGGTCCTGGGATCGAGCCCCGCATCGGGCTCTCTGCTCAGCGGGGAGCCTCTTCCTCCTCTCTCTACCTGCCTCTCTGCCTGCTTGTGATCTCTCTCTGTCAAATAAATAAATAAAATCTTAAAAAAAAAAAAGAAAGTACATGAAAATTATAGTGGAAAATTGGGGACACTGCTATTCAGAGTAGTATTTTTTTAGTCCTCAATAATTATGTTTTCAGGTGCGTTTTTTCATTTAAGGGTAAACATTGAAATGCGTAGCTTCAGACCTATTTTAGGCTCGAGACAAAGGTTAGAAATTCTCTTGTATATTATGCCTTGAGAATCATTCAACACAGCGTAAGTCAACTCATATGTGTGCTTTCATCATATTTTATTTATGGCAATGTATTGTTTTCAGATGTCTATATTTTGCTTTTATTCTCCAAGTCTATCTTCCTAGTTTGAATAGATTCCTTATTTCTTCCTCTGTCAGGTTTTTCGGTTGGATTGCTCAATGCCAAGACAAAGAGCTCTTTGATCATGGGCTAGAAAAAAGGGTTAAAGGATGGTTGAGAAAGAATTCAGGAAAGAATGATCCTGTTCCCGCTTAGAGGAGGACAGAGGAGCTGAAACCAATGGGGCTGTGGAGCCTGGGGAGGAAATTGTGAGTACTTACTCTTGATTGAGTATCATTATCCTCCTGTTGTCTAGGAGGATGATTGTTATAATTAGTGGCAAATGTCATGGGCAACTATAATTTACCTTTCCCTGTAACAACTGATAGTTTACCTTCCTCAGTGCCTCCTTCTACCTAGACACCATGTCACTCTCCTCCCCCCATCCCCATAACAATAAAATATAAAATACAATATATTTGTCTTATGGTTTTATATATCGATGTACACTTATTATAGCAATCATGTGACTGAATTTTTTTAGAAGTCACTCACCCAAATTTTAGGCTCTTGTATAGTTAAAATTCCTACAAGGAGAAATGAGAAGCTGTGGGTTTACATAATAGGCACACAGAAGGCATTGGTAGAGATATTTGGGGACTCTTTTTCATTAATTTTCTTTCTTTCTTTTTTTTTTTTTTAAGATTTATTGATTTATTTGAGAGAGAGAAAGACAGAGATGAGGATGGTAGGAGGCAGAGGGAGAGGGAGAAGCAGGCTGTTCACTGAGCAGGGAGCCCTCTGCGGGCTCGATCCCAGGACCCTGGGATCACAACCTGAACTGAAGGCAGATGCTCAACTGACTGAACCACCCAGGTGCTCCACATTAATTTTATTTCTGAGAGCAGGAGAAAGGGATATGAGTTATGGTGTTGCACAGTGCGTTTTATATTATATATTTTTTAAAAAGATTATTTATTTATTTATTTGACAGACAGAGATCACAAATAGAGAGGCAGGCAGAGAGAGAGAAGAGAAAGCAGGCTCCCCGCCGAGCAGAGAGCCTGATGCGGGGCTCGATCCCAGGACCCTGAGATCATGACCTGAGCCAAGGGCAGAGGCTTTAACCCACTGAGCCACCCAGGCACCCTGCACAGTGCCATTTAAATAGAATTTTAATATCGTTTGGATTTTATTTGTAGTGATTTTTTTTTCAATTTCATTTTGAATTTATTATGGCAATCCAGTAGAATGATATGCAACTCTTGAGTGAAATTTTAAAAACAGTGCAGTAGTTCATAAAGCATTGTGTAATTGTGATGAGTATTGAACTAGTGTGTACCTGTGCTATGTATTTTCTACTTGAGATCCACAGTTATTGAATTGCCTTTAAATAAGTATAGCTCAAGGGCTCTTTCAAAATGTGTCACTATCTGGTACTTCATACTATTTCTAGGTGAATAAGTCCCAGTGCATATTTTTAAATAACACAGATTGTTATATTTAGAATAGTCATGAAATTAAAAGTCACTGAATAAATAAATAGCCGATTAACCTAGGGCAGAGAGAAATGTGCCCCAAACTGAGGAGGGTTATGAATCATGTCTCATGGTGACCTGTTTTCATCGGAGTGTAACTTCTGCCTTAGCATTTTGCACTAGTCCCCCATTATGTGCCAGTTTGCTTTCTGCCATTTCAGTTACTGGTGGTCAGCCATGATCCGGAAGCAGATGAGCCTCCTCCTGACTTCCTGTCCGAAGGTTGATAACAACCTAATGCTAGTTCACGGTGCCTACATCATCCACCTCATTTTATCTCCTCATGTAGGCATTTTATCATCTCCCATCATTCCAAGGAGAGAGTACCATACTGTACGCTATTCTGAGAGAGAGATCCCATTCACTTAGCTTTATTATAGCATACTGTTATCATTGTTCTATTTTATTAGTTATCACTATTTCTTGGCCTAATTTATAAATGAAATTCTATCATAGGTATGTATGTATGGGAAAAACAGTGTCTGTAGGGTTCAGTACTTTCTGCGGTTTCAGGCATCCACTGGGGATCTTGGAACATATGGGGGTGGGGGGTTGACTGTCCTTGCTTTACTACCACAATTCTAGGATGAATAGTGAACATCTTACGTCTACGTGTCTACTTTACATCCTTATGATCTGAACTCATTCTGTATGTTTTCACTGAGACTGTTCTAGAGTATTATTAATATATCGTATACAGTGACCTTTGCTCAGTGTCCATTCTTCATAGCATCTCTGTCAACATTTTTTAAAAAGATTTTATTTATTTATTTGACAGAGAGAGAGAGGGAAAGATCACAAGTACGCAGAGAGGCAGGCAGAGGGAGAGGGGGAAGCAGGCTCCCTGCAGAGCAGAGAGCCCAATGTGGGGCTTGATCCCAGGACCCTGAGATCATGGCCTGAGCCAAAGGCAGAGGCTTTTAACCCACTGAGCCACCCAGGTGCCCCTGATGTCAACATTTTTGACCATTCCCTGCCTCTCAAAACAGTTCGCTCTTGTGGCCTTGATTCTGGACAGTTGTCTCTTATCTGGATTGTTCCTTATCTTGCTATTTTTCTCCCCACCTTTCTAAATGTACACATTCTGTTATTCCTATTTCCAGAACATCTGCTCTTTTCCTCCTTCTTTGGGAAGTCGTCTGCTTTTTGAATTTGAAGAACAGTTCAACAAAAAAAGATTTTCTTTCTTAAGTCATTTTCTGAACTGGAAATGTCTATGTATCTACATATAGCCTTACCATGTATGGAAACTGTATTCAATGGCAAAGGAAAACTTTACGTGGAAGTTAGAAATATCGTAAAGTGATATTGAGGATACTGTCTAACTAGAAAAAATCATGAATGGTATGAACTCTATGTTATAAAATCATTAAACTAGAAAATTGATGTTATAGTAAACACTTTGAAAAAATTGCCATATTAGAAATTTTGAGATGGAAGTTTAAAGAAGTTACTTGAATATTTTTATTTGACCTATTCCTTTTAAGTTTATTTAAATACTTACATTCCAAGTGTGAGTACATTGGAGAACTGAGTTACCAAATATTGGAAGACTTAAAAAATATCACCATATTCATATCACTGTTAAATGTATTCTGTATTCTAGTGGCTGCCAAAACATATAGTAATATTATGATAAATTTATTGAGGGTAATTTGGGGATGTAGTAGTTGGAGAAAATGATTTCTGTGTGATGTAAGACAAAAAATTAAGATATTAAGACTAATACTTTCACAAAGGATTCAAATTCTATAACAAATGAATAGTTGTGTTTCATGCGTATAAAAATTTTGAATCCAGTTTTATTTCACAATTAAGACTTTCCCTGATAGTTTTAGGTAAAACAACAATAAACAATTCCATCCCTAACACATACCCAAAAAGCCAGCACATTAAAGGAAATCAATTTAAATTAATTTTTCAAACTTATGGATATTTGGGAGGTATGCTGTCTTCAGTTCTGTTTCAAAGTAATAAAAATGTAAGTCCACAATGTATTTATTTTCTTGCCCTCCAGATATCCACTTATTAGATTATCAGTTATCTGATTTAAAAAGTACACCAGATTTTGTGGTTTTTTTTTTTTTTTAAGTTTTATTTAAGTCATCTCTATATCCAATATGGGCCTTGAACTCATGACCCCACAATCAAGAGTTACATGATCTCCAAGCCAGCTAGGCTCCCCTTATTGTTTTTCTTTCTTTCTTTCTTCTTTTTTTTTTTTTTTTTGATAAAGCAGACTACTTAATCCCATATTGTATATAAAGAGAAACAGACTAACAAGTCCATCCCACTATTGTAGATTTAAAGCAGACTTAAAACATACCAAGAAAATATAGCAAAATATCACTAAAAGTAAATTAAATTAAAAACAATTTAAACTTTAAAAGATAAACTGACAAAAATACTCAATGCATATTATACAGACCTACACACTTGCTACCAATAGACCAAAAAGTCAGCACTAAACTTTTTAACAATGAACTGAAAAATTGTAACATGTACAATTCCATAGTTCACCAAGTTTAGGTTAGAAATAGACCAGTTGTTCAAGAGGTCAGTTACTTTGTGTACTAATCCCAGGAAGGAATTTTTTTGCAAGGTTTCTCATTAAGAGAATAAGGTAAATAACAGTGTCCTCTGTGAAATTCCCACAGAAGAGTGTAGGGGGTCTGTTTCGAAAAAGTATATATGAAATATTTAAGAATTACTATATATATTGTATGTGGATTTATATATGAGCACAGAAATTAAACATCAATATTAAATATTAAACGGCATATTGTTTTCCTAGAGTCTTACAACAAAGCAGAGAATAGAGAGGTACACTTACTTTCTTCGGAAGTGTGTGGTCTAAGAATCATGTCATCAATGTCTTGAATACACATCTAGCCACATCATTTTTTTTTTTTTTTGAGATTTTGTTTATTTATTTGAGAGAAAGAATGCAGGAGCATGAGGATGGGAGGGACAGAGGGAGAAGCAGACTTCCCACTGAACGGGGGGCCTGATGGCAGAGCTCATGACCTGAGTGGAAGGCAGATGCTTAACTGACTGAGCCACCCAGGTACCCCTGCCCACCTCATTTCTTGCTAAGCAGAGGGGCTCATATGTACCCACTCTAAAACAAAACTCATCATTTTTTTTTAAACTATCCATCATTTTTTTTAAAAACTATTTATTTATTTTATAAATAAATAAAATATCTTATTAGAAAGAAAGTATCCAAATCAAACAACTGGCTTACATTTTTTTTTAAGATTTTATTTATTTATTTGACAGACAGAGATCACAAATAGGCGGAGAGGCAGGCAGAGAGAGGAGGAAGCAGGCTCCCTGCTGAGCAGAAAGCCTGATGCGGGGCTCAATCCCAGATCCCTGGGATCATGACCTGAGCCAAAGGCAGAGGCCCAACCCACTGAGCCACCCAGGCGCCCCGACTTACATTTTTGTAAAGATTTTATTTTTAATTCGTCTCTACACCAAACACAGTGCTCAAACAGAAAACCCCGAGATCAGGAGTTGAACTCTCTACCGAGTGACCCAGCCACCCGCCCCTTATAATTTTTGAGCTTATGCAGTACATGAATTTATTTAGTTCTCTGGGTAAATATTTTCCAGGCAACTCTCCTGTACTATACAGAGAATGGCCTGTTATTCAAGACGAACCATTTGTGAGGTGCTTTCCTGAGATTTAAAAGAAAAAAAAAAGGCTAAAAGACATGCATAATTGGGGTTTGCCTGCATGTATAATTTTCAGGTTAATTTGTTTCAACCATGTACCTCCTGCTGGTGAAATTTGGGGAGCTGTTGGTCCTTTCATCTGTATTTCCAAAACTGCATCCTGAGGCACCTTCTTGCTTTCTCCCTTAGGAACTGAGATATTCACTGTATGGCGTGTTGGGCGGACTCCTCAACTTTCCTATAAGAATGAGAGCCCATCCCAATTTAGACCTATTGTTCTGAGCCGACGCACAACGCAGAATAGCCGCGCTCCCTGAAACTCTCAGGGAATGCTGCCTTAGGGACCCTGCCGCTCCCGTTCTGTGGAAAGCTCCCTTGAGCAAAAGATATTTATAAACACGTGAATGCCCTCACACACCCCCTCATGCACAGACACACACCCCAGCAGAAGTATCTGTGGTCTGGCCGGAATGACATTAATTGACCCCTCACTGCTGTTGGCCCCCCAAATCGTTGTTTTGATCGAATTGCTTCCTTAGTACAATGCCCCAGCCTCCAGTGAGTGATTTTATATGGAACAGGCTTACAAAACATGTTGATGCACTTTGTGTAAGGATGCTGCTGGATTTTTTTCACCGCTCAGTGTCCTTTTTATGGGGACCCACGGGAGGAACATTCTCTTAGATTTGAAAGCATTGCCTGTCTTGGCACTGCCCATCCATGCTATGAATGATACACCTGACTGGGCTTCATCTGAATCCCGGACTTCCTGGTTCTGTCTCCCCAGGCCCTCTTCCCACTGGATGCTGGAAAAGGTAGGGTCAGTATGGGATCTAGCAAGGGTCTAGGGGTCCAAGCTCTGAAGGCTGCTTGTGTATTCACTTCAGTCCTGGCCTCAGTGAATCTCTTGGGTTGTCATTTTCCCTTGATGCCATTTTTTTTATCCTCTTTGTTTTTATCTTTTCTTCATATTTCGTATGGATTTTTAAAGCTACCTTAAATAATTGATGGAAGTAAGCATGAGAATTTGAGGACCATTGAGAGTCATGAGAGTAAGCATGAGAATTGAGGACTTGACCTTTCCCTGTCGCAGGCCCTTCCAGTCTAGGGCGCCCCGTGTTCTTTGTTTTGTTTTCTTTTTTAAAGATTTTAAAGATTTATTCATTTGATAGAGAAAGAGAAAGCACGAGCAGGGGAGAGGCGGGGGGAGAAGCAGTCTCCCCACTGAGCAAGGATCCAGACGCAGGGCTCGCCTCCATCCCAAGACCCTGGAGTCATGACCTGAGCCAAAGGCAGATGCTTAACCTACTGAGCCACCCAGGTCCACTCTCCCTGTGTTCTTTAAGCCACCTCCAAAAGCTGACTGTGCTCAAGACTTGCTCACCGTCCCCTTTTTCTGTAGTGATAAAATAATATTTTACCACCTTCCCCAGAGAGGACATGAAAACCTGGTTGTCGTTGCTTCTGTTACTTTCACGTCACTCGTGCTGTGGCTCTTTAAGCATAGAAATTTTAATGTAAAATTTAAGACTTCTTGGAAGTGTTAGATTCTGTGGGCTTAACGTTTTTGATGACTCATATTGTCACTCAGTTTCTTGGGTGATTTAGCGAAAGATCTGAACTCCTCTCTGAAATGAACACACTCACTTAATAAAAAAGTGAGATGTTTACATAATTATTTTGATAGGAGTTGACAGTAAAGCAGGGATTCTGAGAAACGTGGGTACTAAATATTGTCAGTAAACTCAATTCTCCGTTGTCTGAAAATCTTACTTAAATGGCACCGCCAAGATTCATTGCATCCTGGAGTTCCTTTACCATTCATACTTTCAAGTAACTAGGATGAATATAGGAAAGTCATTTTTATTAGCTAATCATTCATTCCCTCGTCCTTTCTTCCCGGGGTTAATTTGCATAACTACTTTGTCCTCACTGCTGGTCTAGCTCCTGGAGATATAGGCCTGGCAAATCAAAATCCTTGCCCTTGTAGAACTTCTCTCCTACTTTCAGGAGATACTCAATGAATGAATGAATAAGCAATGAGATCGTTTTAGATGGTTGTAAATACAGGGAAAAAAGAAGTGGTTATGTATCCTGATGACTTTCGTTAGGGGGATCAGGGTGGGCCAGCGAGCTTTGCTGTAAGACCCAGATAAGAAAGGAAACCAGTCACGGGAAGGGAAGGACCCTCCAAGCAAAGAGAGCAACCAGTGCCAAGAATCTGAGACAGGAACACGTTTCTATCCTCGGGGTCCAGAGACAAGTCCAGGGGGCTTGAGTGCGGAGATGTCAAAAGAGGTAGAGGGGAGGCCGACAGCAGACAGAGGGCAGATCACTTGATGTCTTTGGCTGTGCATGTGTATCTGTTTGAGCCTTGAGAAAGTAGTCTAACATGTCTTGGCCTCAGTTTCTCTTTCTTTAGAATGAAGAGGACTAAAGCTAGCTCATAGGCTTATTTGTGAATATTTTGTGTGTCCATTGATGTTACGTGCTTGGAAGAGAGTCTGGCCCTCAGTTAAAACTCTGGGTGTTCTCTGTTACTAGTGTGTATATGTGCATGGTACAGATTTCTTCTAGCTAATCATTTCAATTTATTACCCTTATAGGCTTTTAGAGCTAGCAGAGGTCTTGGCAGTCACATCTAATCTTGACGTTTCACAGACAAGGCTTTAGCTCAGAGAGGTCAAATGGCCTACACAAGTTCCCACAAGTGGTAAGTAAATGTTTAGACTAGAATTTTAGTTTCTCGAGTCTCAAGCCAAGAGCTTTCTACTGTTGGATGGTGTTGGCCTGTAGTTAACCTAATGGCCTGGAATTACTTTCCTTAATATTTGCCTTCTAGGATTATATTTAGAATAGCATTATTGAACCTGAATGCTTTTGTAAAGACAGAGATGGTCACCATGTTGGTAGTATATTGCCTGGCTAATGATTTACTGACAACTGAAAGATGGTTGAAAGTAATTAGAATTGAGATTATCCTAACAGATAAACCACAGGTTCAAATATCCCCTTACTAGCTTTAGCATTTATATATTTTTTTAATAAGATGGATATAGGAAAATCATTTTTTTATATGATTCATTCCTTCCCTCAACAACTCTTCTGTGTCTTGTACTATTATAGGTACTGGAGATCCAGTGGTAAATGATTGGAAGGCCCTGCCCCTCATGGAATTTACACTCTTGTCAGGGGAAGCAGATAATAAACCCTCAACTCACTTGACAACTAAGTAAAATAAGGCAATTTCAGGGCAGTCCCAGAGATACTTTAAAATCGGGAACTCAGGTGGTCAGTGATTTGATTGTCATTATGATGGATAAGGAGGTTATCGCTAAAATTGGAAGAGCTAATCACACTTGAAATGATTAACTCACTTAAACAGTTTATTTTTCAAACCTCAGTTCTCTGGCCTCACTGCCTACTGATAAACAAAGGGTCAGGTTTCATAGCTTCAAATGCAGTCACCCACAGGGATGGGATTCATTGAATGATAGCTTTTAAGTTAATATACGGCATAAAGGCTTTGTTAATGCATTACTATCTAAGACTAAAATTATTTTACGCAAGATGTAGGATTTGGTGGCTTGGGGAAATTTTAAATTTTAACTTGTCTCTTTCTACAGACTTTATGGGTTTTTCTCAACCTATCAAAATTGGTTCCTGGGATAATCTTTTATTTTTTTTCCCCCTCCCTTTGCCTCTTTATAGGAAATCTCTTACCTGGGAAAGGTTTTGTTCCAAAAGTTCATTTGTAAGCCATTTTGAACTCCTTTGCCATAAAAGCAGTGTTTAACAGGGCAGTTAAGTTCAAATGCTAGTTCATAGAAGTTTCTTTCTTTGTTCTTGAAGCTGAAAGGTTGCACTTAATGATGTTCCCTTGAATTTCGGCCTGTTTGGTTTAGGAGTAAACAGAGCAGGTGCATTTTTCTTTTTCTCTGGGCTCAGAACCAGATCCAGTCCCTCTTGGAAACTGGTGAAATACCCCTTTTGCACCCTGCTGTCTTCCTTTCTGCACGCTTCCCCCCTCAAGACACTCTTCTTTTTAGGCCTTCATGGTCCTCCCGTAACTTCCCCCACCCCCGCCGGTAGAAGTTACATGTCTTATTCTGTTTTCTGTCTTAATGGAATAATACCAGAGTTGATAATTGAGTGCACAGGATGGATGTTTGAGTTTTCAAGATGCCCTACAGTATTCCACACTGTCAGAAAAATGTCTTTTAACTTCCACTCAAATACCTGTTTTGGGGGGGCCCATCACCTATTTCCGAGTTGCCTCCCTTTGCTCCCTAACGGCACCCTCTGTTCAGTCAGAGCTGCGGCTCTGACAGGCCTCCCCCACCCCATACCCCATGTTCATGGAATGTTCCGGCTTCTCACTTTGGGATGGTCAACAGGATTTGAAAACCTACAGATTTCACTCAGAGCAAGCTTAATCCTGTAAGAGAAAAAAAAAAAAGGCTGAAAAATTATAGCAATATTACCCGATTAGTTTGGGTTCACCCTGCTCTTGGCATCTGCTTTATTCTCTATATTATCTTTGTGCACTTTGCTGTCACGTTAGAAAAATATACTACGTGAACTCTGAGCCTAGGCGGAAAGCCCACGGAACCAGCGAGTGTGTCCCCTGCCATCGTGTGGACCATAGCTCGCTTGCTGTCTGCCAGAAATAGAGGTAGTTTATCGTTTGTTCAACTCCGTTGCTCAATTTGTTTCATTTCCTGTTCACAGCTGAATAAATGGGGGAAGAGGGAAAAAAATAACTACCATAACTACCATAACCCCTCTCTGTTCAGTTATGGAAGGACATCTATAAACACAGGCATAAAGCCCAAAGGAAAGGAGAGATTTCCTAAATGTTGTCTGATAGTCACAGTAGCATCCAAATAAAAATTGTTTAAAAATACAGTTAGGACATATAAGCAGAGATATTGACATATGGCATGTGATAGTTGGCTAAGTTTGTGGATGACGTATGGGCCTGCCTGGGAGGAGCTTCGATGATAATTGTATAAGCCAGGAAGAGTCTGGTCATCAGAAACACGGACATTTAGGGAACTGTGAAAACTTAATGGTCATGTAGAAGAACTTATTTGATAATCAATGCAAAGGAGTGTAACTGACACATTAATGAGACTTACTGGAAATAACTGAATTATTCAGTTTTTACTTTGGTAATTTCCAAAAAAACACTCTTTGCTGGGCCCCTCATGACCATGACCTTTGTCAATGTCTGCAGGTGACTTCTTGTTTCCAGGGTGCTTAGGGTATGACATTTGTCTCTCAAAAAGTTACCTCTGAAGTGTATCCCATATACATTTATAGCATGGACAAATATATAAGGACACAGAGATTTAGGAGAAAAAGCTAGATTTACAGCAGTATGTGCTCAAAACTGTGCTTCCTTGAAAAGTAGAGTTTTCAAGAGATAGCATGGTTTATGAGAAATTCCATCGGGTTGAAATTAGAAAATTTAGTTTCTATTTCTGCTTTTGTCATCTAATTTTATGAGTTTAGATAAATGACATAATCATTCATGGATTTATTTATACAACTCTAAAATGGAAGGACTGTCTAGTTGATTTTCAAGATTCCTTCATTTTCTAGATATCTGGTGAATCCCACTGGGTAATTATTAGGATATGAAACCCCCCCCCTTTTTTTAAAGATTTTATTTATTTATTTGATAGAGATTACAAGTAGGCAGAGAGGCAGGCAGAGAGAGAGGAGGAAGCAGGCTCCCCGCTGAGCAGAGAGCCCGATGCAGGGCTCGATCCCAGGACCTTGAGACCATGACCTGAGCCGAAGGCAGAGGCTTCAACCCACTGAGCTACCCAGGAGCCCCATGAAACTCCTTTTTATGTCAAGACTATTGGTTGAAATACCCACAAAATAATATAAAAAGTAAAGAAAAAGTATCTGAATAGTTTTTCTGCTTTTTTTTTTCATTTTGGTTTTTATTTAAAAATTTCTCCTAGCCATTTGCTGACCCCTCAAGTTCTGTTATTTTTTTTTTTATTGGAAGCAAAATGAATTTACTGTTGGGGATCTGACACATTTTCAGTATTTAATCACCCCATCCATGCACAATGCTATATACAACCATTTAGGAAGGACCTCTTCATGTCTTTTTATTTAAAAACATATGTATTATATTTAATTGAAGTATAATAAGCATACAGTGTTACGTTAATCTCAGGTGTACAATACAGTGATTCAATACCCCTGTACATTGCTCACTGTCCATCATGATTAGTCTGGTCTTAACCCCCTTTACCTATTTCACCTGTCCCCTGGCCACCTCCCTTCTGGTAACCACCAGTTCTCTATATTTAAGAGTCTGTGTTGTTTGTCTCTTTCTTTTATTCTTTGTTCTTGTTTTTTTAAATTCTACATATGAGTGAAATCATATGGTATTTATGGATTTTCTGACTTACCTCACTTAGCTTTGTACCAGCTGCATCCATCCATGTTATTGCAAATGGCAAGATCTCATCATTTTCTATCGCTAAGTAATAGTCAATTATGCATACACACACCATACCTTAATCCTTTCGTCTATTGATGGACACGTGTGTTGCTTCCATGTCTTGGCTATTCTAGATAATGTTGCAGTAAACATAGGGGGTGTATATATCTTTTCTAATTCGTGTTTTCATTTCCTTTGGGTAAATATCCAAAAGTAGAATTAGTGGATCATAGGGTAATTCTATTTTTAAATTTTTGGAGCATTTCCACACTGTTTTCCGCAGTGGCTGCCTCAGTTTGCATTCCCACCAACTGTACACAAGTTTGCCTTTTTCTCCACATCCTTGACAACACTTGTTATTTCTTGATATTTTGATTCTAGCCATTCTGACAGGTGTAAGGTCATGGCATTGTGGTTTTGATTTGCATTTCCCTGCTGATTAGGTGATTCTGAGCATGTATTCGTGGATCTGTTGGCCATTTGTATGTCTTCTTTGGAAAAATGTCTTTTCAGGTCCTCTGCCCATTTTTTAATTAGATTGTTTGGGTTTTGTTGTTGTTGTTGTTGTTGTTGTTGAGTTGTATAAGGTCTTTATATATTGTGGATATTAACCACTTATTGGATACATCCTTTGCAAATATCTTATCCCATTCAGTTAGGTTGCCTTTTTTTTTTTTTTTTTTTTTTTTTTCAGGTGCATTATTCTTTTTTTTTTTTTAATTTTTTTATTTTTTCAACATAACAGTATTCATTATTTTTGCACCACACCCAGTGCTCCATGCAATCTGTGCCCTCTACAATACCCACCACCTGGTGCCCCCAACCTCCCACCCCCCACCCCTTCAAAATTCTCAGATCGTTTTTCAGAGTCCATAGTCTCTCATGGTTCACCTCCCCTTCCAATTTCCCTCAACTCCCTTCTCCTCTCCATCTCCCCTTGTCCTCCATGCTATTTGTTATGCTCCACAAATAAGTGAAACCATATGATAATTGACTCTCTCTGCTTGACTTATTTCACTCAGCATAATCTCTTCCAGTCCCGTCCATGTTGCTACAAAACTTGGGTATTCATCCTTTCTTTCTTTTTTTTTTTTTTTTTTTACAGCTTTATAAACATATATTTTTATCCCCAGGGGTACAGGTCTGCGAATCGCCAGGTTTACACACTTCACAGCACTCACCATACCACATACCCTCCCCAATATCCATAACCCCACCCTCTCTCAACCCCCTCCCCCCATCAACCCTCAGTTTGTTTTGTGAGATTAAGAGTCACTTATGGTTTGTCTCCCTCCCAATCCCATCTTGTTTCATTTACTCTTCTCCTACCCCCTCAACCCCCCATGTTGCATCTCCTCTCCCTCATATCAGGGAGATCATATGATAGTTGTCTTTCTCCGATTGACTGATTTCGCTAAGCATGATACCCTCTAGTTCCATCCACGTCGCCGCAAATGGCAAGATTTCATTTCTTTTGATGGCTGCATAGTATTCCATTGTGTATATATACCACATCTTCTTTATCCATTCGTCTGTAGATGGACATCTAGGTTCTTTCCATAGTTTGGCTATTGTAGACATTGCTGCTATAAACATTCGGGTGCACGTGCCCCTTTGGATCACTATGTTTGTATCTTTAGGGTAAATACCCAGCAGTGCAATTGCAGGGTCATAGGGTAGTTCTATTTTCAACCTTTTGAGGAACCTCCATGCTGTTTTCCAGAGTGGTTGCACCAGCTTGCATTCCCACCAACAGTGTAGGAGGGTTCCCCTTTCTCCACATCCTCGCCAGCATCTGTCATTTCCTGACTTGTTAATTTTAGCCATTCTGACTGGTGTGAGGTGATATCTCATGGTGGTTTTGATTTGTATTTCCCTGATGCCGAGTGATATGGAGCACTTTTTCATGTGTCTGTTGGCCATCTGGATGTCTTCTTTGCAGAAATGTCTGTTCATGTCCTCTGCCCATTTCTTGATTGGATTCTTTGTTCTTTGGGTGTAGAGTTTGCTAAGTTCTTTATAGATTTTGGACACTAGCCCTTTATCTGATATGTCATTTGCAAATATCTTCTCCCATTCTGTCAGTTGTCTTTTGGTTTTGTTCACTGTTTCCTTTGCTGTGCAAAAGCTTTTGATCTTGATAAAATCCCAAAAGTTCATTTTTGCCCTTGCTTCCCTTGCCTTTGGTGATGTTCCTAGGAAGATGTTGCTGCGGCTGATGTCGAAGAGGTTGCTGCCTGTGTTCTCCTCGAGGATTTTGATGGATTCCTTTCTCACATTGAGATCCTTCATCCATTTTGAGTCTATTTTCGTGTGTGGTGTAAGGAAATGATACAATTTCATTTTTCTGCATGTGGCTGTCCAATTTTCCCAACACCATTTATTGAAGAGGCTGTCTTTGTTCCATTGGACATTCTTTCCTGCTTTGTCGAAGATGAGTTGACCATAGAGTTGAGGGTCCATTTCTGGGCTCTCTATTCTGTTCCATTGATCTATGTGTCTGTTTTTGTGCCAGTACCATGCTGTCTTGATG
Source organism: Lutra lutra (assembly GCF_902655055.1). Lineage (NCBI taxonomy): Eukaryota > Metazoa > Chordata > Mammalia > Carnivora > Mustelidae > Lutra > Lutra lutra. Next base: position 6,295,750 of record NC_062283.1, on the reverse strand, counting down.
ATGACAGCTTTGTAATAGAGCTTGAAGTCCGGAATTGTGATGCCACCAACTTTGGCTTTCTTTTTCAATATTCCTTTGGCTATTCAAGGTCTTTTCTGGTTCCATATAAATTTTAGGATTATTTGTTCCATTTCTTTGAAAAAAATGGATGGTACTTTGATAGGAACTGCATTAAATGGGTAGATTGCTTTAGGTAGCATAGACATTTTCACAATATTTATTCTTCCAATCCAGGAGTATGGAACATTTTTCCATTTCTTTGTGTCTTCCTCAATTTCTTTCATGAGTACTTTATAGTTTTCTGAGTATAGATTCTTAGTCTCTTTGGTTAGGTTTATTCCTAGGTATCTTATAGTTTTGGGTGCAATTGTAAATGGGATGGACTCCTTAATTCTCTTTCTTCTGTCTTGTTGTTGGTGTAGAGAAATGCAACTGATTTCTGTGCATTGATTTTATATCCTGACACTTTACTGAATTCCTGTACAAGTTCTAGCAGTTTTGGAGTGGAGTCTTTTGGGGTTTCCACATAGAGTATCATATCATCTGCGAAGAGTGATAGTTTGACTTCTTCTTTGCCGATTTGGATGCCTTTAATTTCCTTTTGTTGTCTGATTGCTGAGGCTAGGACTTCTAGTACTATGTTGAATAGCAGTGGTGATAACGGACATCCCTGCCGTGTTCCTGACCTTGGCGGAAAAGCTTTCAGTTTTTCTCCATTGAGAATGATATTTGCGGTGGGTTTTTCATAGATGGCTTTGATAATATTGAGGTATGTACCGTCTATCCCTACACTTTGAAGAGTTTTGATCAGGAAGGGATGCTGTACTTTGTCAAATGCTTTTTCAGCATCTATGGAGAGTATCATATGGTTCTTGTTCTTTCTTTTATTAATGTGTTGTATCACATTGATTGATTTGCGGATGTTGAACCAGCCTTGCAGGCCTGGAATAAATCCCACTTGGTCGTGGTGAATAATCCTTTTAATGTACTGTTGAATCCTATTGGCTAGTATTTTGTCGAGAATTTTTGCATCTGTGCTCATCAAGGATATTGGTCTGTAGTTCTCTTTTTTGTTGGGATCCTTGTCTGGTTTTGGGATCAAGGTAATGCTGGCTTCATAAAATGAGTTTGGAAGTTTTCCTTCTATTTCTATTTTTTGGAACAGTTTCAGGAGAATAGGAATTAGTTCTTCTTTAAATGTTTGGTAGAATTCCCCCGGGAAGCCGTCTGGCCCTGGGCTTTTGTTTGTTTGGAGATTTTTGATGACTGTTTCAATCTCCTTACTGGTTATGGGTCTGTTCAGGCTTTCTATTTCTTCCTGGTTCAGTTGTGGTAGTTTATATGTCTCTAGGAATGCATCCATTTCTTCCAGATTGTCAAATTTGTTGGCGTAGAGTTGCTCATAGTATGTTCTTATAATTGTCTGTATTTCTTTGGTGTTCGTTGTGATCTCTCCTCTTTCATTTATGATTTTATTTATTTGGGTCCTTTCTCTTTTCTTTTTGATAAGTCTGGCCAGGGGTTTATCAATCTTATTAATTCTTTCAAAGAACCAGCTCCTAGTTTCGTTGATTTGTTCTATTGTTTTTTTGGTTTCTATTTCATTGATTTCTGCTCTGATCTTTATGATTTCTCTTCTCCTGCTGGGTTTAGGGTTTCTTTCTTGTTCTTTCTCCAGCTCCTTTAGGGTTGGGTTAGGTTGTGTACCTGAGATCTTTCTTGTTTCTTGAGAAAGGCTTGTACCGCTATATATTTTCCTCTCAGGACTGCCTTTGTCGTGTCCCACAGATTCTGAACCGTTGTGTTTTCATTATCATTTGTTTCCATAAATTTTTTCAATTCTTCTTTAATTTCCTGGTTGACCCATTCATTCTTTAGAAGGATGCTGTTTAGTCTCCATGTATTTGGGTTCTTTCCAAATTTCCTCTTGTGATTGAGTTCTAGCTTTAGAGCATTGTGGTCTGAAAATATGCAGGGAATGATCCCAATCTTTTGATACCGGTTGAGACTTGATTTAGGACCAAGAATGTGATCTATTCTGGAGAATGTTGCATGTGCACTAGAGAAGAATGTGTATTCTGTTGCTTTGGGATGAAATGTTCTGAATATATCTGTGATGTCCATCTGGTCCAGTGTGTCATTTAAGGCCTTGATTTCCTTGTTGATCTTTTGCTTGGATGATCTGTCCATTTCAGTGAGGGGAGTGTTAAAATCCCCTACTATTATTGTATTCTTGTCGATGTGTTTCTTTGATTTTGTTACTAATTGGTTTATATAGTTGGCTGCTCCCACGTTAGGGGCATAGATATTTAAAATTGTTAGATCTTCTTGTTGGACAGTTCCTTTGAGTATGATATAGTGTCCTTCCTCATCTCTTATTATAGTCTTTGGCTTAAAATCTAATTGATCTGATATAAGGATTGCCACTCCTGCTTTCTTCTGATGTCCATTAGCATGGTAAATTCTTTTCCACCCCCTCACTTTAAACCTGGAGGTGTCTTCGGGTTTAAGATGAGTTTCTTGTAGCCAACATATAGATGGGTTTTGTTTTTTTATCCATTCTGATACCCTGTGTCTTTTGATTGGGGCATTTAGCCCATTAACATTCAGGGTAAGTATTGAGAGATATGAATTTAGTGCCATTGTATTGCCTGTAAGGTAACTGTTATTGTATATTGTCTCTGTTTCTTTCTGATCTACTACTTTTAGGGTCTCTCTTTGCTTAGAGGACCCCTTTCAATATTTCCTGTAGAGCTGGTTTGGTATTTGTAAATTCTTTCAGTTTTTGTTTGTCCTGGAAGCTTTTAATCTCTCCGTCTATTTTCAATGATAGCCTAGCTGGATATAGTATTCTTGGCTGCATGTTTTTCTCATTTAGTACTCTGAATATATCATGCCAGCTCTTTCTGGCCTGCCAGGTCTCTGTGGATAAGTCTGCTTCCAATCTAATATTTTTACCATTGTACGTTACAGACTTCTTTTCCCGGGCTGCTTTCAGAATCTTTTCTTTGTCACTAAGACTTGTCAATTTTACTATTAGGTGACGGGGTGTGGACCTATTCTTATTGATTTTGAGGGGGGTTCTCTGAACCTCCTGGATTTTGATGCTTGTTCCCTTTGCCATATTGGGGAAATTCTCTCCAATAATTTTCTCCAATATACCTTCTGCTCCCCTCTCTGTTTCCTCTTCTTCTGGAATCCCAATTATTCTAATGTTGTTTCGTCTTATGGTGTCACTTATCTCTCGAATTCTCCCCTCGTGGTCTAGTAGCTGTTTGTCCCTCTTTTGCTCAGCTTCTTTATTCTCTGTCATTTGGTCTTCTATATCGCTAATTCTTTCTTCTGCCTCATTTATCCTAGCAGTGAGAGCCTCCATTTTTGATTGCACCTCATTAATAGCTTTTTTGATTTCAACTTGGTTAGATTTTAGTTCTTTTATTTCTCCAGAAAGGGCTTTGATATCTCCCGAGAGGGTTGCTTTAATATCTTCCATGCCTTTTTCAAGCCCGGCTAGAACCTTGAGAATCATCATTCTGAACTCTATATCTGACATATTACCAATGTCTGTATTGATTAGGTCCCTAGCCTTTGGTACTGCCTCTTGTTCTTTTTTTTGTTGTGAATTTTTCCGCCTTGTCATTTTGTCCAGATAAGAGTTTATGAAGGAGCAAGTAAAATACTAAAAGGGTGGCAACAACCCCAGGAAAATATGCTTTAGCCAAATCAGAAGAGATCCCGAATTGTGAGGGGGGAGAAAGGGGATAAAAAGGAGTTCAGAAAGAAAGAAAAAAAAAAAAAAAGAAACTATTAAAAAAAAAAAAAGCCGATAAAGAAAAAATATAAAAAGAGGAAAAAAATATATATATTAGATAAACTATTTAAAAAACGTTAAAAAAAACGGTAAGAGTTAAAAAAAATTCAGCAGAAGAAGAGAAAAAGAAAAAAAAATTGAAAAAGAAAAAAAAATTAAATTAACTGCAAGGCTAAAAAATCATGGGGAGAAAGCCATGAGTTCCGTGCTTTGCTTTCTTCTCCTCTGGAATTCCGCCGCTCTCTTTGGTAGGTGAACTTGGTCCTGGCTGGGTTTCCCGTTGATCTTCTGGGGGAGGGGCCCGTTGTAGTGATTCTCAAGCGTCTTTGCCCCAGGCGGAGTTGCACCGCCCTTACTCGGGGCCGCGCTGAGTCATCCGCTCGGGTTCGCTTTCGGGAGCTTTTGTTCCCTGAGCGCTTTCCGTAGAGTCTGGAGGACGGGAATGAAGATGGCGGCCTCCCGGTGTCCGGCCCGGAGGAGCCGAGAGCCCGGGGCCCCACTCCTCAGTGCGCCCTCAGAGAACAGCGCCCAATGTCTCCCGCCACCCTGGCCTCCGGCCACGCTCCGAGCTGACCGAGCCTGCGACCGGTTCAAGGCAACCCCGAGCTGAGAGTCACTCCTCGGCTCTGTCTCTGCAGCCGGCTTCCCCGTTCTAATACCGGTAAGCTCTGCGACACTGAGACACCCCCGATCCTTCTGCGACCCTGCGGGACCTGAGGCCGCGCTTACCCCGCCTGGGCTTCACCCCAGTTAAGCCTCTGGAGCGATGTCCCTCAGCGGAACAGACTTTTAAAAGTCCTGATTTTGCTCCGTTGCTCCGCCGCTCGCCGGGAGCCGGCCCCTCCCCCCGCGGTCTATCTTCCCGTCGCTTTGGATTCACTTCTCCGCCAGTCCTACCTTGCAGAAAGTGGTTGATTTTCTGTTTCTGGAATTGCTGTTCTTCTTCTCTTCAATCTCCCGTTGGATTTGTAGGTGTTTGCAATCTTTAGATAAGCTATTTAGCTGATCTCCCGCTACCCGAAGTAGTCTCAGCCTGCTACTTCTCCGCCATCTTGACTCCTCCGCCTTTTGTTTTGATGTTGGTTCCCTTCATTGTGCAGAAGCCTTTTATTTTGGTGTGGCCCCCCTAGTTTAATTTTGCTTTTGTTTCCCTTGCCTTAGGAAGAATAATCTGGAAAAATGTTTCTGTAGCCAGTGTCAAATAAATTACTGCCTATGTTCCTTCTAGGAGTTTTATGGTTTTGGTTCTCACATTTACATTTTTTAATCCATTTTGAGTTTATTTTTTGTGTGGTATAAGAAAGCAGTCCAGTTTTATTCTTCAGCATGTAGCTGTCCAGTTTTTAGAACCATTTGTTGAAGAGACTGTTTCTTCCCCATTGTATATTCTTGCCTACATTGTTGTAGATTAATTGACCATATAAGTGTGGTTCATTTCTTGGCTCTCTGTTCTCTTGATCTGTGTGTCTGTTTCTGTGCCAGTACCATACTGTTTTGATTACTACAGCTTTGGAGTATGGCTTGAAATCTGGGGTTGTGATGCCTCCAGCTTCACTGTTCTTTGTCAAGATTGTCTCGGTTACTTGGAGTCTTTTGTGGTTCTATACAGATTTTAGGATTATTTGTTCTAGTTCTGTGAAAAATGGCATTGGTATCTTGATAGAGATTGCATTAAATCTGTAGATTCCTTTTTTGGGGAGGTGTTTTGTTTTGTTTGCATTTTAGTTAGGGAATACATTCTATGATTTCAATATTTTTAAGTTTGTTGAGCTTTGTTTCATGGCTCAAGATATGGTCTATCTTAATGGTCCACGGGCACTTGGAAAAAACATTTATTTTATTATTGCTGAGTGTCCTAAGTGTGTCATTTAGGTCCTTGGTGATTCTCTATCCCACAGTTGTCTTCAGTTTCTGAGAAGGAGGTAATTGAGTCGAAACCATAACTGTGGATTTATTCATTTCTCCTTTCTGCTTTACCAGTTTCTGCTTCATGAATTTTTTAGACTCTGTTATTTGGTGTGTACATATTTGAGATGATTATGTCTTCCTGCTGGATTGATCCTTTCGCCTTATATAATGTCCTTGTATTTTTCTTTGTCCCTAGGAATTTTCTTTACCTAGAAGTCTATTTTATCAAATATTTATATAGTCATTCCTTCCTTTTTAAATTAATGTTTGCATGGTATATCTTTTTTTATCCTTTTATTTTCAATATATTTGTGACATTACATTTGAAGTGAGTTTGTTTGAATCAACATACAAGTGTCTCGTTTCTTTTATTCACTCTGCTGGTCTTTTTCTCTAGATTGGTCTGTTTAGACCATGTGTATTTCATGTAGTTAACGATATGTCAGTTCTTAAGTCTGCCATTTTATTGTTTACTTTCTTTAGTTCTTCTGGTTCTTGTTTATCTTTCTCTTTTTTTGACTTTCACGGGCTTGACTTTCTTGACTTGGACATAGAAGATTACATATTAATTTATTTCCAGTGCTTTTGAATGTCTCTGTTTTCTGGGTCAGTCTGTCTGTTTGCCTGCCTATTTATCTATCTATCTATGAATGAATGACTTATCTTAGCCTATTAGTATTACCAGTATAGAAACCTTATTTCCATTTGCAGTCTTCCCCACCTTTAAATAGTACTTTCATGAGTATCAAATGGTATTATCATTTTTGTTTCAATCAATAAATGTGATATATAAAACTCATGAGGTTGAGATTGGTCTGTTGTAAATAGACCATCTTTCTTTCTTTTTCCATCTTTCTTTCTTTTATCCTGATGCTCCAGAATTGTATTGTTACTTCCTTTCTATTTGTAGAATTTCTTTAGCTAATCTTTACGACTAGATCTGCTAGTGACATATTCTTTTAGTTTTCTTCTTCATCTGTGAATGCTTTTATTTTCCCTGCATTCCTGAAGGATAGTTCAGCCACATATGGAATTTGTGATAGTTCTTTCCGTGTGTATGGCTTATTTCCTCGTATCCGTCATAGTTTTCTTAGATAAATCAACTGACCTATGACTTGGTGCTTCCCTATAAGTAATGCATCATTTCTTCTTGATTAGTGTCTAGATTTTTTTCTTTGTCCTGCATTTTTAAAAATTTAATTATAATGTGTCTTGGTGTGGATTTCTTTGGGTTTATCCTTTTTTGGAGATGCTGCACATTATGAATCTGCAGGTTTGTCTCCCTTTCCACATTTAGGAAGCTTTCAGACACTATTTCTTTGATTAGTCTTTCAGCTCCATTCTGTTTCTACCTTTTTTCTGAATATGTTGAGAAGAATGTTAGATTTCTAATGGATGTCCTGTAGGCCCCTGGAGCTCTGTTCATTTCTGCTTTAGTTAATTTTCTCTCTGTTGTCCAGATTGCATGAATTTCACTGAGTTGTCCTTAAGTTCACTGATTCTTATCTTCTGTCATTCCTACTCTGTGACTATTTTGTTGTTGCTGTTATTGTATGTTTCATGTATACAATTTCCATGTGGTTCTGTTTTATAACTTCGACTTCTTTGATAAGTTTTTTTTTTTTTCGTATGTTCCTAGAGAATTTGTAGTTTATCTTGAAATCTTTTTAGGATGGCTGATTTAAGACCTCTGTCCGATAATCCTATCTGATTAGTTCCAGTGTTGGCATGGGTTGGTTGTCTTTATTCATGCAAGGTTTTATTGTCTTGGTTCTCGGCATGACAAGTCATTTTCTTTTGTTGCTTGGACGTTTTTATCTTAGGCTAGAGGACTTTAAGATCTTATTTCAGTCATTTGTTTCAGCAGAAGGGCAACCTGTTTGTATTCAGCATGCAGTTTTGGGCCGACTTTGTGGGCTGTGTTTCCACTGACTTAAAACTTCAAAGCTTTCGCCATGTGATTTTGACTTATCTGATGCATCTTGGGCTCCCGCTGGCCCCAGATGTGCTCTCTGAGGAAGCAAAATGGCTTCCCCCAGTCTGGACCATTTGTTGTCTTGAAGTAAGACCAAAAAAAACCCAACAAAACAAAACAAACAAACAAAGAAAAAATCCAATGAACCAACCAAAGCAACCACAGGACCTATGGGAATAAAAAGGCTTCCTGAGCTAGAACTTACTATGGGATGATCCACGTAAAGGGCCTCCTAGAGGCTGCAATGTCTCTGGATAGAGGATGGGATATTTAGCCTTTTAGAGCAAAGAGACTTTCCAGGCCCTGCTGCCTGTGTGCTGAGGTCTCTTCTGGTGGTCCTTCCCTCCTACTCCAATGTGAAGAAGGGTTTCAGGCTTCCGGAGGCTTCTCTGGCCAGGTGCTTGTCTGACAAGATCTTTTCCTCTGAGGGGGACAGAGAGTGTTCCCAGGCTGGGCTGCTTCTTGTGCCGGAATTCCGTTGCAGGTGCCCTCTGGAGGAGAGATGCAGGACCCTGGGGACAAAGAAACTTCCAGAATCAGACTGCTTATGTGGTGTCTCTTGCTTGTGCTGTGTGATAGCCTCAGAGTCTCCACCACACCAGATTGGAGTGGTCTTTCCAATCTATCCCCCTCGCTGCTCTGGCTTACCTCACCTGGTATTCATTTGGGTTCCATCTGTGGGAGGAATAGCCCTTTCCCAGCTGTCTTCTGGTGCTGGTTGGGGGTCAGGAAATGCGGAGCATGGGTCCCCTTCTTCATTGGGTGCTGCTATGTTGCTCCTCCAGTATTCAGATCCCAAACCAGTTCCCCATCTTCTTACCAACTATTAGAAATCTCTTTTAGTGGCCTCTTGTTATTTCTAGGGCAAAGAGTGGACACAGATAGATCTATATTTTCTTGTCTTGTTCAGCAGTACAGGTTCTATCTTATAGTTTTATAGGGTCTTAGGGGAGACTTTTTAATGAAGCCAGTTATGGAAGAAAGTAGAAAACTTCATCGCAGGCAAAAGGAAATGGAAGAGCCCTCTTTCTTTGGAAGCTGTGGGAAGTTGAGTAGGTAAGTAAGTTCCAGATGAACTGCACATCCATTTCCGAGTGAGTAAGCTTTCTGTTTCATCCGATTTTAAGTCTCGTATTTTTTCATTACTTCTGTATACAGGTAGATATGTGTAATGATAAACATACTCCATGTTGTTTCTTCTTATAGGCCATTGCTCTGCTTTTAGCCGTGCCTTGAGACTTAGATCCTTATGGAAATGAATTGTATTGTACAATCTGGACTATTATTTAGCACCAGATGAACTGATGGAATAATAAAAGGGGCTAATGGTGATTACTTAATTGAGCTTACAAAATTTTATATATGCATATGAAGAGAGATATTCACATGTAATGGTATTCCCAGCCCCTTGTGGCACTCTGAGTGCTTTGATTTAAATTGCATGTAAAAGAATTATTTTATTACGATGGTTAAACTGTAGTATAATTACATGTGTGCATACAGAATCTATTAGTCCAGTGGTCTTAAAAGTAGTGTCCTCATCCCTTTGGGAAAGACATATCAGCATTTCTATTTATTTTTATCTCATTGTCCTTTAATTTCTATTTTATGCCTATTTTTAAATGCCATAATATGTTAGAATAGCAATAGATGCAGGAAAAATTTACAATTATATAATTAGGGGCCCTGCTAGGGTGCTTGACTGGATGGAGAAAATAGTTTGGAGGTTAGTGATTTAGGAAACAGAAATTTTTTTTAAATTGCCTGCATAAAAACATACTCAGTCTGGGGGAGTTTACCCTCAAATCTTTCAGTTCAAATAAAGAAAGACAGAATGTGTAAAATACTCATGTTTGCATGAGTTCGAAGAATACACATCAGGCTTAGATCCTCAGAAAAAGAAACATTTTTGCAGTCCTGCAGGAGAGAAGGAAGTCTGAGCACACAGGACAGAACTTGTGTGATTTCACAGGGAAGTCAGCTTTTGCTCTTCCTAGTGGTTCTCACCTATCTTTAAAAATAATTTCTTTTTCTTCGCCTGTATTTCCTAAGTTCCTTACCCTGCTTTGCTATGTCTTTGTCCATAGCATCAGTCACCTGCTAACATACTATAACGCACTCATATTCATGTCTATTCAGATAGAATGTCACTCCATGAGGGAAAGGGTCTGCCTGCTTTGCTCAGTGATATGAACCAGACACTTAACCACAGTGCCTGGGTAACGTGGGAATTAATTAAATATTTGTTAAATGTTCAATAGCAGAGTACAGGGCTGACCTACAACTTGTAGGATTTAGTGGTTTTTATAAGCTATTGTCGCTCAGTCATTCTGCAGTTAATGTTACCAGGTGAGGACACTTTTCTTTTCCTCTGTGTAAACATAAACTACATTTGGAGATTGAGTTTTGAGACCCAACATGCTAGCTAGAATACAACATTTACAGAAGAAAACAATATTAGTCGGAGCGCCTGGGTGGCTCAGTGGGTTAAAGCCTCTGCCTTTGGCTCAGGCCATGATCCCAGGGTCCTGGGATTGAGCCCCGCATCAGGCTCTCTGCTCAACAAGGAGCCTACTTCCCCCTCTCTCTCTGCCTGCCTCTCTGCCTACTTGTGATCTCTCTCTGTGTCAAATAAATAAATAAAATCTTTTTTAAAAAAGAAAATATTGGTTGATTTGCTTTCTTTATTCAAACTATAAGTCTAGTCCTTTAAAAGTTTTACTTATTTTTGTTTATTTTTTATGGAGGTGTAATTGACGTGTAACAGTTACATTAGCTTCAGGTGCACAGCATAATGATTTGATGTCTGTATGTATTATGAAGTGATCACCATAATAGGTCTAGTTAACAGCCTTCACCATGCATCGTTACAGGAATTTGTGTGTGTGCGATGAGAACTCTTATGATTTACTCTCTTAGCAACTTTCAAATATGCAATGAGCATATTCCCTTCTTGTGAGTGCACTTAAGTGGGATGAGTGGTTCCGAGTGCGAGCATCAAGGAATTGTGATTGAACAGTTGAGTTGAGTAAGACGTCTTGTAGCCAGTTCCTACAGAGCCGTCACCGAGGCTGGCCTGGCTCCTGTCATGTTGTATGGCATGGAAGTGTGGACCTGTTTTTAAAACCCATGTTATCTTTTCCATTTATTCATGCATTGAGCTCTAAATGTCATTCATTTTTCCATTTGTCTTTCCTATCTTTGCTGTCCAAATAGGTTACAGTTACTGCAGAAGCTTTCTGAGTGGCAGAGTCAGGTCTGGATGACTCCTGGGCATTTTGGAAAAATGCTGGGGAGCAGCCAACTCACTCTTAGAGTTATATTTTCAGAGGATTACAGGCTTTCTGGTTTTAAGTGTCTTTAAATATGAATATTATCTTCGGAGTGGACACTTTTTAATTATTTGTTTGGTTCATGATTAACTGACTGACTGCTGGGCCTAAGACAATGAAGGCGTAGTAAACAGAAGAGGATTCAAGAGCAGAGAATGAGAAGCTTTTGGAGAGGGGGGACAGATTTTGGGGGGTCAGTCATGACTTTTGTTTAGGTTTCGTGTAGGGCTGGCTCTGTAAAGAAATGGGTTGTTTTCATTTGATTCTTACAAATTCACTGTGCTTTACCGTGGATGTATGTGTCTCTGATGTGAGAGCTGAGAGAGACGAGTGACTTAGCACCATTATTTCTGGGTGCTATAAATACTTTGGTTCTGGTATTTGATATAGTCAAGCCATGGCTCTTGTATGTACTCAATTTTGGGATTTGCTAAAGCCACCTACAATTTTTTATGGTTTCCGGTACAAAGCAGATGAAATACAGGAAAATTAAGTTTGGAATCATTTGGACAAAACCTTACCTGATCTCCTCTCTTCTCTCTGACTTTCCCATCCTTTATTTAAAATCCAGTCTCATGTGCTTGGACACCTTTTTGACTCTTAACATCTCCCTCCTTTCATCAATATCGTTGAGCCCGATTTCTGTGCGTACACCTCTCACTGTACTTTGCTTCTTTGGGCTTGGCAGAGCCGTCTTTGATTTTCTTTTCGAGTGTCGTCATAATATTCCATCTTGTTTCTGGGCCTGCTCCTTTGCTCTGCCAGCCCCATACTCCCACAGCCCTCCAAACCAGATTAGTGTTTCTATTTTCCAATTCTGGACATCTTGCCCTCTTGAACAAAAATTTCCTGGTTTCCTGTTGCCTTGTAGAATAAGTGCAAACTTTCCTGATTGACGTATATGATCATCCCGGTGCATAAGCCATCCCTGCATGCTCTCCCCGCCTCCCCACCCCAGTACTGTGCACAGCATATCATGTGAGCCTAAGGACGAGAGCTATTACATGTCAGCTAAAAAGTGCACATTTCTGGCATTTTGATCAAACTTGATTATTTACTGATACCTTAAATGCTCTGCATACTAACAGTTCAGTTCCTTTTGTGTTAACAGCTCAGAATGCAGGAGATCCTGACATTGTGAAATGATTCCAGATGAATTGACAGATGTCCTGTCTTCCTAGTTGTTCCTTTCAATATCCCATCAACCTTCAGAACTCCACAATGCATCCATCAGTCCAGAACACTCTCTCGTTCTCACATCCAGAGGTCTTCTCCCTCTCCTTTCATTCCCCGCAGTACTTCGGTTCACATGACTTGCTGTACCGACTCTTCTCTACCATCCAGTATAGTGATTGGCATGTTGATGTCACTCCCTCCACCACTTGAGTGCAAACTTCCGGGAGATAGAGTTTTTTTAAACCTCTTTTAGTCCTTTTGGGGCTCGGGACACGTGGTGGGCTCATCGCTCCGATCAGTGCGTTTCAAGGATACTTGTTTGTTTGTTTCTGTTTTGTAACCACTGGTCTTGTTCTTCCTATAAGAGGCCCCATTTCCTCAAATGTGATCTTACATGGATATCTGTAAAAGGAAGAAAAAAATAGACTCACTCTGGTTGGCAGGGGAGTGATTGTTATATTCTTCCCAAATATCCCCTTTCTGCCTGCCCCTCGCTGACTCTACAGAACACCCGTGGCTCTGCTCAATCTTGTCTGGAAACTACAGTATTCACTTTATATGTCATGGTCAAGCTGGGAGAAGCCTTTTAATATCACCACCTCAGGTATTTGTCTGAGGTCTTGAATCTGTGCTGGGAATAAACTTTATAAGAGAAGAACACATGAAGATGTCTGTGGGCTGGTGGTGACCTTCGTTTCTTCCAACCGCCTTGTCCATTTATTGCCAAATCTCGTCACTGATAAATACCATCCTCTCTGTTGGAAATATAAAGAAACTGAAGGAAAGGAAGTTAAGTGGGTAACACAATAGAATTAGATGTTTTCAGAAATAAATGACTGAGAAAGGACAGGCCTACAGGTTTTTTTCTCATATTCTCCTGTCTTCAAAAGAAAACTGGAAGATGAGAAAGCTGACATTTTGTATGCAGGCAGGAGAAAAGGGAGGTTCACGATTGGTTTAGGGCAGGGTATTCTGTTGTGTTCTGAAAGGTTCAGGTCATTACGGCGAGAGACAGAAGCAGGACTCAAACAAAAATGATGTTGGCCACAAGGGAAGAGGTTGGTTTTGTTGGGTAGCGTCCCTGTGTGGGGGGGAAAGGATTCTTCACATGGTGGAGGGAAACTGCCTTGAGTTCCGATCAGAAGATGTGCCAAGTTCTGGGGCGCCTGGGTGGCTCAGTGGGTTAAATCCTCTGCCTTCAGCTCAGGTCATGATCCCAGGGTCCTGGGATCGAGCCCCACATCTGGCTCTCCGCTTGGTGGGGAGTCTGCTTCCCCCCCTCTCTCTCTGCCTGCCTCTCTGCCTACTTGTGATCTCTCTCTCTGTCAAATAAATAATAAAATCTTAAAAAAAAAAAAGAAGAAGATGTGCCAAGTTCTGCTCATCTCTACAGCTATTGCAAGTTTATTGGTAAGGACAATAATACAAAGGACAATAAACAGAAAAGGAAGAGAGAAGGGGAAGGTAGAGTATGGGGAGAATATGACATAATGTTTGCTGTTAGGGTATAAAATCAAAGCAATAGATTTAGGTCTTTACCAACTACAGTACTAGAAACATCCCATCCCTTACAACTCAAGTCTTCTACTCACGCTTCCCCTTCTTCCCCTCACCCCTTCGCTCTTTATCCTCCTCCTGCTCCAGCTTTTTATTTCCTCTCTTTCAGGACGTTGGATGGAGTATTTCCTATTGTCTGTTGTCTCGGAATTCCTGCCAAATCCTTAAAGCTGCTGTAGAGACAGCCTGGCAGTCCTACCGTCTTCTGCGGAAAGCTAGCGGAGATGGGCCCTAATCCCGGGTTATTTAGCAGCAGTCAACAAGCTGAGCCACCCTAATCCAGTTCCCTCTCTCCAGCAGGCGACTAAGTATGTGAGGAGGGTGTTGTGATCCAGTGGCCCAGCAGGGAGTGTTTGCAAGGCCAGCTCTCTAAGAAAATTATTGACTGAGATAATAATTCATTGGTTCTCAATGAAGGGGAAAACCACATGTCGTCCCTCAGATTCCTGTGTATTCATGAACCCAACTTTCTCCTCTGCTCTGTGTCTATGGGAACAGGAAGAGAAGAGGAATTGTCAGGAGACCCCAGGATGGGACAAAGAGCAAAGCAGTGTAATGGCCCCTTGATTGTCTGGAGTGGTGGTGATGCACGAATTTGCTGTGGGTTCCCTAGAGGATCGATGACCCTGAGCTGGTGTTCTCCAGGAGGGTGTGGGTAGGGTGAGGGGAGCAGCAGTAGAGGCTGGGGAGAACACTGCAGGGGGCTCCGTGGCGGGGTAGATACAGAATCAAATCAGAGTATTTCCCCTGGCAAAGACACTGGACAGTGGGGGTGCTCCCATTTGTGAATGTCCTGGAAAATCAGAAGGGTGCCCCATGAAAGAGACACTTGCCACTTGAGGGAATTCAAGATTAGCTTCTGTTGGTGATGAGAAGGCCACGGGCAGTACCACATAAGTCAGTGAAGCCAGAACTTGCCCATCTCTTCTCATTCTCTCTCCCATTCTAGCAGCGCAAAGAGAGATGGAGATCCATCCAGAAAGCGGGAGGGGGAGGAAACCTTGCAGCCACCTCTCCTTCCCCTGGTAGATCCTATGAGCCACAAAAGGGCAGAGGATAACATTACAACAGTTTGAATATGAAATGGAGTTGAGACTTGAATGGACTTATGAGACCCAGAGTGACTAGAATCTATGGGATGCATCCATGATGATGCCCACAAGACGAGTTCAGTGGTACATGGTTGGAAACAGCCCCTGGAGAAGGATAATGCCATTTCGGGTTTGAATCTGTCCTGGTCCAAATTGCGTATGTTGAAATCCTAAACGCTAGAAGGCAATTGTATTAGTAGGTGGGGCATTTGGGAGGTGATTTGTTATGAGGGTGGAGCCCTCATGACGAGCTTAGTACACTCATAAAACAGACCCTCCTACCCCCAACACTCCCTCCCCAAGTCCCTGGTTCCTTCTGCGTTGCAGCAGGAGGTCTGTGACCTGTCTGGGGGAGCGCCCTCACCTGGCCATGCTGTGGAAATAAATTTCTGTTGGTGAGTGTGGTGGTTTGTTACTGCAGCCAGAATGGACTGAGACAGTCGCCTACGGAGTTGAAGACGGCTCAGTAAATCTCGCACTATGTGGGGACATCACAGCCTCCGAGTGCTTCCATTATTTGTTGGAACGCAGTGAGAGTTAGCCGAGAGCATGCGGCAGACTCTCATTAGCCGTCCTGAGAGCTCACTCTTCCTGGGAGCGTGACCGTCATGATGAATAGTTACCTAATTCTTGGGTTCTAATAACGTGACCCATAATAGTTTGCAGTGATTCTAAAGGAAGCTGCTCATGGTCTTGTTTGTAATGCTAGCTTCTGCTCTTTGTGACAAATGTCAATAAGAACTTCCCAATGGTTGTGATGGATTCTCTTGATTTTCTATGAAATGAAGATGAGAAACTTTGACAAATCGCCTTTTTTTTTATTTTGACATCTCTAAGGAGTCAGTTTTTATTTTTTAAGATGAGAATCATTACACACAAGCCTGCAAGAGAAAGCTGTAAAGCAAAGAGGAGCTTGCTATGGGACGGATCATTAAGAACCTTCCGGAAAGGGACGGCAGGGATGTGGGCTTAGCAGTTACTATCGTAGACGATTCGGCACTTCAGGAGCTTGAGATAATTGTCAATCTTGTGTGAATCCCTGCGTAGGCAGTGGAGCAGGTTATAAAAAGCAAAAAGGCGCGAGTCTTCATCAGCCATCTGCAGAGATGGAAGTCCTGACCAGACGGAGTAGACCTCGTTTTCTCTGACTCCAGGATGAACCTAATCACCGAAAAGATAGTGACTTAGTATTACTCGTTTTTGCGTGTCTTGGTTCCAGCTGATCGTCAAATTAAGATTTGGGCAAGAGGCATGAACGTAAAGCTCTCTAGACAGAGGCATGGGTTATTGAGCGAGTGTATCCAGAATCTATTCGTAGTCTAAAAAGTAGAAGCAGGGTCCGGGTGTGAGTGTCCTAACGTGTAGGTGATGAGCTGTGTGTGCAGCGGAGTAAATGGAGAACCACTCGTTTGCTGTAGACTGAGAGAGAGTCCATTGCAATACTGTTGTGCCATATGTCTGTGTATTTATGGGCCGTAGGTGCGTGTATGTGAATATGACCAAGGGACAACGCAGGAGCGAGTCTCAGTTCTCTCGCTCGAGGGATCTATTTCATGTCCTGAATCTTTTCTCTGATGTGTTCTTTGTACCGTGTTTCTTCTGATAGTTCAGCATAATTACATTTATCTGTTTTCCTGCTTCAAACTAGTTCTCTTCTCCGTGTGGTGCATAGACAAAAGACCTCAGAAGCACTGAGGATTGCCCCTGATGGTTTGAGATGCAGGTCATTTGTGACGTCTATCACAAAGATCTGCTGAAAGAGTTAGGAGACTTTCACGATCTACCCAAGACCGTTACCCGCCCCCGCCCCTCGTAAACCCCCCCACCCCCCCGCGCGCCAAAGGTCTATGAGCAATGGGTGCTTTGTTTTGAGATCTTGGGGGGTGGGAGATGCTGAAGATAGTGTCTATGAGAAAGAGTGGGGGTGAGAGCAGTGACCCCTCAGTGGTGAGGGCTGGTGGTGGGCTGGGAAGCATGGCAGTGAAAACAAAAGAACGCAGAGGAATGTGAAGGAGGGAGACCCGGGTCTCTGTTCCTCCAGGCTTTGCAAGCTGGGAATCTCCAGAGGAATGAGAGACCCAGTAGGCAGTTTGGGAAGTGGGCATGTCAGTGGCTTTGAGAGCCACTGGATACACATGGAGGATAAATGTAGACCCTGATCTGTTGAACTGTCTCCTACAGAGTAAGAATATTTTTTAAACTTGGGATTTCCTATTGGAATTTAAAGTGTGTGTGTTTGTAGTATGTGTATTTGTTGCCTTGCTGTATGTTTATTTTTGGTGCTTGGGCCCTAAGATGAAATTTACTGTGCAAGGGACAATGATAAGAATAAGAAGAAACAAATGGTTAAAAAAAAAAAAAAAGAAGTATTCTAGAACAAATTAGTGACCTCAGATAGTGAGCTGGCAGTAATGAACAAAATAACTTGAAAGTCTAGGTGTCTATTTCATGTCTCGAGGTGGAAATGTTCTTTGTTTCTGTGTTGGATATATTCTTCTCCCATGAAAGTGACAAACAGGACACACTATAACATGTACTTTGTATGGAGTTAGGGAAGAATGAAATCACTCCTGTTACTCTTATAATACTATCATTTTCTTTAGATGAGAAATTATTTCTGAGAACTTCATAAAGCTGTTTGGATGCCACCTCACTTGAGCTGAAATGATCCCATCTGATTGGAGATCAATATTATAACTATTAACTCAATCCAAATATGTTATTTGGGGAGATTAGATGTAATGTTATGAGTGTTGATTTTGGAAACCTCCCCCCAAAAGAAAACAAAATTTGGGATGACACCACTTTCTGCAAAGGACAAAATAAAGAATTTCTGAAAAGCTACACTCCCTTCTTTTGTGACCCACTGAAATCTCTGACCTCATCTTTTCAATCTCTGACAATCTCTTCTCTCTCTGACAAGTAAGTCCAGCAGAGGTGGGGCTGGGGTAGTGGCAAGAAATACCATCTCGCCTGATTTTGATTTTTTCTTTTCTCCCTTCCCACTGTCATCCTTTGGTGTGGGGAGAAAAGAGAAAGGACATGAGCAGAATTTCAGTAGCAGGTGTCCTGGGATACTTTGAGAAAAATGTTTATCCTGCAGACTCTACTCTCCAGTTTTCTTTTCCTGGAAAATATTATAAACGCTGGTCCCCAGGAAGGGGCAAGCTTTGGGTGGATTTGTGTGTTCTGGAGGGAAGGCTGCACCTGTCATCTATCACACCCTAAGAGTCACTTACAGTAGAACCTACCGGTATGGATTACTAGAATCTTGCTTTATTTAATAGCAGTGCCTAGAATGGGAAATGCCTAAATTTAGTTCTTGCAAAGAGAGGTATTTTGGAACTTGTTTCTCACCATGGAGGTCGCCTCTTTCATCGATGAGGAAAACAAAACAGGAGGATACTCACCTGGCCAACTATCTTCTCCATACCCTCTAGAAGTCTTCTGTTTTGTTCCTCAATCTCGATGGCCCTGGAGAGAATGGAATCTGGGGCTTCTTCCATGCCCCGCACTTCTGTGACTAGATGATACAGGGGGTCGTTCCAGGAGCGCAGCACTCTGAGTATCAAGTTCAGAAGGTCTTCGTGCTACGTGACCATATAAAACAATCACATTAAAGAAAGCATAACACGGGGGGCGCCTGGGTGGCTCAGTGGGGTAAGCGTCTGCCTTCAGCTCAGATCACGATCCCAGAGTCCTGGGATCAAGCCCTGCATCTGGTTCCCGGCTCAGCGGGGAATCTACTTCTCTGTCTCCCTATGTTCCTCCTCCTGGTTCGTGTCCTCTCCCAAATAAATAAATCAAATCTAAAGAAAGCATAGCACAGGGGGTTTAGTTGCTTGTGTTTTGGCTCGGAGAGGCTGACCTAAACGATCTCTTTGTTATTCCTATATGTATGGAAAAATGTTTGTAGGTGGTTAAAGTTGTAAAAATAAAAATGTTTAAGTTATGGACTTAGACTTTGCTAAAATAAAATATATATATATCTGGCTTATTTGAATAACTACTTCCTCTAACAAGAATTCTAGTTGATAGCGTGAGGAATTTTGTTTTCCTCGGAAGTTCTACTATCTGCCCAGTTAGTGAGTTTTTTTCTTGTCCAAAAAGAGTTTTGTTGGCTCTCGGAATGTGCCTCTAGTACCTGACTCAAGAAAGACAAATTCTACCGGGCACCTGGGTGGCTCAGTGGGTTAAGCCTCTGCCTTTGGCTCAGGTCATGATCTCAGGGTCCTGAGATCGAGCCCCACATTGGGCTCTCTGCTCAGCAGGGAGCCTGCTTCTTCCTCTCTCTCTGCCTACTTGTCATCTCTCTGTCAAATAAATAAATAAAATCTTAAAAAAAAAAAAAAAAAAAGAGAAAGATTCCACGAGTGCTGTTGACAAAGGGCCACATCATGTTCATCTGGGGACAATCATTTTAATGAGTCAGGTCATTAATGGATTCACTTGTGATGTGTAGTTTTTATTTTGTATTAGGATGAAGAGCCGGTGTAGAAGGCATGGCCCTCATCAATATAGTCTCCTCAGTCTTTACCAGCCCCCGTCCCTGTGCTGCTACCAGAGCGCTCTCCCCCGCCCAGCTGTGCAGGTGAGTAAAACGGCACTGTGCTGGGGAGAACGTCATCAGTGGAATTTACAAGGGAGGTCTGGCCCCGATTTTCCCACGGTCAGGATCGCACACGAAACTCTTAGGAGCTGCTTGTCTCTGATTTCCAAGGCTTGCTTTCCTGAGGTCTGTGAACTAGTCTAGGGTAGAGGAAGTGAAGAATGGAGAGGAACCCAACAGATGTGGCGACAAAAGCATGTCCTGGGATATGAAGGAGGTGTAAGCCGTTAAGGGCCGTCTCGTTGGGCTCCTTGGAGTGTAACGAGTAAGGGTGAGGGCTTCGAATTCAAGGAAGCGCAGACTTAGGGCTTACCATGCCGTCATGACTCCAGATTTCCCAACCTCTGCTAGCTTCAGCTTCCTCATGTCTGCATGTGTAACAGCAGTGCCTAGTGTCCTTGGGTTCTTTTTTGTGAGGATTAACTACGGTGATGCATGTCCATGGCTTGGTGAAGTGTCTGGCCAGGGAGTGGCCCTCGATACATTTAACTCCTCCTCATCCTTCTTCATTCTTTCCCTTCATTTTATCGTCCTCATCAACATCAGTGCTATTAAGGAGCTTAGCAGGCAGCAAGAATGCGGGGACCCATTAACGAAGTTGTGATTGCATGTATGGGGACATGTATATGAAGAGGCTTAATTTAAGTCACGTTAAGATGGTGCCTGTGGCTGGGAATCAGAAAGGAGAGATTCTTATGATTTTAAAAAAATGGGGATAAATGATTGGGGCTTCCTATGCAGACTTTGTGGTCATCAGGACAGAAGCAATCATTGTAGCCAGGAGAAAAGAAACATAGTATTTGACAGGACCTTATCTGGGGAGAGACTTAGGATTCAGACGTGACAGGTGATGGAGGGGTCAGGGAAGAATGAAGCGAGAAGCAGGTGTCCGAGAAGCAGAAGGAGCATCAGAAGGGGAGCCTGCAAAGTCTGAAAGAGTTGGCTCACCAGGCTGGGGCTCTGTAATGTGGAATGCTGCCAGTGGAGGAGCCAAGGGTATCCAGTGATAAACACAACCGTATGCATGTCTTCCCCATCCCTGAATCTGGCAAACCTTCTATTTTATGCATGGAAGTCCAGTTCAGTTCAGGCTTTCATATGGTATAATAGATGCAATCCTGAGTCCAAGGCACTGATTAAAATCATGCTAGTTGCATGATCAACTTAGAGATTTATTTTGCTGCTATGGTGTTTAGTCCTCACTTGGTTTTACTGATGCTCCGTTGTTACAGACTGCCATCTCTCTCTGATGACTTGCTCCTCCTCCATATTTCTCTGCATGTGCATCAGCAATAGCTAGCCCAGCACTGACAATCTATAGCGTGGGGACCCCCTCAGTGGTATTGGTGAGAAACCCGGCGAGAAGACTCACATGGATCTGCTGGGCTTGCTCCTTGTCTTCCGGGGTAGAGAGGGAGGAAGTGTGACAGCTGTTGATGGCCTTGGTAATGAACCCCCGGCCCTGGGCATACCTTCTATCCTGAAAGCGAGCAGGCAAATTTAATTAGTTACAGTTGTTTGAGCATTGGTTAAATGAGCCCATTACCAGAATATTAACACATTTGATGTATAATTTTTTTTAAATGAGAACTACATAAAAAACTGAAACTAAAGAATTGAGAAAGGCACCTTTTCCCTGGCCTTTTATTTTGATTTTCTCTATCGATGCATTCTTTTTTTTTTATCTAGCTTTTCCAAATCCCAACCTTTAGCCTTTTTTGTGATTTCCTTGTTTAATTCTACCCTTTCCACAAGTTACTATTTGGAAAACAAACCCTAAAAATACCAAAAAAAAAAAAAAAAAAAAAAGAGGAAGAAGAAGAAAAGAAAGAAACCTTAAGTATTTTGTTAATTATCCTCTTTCTTTAGTATTTGAGCCAATATCCTTGTGCATACGTACCTATATTTTGCCATTTAATATTTTCTTTACTGGGTGTCCAAGCCGATATGCTCCCCTCATAAGTATAATAAAGTTCTAACTTTTCTTTTCTGAATTCACCCCTATACTTTACCATGTTCGTCATAGATGTGTAATACAATTTTGTTGATTGTTACAAAATGGTAAGTCCAAAAAAACAGGGTATAAAATTTTAGGAAATATTAATCAGTGGACTCAGAATTAAAATACACACACACACACACACACACACACACACCACCACCACCACCAACAACAACAACAATCACCACAACACTAACTAGGCAAAGCATTGACATAAAGCTAATCTCTACCAAAAGCGGTGGAAAATCTAAGGAGGTTGCCAGGAAGACGTTGAGAGACACCAGAATGACAGTCAAAGGCAGAGGATGAAAGGAAAACCAGCGAGTACAGAGAACGATGGAATACGTGTTTATTACAAACATCGAGCCCCATTCTTTACGGTGACCCTCTGATTTATGGATCCTCTCCTACATGGTAACACACAACTTCAAAGTACCGTAATCAGAAGGAGACTATTGTTTCCTATTCTAAACCAATCCTTCAATTCTGGTTCTAAATCTGTACGTTGGACATCTTAGAGCAATAATTTATAGCATTTTGCGGTTTCAGAAGAGCTATTATTGTTCGTTTTCCTGACATGGATTCAGCTTAGTTTAACTTTCTTCGATTAAATCCATTCCAGGCAGCGTGATTCTCATTTATTAGAGATCTGGGATGCTTGGTGATGAATGCCTTGGGAGACACAGACCCCACACACAAGGACGAGCACTCAACATGCTTCCCTTTACCCGAGCTCCCCCAGAAGCACTTTATGCCAGGGTGTTGTTATGGAGTGATTGGTGGTGTCTTCCCAAAATTCCAATGGTGAAGTCCTGACTCCCAGTCTATTATATTTGAAGATGGGCCTTTTATAGAGGTCAGCAAGGTGAAATGAGGTCTTCAGGCTGGATCCTTGACCCACGAAGATTACTGTCCTTATAAGAAGAGACACCAGAGAATCGCCCACCCCTACCTTCTACCTTCTATCTTCTACCACCAGGAGGACAGGGAAAGGCAAGATGGGAAGATGTTTGCCCTTATCACAACCTGACCACATTTGCATCCTGGTCTCATACCACCAGCCTCCAGAAGTGCCCGAAAGTACATTTCTGTGGAAGCCACGCAACCTAGAGGATTCTGTTACAGCAGCCCCATCCGGCTAATGCAGGCGCTTAACATTCATCAGAAAGGTTTTTTTTGAAAGAAAATGAATTAAAGGAAAACTTTAAAGAGTTATTATACTCTTAAAGAATCTTTGAGGTGTCATGAAACTGTCCCTTTCTTCTTGTCCCCCATTTTAGGAGCCAATGGCTTTTTTACGTTAAAAATCGTGTTATTTGAGATTCGGCTCTGGCAGCTTTCCTGTCTCATGGGTAGGCTAGTCCCCTCATGCCCAGGAAGCTTCCCCTTCCGGGAAGAAGCAACAAATGCAGTACTTACGAATTCGTTGAACATCTCCGAGGAAAGGTTATGGATGTAGTGGGAAAGAATGACTGCGCGGTCAAACAGGTCTCGGAGGGACACCTGGCAGTTGACAGCACCCGTGGGACAGATGGGCAGGGAGGCCACGCCCTGGCACAGGAGCAGGTCTGACACCAGCAGCAGCAGGGGCAGGAGAGACCCTGCTCAGATGGAAACACCAAGCACTGTGAGGTGTGTTCAGCAGAGGTTATCAGAAGTCCTGTGCCCCCCCTTCATGTGATTTGGGACTGTGATAGCCCAGGGTAGGGAAGGGCCAACACCTCCCACTGTGTAAATTTCAATATGTAATTATATTTGCACAGAGACATAGTTGGAGAAGTGGGTTACTCCCTGCATTTTGGTCTTGCTCCCAGGAGAGCTTCCCTACTTTGCAAACATTCGGAGCTTAAATGAACTCTGAGCCAGGGTGTTTAAGTCATTCTTCTAAGTGAGTTGCCCATCTTGGGGGGTTTCTTCAGACTTCCAGCAGCGCTGGGCTCTCTGGGAGTCTGTCATCTTTGAAACTCTGTGTTGACGACTACTTGCATTTTAGACCCCAGAATGGCAGACCTCACACGGTACATCTGTTTGTTTTACTTTCATGCCTGATCAGAATAAATATGATTGACGATGGTGGATACGGAGTACGAAGGGAACCAAATAGGAAGTGGTGCCATGGCCTAGATCTGCTAACTCACCTTCATAACCCTATGCGATTCTTAACTCCTTGCCAAAAGCTTTGCATTTTTTTAAAATGTGTGTTTCCTAGTAACCTTGTGAGCGATGCAGCCTTCGTTATAATCATCAAATTACACTGATGAAGCAGAAGGCTTAGAGAGGTTAAGTGAATTTCCTCCAGTCCTATTATTAGCTGGTGGAGGAGGCCAGACACCAGCGTTTTCGCTCTCACTGTGTCGTGTGATGTCCCACACATCTGTGGGTGCCCATGCTGCACCCAGGTCACCAGAGCACCAGGAGTGGGCATGAGGACTCAGGGCTTGGAGAGTCACTGCCATTCCTTGAAAAGAATGGTATTTTGCCCTTAATGCCTGCTCACAATGGCCCTAGAAAGTTGGCTTGATCCCTTTCTTCTGTTCCATCTACAAAACCCCCCATTGTAAAATCTTGGACAATTAGAGATGATTTAGTCATCATTGTGATAGCTCAGCAGATGGGCAGATATGGACCTCCGCCATATCAGTAATTTATACTTTCAAAAGGAAAGAAACAATCTATTAAAATCACTTATTAGCATCAGTGAAATTATTCCAAAAGAATATCTAAATTAGAAATGTATTATCAGAAAACCAAGCTTTGATGGAAACCTCAGTAAATGTAATCAGAAATGTCTAGGATGACACGAGGCAAGTGCTGAAGATTTATGTGTGAAAAACTTCCTAAACCACAATACCTACAAATATCTAAAATTTTTTGTTAATAGAGACTGTAATTCACAACCTTTAGCTGCAAAAGGAAAGACAGAAATGTTGTGAGTCGTCGAACAGACTTCTAATTTTTCAAAAAACATGATATGCCCAAAAAGCTTATTTTAGAGCCTTTAGAGTCATGTAATTTATCTGAACGGATATTTTATCTACAGGTGTAAATAAAAAGTATGCTACAGGTTAAGAAATTGGAATATTAGTTCTAGGAAATTCATCACTTCATAGATAGTATTTAACTCTGACTACATTTATCATCTGAAGGATTCTCACAGTCTAAGGAGAGATAAAATAGATAAATGTTTTTGTTCTTCCTTTCGTAAAATGAATTTTATGGTTGTTGCTAATTTCTTTTTCTTGCAAATGTCAACCAAGAAAGTAAAGATAGTTAATTATTACTAAGCTGTTTTTCTCTTTGAAATGTCATTTGGCTGAAACCCAGCTGACAAAGTATGATATGAGACACTTCTACTATCATTGTCTCTATGTTATGACTGCAGAGTTAAAAGTTTCACCAGGCTGACTCGCGTCAGAGTCCTAGGAACCAGAAAATGTTGGTGTCTACCTTCTGGAGTTGTGATAGATCGGACCCATAGACATTGGTTGTCTTATTCCAGGCCAGGGTTTCTCAACTTTGGCACTATGGGTGTTTTTGAGCTGGATCACTCCTTGTTCTGGGAGCTGCCCTGTGCGCTGTGGTACATTCAGCAGCATCTCTGAGTTTTGCCTACTAGATAACAGGAGCACGCCCATTCTGAATTAAGGCAACCGAAACATCTCAGACGTTCACTCGATGTCTCTGGAAGAAGGACGATCTCCATTTGAGAATGAGTGTCCTCTTGGGCTCTTGTACAACTGCTTTCCAGACCAGTGGCTAGATAGCTCTCCTAAACTCTGTAAACCTGAAACCTCTTGCTCAGAGAATATTAGCTGAAGTTTCAAATTAGTGCCGTCCCCCTCAAGAGTGTGGTAATTCAACAAATCCGTGAGTTGTTGCACGTACCTTTCACCGACCACCCTTTGTCGTCCATGGTGGGGATATTTTTGAGGAACACACGTCGCCAGAGAAGGTCTGGTAGTCCAACAGCTTTCTCTCCCAGATATTGGCTTTATAAGCCTTTGACATCTTCATGAATATATTTAATCAGACATTCCCTTCCCTTTTGCCAGTCATCTATTTCCGTCATTGAGATTACCCCCATAATTTCAAACATCAAATGGTATTTTATTTCTTATTCATATTCAGGGAGACATACTGGCCAGAAATGAACATTCGAGGAAGGATTTTGATTAATTAGACCGAAAGGAAATGAGAGAAATGATGAAGGTGAGGTGTGGAGACTATTTTGGGTGAAAGGACCCGGACCACTACAGCAGTCATTTGATGTAACATTTACCTTTATAGCTCTTGAATATAGCATTATATATCACGTAGGTGTCTCATGGATTAGCGATGGGTATTCTTTTTTTCCTAGTTGAGAAGTGCCAGGTGAAGTCAAGATCTCAAAACCCACACAGGAAATATCAGAAAATATAGAATAAGGAGAAAATAGGACATTCGATCTCCCATCATGCGCTTGTTATTTTCACTGTCGTCTTTTTCTTGCTCTTACACATTCTCTTTTGCCCCTTTTAAAATGACATATATGTATGGTACTTTGTTTTAAAATGGGTATTTTCATGCCTTCATTTCTTTTGACTTTAACATTTATGTAAATTTAGGTTAGTGTCCCCAGTTTACAGATTAAAGGACAGAGGTCTAAAGAGATTCCTTGTCAAGAATTTGAAGTCATTAGTTAAATGTAGATGCTGGAAGGATTATTGCTTCATTAGGAATCAGGAGGGATATAAACAAGACTTGGAAATGAATCATTTAATAAACACAGTTGGGCATGAACAAGAAATAAGAAATCACCCCTGACCTTAGAGACTTTTTTCTGGGCAAGCAACATGGAGGTTTTCAAGGATGAACACACACACACATACCCTGGGAATATGATGTAGTAAAAACAAAATTCTAAGCAATGATTTGCACTCTCCTCAAGGATAGAGTGGACAGACTTCACTAATTTATGATCACTTTATTTCTCTGACCCAGCCCCTCTCCACGGCCAAGGTGACAAAAATTCATCTTTCATGGGTTCAAAAGTTCCATCTGCCTCTTAGAGATTTCCTAAATGAAATGATTTTAATGAATAAGAACTGGGTTATTGGCGACTTTCTCTAATTTTTGAGTCCTTGCATCTAAAGCAGCCGTGACCTTTAGCTTCAATGTCACCATATGTCTCTCCCAGTTAATCAACAAGTGAGCTCATATTTTAAAATAATTCAGGGCATTTACTTTCTTCCATAGTTCCTGCTGCCACAATTGGGCCTCCGCAATTTTCCAAGTGCTCTTCTGGAGACCTAGAAATCTCAACGAAGAGTCACATCCCTTAAAAATCATTTTCCTCATTGCCTTAGCATAAGCCATGATAGATTTTGTACCCTACGTATCAAGTGTGGTGATATATGGGCTCTCTCAGTCTGAAGGTGGGTCAGGATTTCATCGACCCTAGGTGGTGTCCATTTTTTAACCCTGGACAGTGAAAGTCTGAATTAATTTTTAAGAGAGCAGTGCCCCAGGCAGTATAGACATTTTAACAATGTTTATTCTTCTGATCCAAGAGCATGGAATGGTCTTCCATCTTTTTGTATCTGCTTCAATTTCTTTCATGAGTGTTCTATAGTTCCTCGAGTACAGATCCTTTACCTCTTTGGTTAGGTTTATTCCCAGGTATCTTATGGTTCTTGGTGCTATAGTAAATGGAATCGATTCTCTAATTTCCCTTTCTGTATTTTCATTGTTAGTGTCTATACTGCCTAGAGCAATCTATACTTTTAATGCCATTCCAATCAAAATTCCACCAGTATTCTTCAAAGAGCTGGAGCAAATAATCCAAAAATTTGTATGGAACCAGAAGAGACCCCGAATCGCTAAGGAAATGTTGAAAAACAAAAATAAAACTGGGGGCATCACGTTACCTGATTTCAAGCTTTACTACAAAGCTGTGATCACCAAGACAGCATGGTACTGGCATAAAAACAGTCACATAGACCAGTGGAACAGAGTAGAGAGCCCAGATATGGACCCTCAACTCTATGGTCAGTTAATCTTCGGCAAAACAGGAAAAAATATACAGTGGAAAAAAGACAGTCTCTTCAATAAATGGTGCTGGGAAAACTGGGCAGCTATATGTAGAAGAATGAAACTCGACCATTCTCTTACACCGAACACAAAGATAAACTCAAAATGGATAAAAGACCTCAATGTGAGACAAGAATCTATCAGAATCCTAGAGGAGAACATAGGCAGTAATCTCTTCGATATCAGCCACAGCAACTTCTTTCAAGATATGTCTCCAAAGGCAAAGGAAACAAAAGCCAAAATAAACTTTTGGGACTTCATCAAAATCAAAAGCTTCTGCACAGCAAAGGAAACAGTCAAGAAAACAAAGAGGCAACCCATGGAATGGGAGAAGATATTTGCAAATGACAGTACAGACAAAAGATTGATATCCAGGATCTATAAAGAACTCCTCAAACTCAACACACACAAAACAGATAATCATGTTAAAAAATGGGCAGAAGACATGAACAGACACTTCCCCAATGAAGACATACAAATGGCTATCAGACACATGAAAAAATGTTCATCATCACTAGCCATCAGGGAGATTCAAATTAAAACCACATTGAGATATCACCTTACACCAGTTAGAATGGCCAAAATTAGCAAGACAGGAAACAACATGTGTTGGAGAGGATGTGGAGAAAGGGGAACCCTCTTCCACTCTTGGTGGGAAAGCAAGTTGGTGCAGCCTCTTTGGAGAACAGTGTGGAGATTCCTCAAGAAATTAAAAATAGAACTTCCCTCTAACCCTGCAATTGCACTACTGGGTATTTACCCCAAAGATACAGATGTAGTGAAAAGAAGGGCCATCTGTACCCCAATGTCCATAGCAGCAATGGCCACGGTCGCCAAACTGTGGAAAGAACCAAGATGCCCTTCAACGGACGAATGTATAAGGAAGATGTGGTCCATATACACTATGGGGTATGATGCCTCCATCAGAAAGGATGAATACCCAACTTTTGTAGCAACATGGACGGGACTGGAAGAGATTATGCTGAGTGAAATAAGTCAAGCAGAGAGAGTCAATTATCATATGGTTTCACTTACTTGTGGAGCATAACAAATAACATGGAGGACAAGGGGAGATGGAGAGGAGAAGGGAGTTGAGGGGAAATTGGAAGGGGAGGTGAACCATGAGAGACTATGGACTCTGAAAAACAATCTGAAGGGTTTGAAGAGGTGGGGGGGTGGGAGGTTGGGGGAACCAGGTGGTGGGGATTAGAGAGGGCACGGATTGCATGGAGCACTGGGTGTGGTACAAAAACAATGAATACTGTTATGCTGAAAATAAATAAATAAATAAATAAATAAATAAATATTAGTTAATATTATTACTGAAAAAAATAAGAAAGAGAAACAAGAGAGAGCAGTGCCCGATGGCTGAAAAATTAATACTGTCCTCCGTTCCCCTTTTCTTTTAGAAAGTTAAGAGTAGGGAAAGCCTCCATAAGAACTGACATCATAATGTTATGACTTTTGTAGGTAGCCAGGAAAAAAGCAGTCGAAGGACACCTGAGTTGTGTTCATTCTGGGAGGCCAAGGGATTTATTTGACTCCAAAGAGAGGCATGTTTCTCTGTAAACTCTCATTTGCTTCCTTGCTGCCTCACCATTCCCCATTTCCCGTTAATGCGATAGTGCAATACCTAAATAATGCACAGGGCGTATTTTATGCAAAAAGTCATAGTGGTCCTATTTTTTTCTGCTATCTACATCACCTACCTTTCACCTTAATTTTTGTACATGGCTCTTTTAAAGATCTTTCTCTTTACCAAACCCTGCCCTTAATTTAGAGCAATAAGGACACTCACTGAGAATAGACTTGTTTGTTTTTATTTACGAAACTTCATTTGTTTGCCATGTGGGGGCTTAGGATAAACCGGGAGCTGATGATTGATTTCTGTGAAGCAGCCAAATAAATTGCTAAAATGATGTTGAAGTTGCCAGGAAATTTTTAGTACCTGAAACTCGTGAACAATTTTGTCATCTCTTCTAAACGATTCTGATTTTTAACATGAAGTAACATTGAGTTTCTTTTCTTACTAATTAGGAATGGAGCTTGCAGTTTCTTTGAATTTTCTTTTGTTTGTTTTTAAATTTGGAATAATACTGTTTTTTCTTGTCTCATTGATGATGCAAAAATATTAAAAAGAATTCACAAAGCTTGAAAGCTGTCTACTGCAGAATATGGAGAACATTAAAAAGTAAAAGAAATTAAGAAATTTAAAAATCATCACAGTCATATTTCAATTTATACTGGTCATGAATCGCCTTTAATAAAGTGAAAGTTTCAAAGGATGAAAGGTGTACTGTTAGTGGATTTAAGAATTCCCATCCAGCAGTCTTGCAAAACCTGGACTGAAAGATCAGAGAGGTTACATGTTTTCGATATAAAATAACAAAATGTGAAAGGCACGCTGGAGAAGGAATCAATCACAATGGCCCTTTCTTGAACCGCACTGTTTTCAGGACAAACAACAGTAATGATTTTGTTACATCCTCTGTGTATGTCAATTTCATGCATATTACGATGTATATTTTCCCTGAAGTGCCTGTATTTAATGCTTATCTCTGCCAGGGCTTTGCAGGTCATCAGCTTCCTTAAGTAACTCCAGAACCCAAGGTCTTAATCCCTTAGCAGTGTCTTCAGGGCATTTTCTTCTTCAATCAGAAAGCCATGATGGAAACTTCTGGAAATTTCTCCTGTAATTTATTTTCACTGATAAATATTCACGTCCTCTGCTCTAATTCTCTTGAGTTCTCAGCATTAGCTTGTCCTGTGAGTCTCTTGTCACATGTTTCTTCCCATCAACATGTCCCTTTGGACACATTTTAATGCGTGATATAGGACAATGCCAGATCAGAGGAGAATGTGTGTGGAAACTGCAGAGTCACCCTTTAAGATGACATTTTTTTCAAGGAAAAGCATCAGATATTGGCTGTGGGCTAATGCGAAGTGGGGCAGATGATAGCTTTTTTTTTTTTTTAAGATTTATTTATTTATTTGACAGAGAGAGACATAGTGAGAGAGGGAACACAAGTAGGGGGAATGGGAGAGGGAGAAGCAGGCTTCCCACCAAGCAGGGAGCCCAACGTGCGGCTCGATCCCAGGACCCTGGGATCATCACCTGAGCCGAAGGCAGAGGCTTAACCCACTGAGACACCCAGGTGTCCTGATAACTTTTCTTTTCTTTTTTAATGATTTTATTTATTTATTTATTCGACAGAGAGATTGAGATCACAAGTAGGCAGAGAGGCAGGCAGAAAGGGGGAAGCAGGTTCCCTGCTGAGCAGAGAGCCCGACACAGGGATTGATCCTGGGACCCTGAGATCATGACCTGAGCTGAAGGCAGAGGCTTAACCCACTGAGCCACCCAGGCGCCCCTCAATAACTTTTTTTATAAAAGATTTTTCAAACTCCAATATTTTGTACGTGTGTGTGTGTGTGTGTGTGTATCTTTCTAAAATGGAAAGTGGATCTGAAGCATGCCCGCTTTCAGGGAGATAGATCTCTATATATAGATACGGACACACTCATGGAGTCATCGTCTAATAGGAAGTGGGACTCTGAGCCATTGCTACTTCCAGGGATAATTTTAAATTTTATAATTAGCACGGCCACGACCAAACAGAACTGAATGCTATAGCAACAGGCCAGGGTCCCTGAGGGAACCCGTACTCCCGGACAGACATTAATTCTTTAATTGTTCAATTGTGGTGAGACTGGCGGGGCCCTTGGGAAGGGACTGGGGCAGTCGAGAGGAGTCAGGGTACATGAGATCAGGGCAACTGATCTGTACTGATCCGAAGAGAACCTTCCGATAGTGTCAGAGCTCATAGGGCCATGCATGTCTTGACAGCTGTCATCTCTGCCTTCCTCCTCGGTTCATCATTTTCAGGGTATTTAAAGGACTCAGACTAAGAAGTAGGGCAGGTTCTTCATAGGAAATAATATACTTCAGTCCTAGTCTATACACTCATCATCCTACAATATGTTTTTCTCCTGGAATTTGCCTGAAATAGCTTCCCTGGGACATGTCCCTCTTTTTCTTTAATTTATTCATTAAATGCAAAATGTATTAGCAGCATAATATATGCTTTGATACTCAGGATTAACTAAAGTGACATTTGTTTAGCAAAACTCTTTAGCATTTGGGGTTTAAATATAAATAATAATTACTAGATGGGATGTTCTGTTGACCGAATGCTCTATACATACACACACACATAGACATATACACGTATTTTATGCTTCTTATATATGTTTATATTCTCTGTGTAGGTAGATATTAGTGTGTGTCTATTTATATGCATATATGCACTTCTAAATTACAAGGGCAAAGTAAAGTTATACAGTGATTATGAGGACTTTTGAGATAAGGAGATCTCAGAATTCTGGCTCTTCTTAATTCTAAAAAAATGATCAAAAAAGTAAGCTTAAAAAAACCGGCAAAATTACACCTGCTACCCAAGGTGGGACAGATGAACAAGTTATTTTTTTCATGGCTCGGAATGGGGAATCAATAGATAAAATCAAGCTAGTATTCTAAGAAAGGAAAAGAATCAACAGATGATACAAATTTATTATAATCACTAAAAATATGGGAAACAGATTATAAGCCTTCTAACTCAGAGAAAGGAAGTATTAGCAGGCACACACACATGTACACAAAATAAAAGACATTCTGTTTAATAAAAGATAGGAAGCATAGAGAACATGAGCAGACACACACATAATTAAAAGTTAGAATAAGATCAAATCTCAAAAATATGGGACAGGTTAATTATTAAAAGAAAAAAAATGACTTAGTTTCTTTAAAGGTGGCAAATGCCAGTTAGGTGCTGGATACAAGTGATATACCTAAAAGAATTATTTTCGAAGGGTGAGGAGGTGGGAGCCGACACACATTGGCCATTGTCTGGAGACAGTTTTGATTGTCGTGACTGGATGTGGGGGCGATCCTGGCATTGACCAGGTAGAGTACAGAAATGCCGGTAAGTACAACCCTCAGTACAGCCACCAAAACCAAATGCTACAGCATCTCAAACGTCAGTAGCTCCAATGTTGAGAAGCCCTCACCTAAAACGAAGTGACTAAGAGAACGTGAGTGGGGGGAGGACAGAGAATGCACATCAGGTAAATTACTTAAAATTGCTGGAGTGACAACATGACTCCTAGGCAGGTTTAAGATTAAGGCAAGAAGGTTAAAAGGCCATCCTTCATGATACTACATGCAGTCAGCTGTGGAGACGAAGCTGTCAACAGTTTTTATGCATTTAATAAGATCTAAAACGTAAAGCATAGAGTTAAGAAAATGTGAAGGGAAATTAACCAGTACACAAGAGTAGGAGATCAAATGCGTGTGTATATTTTAAACACCTATGAAACCTCTCTGATAAATGACATTATTCTTGGCCATAATGAAAATGTAACAATTTTCAGACCCCTCCCCAAATACAATACATGGGAACAAGAATATATAAGTAGTTCATTTTGTTTTGTTCTATTTTCTCTTAATAGTCTCCAATGATTATTTCATTGCTAAATCAAAATAACTCCCAAGTCCCTAGCTATTGTCAATTCTGGGTCGTTCAGCTTGTCATTTCCCACTGAGTGTCCCACCTTGTGCCATGACTACCTGTCACGTCTGTGAACATGATCCCAACTCTGTCTTCCTTCCCTGCCTTCTCCTCTGAGATGCCATTTACTTGCTACACATTTCAACCTAGATGTCTCCAACCAACATACACTGAATAATTTTTTAGTAATCCATACCTGCTCAGCTTTGCTCTTAAACTGTCCTCCCCATCACCCACACTTAACCTCCCAGAGTTGTGTTTATTTGCTTTTTTTCTCTTGTCTCCTTTGACTCCCACTTCCTCCATTCCTAGTTTGCAATTATTCTGCCTCCTTAACTTACAAAAAATTTTCTTTTCTCCTCTTCCAAGGTTATCTTGACCCGGATACTTGCACTAGCTTCTCCATTTGCTCCTACCTGTGTCCATTTCAGTCTCAATCTGTTTATCCATCAGGAAGATTAGTCATCCTGAAGGGCAACTTCTGAACAATCTCTAATCTGTCGAAATCGTAGTTTTAGAGATCAGAGACACTAGAGAGTACATCTAACCCAACTCCTCATTGCACAGGTAAAGAAAAATTCATTGAGCATATTTGATTACTGACAGTTGGCCCAGGTTTCCTACTTGCCATGCTGGTTCTAGTTCTCCTTGCCTTCCAGGGGCGCCTGGATGGCTCAGTGGGTTAAGCCTCTGCCTTCGCCTCAGGTCATGATCTCATGAGCAAATCAAATCACAACAGAGAGCCCCACATCGGCTCTCTGTTCAGTGAGGAGCCTGCTTCCCGCTCTCTCTGCCTGCCTCTCTGCCTACTTGTGATCTTTGTCCATCAAATAAATAAATAAAATCTTAAACAAAACAAAACACTCTCCTTGCCTTCCACATTCATACTTCTGCCCACTGAACTTCTTGTACAGCTGAAGATAGTAAGTCTTACTGAGGACATGCAGATGTGACCTTGAAGACACACTGAGAAACACATTACTTCAAGCAAAAATGCCAAGGTAATTGAGTTCCCAAAGAGAGAGGAGAGAGAAATGGAATGTTTTAAACACTTTGAATCCTTTAAGGAAACACTGACACTGTCAGATAGAATTTGAGCGTGATTCTTAATCGTGTTAAAAAAAAACTGCATTTGTTAAAATATTTCATAATGAGTTATACAGATAAGGAATGAAGAGCCATTAATTTTATTTCTACTTCAAATTGGTCTTTGGTTTATCTGTCATTTTGGTCTCAAAGAATTCTTTTACTAATAGGAGTCTTGCTTGTGTCATAAGATGTTCATTTAACTTTTTCACTTGTCACTACTACATCATTAGTAGAATGAAAGTCAAAGAATTCTTGTAGATTAAAAAAAATTAAAAGGTTATCTGTCGACCACTTGAGAGAAGCGATATTATTATTCCCGTTGTATGTGGTGTGGCATTTGAGGATCCCCTTTTGTACAGGCCATCTGTAGTCCTTCCTTCTATGATGAACTTAGTAGATGAGAAATAGAGTGTTTCTTCCAGAAAGGGACATTAATTTCATAGAGAGAGTGACTATAAGCTGTATGTTTCTGTTAATAACTGCAGAATTGGGGAGAGACTTTACTTTCAGCCGTGCCTGAAAATAATTTCCATTTATATAAATGAAAATCATAGATGTGTATATATGAAATTGTGAGAATGTTTCCATGTTTGGTTTACAGAAAGCTTTCCCATTAAGGTCCCATCAATTACTTAGAAACACACATTTTATCATTTGGGGATATGTTTTGAAGGGAAGTATGTGAAATAACTCTATCCTCCAAACTCTTGTCTACATAAATGAAGTATTAAAAATGAAGTGATATCGATAACATTCATTTGAAAGAGAACTTTAATCTCAGATGTCAAGACACAAAATTTTCTTTCCCATTAGTGTTTCAAGCAATTTCAACAAGTATGCTCTGCATTAGTTTGCATGGATCTGTATCTTCTTTTAGTGAGAACTTTAAAAATTTTTGTTTACATGTGAGCAAATTAGTTAAAAAACCATCAGTCAAATTGTTTGCTAAGCTTTGTAGATGAAGCAACTGTTAGTGACATCATTAATAATTTTCACTTTTTGAACAATGATGATTAAAATAATGTAGCCATTTTTTAGCATTTGGATCAGAGTCCTGTAACATGTATAGTGATGGGTAGATTTTGTTAGAGTATTTTAACCTTAAAAATTGTATAGGTCACTTTTACTCAGTTTTTGCTGGGGAGGGGAGCAATAGACATGTAAGTGTATCTGTTCTAAATTACTTAGATAATTGTCACGGCGTCACTGTATATATCACAAAGATACATTTACGTGCAAAATACGTCTTAATTTCTCATCCATGTCAATGTTTTTAGAAAATGTTTTTTTTAATTACATGTGTTACTTCTATCATCTGTGTTATTTCTAGCAATATGACGTAAATTAAAAATCCCATCAAAATGATGCCATTGGGGCTTCCAGTGACTGCAGGAAGGTCAAAGATATGAAAGTGGAAGAAAGTCTGCTTTTGATGCATTTAAAAAACTTTTATAACATATATAAAATAAGAGGTGAAAACTTAGGTCTGATAGCATTTTATCGTCCTGGACCATTTGCTTCCTTCAAAGGTTAATTAAATTATGAACGCACACCTGCAGAATATTTGTGTGTTTAAAAAATTCATTAAAAGTGGAATATACCTTCCTGTTTGGCCAATTCCTTAATGAATATATTTGCATTTAATAATAGCAGCCCACCTTTAGAGCTTTCCTGCTCATTTTCTCTGCCTTTATCCTAAGCACACAGATTTCCAAGGTTAAGATCAAAGGCTCTGTGAAAATGTTTTGGGTTTGCCCTTGTCGGAAAAAGAATCTCCAAAGTCTTTTCTTGTAGTTTACTTCAATGTCATTCCAAGCAAAGGAAACTTTATCATCCCAAACATAAAACCAAAAATGTTGTTTTATAGTATTATGAAAGACTTTATTGTATATATTCTCCCTCCTGACTGATACATTTTAGCACACAGTTCATAAAAGATGACATTAAAGCTGTCTGCTTTCGTTCCAGCCCCAAATTTCAAGTTTCTATCTTTAAGCCTTCTCTTTTCAGAAAGGGTTATGTGGGAGGAAACTCCAGGATTTTGGATGAAGACATATGCTTGTTTCTTGGAACAAATTGTGTGTTATTGTTTATTAGGGAGTTACATAGACTTGTGCTTAAACCATTGAGTAAGAAAAAGGAGTCTCATTATTATTGCATCATTTTTGGCTTGCTGGGGCTATACTGCATGATTGTGACTTTATAACCAAATTTGATGAGTATGATACATCACGCTTTGGGAAAGTTCCTGATTCTGCTCGTAAAGCTCTGTAAGTCAACAAGGGCTAGACTTTAGTTAAGGTATCACGCGAAGGTCTCATGAAATCACATCGAATAACTCATGTGGGTTAGTGGCTTCTCTGTACGGTACTTACTTAACTCTATGTTGAATAATGTTAAGAATCCTCTGGTTGTTCTGATTATTTATCGCTGCAAAAAAATACCCCAAATCTTGGTGTCTTAAAATAATAATCAATTTATTCATATGTCTCAGGATTGTTCCTCTGGGTCTTTCTTGCAGGTTGCATCCAAGTGTTGGCTAGGGCCAAAGGTGTCTCCAAGGATTCCTCAGTCAGATGTCTGGCATTTCACTGATGTAGTTGATGTTAACTCAGCGGGGGTTATCTAGTTGAATTCCTACTCATGGCCTCTCCATGTGATCTGGGCTTCCTCACCGCATGGAGGCAGGGTTCCAAGATCAACCAGTCCAGACCTTGGGAGCTACATATCATTTCCTTCACGGTCACTGGCATGCTCATATGGGAGAGGACAGAACAGATACATCTCTTATTGGGAGGGGCATCAACATACCACTGCAAGCAAAGTGTGTAGAATGGAAGATTTGGTTATGTACATCTTAGAAAACTTAGGCTGCAGTCATCCTTGTCCTCCGGTGTGGCTATTATGTTCAGTCCTTACATTCTTCTGCAAATGAACTTTGATGTCTACCTAGCTTCAGTCTTTTTTACTCAACCAGGAACACATTTCTCCATGACAGTTCTCCACATTTCTCCTGACAAGCTCAGGGCTTGTCAATCAAGGACAGGTTCCTCCTTTGGTCCAAAAGACTGCTTCTAAAACTACTTCTTATAAGCCGGGACACAAGTCTTACAAAGGAAGGAATACTAGAAATAATTGTGTGGGTTTTTTTTTCCCTAGAATCTGAATTTGGGGTCAGGAAACTTTTTGTGAGAACCAGAGAGTAAATGTTTTAGGCTTGGCTAGCCAAGAGCCAAAATGAAGGATATAACATAGGTACTTACATTGCCATTTTAAAATAGAAATAACATTCTTAGCTCATGACATGTTCAAAAGCAACTTGTTTGGTTGCATTTGGCCTGCAAGCTATAGTTTGTTAACTTCTGGCCTAGATCATTAAGACAAAGGTACAAGTTAAAAAGTTTAAGACCAGTGAATCATACTTCATTTGATTTTAGGAATGGGTCAGTGTTGGAACCTGACTCTGTGGTCTGATCGCTGCAACTGTTCTGCTGAATGCCCTCAATTCTGACTGCAAAGAGTTACCACACCATAGTTACATGGACCTTTCATAAAACCTGTCGATTTAAGTTATAAAACTAGTGTGGGAGTGAATCCTACATACCCAGAGCTGGAAAGCAAAGAAGAAGGAAAAGGATCAAAAAGCAATGTTCAAAAAATTCAGTTCCTTTTTCCCCCCTGCCTTCTTGCTGTTGTTGTTTTGAATGGGCCTTAGAGTAATTTATTTCAGCAAACATTATTACTTATTGTTCAATGCATACCTACTCCCATCATTTTTTTATTGATTACCTATCTATATCATCTCTCTCTTCTCATTCCCTTCTGCCCTCCTTTTACTTTCCTTTTCCCACACTCGATCATTCTAATTTGTTTGTAGGAATTACTCTGTATGTGTTCCTGTAAGATGTGTATTGTTGTCACGTGGGAATACATTTGTAATTTATCTCAGAGATACGGTCTTAGAGATTTCATCTAATCGTTGTCGCGCTCATTGTTTTCGTTGCTGTATTTCTAAGACGAGTTCAGGTTGCTGTGTGTACATGTAGTCAATTCTAACTCCTTGTGATGCTTCATTATATGTATTAACATTTTATTAGTCCACTCTTCCAAATAGCATCTATTCCCCTCTCACTATAAACAATTGCATGATAATTATTTGCATACATGCCTTTATGCGAAATATTGATAGAAAATTCTCTTGATAATCCAAATGAAATGAGGAATTTGTTGCTGTTGTGACTAAATCAGTGCTCCACTGATCCCTTCGAACTATTATAATTTCTGCATAAACACAATTGTGAAAAACGCTAAATATATTGAAAAGAAACAACAGAAAATGTATTTACTAGGACTATAAAGCCAATGATTATTCTATTGGGCCTAAATGTATTTACTTCCTTAGATTTGATTGAAGTGACAATTACTGTCTTGAAAATGAATTATTATGACCTTCGGATTCTAATAAATTTTTTTCTAGTTGCTCTAGCAATTACAGTATTTATTCATAACTTTTCACAGGCTGGTTAGCCTCAGGGTTTCAATCCACGTAAAATATAGAAACCTTATAATTACATACATACATATATACAAACATACATACAATTACATACATAAATTACATTTATCCCTCTCCCCATTCTTTCTGCTATTGCCATCCTATGTGTTACATACCCATACATGATACAACTCACAAAACAGTGTTGGATTTTTTTTGCATTAAACATATTATGCAGAAATTAGGAGGTAGGATTATCTATTTATCCAGAAATCTGCCATTTCTGGTGTTTTCCATCGCTTCCTAGAAATCCAGATTAGCCTTTCATATCATTTCTTGTAAAACTGAAAAATCTTTTTAGCATTTCATATAGTACAAGTTTGCTTATGAAAACTGTCATTTTTTTAAAATCTAAAATGTCCTATTTTGCCTTTATTTTGAGTAATAGCTTTGTCCAATATGAAGCTTTAGTCATATTTTTAACACTTTAAATATGCATTCCAGTGTCTTCTAGTATCTATAATTTTAGATGAGAAGTCACATGTTAACTAATCATTGTTCTCCAGAGTTAAATGTATTGTTTCTTTTTGTTGCTTTCAGGGATTTCTCTGTGATACACTGAGACATGGTAATCTTTGGATTTGCACTATATGGGTGTCATTGAAATTCTTATATCTGTACATTTTCACCAACTTGAAAATTTTTTGGTTATTATTCAAATATTTTTGCCCAATATTCTCCTCTCTCTCAGGGACACCAATTAAATGTAAATTGGACTTTTAAAATTTGCCCCATAGCTCCCTTAGACTCTGTTTATTTTTCTTTTTTTCCCTCTTTGTTCTTCATATTAGATAATTTTTATAATCTACCTTCAAGTTTACTGACTCTGTCAAAAAAGATATTGTACTTTTCTGGAATGTTTCATTTGCTTTTGTTAATTCTGTTTCTCTGCTGAGATTCTTCCTTTTCATTCATTTTGGTCCTATTTAGCTTCATATGACTCATTTTCGATATAATAATTGTTCTAAAATTCTTGTTTGCTCAAATACCTAAATCACCTCAAGAGTAAACTCCGCTAATTGACTTTTCTTTGGAAAATAAGTGACATTTTCCTATTTCTTCATTTGCTCCTGTCAATTTTATATTGCATTCATTGTGCATTATATAAATCTGCTATATTGTGTTTGGATTTCAGTAGAGTGGGTTGGAGAGTATTACATTTTGCTTGCTTGTGTGTTTTATCTGGCAATTAATTTAACAAAAATCAAACTTCAATCTGCATTTCTTGGATGGTAGTAAAGAACCTTACTTCAGTTCTTTAATTCTTACCTGTGTTGCGTGGAGTTTGCTAGAGGTCAGCCAGAAATTTGTACGGGCTTTGTACACAGAAGTTGGGTCTCCTCTTCTCTGGGTCTTTGAAATTATCTGCTCACTTTCAAGAGGCGAAGTTGCCCAGAATAGTTGTGAGATTTCCAACAGTGTTTTAGCCTCCCAAAGGAATTTTATTACAGTCTTTCCTCAAGTTGAAAGCCATGTAATACCGGAAAATCACCCTTGTCTTTCCCTTCTTCTGAATACTGCCTGTCCTCTAGAAGTGTCCTGCATTTGGTGTTCTTTAGTATGTTCAAATGTGTTTTTGCTTCCTTCCCTTTTCCCCCTCCCTTTGTCTTCCCTCCTTTCCTCCACCCTCCCTCTCTTCCTTCCTCCCTTCTCCCTTTCTGGCTCTTCTTCCTTTTTCTCTCTTCTCACTTGCTTATGTTCTGTCTGTCTGTCTCCCTCCCTGCTCTCTGTCTCTCCTTTCTTTCCTCCCCCTCACCTCTCCTTCTCTCTTTCCCTCTCTCTTCTTTCTTTCTATTTTCTTGCCCCAGAGTTTATAGTTACTAGCAGAAGGAGAAAGTACAGTAGGAGATTCAGGTACATGCAAATTTGAGGATATTAAATCTTCCTCTGAAATCCATCAAAACATGTCTTTTGATATTCCACACTGAAAAATATAAATATTCCCATAGTTACAAGATAAATCATGATCTATTTTATATAATGCAGTGTTGCTACACATGGGTAAAAGAATTTCAATTGAATTTTTTTAAATGTCTATTTTCCTTTTTATAAGAAAGGATATCAGAGGATAGCCAAATGTCCTTTTATCTAAAGTATTTTAGTAGTCTTCTTTGTTTTAAGTATCTTCATTTTTAATATTTCATCATAAGAATATTTCTGAGAGGGGAATTTAAAAATATGCCTACAAAATCTGCTCCAGTCAGGTCTGCTCTAACATTCATGTTGTCATCAAGCTTTAATAAACTTGGATATCTTTTTGCCCATGGAACTGGAAAAAGTATATTGAGAACCTGATTTAAGGGTAGAAGAATAATGAGCTGGTGACCTTTGTAAAGAGTGGAATTCAAGACTGAAGTGAGAAAGAATTTAGCCTGGGCAAAGACTGATGAATGAGAGATTTTATCATCCTGAATGATATCTGAACATGATTGTTTTTCCAATTTATCAGGAGAATGGTAATTAAATTAAGGATAAGATATCAGCACTTATTAGGTTTTCTCTGCTCTTGGTCAATTGAAATGGCCATGGTCTCTAAGAATGAAATTGTTATTTATAATTAGGTGATTAAAGCAAAAGAAATGGCCCTCAAAAAAAAGGAATGAGTTAGAGAAGTATATGATTTTATCTCTCAACATATTAAGAGCTTTTTGTGGTAAGCAAAGGAGCATAATAGCTCATATATTATAGATATGTTTGCGTACGTGTATTTCTGTGTATATTTCATGTGTTGTGCATA
The DNA here is from genome assembly GCF_902655055.1 of Lutra lutra. Classification (NCBI taxonomy): domain Eukaryota; kingdom Metazoa; phylum Chordata; class Mammalia; order Carnivora; family Mustelidae; genus Lutra; species Lutra lutra. The sequence goes on along the minus strand of NC_062283.1, from coordinate 6,254,272 downwards.
AATATAAATATACATTTAATTGCTATATAGCAATTTGAGGCTTATCTAAAGTAGATTGTATGTGTGGCATTAAGTATAGCAGAATGTCCTAAGTTCTTGTGTGATCAGTCATTCATTGGTAGACAAGCAAATGAATGATTTTGTTCTGTTAAGATGTTCTTTTATGACCAGATGACCTATCCAAATATGTAAAAACGACTAAAAAAGTTCTTTATAGGTAATCGGGACTCTGACCTGAAGATCTCAATGGTCAGTGGCTAAATACACATTACCTTTATAGTTTAATGAGAAAAATAAACTGACAAATACTATTGTCTTCATCTCAGTGTCATAGCAAAACTTAATTTTGACTTATATTCACTGTTAGGTGTTAGAGTGTCCAAGCTTTACAACTGGGCTTGTTCCCAGAAGTGCCCGGACATGAACCCTCCCTCAGAGTCTTTGCTTTTGGTGCTAGAGTCTCTTCCATTTTCTGATCCACCAAATCCCATGCTTAAGCGTCCTCTGGTTCTAGCCATTTGCACGATCTTTTGTGTTTCGGCTCCCCAGATTGTTTCTCTTGTTCTTTTGTTGGATACCTGAGTTGGACACCTGAGTGGTGATTTATTTTTCAAGCTTTTTTGTGTTGTGGCTCTCCTGTTGTTGATTTGTGTGTTTGATCTCAGACCTACCTCTGCCCTTAAATTTTCATATCTACACATACATTACTCAGCTTCTCTTATTGATTGAAAGTTGGCTTTTTGCTTCATCATATTTTTATGAAATTAATGTTTCTTCTGGCATACAACTTAAGCGGGTCTTCTTCCTTCCGGCTTGTTCTCAGTTCTTGAGTGACCTTGAGAACTTTGCTTTGTCTCTAGGCAAGCCATTCTTCATGTGCATCCCACTGCTGACTTCCTGAAATCCCACTTCCTGCCTCATATATTCTGTCTTTGTCTTTCTCTCTTCACTATGATTTCATTACCAGGTTCCTCTATGTTGGTATTCATCTTCATAGTATGTCATTAACCTGAGGGACCAGAGAACTAAAAGAGATAAAAATACAACAGTAATAATAAATCTCTCCCAAACCATATAACTCATTAAGGCTGCCATTTTTTTCGTGATTTTCTAACCATATATTATTGAGGTCCCCTAGCTAATTTTTCTACTCTGCCATTCAATTTTGAAATAGAATTTAGAGAACAATGGGTTGCTAAACTGTAAGCATTACCTTGCTTTTCATATTCCTCATTAATAAGTATTACCCACTGGGGCTAATCTGGGGCCCGTGTTACAGTTCATTTTGGGGTGATGACTTCTGAGTGCGGGATGTACACTGTGGACTGCAGTCACTGAACAGATGGGTGGAAATGAAAAAAAGTAATGCCCAGGAGACATGGAAGGTCTTTGTTACTCTGGTAGGAAAAGCTTGCCATACCTATCCTCTGGAGTCTAAGCTGGAGATTTACCAAAATTTGATAAAAATTTTGAAAAAAAAATTTTTTGCCCATTTGAAAAAAAATTTTTTTTTGCTACTAAATTATGGGTTCCTTTATTATTGTAGATATTAACCCCTTATTGTATATGTGGCTTGCAAATATCTTCTCTCATTTCATTGGTAGCCTCTTTATTTTGTTGATGATTTCCTTTGGTTTCCTTTGTTGTGCTTTTTTAGTTTGATGTATTCCCACTTATTTTTGTTGTTTCCTTTGTTGTTGGTGTCAAATCCACAAAAATCTGCCATGACCAATGTCAAGGAGACCAGTGTCTCCAAGACCAATGTCAAGAAAATTACCTCTTGTGTTTTCTTCTAGAGATGTTATGGTTTCAGGTGTTACCTTTATGGGGATTCAGTTTCATTCTTTATCATGTGTCTGTCCAGTTTTCCCAGCACCATTTATTGTAGAGATTGTCCTTTCCCTTTTGGATAATCCTGGCTCCTTTGTCATAAATTGCCTGTTTATTTTGTGTGTTTATTTCTAGGTTCTCTATTTTATTCCATTGATCTCTGTGTCTTTTTTTAATGCCAACATCATACTGTTTTGATTACTGTATTTTTGAAGTACAGTTTGAAATCAGGAACTATTATGCCTGCAGCTTGGTTTTTCTTTCTCAAGATTAGTTTGGCCAGAGAATGCCTGCATGGCTCAGTCGGTTAAGCATATGCATTTGGCTCAGGTCATGGTCCCAAGGTCTTGGGATCGAGTCCTTCATCAGGTGCCTTGCTCAGCAGGGAGTCTGCTTCTCCCTCTGCCTGCTCCTTCCCTGCTTGTACACACACACTCTCTCTCTCTGGCAAATAAATAAATAGAACTTAAAAAAAAGATTACTTTTTTCAGCCATTTGGTGGTCTTTGTGGTTCTATATGAATTTCAGGATTGATTTTTTTTTTTTTTTAATGTGTGTAAAATGCCATTGCAATTTCAGTAGGGATTGCACTGAATCTGTAGCTCAGTTTGGATGGTATGGACATTTTAACACTCTTTCTCTACTTCATGAGCATGGAATATCTTTCCTCTTATTTGTGTTTTCTTTCAGTTTCTTACACAATATCATCTAGTTTTCAGTATAGAGATCTTTCACTTTCTTCGGTAAACTTATTCGTATTTTATTCATTTTGAAGCTATTGAAAATGGGATAGTCTTATTTCTCTTTCTGATAACTTATTGTTGGTGTATAGATACACAACTGATTTTTGTATATCTGTTTTCTATACTGCAGTTTTCCTGAATAGACATTTCTTTTCCAAAGAAGACATACTAATGGCTAACCATTATATAAAAAGATGCTCAACATCATTAATCATGAGGGAAATGCAAATCCAAACCACAATGAGTTATCACTTCAGACACCCTTGAATAACTACTATTAAAGACAAGAAATAACAACCGTTGAGGAGGATGTGGGTGAAAGGGAACTCTCGCCTACCATTGGTGGGAATGTAAATTGGGGCAACTATTATGGAAAACCACTGTGGAGATTTCTCTAGAAATTTAAAATGGAACTATTATATGATGTAATCCCACTTCTGTGTATAAATCTAAAGGAAATGGAACCATTACCTCAAAGAGATAGCTGTGCTTCCGTGTTTGTTGTAGGATTATTCCCAATTCACTGAGGAAACCACCTCAGTGTCTGTGATTGGATGAATAGGTAAAGAAAATGTGTGCACACGCACGTGCGTGCACATACACACACACACGCCCTGTAGAATGTTACACAACCATAAAAAGAAGGAAATTCTGTCCATCTGTGGCAACATGAATGAAACTGGGGGGAGGGGCGGCAATATGCTAAATGAAATAAACCGGGTAGAGAAAGACAGATACCGCATGGCATCAGTGATATGTGGAATCTAAAAAACAGAGAAGTCAAACTCCTAGAAACAGGGGGGAAGTGATTGCCAAGGGCTGGGGGGTGGGGGGGAATAGGAAGAGGTTGGTAAAAGGTTACAAACTTTCCATCCTAGGATGGATAAGTTCTGCTGATGATCTAACGTATAACATGGTGACTCTAACTGCCCATATTGTGTTGTGTACTTGAAATCCAAGAGAATCGGACTTCCATGTCAACAACGAAAGGGCAAACGTCTGAGGTGTTGAATGTGTTCATCAACTCGATGAAAAGGAGAATCAAGTCACAGACTTTTATACATTTGACCATTTTATTTTCTTTTGACATCTTACAATTTTAGTGGTTGATCATCCTCAATTAAAAAAGAAAAACCTCTTACTCTTTTGATCATTCACCGCTTGTGGCATTTGATCTATGTGAGTTGGTGTCTGTGTAGGAGGAAACTTGTTCTTGGCAGGGTCTTCTGGGACGTAGAATCGAGAACTTACTGGGTAGTTTAAGCGCTATTTAAGCCAAAGGGTGAACATAGAAGTAGTAAAGGGTGTATGGAAAGCCCCTCAGCAGCCTGCTTCCGTTTGAACAGGACCCTGTTTTTTGTCCTTCTAGTATTTTTGTAGGTGCCATCTCTTTTGGGACCAATCCACAGGACAGCCTTCCTGAAAACAGTCATTGGTGTCACTGGGTGTCTGCTGCCCAGACGTGCCAAAGTTCCCTATCATTTGAAACAGCTGGTGCGGAATAAAAACCACCCCATCTCTCACTGGTGTTCTTGAGGAGGATAAAAAGAGCAGAGGACATGCTAAGGAAGGGATTTCATTCTTCTGCCTGGACCCCTCCTGTCAGGACCAGATAGCCAGTGTGTGAATTTTTTCAGGCTGAGCAGCAGTGGAATTTGTATGCATGTGTATGTGTGACACACACACCATACAGTAAAGCTATGGGCTTGCAACTGAACATTAGGATCCCACTTTCCATTACACAAAAGATCTAAAATGTAGACTTCTTTTTATTACTGTAATTCTTTTTTTCCTTTTTTCAGTGTAAAGTCTGAATGAGAGAGGTGAAAATACTATATCATAAAACCTGGAAGTCAGAAGAGAATTTTAGCTTCTCCCCTTCATTTTCTTAAAAAAAAAAAAAAAATTATATATATATATATATATATATATATATATATATATATACACATATATGTAAAATACACATATGTAAATGTATACACAGGCATATACATATAAAGTGTCACTAAGGGAACTTTTTTTAAAAAAAGATTTATTTATTTATTTATTTGACAGAGAGAGAGAGAGATCACAAGTAGGCAGAGAGGCAGGCAGAGAGAGAAAAAGGGAAACAGGCTCCCTGCTGAGCAGAGAGCCTGATGCAGGGCTCGATCCCAGGACCCTGAGATCATGACCTGAGCCGAAGGCAGAGGCCTAACCCACTGAGTCACCTAGGTACCCCAACTAAGGGAAGTTTTAACATGGATGCTGTTAACATTTGTCTGGATGTACTGTGACCATGTTCATGATGACCAGGCACTAAAAGAATGGAAGCTCTTAATTTGACCAAAATATTTTCTTGAGATGCAGTGGGGGGACGCTTGGCTTATTCAGTCAGTAGAACATGCCCATTCTTGATCTCAAGGTTGTAACTTTGAACCCCACATTGGGCACAGGGTTTACTTTAAAAAATCCAAAATTTGGGGGCGCCTGGGTGGCTCAGTGGTTTAAGCCTCTGCCTTCGGCTCAGGTCATGATCCCGGGGTCCTGGGATCGAGCCCCGCATCGGGCTCTCTGCTCAGCAGGGAGCCTGCTTCCCTTCCTCTCTCTCTGCCTGCTCTCTGTCTACTTGTGTTCTCTCTCTGTCAAATAAATAAATAAAAATCTTTAAAAAAAAAAATCCAAAATTTTTTGGACAACTCAGATTCTAAAGGCTTTGTGGCGGTGCTGATAAGAACAGAGAAACTCACTCTTAGGTTGCTATAACCACATCTGTCATATAATTCTGAAACCCTTGGAGTGTCTTGTAAGCAGAAGTGCCAACTAAAATGGCTTTTGTGAAGTTTGCATTTGTTGTGTGGTACATATTTTATCTTAAGAATATTGTTCATGATTCGTCAGTAAAATGGCATTTTCAGCTGATTTTCAAATTAATAGATTTTCTTTTTTAATGCGTGTATGTTACACTGAAGTTATAGGTGGGACTGAAGGTGGGACTTTACATAAGGTTTTTTAAAAAAATGTAGTACTTGGACCATTTTTGGATTTGGCAAATATGGTTGGGATGACCTAATCTCTCTTATTTCTTTTGCTTGGTTATGAAGTATGAACCACATCAGATGGTGACCACTCTTCTTCTTGCACAACTCCTGGGAAGTCAGGCCACAGTCTCCTTTCATGATTCATCCACTCCAGGACTCAACAACCCAGACTGTTGGAATTTTTTATTACCTACACCTTGACACTTGAAGGTACCCATTTTTTTTCTGGTTTTACACAGAGTTTGAAGACCTCCTTAGCCTACTAATAATTTCTATGTACTTGAATGTGGTTATTAAGTGACCTTGGGCCTAATTTTATTTTTTGAGAGAGAGAGAAAGAGCATGAACGGGGGTGAGAGGGAGAGGGAGAGAGAGAATCTTAAGCAGGCTCCCTGCTCGGCAAGGAGCCCGACATGGGGCTGAATCTCACAATCCTGAGATCATGACCTGAGCCAAAATCAAGTCGGTAGCTTAACTGACTGGGTCACCCAGACACTCTGGACCTAGTTTTCTGTAAGTTAAGCAATCCTGAACATTTAACCTTCTTCAGAAGTCTTACTTTTCACTTTGTCTTTGTATATCTTAGGGTATGAATTACTATTCATAATTGAGATTATTATAAAGCTTCCTAGTTTATTATGCATTTCATATCCATGCTCTCTTTTCTTTGGTCCTTCCACAAACATTGTGCTAAACCAGGAGAAGAGATGTTTGTGCACTGAGATAAGGAAGGAAGAAATCTGGGAGGCGGATGAAGGTACACGGACAGACTAGAAATGGATGCCTGAGCATAGCATAAGGTAATGGTAGTGGAGATCATTTGCTTCACTATAGGAGATTGATGCCTAAAACAGCTTCCCTTTTCTGATTCACAAACTTCCATATAAAATACCCAACAGCCCTAATTTTTGCAGACTCTTGTTGGCTGGTTAGAGGGACGCTGAGTCCCACTGTGGTCAACTTGGTGCAGAAATGTGCTTGCACACAGCGTGTACACATCCCACCCTCTGTAAATGAAACGAGCTGGTTGTCCACATCATGCTGCCATGCTTTCCAGTCTTCTACCTCTTTCCCTCCAGTTCTCTGTACTTTTCTTGCCTGTCTTCCACTGGGTGAGGAGTAGGAAGAGGGGAGCTCAAACACATCCATGTATTAAGAGTGTGGGGATAGGGGTGCCTGGGTGGCTCAGCGGGTTAAGCCTCTGCCTTCGGCTCAGGTCATGATCTCAGGGTCCTGGGATCGAGCCCTGCATCAGGCTCTCTGCTCAGCGGGGAGCCTGTTTTCCCCCTCTCTCTCTGCCTGCCTTTCTGCCTACTGGTGATCTCTCTCTGTCAGATAAATAAATAAAATCTTAAAAAAAAAATAAAAGAGGGGCGCCTGGGTGGCTCAGTGGGTTAAAGCCTCTGCCTTTGGCTTGGGTCATGATCCCAGGGTCCCGGGTTCAAGCCCCTCATTGGGCTGTCTGCTCAGCGGGGAGCCTGCTTCCTCTTCTCTCTCTCTCCGCCTGCCTCTCTGCCTACTTGTGATCTCCGTCTGTCAAATAAATAAACAAAATCTTAAAACAAACAAACAAATAAATAAATAAAAGGGTGTGGGGATAAAGTGGGCTCCTGAAAAGTTGAGGTTACCTCCACTCAGGAAGACCTTTGAGAAGAAGTAATTTCTTTTATATTTCCTGAGCACAGTCAAACAGGATTTAAAAGCTATTGTGTTACATTATGGGAAAAAAAAAACAAAAACCCAACAACAACTCAGAAATACTTGTCAAGTTCCTGACTGAGGGATGAGTGGATCCACTCAGACCCTGAATGTTTAAACTTCCAGAACGTCCTTACATGGTCATGAGACTGTCAGGGTTGAGAAATCCAAGCTCAGGTCCGTCTTCTCTTCTCAGGGAGTTGGCTAGCAGATGGCCTCCTGCTCTGAGCGTCTTGCTTGTCTCTGGTTGTCTCCAGCTTGTAGAGCAAGAAAGCTTAAAAGGCTATTTGGGTTTTGTGGGTGAGATACCCAATGGCAAAAAGTTCCCCCATTCGCCAATCCCGTGAAGAAAACAGCCCTTTTTTGAAATTGGACACTTTTCAAGGAAGATTTATGAACCTTTAGGGTTATGAAACCATCTGGTGTTTTGGAGCTAGCTAGTGGACCAGTTGCTTTGACAGCTTTAAGTTTGGACTGGCTCCCCGGTCCCTCTTCTAGAGTAGTTCTATGCCGTCTCTGCGTTGATCCCAGGAAGTGTCATCTTCGACATCTGTTGAACACCTTGTGGAGATCAGTAGGATTTGGAAGAATGTACCTGTTCCTTTTTAAGGGCATTTTTACTGTTCACTACAGGCTGCCTGAAGGAGCCCGGTGGGTGAACTCGGAGTTTCCACTCTGCTTCCCTTCCTTGCAGGAGCACTGTGTAATTTTGGTTTTGTTTTGACAGTTGGTGACCTTTAACCCCTCTGAGTAAAATGTTTAGGCTGAGGAGAACTGAAAAGAGCTTTCAGATGGGATATTTCCAACCCCTTTCAAGCTAGAGCCCTCTCCCCCCAACCCTCAGCCCAGCAAACCCTTATATAGAAATGGTTTTCAGCCCCTAGACGGTGTTCTGATGGTACACATCAGATCAAAGCCTCTCTTAATATGTTTGAAAAATGCACATCCGCATTGCAGAGCAGAGACATGCTATGGAAATCAATAATATCATATTCAGGCAGCCCTAACTTCAAAGCGACTCCTAATGCGTGTTCTCCATTTCAAAAGAAAATGGAGAAGATGAGAACAGGGTGAGTAAGCTTTCTCAGCTTCATTCTATTTGTAACGGAGCTGAGATCTCGAATGTCTCTTTACTGCTTTTTGATGGGTCCCCAAGGACTCTGGGCGTAGGGCAATCTGCTTGCTAATTGCCTGCACCTGTGATAATCTCGCACACTTAGGTTACAAGAGTGGCAGACTCTCTTCCACCCCCATGTTTTTGGAATGCAAATTATTTACACTTTATTGGAGGAATAGCATTTTAGGATAGAATATCAAATAAGACACACGGAGAGAAGGTGGATTAACCCTTAAGATTCTTTTATGCCCAGCAAATTGGTTTGCCCTGGCTGTTCATTTCTCCATGGTTGGTACCATGTTCGTTGACCCTTTGTATGGCTGTCTGTCCCTCTCCTAAGTATTGTATAGTTACATTTTTTAATTATACAATTATCTTTTGTAATCTTCATGTACTCTTCGGGGGATAGGACTGATATTTTTACATGTTGAACTGGCTTGGGGATAACATTAGAACATGTGGTCCTGGGTGTGTGGATGTAGTTCAGCATGGAAACTATGTAACGCATCCTTTCATCACTTATTTGACACCTGTGTCAGGCATATGTGATCTGATTTGCTAGAAAGTACGTATTAACTATAGTGGGATGGAAGCATTGTATAAAATCAATTCTCCCACCAACTCTTCTTCTTCCCTCTGGGTTCTTTCCTAAAACGGTGATGGTGAACTGTCACTGAACCATGTCGAGGACATACTGTGTCTCACAGCCGGAGACTCGGGACTGAATCGCGAAACTGATCTGTTTTGTAACTTTGCCGGAGCCTGCTGGACATCGTATCAAGGGTCAGGTGAACCAGCGGCGTTCCTTCCCTAGCAAGAGCTCTTATTTTGCTTCTCAGCCTGTGATGATTCTCCCCGTTAGCAACCTTTTCCAGCACAGTGTTAACATGTCGAAGTTCATGTGACAGCTTGTGATGAAAACTGTTTGAATTGTGGGCTTTAAGTGATGCTCCACAGTCATTGTTTAGAAAATGGGGAGATTCCAAATTGGCCAGATGTTGGTACACTCAGAGATGTGTCTCCATCGTTTCTGGACCTGACTCACTTGTGACCGATTCTGGGTTCCTAGTACTGCATTTCATTTCAACTTAAACACCAAAAAAGGGCATCAGAGCCTTTGATCAGTTTCCTTTACGTGTATTTTTAGATAATTCTTCAGATGCAGCTTAACAGACGAAAGTAGGACTTCCAACTCCTTACAGAAGGAAATTGCATACTCGGAAATTGTTCTTTCTTGCCCTGCTCAGTAAGGGGTAAAAGGTGGACTCGGGCTGCTTTCTTTCCATTCTGCAATTGGCAGGAAATAAAAGGACTCCCAAGGCATTGTTGGGTGAACACACGAGTAAATCTCGGGATTTTAGAGTCCGTTTCCCCTCGCTCCTCTTTTTATCCTCCCATCCTGTATGTCCCCGATTCTCAGACTTTCCCTCCAGAGAGCAGGTATTTTCACTTGACTCTCATGTCAAGTGCTATGAAAATATTTTTGAGTTTTGACGGATGTTATCAACTTTGATTTTTCTAACTAGCAGCTCCGGATAAACTCCGTCCTGGGGATTACTGACCTCGAGTCTGCCGATTGGCTTTGATCAATGTTGCCGTCACTTTGCAGAAAGACGCTTTTTAAAACATCACATGATGGGACTCTTGGCTGTAGTTGGGCCCCTCAAGATCCGTCTGCTGCCCTCACTCTGAGATTTAGAAAAATCTCTGAAAAGTATCTATATAGAGTTTTATATAAATCTATACCATTATATATAAACAGACACACATACATTTGTATAGATAATAACCTTTGCAGTACCCTAATGTTCATGTTCCCTTCCTTCCCACCTTCTTTTCCTTCTTCTCTTCTCCTCCCCTGCCCTCCCCTCTTCTCTCCTCTCTTTTCTCCCCTTACCCTCTCCTTATCCTCCCTCCCTCCCTCCTTTCCTTCCTTTCTCCCTTCCTTCTCCCCTTCCCTTCCCCTTTCTCTTCTCTTCTCTTCTCTTTTCTTCTCTTCCCCTTCCCTTCCCTTTCCTCCCCCTCCCCCTCCTCCTTCCTCTCCCCTTCCTCTTTCCTTTCCCTCCCTTCCTCCCTCCCTTCCTTCTCCCCCCTTCCCTTCCTCCTTCTCTTCTCTTCCCTTCCCTTCTATTCTCTTCTCTTCTCTTCTCTACCCCTACCCCTTCCCTTTTTCCTTCCTTCCTTCCTTCCTTCCTTCCTTCCTTCCTTCCTTCCAGCATGGTTAACATAGAATGTCGTGTTAGTTTCAGGGGTACAATATAGTGACTCAACTCTTCCATAAAACACCCAGGGCTCATCACAGCAAGTGTCCTCCTTGATCCCCTCATCTGTTTCCCCCCTCCCCCACCCACCTCCCCTCTGCTGACCATCAGTGTGTTCTCTAGAGTGAAGAGTCTGTTTCTTGGTTTGTCTCTCTTTCTTCTTTTTTCCCTTGGCCTGCTTGTTTTCTCAAATGCCACATATGAGGGAAATAATACGGTCTTTGTCTTTCCCTCAGCATTGTACTCTCCAGCTCCGTACATGTCCTGTAGTTGCAAATGGCAAAAGTGCATTCTTTTTTACAGCTGATAAATACTTCTTATTTTTATCAAGAGAGAGAAACAAATTCGGTTCCATCTTTCACTTCAGAGTATTGGGTCTATCCTCTCAACCTTACAAATCAGGTTCCAATTACCACGAAATTGAGTGAGATCCAGAGTTTGTCACTATTTGCCATTTTATTAAATGCTTCATCATGAGGTCTTCATGTGTGTTTCTGACTACTAAATTTTACCAGAGCGAACCCACAATTTACTTCAAAACCATCACAAGAGTTTACTGGCCTTGACCTCTCGATCATTTGTTTGAGATTTTTCTCCTAACCACACATTTCTGGGTAAGTGAGCGCACATATCTGTGCCTTTCTGCAATATTATGGTAAAAGTCTTGGTCAAGTTGTTTTCACAGGGGGTGGGGAGGCTATATTTTTAGGATTCGTGTGACCCCTGGGTCCTGGGTAAAATGCAGATTGCAGAAAAGAAGACATGACCAATCCTGGAACTTTGGCCTTTGGCCCAGAAATATATCTTGATGGGTCTCTGGCCGAATTTCCACAGCAATTCTTAGCACAATAAAACTGACAACCATGAGCTTTTCTCAAATGTTTACACTGTAGTTTCTTAACAACATGTGAACACAATTGAAGCCTTTAGAAATAATCTTTGGATTCTCAAAATTCACCAACATTCGTCTGACCTTGAAGAATGCTATAGGCAAAGAATCCGGAATTCCTAGCCTGGAATCATTGAGTTAAGCGAGAATCACATATATGAAAATCCTCTAGAACTTGTAACAATCATGTGGATGTCAATCATTTTTATAGTTTGATCATTTTCTTTTGTTTCCCTGAAATAAGGTTCAGTTTAGGTCAGCATTATTGGGTTGTAGTATGTGTGATATTTAAATATAAACTGAATAGGTTTCAGAATAACTGATTCTTTTCTTGCCCCTGTATACCAGGTATCTGTCTGTTGGTTCTGTCTGTGCATTATTTCTTTTACCCCTACTTCTGGGAAAAGCTTCCTTCCTTCCTTCCTTCCTTCCACTTGCTCTTTCCTTCTTTCTTTCCTTCCTTCCTTCTAGAATCTTTATTTTTCACCTGACTTCATGCTTTTTGAGCAGGGCTGACCCTAATATCCTACTCCAGAGATGGCCAGCTGTGTTCATTTAACCAACCATGATTCACTATGATTAGTCCTTGGGTGGGCATGTGAGTAGCGCTAGCTTGGCTGCAGTCATCTAGGGAAAGTCGTCTTAGAGCTTCTAGTAGCTCTTTTCTTCCCTGTGGGGATGGCCTGCCTAAGAATGAAGTCAACATGGAGAAAAACCAAGGTGTGGAGCACAGAGACACGTTCGTGGTAACAGAGGTCAAGCTCCCGCATCCACCCATGCCCAACGTCTGTTCCGTTGAACTTCTAGCTCTGTGATCCAAGGAACGTGCCACTTTTGTGTTCCTTTGGTTAGTTTCAGAGAAGTTTTTCTTCCTGGAAACTGAGTGTTCTGGTGTATTCCCACTTTGTCATTCACTGAATGTCTCATTAATTGTTTTACTTGGGGTCTGCCACCTAACTTCTCAGATTTAGGGTTTTCATCTGTAAAACTAAATTACCTTATTTAGAATTCAAACAGAAAGCAGGTGGCACAAGGAGATCCAAGTACTTTAAGGAGTTGCTAGTTTATGAAAGTATGGAGATTAGGTAGTCTTAGATGGGTAGTGTAGATCCAAAGAGATGAGAGCGGGGAGCATATCTGGAAACTGAACAGAGAGAGACTTTTGCAGACAAGAAGCAGTGATTTGTATCTTGAGCAAACTTAACAGAGGAGCCCCGGGGAATGGATAAGCTCACTGGCCCCATTATCCTTCCTTTCATCTGTCTCCTGCCAGGGCTTCCCATTCGCTGACCTCAACAGGAATGGACAGGTGTCCTGTTGATGTGGTCAATGAGGGTAGAGAGCAGGGGGAGAGGGTGGTGAGTGGATCTGGACAGGCAAATAGAAGGATCTTCAGTTTGTCTTCTGTTTCTAAACTGAAATGAGTATCGATGAAAGAGTAAGGCAACTTTGGGGTCGTTTTGGATGTATGTACATGGATGTGTGAGAAAAGAGGAAAACAAATCTCACTTTTTTTTTTCTTTTGCACATTTAGCTGTCCAGTTCATTAAGAACCCTAATGGTCAGTGCCGTTGCACTGTCTCGAACGAGGTGGGGCAAAAAGGGTTAATATGATAGTTATAGTAGATGATGCCTTTGTTCAAATTGTTCTTGAATGTTCCTTTCAGTCAATAATCAGAGTGGGACTCGATCTGAGTGGCATTTCTGAAAATGGATAAAAAATAATTTTCTTTTGTATGTAGTGGACCTATAGGGCATTATCTCACTCAATTCCATGTGCTAGATAAAAAAAAAAAAAACACAAATAATAAATATTTACAGTAAGGCCACTCCAGACAGGCCTGGTGTTTTGTCTAGTTTCTCAACTGAAGAAACAGCAATTGGTTTCGATGTTGAAACAAAAGCTGACCGGGCAAGGTTTATTGCAAGACACTAAAGTATGTACTAAACCACATATATCTTTCTTTGTGGGCGATCTAAAGAATGTTCAGGAGTAACTTTCTCTGAGATTCTTTTCCCCCCAGTTTAATTGCTGAGTAAGATACACAGCTCTGCTGTGTGGCCCAGTAGATGACTCAGGGAGAAAACAGTCATTCTGCATAATGGTGGGTTGGTTCCATGCATTTCAAAGAGGCCTACTGAGTTCTTGTTTTTTATTAGGGCTGCACCCTATAAATATAAAATATAATTGTATGCATGTCAACAGGTGGTGTAGAAAGGACACACTCCTCTGCGGTGTAATGGTGGTCTGAGTCTCGTTCCAGAAACAGGATAGGCTCCTCCTATCTTGGGATCATTCTCCTGTGCCCTGCCTTCTACTGAGGTCATCCTGTGTCCTGTGGCAGGAGTCCCCACACAATTCTCGGGTACCTTGCACCTGGCACATGGCTCGAACTATAGTTGTGCCCCTTCCAGAACTCTGCCGTGGCGACTGTGGCATCCAAACTGGGCCATATCTCAAGAGTTTTTTCAATCCAAAGGGTTTCACCTTGAGGTTTTAACCCATAACAGTAAAATAGACTTCTGGGAAAAGAATGCAAACTCAAGGTCTTGACTGTCCTCGACATTTAAATCGGAACTCCATCTAAACTCATTGAGGTCTGTTTTCATAGGGTAGGTTGGTTTTATTGGCTGTGCGAGAGTACCTGCCAATGCGTAAAGGTAGGCGGTTCATCACGTGGACGACCTACTGTAGGCGACGTCTGCATGGCAACCGAGAGTGAAACTGACACCTGCAACAGTCACTTCCGGTTGCCTTGGTGGGCTGCAGTCTTTGCCTGCAGCGGAAAGGCTCAAAGATACAGGATTTGACCCTGGGGTGGTGGTGGGGGATACAGCTTGCATTGATTGTGAGAAGAAGTGATTAAAATTTGGTTTCCGCCTAAAAATTAGCATTTTCATGTTTTTGAGTTTCTGGTGTGGACGAGGCCCTGTGGGAGATGGGTGATACACAGCATCACGTTTCCATTTTTATCCACACAACAATGCACAGCAAGGAGTTTACAGATGGAGAATCTCTTTCTCTCTTGCCTTCTTTCTCCCTTCTCTGTATAATTTGTTTTACATTTGAACCCTTCTTTAGTCCTAAATCTGTTTCGGACTTACCCATTTTCTTTTTCTGACCTGCTGTCACAAGCTGTTCATCTCTCTCCAGGATGATCAGTCATCCCCTAATTAACATCCCTGTTTCCACTTATGCTGCCTTCAATATAGGTTCTGCTGTTTGCTAGAGTTCACTTGAAAAATACAAACAAAGCTAATGACGTCTCCCCTCCTTCAACCCCTGGATGGCCTCCCTTTGTCCCTTAGAATAAAGTCCATGTTCCTGTGTCACTTCCCATGGGTCTCCCAGGGCTGACCTTCCCCTGGCTTCACTCGTGTCCCTCCTCTCCCTCCTCTGTCCAGACTTCCTCACCAGCTTGAGCTGTAGTTATAAATATTGAAAGGTTCTAAGTTCTTGGTGATAACTGAATATTCACTTTAAAATAGCATTTTGAAAATGATAGATTATTATGGAGTATACTATTTTGGGAACGGTTTAGTGACAGAGCTGCATGTTATGAAACAGTTTCATAATCTGTAACCCTCCTGTGAAAATGATCATAAACTGCTTTAATTTTTTTTTATCGTCCGAAGTAAAGTTTTCCCTAAAAGATTGCTTTTAAATCACAATATTGCTTGGGTATTTGCTTTTGCCTGTGCAATACCACAAAGAGATCAGTTGCTGCTGTGTAACTGTGTTTGTTTATGTTAATAAAAGAAAGAGGAGAAATTAATCTGTTGGAAAGCTCTTGGCATGTGGAAGGTGAAGTTGGTTTATGTTTGTCAGTCGTTAGTTGATCTGTGAAGTTTAATTCCCAGTCCAACCGGTGTTGAGTAATAGATATGCAAATGTTGGCCCTGGCTTTGGTTAGCTTGTTTCTACTGAAATTTATAAACACCTCTGGGTTGTTAGCAATTTACAAAGATTACGGATTGCCTGAAACTAACGATTCAGGAGGATGTAGGAAGGCCTCTTGTTCCTCTTTCAGACCTTATTTTTTCAGGCATCTTTTAATAGATGAGAATAACTGACGGTAGAGAAACACAGCTAATGCTGGTTAGTGGCGAGACGTAGGCATTTTAGTTGGTTTTAAATGTCAAGGAATCATTGATATTTTGGTATGTGCTGCCTGCCAGTTACCTTTTTCTAACTGGTGCCAGTTCCTCTCTGAAAGGAGATTTGGGGACAGAGAGGTTTCTGGAAGCCAGTGAACCTGGCTTTCTTATTGGTGATAGTTTGAAAAACAGTGGCTGTGGAGACCTTCACTTTGCAATACAACTTGAATATTACTGGAATGTATTCTTTTCCTGTCTGTTACCTGCGTCTGTTTTGTAACTTTCCATGCACCTTTCCCTAGTTCCCAAATTAATTAATTTTCCAACGTGATTTACAGCTGTGATGTAGCATTTGTGGTGTCTTTTGTGTAATTGTAACAGTAGTCATTTTTGAAGGTTGGCTTGTTGTTGGAGAGTTAGGAATAGTAAACCCAACCACGACACTTCTGTTTGTGTGCTTATAAAATGGACCAGCTGGTTGCATGAGCTTAGAGCTGTCTCCTTGATTCCCATAAAATAATTTCTTAGGTGGCACCTTCAAAAGTAGGCATTTAGAAAGACAGAAATGTCTCAACTCGTGAATATAGAAGAAAATTTTCTGTTGTGGGTCAGCTGAAAGGTGAAGTTGCTTTTGAGTGTTAGCAATGAAATACTGACCTTTTGGGATACTCTGTGAGAGTCTCTGAGACAAAATAGCTTTGTAATATTTGTTTCTTTTACTAATTTATGACTTTTGCAATTTTAGTGCTAAAAGGAATATTCTTTAGGGGAAAAAAACACTGGAAGTGACATTTCACTAAGCTCTCAAGAGTTTCTGTTTGTTTTCAAATAAATAAAAATGCTGTATGTGACGCTCTTTGCTGACACTCTTGTATCTTTCACAAGTCAGTTCGCAAAAAACGAAGTTATTTTTTGGTGAAGCAAGGTGAAAATTCTGAGTCGTGAATCCCAGTTGCCTGAAACAAACTCCCAACTGTGGATCTACTGCTGGAAGATTCTTGACATTCTTAATCTGTTTGGTGGAAAAAGTTATTTTACTCCTAGCGATAATCAGATACGTGCCACCTGCAACTGACAACTTTGTTTTCGAACCAGGTCTGGTACTTGTGGAAATCTGACAAGGAAGTAGGGGCAGAAGAACAAGGTGGGTATGTGACCTTCAGCAAAAAGGATCATTGTAGCAATAAAGTTCATTTCTCATCTTCTTTTATGACACCCACTATAGATGACTGCTCTCGACATACGGTCCCATGGATTTAGAAATGAATATAGCTTGCATACTGCTATATCAGGGGTAACTCCTTATTGCTTACTACCGCCTTTAGAAACAGAAGGTCTGAAATGCTTGGGCTGAAGTGGTAAGTCAAGTCACCACTGGATTCCTGATCATTCTTTAGATCTTAATTTGACTGCATACTTTCTACCTTGGCTCTGCAAATGCCTCGTGGGTTGCAAATTTATTTTGAACCCAAGGCAGATGCTTTTTCTGTAAGTCATCCATTCCTGCCTAAAAGTTTTGGGCTATAGATCAGTGGGCCCTTGATGAAATCACAGCCAGCACTTTTACTGAATCTTAATGGGCCGCTTACGTTTAATGGCAAATGGGACAATACCTTGAGCTTTCCCAGACCATTCTACTGCACCTTAATTGGTAAGAAGCAAAATGAATTTGGGATACCTGAGGTCAGACTGAGGATGATAGTAAGCAAGTAACAGACTGAAGCAAGGATCATCTTCTAGGGAAGACATTTTGGGCACCAGTCAGGCTATAATACATTAACTATGTTTAAATATATATTGTAAACACAGGTCATGATCCTAGGATCCTGGGATTGAGTCCCACATCAGGCTCCCTGCCCAGTGGGGAGTTTGCTTCTCCCTCTCCTTCTGCCCCCACCCCTGCTTGTGCTCTCTCACTCTCTTTCTCAAATAAATAAACAAACAAAAAACTTAAAAAAAAAAAAAAAGCTTTACAGAATATCTTCTTAGTGATCACAAATGATTTTAGATTTGGAAGGGGCTGTTTTAGGATCCTTTTAAACCCAAGGTCCTCTGTAGTGTCTTTCTTACACCCACGAACATCCACATATGTGAACTTCGCTTAAATAACTCTCCCACTGTTGGGATATCCCTTGTTCTCTTCTAAAACCTACGTACTGGTGCCCCCTGTTAGCTGACTAGCTACTCAGGAGGGCCCCCTGCAGGCCATCACATCTCTCTGTAGGTGAGTTAATGTTCCCCAAGAAACAGTGTTGTCTGTCTTCATACTACTGGTTAATGCCCATGGTGCTTGCTATTATCATTATATAACATCATGAAATAGTATGTAAGTGTATTTACATACTAACTAAATCTATTTACATAGTAACTTACATGTCATTACATGTAAGTTTGATAAGAGAGCTGTTTCAATAAAAATAAGAATGGAAGACTTTGGTAAGACCCTTGAGTCTGAAAACATTCACTATCAAATTAGGAATAGTCTATCAGATGGAAACAATTAAAACAATTATATCTTAGGACTCTGTACTTAGATTTCTTTTCAACTGTCTTCATATGATTTTACATTATAGAAGTGAAATCTAGAAATCATGGATAAAGTGTAATAGGTCCGGCCTTTGGGGGAAAAGGACACTTACAGGTGTATTCAAGGTAGAGGGCAAGGCCATATGGGAAGAGAAGCATTTATTTCTTCTCTGGTGGTTGGGATCGTTGTGTTTGAAGGACTTTGCCATTCACCAAGAAGCTATTGGTGCTGATGCTGATCACTTTGGTTAAGAGGGATTCGGTCACTGACTGTAGCTGCCCCTGGGATGATCCTACTATGTATTTACACAGGTAAGGTTCTGACAACTTCTCCATGAGAGAAACCCAAGTTTGTTTGACTCTGTGTTTCACAGACATTTTGGAATTCTTAACTCTTTTCTGGTTTTCATTTCTGGGGAATTAAATTCCAATGTAAAATTTCAATCCTCCATTCTTCTGTGCTACTTGTGAGAGCTCAGTGTTAAGAATTTTGCTATGCTGTGGGGAGGGGAAAAAAATGCATCAGCCATAGTCTTAGTTCTTGAGTTTACTGTCTAATGTGGAAAAAACATAATTGTAATGTACTGATACAAATGTGGTATGGTAGATACAGAAGTATTTTATATGTGAAGAAATTGGGGTGCAAAGGGGTTTAAATATCTTACCTGGAGTTGGACAGTAGAGCATGGTTAAAAAGCCTGATACATCTGACTTTGAATCTAATATTCTTTTCAGTTTATTTTTAAGACTGTATTTATTTATTTGAGAAAGAGAGAGAGAGAGTACACGCGTGGGTGAGTGGGGGTAATAAGAGGGAGAGAGAGAATCCCAAGCAGGTTCTGCGCTAAGTGTAGAACCCAACTCGGGACTTGACTCCATGACCCCAAGGTCATGACCTGAGCCAAAACAAGAGCTGGATGCTTAGCCGACTGAGCCACCCAGATGCCCCTTTTTTTAGGTGAATAGCATAGTATGAAGTATCATTAAGTCTGACAAATGTACAGTAAGCTCCCGTAGTTTTCAGCTAAATTAGCTTAACTCTATATTGAATTATAAAAATAATGTTATCACTAACTCAGATTTCCAGATTTGTTTTCTAGAATACAGAATAGTAACATACAAAGTGATATGTATCCCCTTTTTCTTTAGTATGCTTTAAGTACTTAATGAGTTTTAGCATTATTCTTCAGTAAACCAGTCAAACTCATTCCCTCCCCCCTCAGCCATATTGGGATAGAAGGTGTTTTTGGTTTTGTTTTTGTATTTTTGCTTTTCCCTCAAGAGGTAGCCAGTTTGTTGGAGTCTCACTGAAATATGTAGAAAGCCATGCATGACTGAGACGGCTAAAGGCCCATCTTCCATGTTATAATAACAAGAAGTAGCACAAGAGGGTTTATATTGAAAAGCATATTTTTGGAAAGCATTTTAATAGTTTGCTTCAATTTTCTCCATTAAAAGACCAAAGAAGAGAGTATAGACTTTTTTTCAAAACTCCTTATCTATGTAAATTAGAGAACATGCTTTATTGACATGGTATCCTTAGACAATAAGCATAAGGGTACATAGTGGTTATTTGTTGACATGGTTAAGCTTAGACAATAAACTTCTATCATGTTTACAAGTTATAAATGTTTTCCTTACTATAGTAGAAGTTCCTTACTGGAGACAAGATAAGAATGATTTAAGAAAATAAGAAAAAATCTTAAGTATCATTTGTAGCAGCTACTGAGGGCATTATTTTTTTGTAAAACTCAATACAGATGTTTAAGAGGCAAACAGATAACATACATTTCAATTCTGTGTTTTCCCTTTATAAAACTGAAGGATACCGAGTCTCCTTAAAGTTTTGAAAGGACATGCTTGAGTGTTTCATCATTTCATAACTTTCCCTCTTGGCTCTTCTTTTTTTTCCCTATTCATCTGACAATGCTTCTTTCTTTTGCAGATCTGTTTGGTTTTAAACTATAATCCCAGAGCCTTAAGCACATCTCCTTATTTCGTAGAAGTGAAATCTGACAAGGGCTTGAGTAACTGAACGGTTTTGGAATTCATAAGATGGCAGGTCAAAAACACGGATGGAGTGTGTCAGCTTGTCCAGAGAGCAGCTCAGAGCTGAATGTTCATAATAGTCCATTTTGCCTACAGCCTGGGGTCGGTGGTTGGGGTGTGTCAAGTACTATTGGGTCAGATTGTGAAGGACTTGTGTGACAGGTTCAGGGATTTCGTATCCTTAAAGAATGGTAATGGTGAACTTGGAAGGAGATGTGGAATGAGAGAAATTTGGGGGAAGGATATGAAAGCAAAAGATATTTTTTTCCCTAATATATCCGTTAGGGAAGCACAGTCTAACATATTAGCTATAGATTATGAAGTTTTTGGGTTTAAATCCAAAATCTTAAACCACTCTTGCCTTAGGTATAACTACCATGCCTGCCAAGAATAAGAAAAAAGAAAACAAAAGTGTGTATGGTTGTTGTTAATTTAATGGTTCATTTTAAGGTGAAGCAGCTGCATTAAGGGATGCGTTTGTGGGATTATTTCCCTGAAACAGACTTCTGTGCCCTCAGACAATCCCCCTCCTCACGAAGATTTCCATTGCTTTCTCTGTGTGAGAGCCCATGAACGTATGGAGGAGATTGCGAAGAAATAGGATTCCAGTAAGCTGGGAAGTGGGTTTACAACCTGGTACAGTGAACAAAAGGAAAGCCCAGGGAGAGACCAGGAGGCCCCGTTGCAGGGCAAGCCTGGAAGGTTATGGAGACTGGGCTTAGGAAGTCATGAAAGGGAGACAGTGCAGAGAAGTTCAAAGCCGTTTTGGTAGAATTAGCAGATTTGGATGACTGTAAGAGAGGTAGGAAAAAAAAAATGAGTGCAGTTTGTGATTTGGGCCACAGACGGGATGCTGAGAGATCACTGGTGGGCAGATCAAAGAGAAGGGAGGTCCGTGGCTTGGAAGCAGACGGCTTGGGTTTCTGCCGCCGCACTTAGGTCTAAAGCATTTCTGTCATTCAGAGGAAGCCTGAAAGTTTCAGAGGGAGCAACGATCTCCATACTTATCAACGTTCTGGGTCTAGCAAGGGGTGTAGTTCCTGCTTACTACTAAAGCCACCTTAACTGTGAGTTTCAGTGTACGTGCCAACGAGTGAGTTGGCAGCCTTCCACCCTTGGTTGGCCATGGGGTTACTTGTGACTTTTGTAATGTATTTGTGTATCCATAGGTATTCACAGCATTGGTAGTCTAGCACAATTATGTCAAGCTTTTACTATATATATAGTATTCTATAAGAGATGTGGTTACCCAATAGATGTATTTGAATCCATGTAATAATTAGCTGATACAGTGTATCTTTACCAAAGAAAGTAATCACGAATCTGATTCTGTCTTACAAAGGCATATATGTACTCCTCACTGTGAGAAATGCTTGTCTGAAGGACATTGAAGACATACCCATGTGTAGGTGGTTGGTTGTGAGTGATCTGAAGAAAATGAAGTTAGTAAAAAAATATATATATATATCTTCTACCAGAAATTTGGCATTCATTGATAATTGGGCAATGTTATTATGCATTATTATTGAAATGAAATGAAACATGTAAAATGAATGAGTTATATTTTGTAAAGTACAGCCACTTCGTGGGCGATGTATTTGTAGCACTGTTTTGTTATGTGTTTCTTGATGTGAGGGAAATGTAAATGGTGATGCAGTGTTCTGAGGTGATTTAGATTTTGGAAGGATAAATGAAATGGAATTTTTGATTGGGATGAATACATTAAATTGTTTGGTTCTACATTTGATTTTGCTTTATGTATAGACTTCATAATAGGGTTTCAAATACATAAAAGGGAATTCATTCCATAAGCTAGAGTCAGAAATTCATTTTAAATATTTAATGATTTAATTAAGTTTTATTAGTGTGATGCTCTTTGCTTTGCCAATTAAAAATTGACAAGGGCCTCATCTGTTTTTTCGTTTTTTTCCCCCCTTTTTGGATAGTATCTTAGTTAGATTTGTTTGTCCTGTATCTTTATAAACAGTGATAAATACTAATTTTTCAAAATAAATGCTCTTTTTAAACATCTGAAGTTGCCAAGAGATAAATAGTAAACAATCATAAAGCATTAAAATCAACAGAATTTACTCATTGCCTTGCCCTTTGCTTCAAAACTGATATTTTATACTGTGTATCTAGAGAAAATTTGATTTGCTTTACTCCAGTTTTCTCTTTATACTGATGATCTTTGCCAGAGTGCAGGAGGTGTTTCATGCCCCAGCTCTCAGGCCGGGTGCTCAGGATGCTGGCCATTGCACTGGACTTTGGGGCATGGCTGAGAGTGAAGCAGATGGTGGTCTAGCAGACAGTGGACAAGGGGAATTCCATGAATCACACCACTATCAACAGTGGGTTCACTGTGAGATGTTCGTAGGGAGTGAAGGTACCCCAAGTTTATATACCTCAGGATTATACAGGTACTCCAAGTGGTTATGGAAATACTGTACAAAGTAGAGACGGACTTTGACCATATGCATGTCTATGACCCCTCATATGCGTATTTCACTTATGTTAATTAATGTAAGAATCCACGTCACTGTAGCTCTGGATAATTTGGTAGCTTGAGAAGTTTTATTGACAAAATGAGAGAAAGCGAAGAGAGTATAGGTTGGAATATTTATCCAACAGGCAACAGTGGACCCTGCGTTGCTAAGAATATGATTCTCCAGACTTTTCTGACAAACCCCCGCCTTCTGCCCCAGTGGCGATCAATAGTAAACATTACCTTCAAAGGTGCTTCTGAAGGAAAACTAAAATATGTTTTGGAGATAATAGATGTAGGTAGTTGTTCGTTATCCTCTTTCTCTCTAGAAAAATATAATCAACCAAAATTTACCTTTTCCTTTTGTCAACTTTTCAAGACCCAGGAACATAGACTGTTAGTAGATAGGCAGGTATCACAGAGCCTGTTGAAAGTTGGAATGGTGTTACTCAAGATGAGTACTGAGCTTCCCATTATGGTAGTCATTAGCCACATGTGGTTATTAACATTTAAGCTTAAATAAAGTCACAGTTTATTCCTTCAGTGTCCACGGGTGTTTTGTGGATGCCATATTGGACAGCACAGAAAGATTTCCATCATTGTAGAATGTTCTATTGTACAGCACTGGGTCAGAAAGTATGGCTTATGGTACCTAAGAAACAATATCCTTTTATCAATTTTATTAGACACAGTAAAACCCCACCATTTCAGTTATGATGAGTGCTTTTTTGGCTTTTTAAGTTTTTAATTCCAGTTGGTTAACATACAGTGTTATATTATTAGTTTCAGGTGTAGGTTACAGTGATTCAGCATTTCTATGTGTCACCCAGTGCTCCTCGCTAGGACACTCCTTAATCCCCACCTCCTGTTTCATAACCCCCCCACCCATAC
This sequence comes from Lutra lutra, assembly GCF_902655055.1. Taxonomy (NCBI): domain Eukaryota; kingdom Metazoa; phylum Chordata; class Mammalia; order Carnivora; family Mustelidae; genus Lutra; species Lutra lutra. Next base: position 6,230,662 of record NC_062283.1, on the reverse strand, counting down.
TTCTCCCCCCTCGTAACCATCAGTTTGTTCTCTATAGTCAAGAGTCAGTTTCTTGATTTGTCTCCCTCTCTCTTGTTTGCTTTGCACATTTGTTTTGTTTCTTAGATGCCACGTATGAGTGAAATCGTGTGGTATTTGTCTTTCTTGGACGGACTATGCTTGGCATAATACTCTCTATCTCCATCCATGTCATTGCAAATGGCAAGATTTCATTATTTTTTTAGGCTGAATTATATTCCATTGTATATGTATGCCACTTCTTCCTTATCCATTCATCAATCGATGGACATTTGGGCTGCTTCCATATCTTGGTTCTTATAAATAATGCACGCATCCCTTTGAATTAGTGTTTTTGTATTCTTTGGGTAAATACCCAGTAGTGCAATTGCTAAATCATAGGGTAGCTCTATTTTTAACTTTTCTGCGGAACCTCCATACTCTTTTCCATAGTGGCTGTACCAGTTTCCATTCTTATCAACAGTGCACGGAAGTTCCTTTCTCTTCACATTCTTGCCATCCCTTGTTGCTTCTTGTGTTGTAGATTTTAGCCATTCTGAGAGGTATAAGGTGATAAGTTATTGTACTTTTGATTTGCGTTTCCCTTTTGTTTAGTGATATTGAGTGTATTTTCATGTGTCTGTTGGCCATCTGGATGTCTCCTTTGAAGAAATGTCTGTTCTTATCTTCTGCCCGTTCTTCGATTGAATTATTTGTTTTTGGGGGTGTTGGGTTTCTAAGTTCTTTATATATTTTGGATACTAACCCTTTATCAGCTATGTCATTTGTGAATATCTTCTCCCATTTTGTAGGTTACCTTGTAGGTTTATCGATTGTTTTCTTCACTGTGCAGAAGCTTTTTATTTTGACGTAGTTCCCAGTAGTTTATTTTTGCTTTTGTTTCCCTTGCCTCGGGAGACATGTCTAGAAAAAAGTTTTTATGGCAATGTCAAAGAGGTCACTGTGCGTGTTCTCTTCTAGGATTTTTATAGTTTCAGGTTTCACATTTAGGTCTTAGTCCATTTTGAAATTATTTTTGTGTATGGTGTAAGAAAGTGATAAATATTTCCTGTTCATTTATATGCTAATGTGAGTGCTCCCAGTGGTCAGGCAGCTTTTCTCTTTGTGATGAAGACCCAGGCTCTTCAGTCTTGTGAGTCTGCTCTGCCCCAAATCCTTGAACTCCTGCTGCTAACCGCCTGAAGGGTGAGGTTGCACTGGCCTCTTCACCACCTTGACCTGAAAGTGATAAAATCAATTTTCTGTCGTAAATCAACTGGTGAGAAATAGTCGTAGGGCCCACCTAGACGCAAGGCTTTCCAATAGCAACTCTACCTTATGGAATGAAAAGCCATTGAGAAACTGGCAGTTTCTCAGCAGTTGAGAAGCTCTGCAAAACAAATATGAATTTTATATGGAAGGTAACTAATGGGGCACCTGGGTGGCTCAGTCAGTTAAGCGTGTGCCTTCTGCTCAGGTTGTGATCCTGGCAGGGCTCCCTGCTGCATGGGGAGTCTGCTCGTCCCTCTCCCTCTGCCCCTCCCCATGGAGTATTCATGCATGCTCTGTCTCTCTCCCTAGCTCTCTCTCTCAAATAGATAAATAAATAATTTTTTTAAAAGCAACTAATGGTTAAAGGATAGTTTTCTTCATTGTTGAACTAATTGTGTGCCTTCATCTTTAGCATACATATATTATTGTTTTCTACCTTTTCTTAAGGAATTGTTTTTCACATTATAATTAGATTATAATATTATATTATAATTTGATAGTCTCTGAAAACCAAATAATAGCTTTATTTTCATGTTCTTGTGCATTTAAACACTTCGTGCCTTACAGATTAAGAACAGTCAGTAAGACCAACCTCATTTTTACTTATTTTATATAAAATGTTATAGATCCAATGGAAATTTATATAAAAATGGTTGTATATTTTTATGTAGGCTTTTAATTTTATAGGTGAAATAGTGATACTCTGCTCTTAGAGATTTTCTCTTGTGGGTCTGAGTGTGATTTAACTTAGAAGACTAGAATGTATATAAATTAGGATTACATTTATCATGTGTAGCGAAGTAACACTTGCAAAGGAGTTTCCTTCATTATATATGAAGAGTTGCTGGTAAGACTCTCATGGAATTGTCTCTTGTAAATCCTTTCCAAGTTTAAAGATAAATCTATGCTCAATTTCTGCATGTTTTGGTTTGTTTCTTGTGAATTTTTTTTTAAATAATCTCTACACCCGATGTGGGGCTGAACACACAACCCCAAGATAAAGAGTCACATGGTGCATCCCTGAGCCAGCCAACTGAGCTCAAATCTGCATGTTTTCTACATGTGAATATCATAATTGGATACCCAGTGCCTATATATGTGCAAGCATACTTCTCTTTATTGACCTTGGTTGGCACTTAAAAACCTCAAAAGAAGATAGTTCAAGGAGTTACCCTATGTCTGAATTCATTTTGACCATTTTCTTTTCTCTAGATATCTCTATCTGTAATCTCTACTTCTGCCTCTCTATCTTATCTATCTACCTGTCATTACTACTGACAGCCCTCTGCACAGTAGTGTGGGATTGTAAAAATAACCTTGAGAACTGAAAATGCACAAAACAATTTTAATAATCATTAGGAAAAAATATGTTTTATCAGTGACCTTTACAATTTTTTGCTAAGACGTTAAAAACTCTCTTATTCTCAGTCGTAAATGTATAGGGAAATGAAAAAAAAAACCAGTAAAACGCTATTTAGTATTTTATAATTTGAAACAGAAATTTGGAGAATTAAAGGGCTTTGTTCCTTTATAAAAATTTGTCAAGGGTAGTTTGAACCGTGCTTGCCGTCTTCTCATCATGTAACTCATGGAATGAATATCTTCTTGGCCATGGCAAATTGCCATACTTCCTTCTAAGTGTGGATCACCTTCTGACATCTCATCCTTTGTGCCTTCGGTGTCATGAAATAGCCCTGAGTGTTCTTTTAATGTGAAATTTATGTTTTACAGATGTCACTTCCTCCAAGACAACTTGACCCTTTTCATCACAACTAGTTTCCTCGTGTTTGTTGGTAAGTCCTCTTTCACTGTGTTTTTATTGGTCATATGTCCAGAGTGTCTCAGCTGGTAGCAAGGTCAACGTTTCTGTGGTCAGCCATGCATGAAAGATTCTAACTTAACTTCCAGTGTTAGTGCTTTACATGTCTGTGCTCTACTTCCATCTTTGTTGGCCATTACCCTCTTATTTCTTGATTGTCCTTTTTTTTTTTTTTTTTTTTTTTTTTTGGTAGATGTCAAGTGGGATTTTCAATGGGAGACAGGGGAGAATGGAACAACATGCTTTTCTGTCTGTACCTGCACAATCTAATAGATATACAGTGATCAGTCACCAACAGACTGATGAAAGTGTGACGGTTGGTCACAGGATAGGGTGCAACATTGACTTTTTTATGCAGAGTTTTGTGGACTGAAGAGCTAGCAGCAAAGTTTATACTTCAAGTGATTACTCACATTTGATATATTGCAGTAACTGAAATTCGAACCCTTTTGTTGGAGACCGTTAGTATTTCACTAAACCGCGATAGCTGAAATTTGTGTATATTGGAATCGTGCAGACAAGGATTGTTTGTTTCTGTGTGTGATTTCCTTTTATGGAATCCTCTCCCTCCTCCTCAGATCCTTTCTCCTTCTCTGCTATTATGACTTCAGCTGCATCCCATATAAAACAAACACCATGAAGCCCTTTATTTATTCTGCTACAATATGTCTATGACATAAGCTGGGATAGGTTTGAGGAAAAGAAGCATCATTGTTGAGAGAAATCGGTAAAATATTTGCCTTTGGAAAATGGAAAAGGGCTTGAATAGGGGAGGGCTAAAAAAACACTGCACCTGCAGGGATGGTCACACCCAAGTGACTGCACACCCTCTGCACGCATGGATGTGACTGCATTCCACTTTAAGAGTGAAATGTTCATTACTCAAGATAGTGTAACTTGAAACTAGTTAATTAGGGGATTTGAAAAAGAGCAATGCTGATATTTACAAATAAATTAGATGTGACTCTGGTGTGTATACAGAATAAATTAAAACAATTTTAAACTATAACGGATAAGATTTCTCTTGGGTTATCGACAATAAAATCTCGATTCGTGGTTTTTAAACTTTAAAATGCATTTAAATCACTGGCAATTTTTATTAAAAGACAGATTCCAGGGTGGGCTCTGAGATTTTGTAGTTTTAACTACCTCCTGGGGAATGCTAAGGAGCTGTCCGAACATTGAGTATGAAGAGTCTAGAACTACCAAGATTCTGCTATATAAATTTAGGAGGCTTGGGGCACCTGGATGGCTCAGTGGGTTAAAGCCTCTGCCTTCGGTTCAGGTCATGATCCCAGGGTCCTGGGATCGAGCCCCGCATCGGGCTCTCTGCTCAGCGGGGAGCCTGCTTCCCTCTCTCTCTCTGCCTGCCTCTCTGTCTACTTGTGGTCTCTGTCTGTCAAATAAATAAATAAAATCTTTAAAAAAAAAAAAATAAAAAATTTAGGAGGCCAATGGCTTTAGCAAATACAACTATACCATATTTAAAATTGCTTTATTTGCCTATTTTCTGCTTCCATGACAGTGGAAAATACGCACCGTTAAGAACAGCTTTGGACCTTCCTTATCTTTCAAGCTTCCTCTTTGTGTTTGCGTTTCCTTTCAATGCCTTCTGAAAGATTCCTTTCTTTACTCCTACATCATCACCGCCTTCCAGTCATTCACCAGCTCACCGAATCTGGCTTTAGTCTAGATGTAAACTTCTAACTGAGACCCTCTGAATGCACATCAGGACTGCCTCATGGTCACCTGTGTGATGTGTGTACAAGGTCTGGTAATGTTGAGCTGCCTTCATGCAGTTCTCCCCTCTTCTGGTTTCTGGAACATTCCTGCTCTTGTTTCTTCTCTACCTTTTCTCATGTCACCTTCTCCACCTCCTGCACCAGCTCCTCTGTCCAGACCCTTCAGTGTTATTCTGTCCTTCTAACTGACCAGCTGCTTCTCACTGGCGTTTCCCCTATGGCCCCAGTTGCCCATTTACCATGCATATTTCAGTGACTCCCAAACTTTGATCTTTCTGTCTCTAAGACTGTCATAGGTTCAATCCCATAGTGACCTTGGGCACTATCCTCACCCTCGTGAGATTCCTCTGATAATATTTCCCATTTCTGTACATGGCAGAGGGGCAGGTTACAGTAACTATATCAATCTGAATTTATTTCTCTAGGATGGGCCATTCTAGTTTGTCCTATTAGTAACAGCTGATTTGATGGATGCATCCAACATATGAATATGATATATTTCCTTGGTTATATATATATATTTATAGAGGTAAAGAGAGAGAGGGAGGTAGAGAGAAAGCGAGAGAGAAAGGCAAACCAAGGAAGAGATTCTTTTTTTTTTTTTTTTTTTTTTTTAAAGATTTATTTATTTATTTATTTGACGGAGAGAGATCACAAGGAGGCAGAGAGGCCAGCAGAGGGCGGGGGCGGGGGGAGGAGGGAAACAGTCTCCCTGCTGAGCAGAGAGCCCGATGCGGGACTCGATCCCAGGACCCTGAGATCATGACCCAAGCTGAAGGCAGAGGCTTAACCCACTGAGCCACCCAGGCACCCTCCTTGGTTATGTTTTTGATTGTAGGCATCTCTCTCGATTTAAAACCATCCGAAGTATATTGAAAAAAAAAAATTTTTTTTTGAGAGAGGATGGGGAGGGAGGGGCACAGGGAGAGGGAGAGAGAGAATCTTAAGGAGACTCCATGCCCAGGGCGGAGCTGACATGGGGCTTGATCTCATGACCCTGAGCTGAAGTTGAGAGTCAGACCCTTAATTGACTGAGCCACCCAGGTGCCCCTAATCAACAGTTTTTTTTTATCAAGGTCTACGTTATACATCAAACGTTTATTTTTATAGATGGAATCTTTGGAATTGTCCACATTTGGAAAATAACTAATTTTGAGTTTACTATTCTATTCCTTTACATTTTTATTAAATGTAATATTCTACTAAGACATAGCCTGAAGAATTTTAGCATGAGAAATGTGCTTGATAACCAAGGTATAAATAGACTGTGTTTAGTGCATTTAATTCAACACATAATTACTAAATATTTATGAAGCATCACCATTTGAATTAAGTCTTGCTGGCCTCAAATTTTTCATGAGAAGGAGGCAAATATGTGACTAAATAATTATAGTCAGATGTGTTAATTTGTATGGTAAATATTAGAAAAATAGGCTATAGTAATTCAAGGGAAAAGACACCCAATCGATCCAGAGAAGTTATGAGAATTTTCAAAAAGGAAGTGGAATTTGATCTTTCGGAGACCTCTTGAGGCATGAAAAGGGGAGAGAAATCTGGATTTTGGAGAAGAGCACATGCAAAGACATTAAACCCAATAGGGCACTGAGGGTTTGGGAAAAGTGGTATATTCTATAGGTTCACTCTGTGTTCTTGGGTGGCAGAGGAGGAGATGAAAGCAATCGTGAAGCCCTCTATCTTCCTGTCTTTAGGTTTATTCCCCCTACAGGTGGCCTTCTGGGAAGACGGGTGAATCCTTGAGCCTAGGAATGAAAACTCTGCTCCTCCTCTGCCCTAAAGTCAAACTTCATTACCCTCGTCTTGGAAGAGGGTATAGGGCCCTTGATGAAGGAAATTCCAGGGTTCAGATTCTTGAAGGATGAAGGCATAAGGCCCTGGGGAGGAACATTCCTTTAGTCCTAGGGAAGAAAGCCAGTGCAGGGATTTCTACAGCTACGTCTAGGGCAATGGCTCCATTGCCAGGTCTGGGGATGGAGCCCACGTTCCTTATGGCTCATGGAGAGGTTGTTTGGGGGTGGTTGGATATAGAAAAGGAAGCTGATCATAGGGATTAGAAGGAGATTGTTATTCAAAAGCATAATGGTCACTGTCTCTGGCTATAATTAGTGTAATCTAATTTTACTGTGTAGGATCAAAAAGTTAAACCAGAACAATTACACTTCTCAGTTTATGATGTGGTTGTGAATGAATTATTGATTAGCAGTTGATTCATTTTTGAAGAATTAGAATGCCAGAAACTATACTTAAGCCAAAAGTTGTATTAGACAGAATTAAATCTTTTTTTCCTCTCCAAATTTGATTATTGCCAGCACTTCTAATCTTGTGGTGATTCAAAAATATAAGCGTAACCAATTAGATGCTGGAAATATCAACAAATTAAAATATGGTGAGTCTGTGGGGCCTTGAACTGTGCTTCCCCTTTATTATAACTCCTGTGTACTGACTTAGGCCATATATGTGACAGAAGAGTGTTTGGGTTTCCTAAATATGAAACTTCATACCCACTAGTGAGGCCCAAATTCCTAGCTACAACTCTCCGTCAAGATAGAAAATTGTAGGAGAAGAGCTCTATGGCCATAGGATAATCATATTTCAAGAGGGTTTTCTTTTAAATAGGCCAGTCAGAGAAAGACAAATACCATATGATTGCATTCATATGTGGAATTTAAGAAACAAACCAGCAAGGGAAAAAAAGAGAGAGAGAGACAAGCCCGGAAACAGACTCTTCACTCTAGAGAACACGCTGATGGTCAGCAGAGGGGAGGTGGCTGGGGGGCGGGTGAAATCGGTGATGGGGATTAAGGAGGGCACCTGTTGTGATGACACCTCCTTAATACCTGAAACTAGTATAACACTGTGCGTTATCTCAAAGGACTCTTCATCACAGAACATGACTCAGATTTACAGTAAACCAGTGTGTTTGCTAAGAAATCCTGCGGCAGCTAATGACACCATCGGGAAATAAAATAGAAAAAAAAAAAGATGAAGAGAAATGGGTCAAGCGGAAGCAGAGGAAAAAAGAAGGGAGAACAAATAGGGGTGAGAGGTTGTCTGTACTGGATAGTGCTGGGTGCTAAGATGAGAGTGGCTCCAATTGTCCCTTAATGAACATCACTATTATTATTAATATTATTATTATTATTATTATTAAAGACTTTATTTATTTGAGAGAGAGGGAGAGCATGAGCTAGGGGGAGCAGCAGAGGCAGAGGGAGAGGCAGGGTCCCCACTGAGCAGGGAGCCTGATGTAGGGCTTGATCCCAGGACCCTGGGATCATGACCTGAGCCGAAGGCAAAGGCTTTAACCCACTGAGCTACCCAGGCGCCCCAATATGTTCATTTGCTTAATGAAAGCTCTTAAGTGGGCAGCTGTAGCACCTTATTAAAAAAAAAATGAAGTAAAACAGTCCAGTTGAGCAGTAGAGATTCAAAATCATTAGCGTTAGGTAGATGAGACATCTCGATGCCTTATAAAAACCAACTTTGTTAAATTAACCAGATATTTTGGCATTGTGTAGACAAAGTCGTAGTTCTGTAAACATTAGGTTAGATGGCATCCGATTTTTTTCTCCTGAAGATAGCTCTGATGATTGAATTCAGTATTTTAATAATTCAGTTAAAAAAAGTAGTGATTTGGGGGGGCGCCTTGCTGGCTCAGTCAGTAGAGCGTGAGACTCTTGATCTTGGCGTTGTGAGTACAGGGTACAGAGATTACTTAAAAATAAAATCTTAAAAAGAAGTGATTTGGTTCTAAAATATACACACAAAAAAAGTTTGTTATTTTTTATTGGGGTGAATTTATTTAAAAGTGGTTGGGACATACGTAAAAATTTAAAACATGTGTAGTGGGGTGGGGGGACTACTTGGAACAATATAGATTTCTCTGTCAAAATAATATTTTGCAATTCTAGAGTTCTTTTCATTTTTCAAAAGTTTCCGTATATATTTTCTCATCTAATTCTCCAGTTTTTTTAAAATAGTGCGAATTATTACGTTTTCTGATTTGGAGGTGAAGAGAATGCGTCTCAGGCAGGTGAACTGACTAGCCTAGACTGATACGTTGTTACAGTAACATTCCTCACATCGTTCACACGTCCCTGTATCTACTCCCTTATGTCATCTACACCCGCTCTAACCGCACTGACTCATGTTGTTTTTGGCCAGTGGAACAACAGCAAACAGGGTTCACACAGCGACTTGACAGGGGCTTGTGCAATGCTCTCTCCCTTTCTTCCTGCTGGGGATCTTTGTGGTCCCAGGTGCAACCTGAATGGGCCTCCTGGAGGCTGGGCTGGAGCCTTAGACGAATGGATGAGGTCAGCCTCACTCTACCGGCTCCGGCAAGACAGCCAAGGGGGTAGAACCAGCCAGCCAGCCCTCTGCATCATGAATTAATAATCCGTTGTTGTCTTAAGCCACTACCTTTGGGGATGGTTTTTAAAGCATCAAACACTAACTCACAAACCTCCAGTCAGAAGGAGGGAGAGGGGCAAGACCAAAGCCCAGAACTTGGGGATCCAATTTCAGCACTCCACCGGGGGATGGAAAAGTGGGTCTTTTACCCAGAACTTGAAAGAAATCGATCTAAAGGATTTTAAAGATTGGAAAGGGAGAAATCGGATCCTTTTACAGTGACTCTCAGAGGCTTTAGTTTTCGCTTATTTTTACAAAGTTCTTTTATCTTTGTAACTGAAGAGCTGTTATCTACCCACTCTTTTTTTTTTTCTCTATTTGTTCCGTCATCTCTTATATCATAGTATGTGGCTTTTATTAAGGGTTAAGTTTTCTAGGGAAAATGTAAGCTAAAACTGCTCAGGCTTATTCATTTATTGTCTTGACATATTTATAATTCAGGGCATATGTATTTTACCTTCTACAGGCCTGTGGTGTTGAATAAAATAACCAGGCGAACACAGGGGAACGTTTTTTTATTTTCAAACTTACCTCTGCAGGGGTTGTGCCCACTCAGGTCAGTAGTTCACAACTGCTTAAAAATAAAACAAGCTATTTTTGTTGTTTTACATGACACAAAAAATCACTCAGAGGATCCCAAGGAAAACAAACATTCATGCTTTCAGTATTTGTTGTCTCAGTAGTTGCTTTGGTGAATTTCCTTCAACTCTTCCTCAGTTTCTTCTCATTTTGTACGGAGATTGATCTTTTTGAGGCCCAAAATATATATATATTTTTAAACTAAGATTTAACTTGAACAAGGATGGGGCAGTGGGTACAACAATGGCTTTCCAAGGGCCGCTGGCCGCAGCTTTGAAGCCCAGCCCCATAGCCATGGCTTCATAATGCCCCACTGGAAAAAAAAAAATCCCACAGAAAAGTAAACATTTTGACAAGGATCTAGACATCAGTTGGAGCTTATCCAGTATTAAACAGAAACACATGCTTTGTTCAAGGCATTTGCAGAAACAAAACCATCCTGCCTTCTTTATTTATTTTTTTTTTAAGCTCCATCTTCCATTTATGCTATGTCATGGCTGAAGGAGGCCATGAATTGGAAACAAAGGCAAATTCTCCCAAGCAGAGTCTGAAACACATCTACCCTCCCTTTCCGGTGCCTTTACCCATGACCTCAAGGCACCGCGCCCTTCCACGTGTTGCTAGAAATACGCTTTGGCCAGGTCTTCATTATAGATGCCAAGGACAAGAAAGCTGAGCGTACACCCCTCCCTCTGAGGAAAGCACTGAGAGTCAACCCTCTCTCTCGTTTTCTTTTCCGCTTTATTTGAGCAGTAGCTGCTGCTGCTGGGGGTTCCCTGTCTTGTGGAAGCTTCCCATCCTCCTCTCAACTAAAAGTTCGAGACATTTGAGAAGTTACCTCATACACCAGAGCCAGGAGAGGGTCTGTGCGCATTTTCCAGACTATACAAGCCCCCAATTCGAAGGACTGTGATCTATGAGGTGGTATGGACCTTGGGGACATAAAACCAAATAGTCAAGGAGCTTTGTCAATCCTGTGGGCTAAGTCAGCACCAAACTTAGACCATTCTTCTTTGTTTTCATAGGAGTTGTACAACTGGGTACTTAACTAAAACTTTTCACTTTTCAACTCATTATACTGGTGTGGACTGGATGCCTTTCTAATTCTATTGAAAACAGAAAGCTGCAGTGTTCGTAGAGTGTAGCTACAATGAGGCACTGACAGTGTTTTGGCCAAATTTCTTTAAAGATCGTTGCGTTTCTAATCATTATAAAATAATCCTTGGAGTGAGGCAATTTTACATATTAAATTTCACAATTACCTGTTTATAAAATTTACAGGCAATAAAAGGGGAAAACATCTGTATTTCATATTTCTTTAAAATCAGCCGTGTAACTCATGTTTCCAAGACCACCCACTGGCGAGACATGGAGGTACAAAATGGTCTTAAAAATGGCTCCAGACCCACACAGTCCTTCCACTGCTCATGCTCGCCATTTTGGTTTTCAGAAGGAGCTTGAGCTCCTTCCCTCCTTCTCTGGGAATTCTCTACTCAGACAGAAACAGGCCTAAGAGGGGGCCGACCCATGTTTTTCCACTAACAGCAACTTCTGCTGCTTATAACTGGCCTGTGTCACTTCTCCACATCTGGCTGTCTGTGTCGCTGTCGTGGGAACCACTGGCCACCCTGGAGATCTCACTCTGCCATGGAAGGGTGACCGTGGGTAGAAACAGTCCTCCATCGTGCTATGTGATGGTAGACTGCATGGTCTGTCCTGTCCTGGGCTGGGGCAGGAACTTTCCCTCACAGCTTCCTTGGGGGCACATCCCTTCAATCACAATTCCTCAGAAAAACGAAGACTCCCCTCCCCGCCTTGGTGTCGGGTCAGACTCTCTGGCTGGATTTCACACTGAATTCCACGTATGTTCAGTCCATTTTCAGGACTCCCAATTTATTTATGAAATATCAACACAATTGGTCACACAGCAAGTTAATGGAAGCTTTACCCCCAAATCTGAGATCAGTTGAAATGGGATCAACCAGACAAGTTGGTACCAAACCAAGGCATCCTGGGGTACGTGAAGATTGGCACGGGCCAGGCTCATATGGAATGTTTTAAGGGAAACCATTTTTAAACTCCCAGCATCCCTGTGTTCTCTCTTCTAAATTTCTGTCTCTGACAAGGCATGTATATTGGAAGACTCAAACACCGGTCTTCCCACCTCCCCTTTCAGAATTGCCCTTATCCGGTTTTATGAAGAAAGGCATGCCTTTCGCTCACCCAGAATCTTATCATTGTGCAGTGCCCCAGGGTGTACAGATCTCTGGGATTCCAGACAAAAAGACCATTTGGAATGCTGATGTCAATGAAGCCTTCTTTGATCAAGGCACCATGAGCTCATGGTAAATCTTCATGTCCTTCTGTCTTACATTTACTTCTCTTAAATGCATGGCAAGAGGAGTCACTTGTGGTGATCCGAATTCACTTATCCTGTGGAACAGAATGACAGTACGGGACGATTTTTGTTCAGTGACCTTGGCCTCTTTGGCTGGGTGTGTGGAGATCTAGGTCCCATGGGAAAGGCAATACATTTGCAGTAGTTGAGGATTAGCACGAACTCTTACAGTCTCCTCATTGTACCTCTGCACTCACTTGGCTCCTGTTCATTACATCATCATCACTCAGCAGCTCTGCAATTTGAGGCAACCCTCAGTTTCCTCATCTCGAAAGTACCATTAAACTAGTGCCCACCGTAGCCGGCTGCAGTGAGGGCTAACGGAGACAGTGTCAGGAAAACATTTCAGAGAAGACCCGAATAAAATACACACCGAAGAAATGTTTGTTTCATGGATAAGGCCACTTACAGATTTTCTTTTTGTCTCGTTAAAATAGGGGAGCATCCTTGGGCAAAACCAACTCTCCAACTGAGCAGTAAAGACCTCAGCCTTCCCCAGAGAGAAGTCTGGCCTCTGACCTTGTTTCCTGGGAGGGAATCTCTAAGGCCTTAGAATGTGTCATCTTAGAGAAGTTGTCCAAAAGTTGACATTGAGAAAGGCGCTTCTGTTTACCTGGAGGCCTTTGGCCAGCCAGATAGGAACAACCGGTGTTTGGAGTGAAAACTTTGGGCTGCACCAACCACGTGATTTATGATGGGGTTTGCATCATGCATGAGCTGGAGGGGCTGGAGACTGAGATCAGCTGTCTGGGCAGTTAGTCATGCCGAGGTGACGGAGCCCCAGTGAAGTCTCTGAACGCTGAGGCTTGAATGAGCTCTGCTGCTTGGAAATGCTCTCTGCATATAACACGTCAGTGCCAGGAAAGTAAAGTGGATCCTGACTCCCTGGGGAAAGGACAGCCAGAAGATCCACATTTCATACTTTCTTTGACTCTGCTCTGTATCCCCTTTCCCTTGGCTGATTTTAGTCTGTATCTCTCAACTGTGATAATCCTAACAAGCAGTATAATAGTTTCCAGTGTTTAACTGAGGTCAAAGTGTACTTGAAGCCCTTCTAGCTAATGATGGAACCCAATAGCAGCCTTTGGGATCCCTGAAATGACAAGCGCTGTCAGAAGTGGGTGTGGTCTTATTCATTTCATCATGCGTATAAATACTGACTCCCTGTGTTGTACACCTGAATCTAATACAGTATTATAGATCCACTCTTCAATAGCTAAGAGTGGTTGTGGTCTTGTGGACTCCTCTCTCTAAATCTTGCACCTGCAGAAGGACTTTATCCTTGTACCCATACACTTGATGCTTTTGTGTCAGCTAACTTGGATTTTGTGATAATGTGCTTTGGAACTCGGTAATTAATTCTTATTTTCCAAATAGGGACACGTATGGAGAAGAATTCCTTAAGCTGACTGATCGCCAAGAAAGAACCTGCAAATCCTCCTGTGTTGTCGTGAAAGCCATCACTAGGCAGCTTTCTTGGGCCTTGACTCACATCAGCAGCATAGGGCACTCCACACGGATGAGGAACTGGGTTGCTTTGGACAAGTCAGTCTCTTATGACTTCTGTTTCTTTCGAGAACCCTGCCTAATACAGGGGTGGAGGCTCCTAAACATCATCTCTAGGTTATTGTTGAAGGTGACCTGGATCCAGCCTACTGAACTACTTGAGTGAAAGAAGGAAAAAAACAAAAAACGGAATGTTTGGGGTGGAAACAACATAGAGAAAGAAGGCTTTTCTATTTTCCTTAACATCCCTTGTCCATTCCAGGCATTCTGCTTGTGTAAAGGTGATTTATCAGGAATATATTGTTCTCAATATGATCCCTGTAGATTGTTTTTTCATGTTCTGAAAAGGATCTATTCTCTCTCTCTCTCTAAAAAAGATTTTATTTATTTGAGAGAGAGTATGTGTGAGAGTGAGCTGGGGGTAGGAGCAGTGGGCGAGGGACAAGCAAGCTCCTTGCTGAGTGTGGAGCCTGACACGGGGTTTGATCCCACGAGCCTGACCGGGATCATGACCTGAGCTGAAGTCAAGGTCAAATGCCCAACCAACTGAGCCACCCAGGCACCCCTGGAAAAGATAGGTTCCCGTAACAGCCACCAATGAAAACGACAACTCAGAAAACCTAGTGCAAACTTGTGGCCACAATTTAAGGACAGCATTAATAAATGGCAGTGAATTACTCATCATCTTCCATGTGATAAATACAATTTGTGCATTACCTCGCTTGGTCCCCATCCCAACAATGTAGAGTAGCCATGATGTCTCCCATGGCAAAGCTGAGGAAGCTGAAGTTCAGAAGGCTTTAGAAAGGGGGGGGGGCATGTAGATAGATCGAATGAACAGAAGTAGGATCAACAGCCCTGCTATTAGATTCTGAAGCCCATGCTAATGTCCACAATAGCCAAACTGGAAGGAACCAAGATGCCCTTCAACAGATGAATGGATAAAAAGTTATGGTTCATACATACAATGGAATATTACTCAGCCATCAGAAAGGATGAATACCCACTATTTGCATCAACATGGATGGAACTGGAGGGGATTATGCTGAGTGAAATAAGTCAAGCAGAGAAAGGCAAGTATCATATGGTTCCACTCATATGTGGAACATAAGGAATAGTGTGGAGGACCACAGGGGAGCAGAGGGAAACTGAATGGGAAGAAATCAGAGAGAGAGACAAACCATGAGAGACTCTGAACTTCAGGAAACAAACTCAGGGTTACAGAAGGGAGAGGAATGGGAGGATGGGGTAACCGGGTGATGGGTATTAAGGAGGGCACGTGTGGAAATGAGCACTGGGAGTTATACACACCAGTGAATCATTGAACACTACAACAAAAACTTGTGATGCACTATATGTTGGCCAACTGAACATAATAAAAAATAAAGTCCATGCCAGGCCCTGCCTACTGTGTCCTACTGCATGTTGTGTTACAGATCTCTCTAGTCATGGCTCATGGGAGGGAAGAGTGTGTTGGCCCAGCCCTATGGGATGCACAGATAGTCAAATGAGTTCCCACCACATGGAAAGAACTTCGTCTCAACCAGTGAACTGAGAACGCCAGGCCAGAGAGAAAGGCCACACAGGCCAGTGGGGGCATGAGCTGCCACCAGAGTCTGGATGGTCATGTCCCAGGACTCTGACATGGAAATTATACATCGTGGGGGACCCATTTGCAAGAGCAGGTAGGGTGACAATGATGTAGCAACTTGACTCCAGGGCTGGACACTGGGCTCTAATCTGAGTTCTAACATAACTGCCTTGTGCTCTAGGAGACTCATCTTCGCTAGGCCTACGTTTTCTTATCTATAAAAGGAAATTCGATTAGAAAATGCTATACTTCCATCAAAAGAAATGAAATCTTGCCATTTGCGACGACGTGGATGGAACTAGAGGGTATCATGCTTAGCGAAATAAGTCAATCGGAGAAAGACAACTATCATATGATCTCCCTGATATGAGGGAGAGGAGATGCAACATGGGGGGTCGAGGGGGTAGGAGAAGAGTAAATGAAACAAGATGGGATTGGGAGGGAGACAAACCATAAGTGACTCTTAATCTCACAAAACAAACTGAGGGTTGATGGGGGGAGGGGGTTGGGAGAGGGGGGTGGGGTTATGGATATTGGGGAGGGTATGTGCTATGGTGAGTGCTGTGAAGTGTGTAAACCTGGCGATTCACAGACCTGTACCCCTGGGGATAAAAATATATGTTTATAAAAAATAAAATTAAAAAAAAAATAGAAAAAAAAAAAAGAAAATGCTATACTTTTAGGGTGGCCTAATTGGTTAAGTATCCGACTCTTGATTTTGGCTCAGGTCATGACCTCAGGGTCCTGAGATTGAGCCCCATGTCTTGCTCTGTGCTGGGCATGGAGCCTGCTTGAGATTCTCTCCCTCCCTCTCCCTCTCTAAAAATAGATAGATAGATAGATAGATAGATAAAAGTAAATGAGAAAGTTATTCAGCTGATGTTCTTATAAGCAGAAATGAGCTGAAAACATTCCTTAAGATTAAATATTGGGTGTGTAAACCTGGCGATTCACAGACCTGTATCCCTGGGGATAAAAATATGTTTATAAAAAATAAAAAATTTAATAAAAAATACTTTATTGCTAAAAATACAACTATAAAAAATATAAAACAGTTCAATTACCTAAAAAAAAAAAAGATTAAATATCGGGGGCGCTTGGGGGGTGCAGTCAGTGAAGCATTCAGCTCTTGGTTTCAGCACAGATCATGATGTCAGGGTTGTGAGACTGAGCCCCACGTCAGGCTCTGTGCTCAGCACGGAGTCTGCTTAAGACTCCCTCTCCCCACTGCTCCCCACCCTTGTATACTCTCTCTCTCTCTCAAATAAATAAATCTTTTTAAAAAATCCTGTACTTTTGCAAAGATTGTGCAAACCTTTATATAAAACATGACCCCCAAGCTGAGTTTTTGTGGCTGACTCCGAAAGAAAAATATAGATTTGTTGTGCAAGTTCCCCATTGGAATCACTTACAGTTCTCATTATCCGCTCTATCTCACTGTGTATTTGTCTAGATTTGCTTGAGAAGGAAAATCCTCAGTAGAAACAATCACTCCGTGCTTTTGGAAGACAGTTTTCATCTCCTCGGTCTTCCGTTAAAAAGCCTGAATTGTAGCCAGTGTAGTCTAATGAGAGAAATTACTTCACAATGTCAGTATGTCACCTTGAAGAAGTTTACCGGTTTAAGAATGGGTTTTGAAGTGTACAGAGAGGCATAATTTGCATACGTTTGTTTCCTGCAACAGTGTTTTTCCAAATAACACATCTGTCCTGTCTCTATTTGCCTGAAGCAATATAGAATGCATACTCTCTTTGAAAGAGAGAATTAATAATGCATCAGGGAACTTTCATCTGGAACAGCAGCTCAGATGTAGTCCAGTCGGTATCGAATGCAAGATATGAATATCCTAGTCTCTGGGAGGGCAGAATCCCCATACAGATTGCCACCAACATCACTTGTATACTTTAATTTGACAGTCACTCATTTCCTATATGCTAAGAGCCAGGACCCAAGCTAGATGAGGACTCTAAAGTAAACTAATGTCTCTAAGATTCGGTTTCCTCATCTCTGAAGTGCTCATCCTTGTAATATTTACCCCAAAAAGAAATAAGTTGGTGCATTTAAAATACCAGTCTCTGGCCTGGTGGAGATATTCAGTAAATAGTCATTTCAATGCAGCGGATGTGAGCCCTTGTTGCTTTGAAGGAACTGAATGTGAGTCGTGAGGATTAGTACTGTCCAAACAATCAGCGATAATATACGTCAGGATGTGATCAGCGAGATTAGAATGGCAGGAACACTGGGGCGCCTGGGTGGCTCAGTGGGTTAAGCTGCTGCCTTCGGCTCAGGTCATGATCCCAGGGTCCTGGGATCGAGTCCTGCATCGGGCTCTCTGCTCGGCAGGGAGCCTGCTTCCCTCTCTCTCTCTCTCTGCCTGCCTGCCTCTCTGTCTACTTGTGATCTCTCTCTGTCAAATAAATAAATAAAACCTTAAAAAAAAAAAAAAAAGAATGGCAGGAACACAATGGGGATACCTGGAGGCAGAAGAGGGCACTTTTGTTTAGAGAAATTAGGTAGAATTTGATCATCACAGTACCATTTCTTTTGGACCTTCAAAGGTTAGGTTTTCATGAGCAGTATAAGGGTATTTGATATATGTACTCTCCTTCAAAAATTAGCCATGATCAGGATAATAATAGATGGCAAGGTGAACATCTCTGGCGAAGTATCACAGTCATCTACTAAGAAGTAGTTTCAAGAGTCAGGTTTTAGAGCCTCGACTCTTGTTTGTTCTGTTCAGCCCTTGTCAGTGACTTGATTATCATGTAGTCAGATGACAGAAAGTAGGAGAGATGGTGTATGTGGAATAGCAGAATGCAAACCCAGTGGGTTGCATCTTGTAAGATGATGTCTACAAGCAAATATATTTATAGTTCTGCCATGAGATCCACCAAATAATGAGGCTCTAGAGTTTGGGTGGGGAAAGAAAGAACTCCTTGATTTTAGCCAACTGTGAGTCATGCATGAGAGGGAATCTAAAAACTCATTGAGATTTTACTCTGCCGTAATAAAATTATTTCACTCAACAAACATCTAATGAAAGGCCATGGTATGTAAAGAATGTACATCAGTAAAGACTACACACCTGGATCTTGTGATCTCAGGACTTAAAGTTTAATGGAATAAACAGAAATGAAATGAATTTCACAGTTGAATATTGCACTACAATTGTGACAAGTGCCAAGAGGGACAAGTACGCACGTAACAAGGGGAACTGAACTCATGGCAGGGTCAGGAAAGGCATCATAGAAGAAGTCACTTTTGCTGAGAAAGAGATTTGGGGATTAACCAGGTAAAAGAGAAAGTCTTCCAGGTAGAGGAGACAGCATTTATAAAGGCCTTCAGCCAAAAATGAGAACTTAGAAGAAGACAAGATATGCCAGGATTGAGCCTCAAAGGAGATCAGTTCAACTGGTAAGACTCAGTATCTCAAGTCGACCAGACGATTAATGAGGCGGAACATGGTCAGTGTTGTGAAGGAACTCAGAATCGAGTTTTGCTGAACATTGGAGATACTTCCGTTTGCCTGGGGAATTAGGTACAAACTCACCAAGAAGGTGATATTTCATTTGGGTCTTTAAAGAAAGATCTGGTTGTGGCAGGTAGGGTTAGGTATTCTCAATACGCAAAGACCCATTAGCAGAGGATAAGAGAACAGTAACTTAAATTACTAAACAGAGAGGTAGGAAGAAAATCAGGACAGTGTAGGATCATGGGAATTAAAGGATGACAGCAGGACCAAGAGAGAAGGGCCACAATTCAGGATGGTTTCACAGAATTCAAATAAGATGAGGCCTGAACTAGATCTACCATGAACTGAAAGTTATTGGTGAACTTAGTGTGTGGAGACTGAGCTGTGAGTAAAAAGTGAGTAAATAGAGACAGCAGGTAGATAGCAGCTGATACACCTAGAAAACTAAAAAATGTAGGGTTTTTGTGACAGGATCCCTGTGATGTTCATTTTTTTTTTTGTACTTTTAGAAGGACGCATAGTGCAGTAGTCATGTAGTAGTTATGCAAAAATTAATTTCAGTTGTTGGATGAATGAATATTGGGGAAAAGAAAGGTTAATTATACTAGAAATGGGACAAGACTTTGGGGAAAAAGAGTTGATATTATATTCTGTCTCTAGCAAATTACTAACTTTGTGACCTTGGGCAAGTCATTTAACCACTTTGAGCCCTACTTTCCTCACTTACAAAATGAGGATAATGATAATTGATCTAATTTCCCAAGAGAGTTGGTGAGCGTGTGAAAGTAAGAAACTTTACATGAATGTGCTGTATAGACTGTGGGGTGCATACCTAATAAAAGATATTTTAGTATTCGAAGGACTAGAAGCTGTCAGGGACTGATGAGGTGGTCAGCTCATTGCCTCCTCTTCCTAGACTACATTTCCCAGGGACACCTGCACCAAAAAAGTCATGTGTTTGAGGTTGAGCCAGTGACGTGTGAGCAGAGGTGATATGTGCTGCTTCTAGGACTCAGCCATTGAAACCTCCCAAGAGGGCTCCTGTATGTTTCTTCTGCTTCTGCTGGTTTGATGTAGATGGGTGGGGGACCTTGGAGAATATATATTGATGGAGGTACATGTTCTTACTCCCAATATGGAAAATGGTGTGGCATTAGCTTCAAAATTTGAACATTCTCACATCCCATAGTCCTGCCATTGTACTCCTAGATATATGTGCTCTAGAGAAACTTGTAAATGAGCTTTTAGGAGACATACATGAGTGAGTTTATTGTTTGTAATAACCCAAACTGAGAGCAATCCAGATGCCTTTCAATAGGAAATCTACAGACGAATGGAGAAGACAGTTTATGGTCACAAAAACTAAATAAAAAATCACTGTGAGGACAAATCACTGTCTATGAAACTACGTAAATGGAAGTAAGAAATCTAATGACATGTGGACAACGCAAGTCACAAAGAAAAATATGGTGTGGCAAAATTGTAAAAAAAGAAAAAGATAAAATGGCAGAGCCTAGCAGTATGCTTTTCCGCACTGTATGCATCTGTGGCTTTTTCAAAAAGAGGAAAGGAATCATCTAAATCATCTATTGGCAAAAAATACGGCCCACAACCACTACACAGGTTGGTGATTTAAGGAGACATGTAGTATTTATGTAGCGCGCCGTCTGCTGGGTTCACTCTATCTTGCTGGGGCTCGGCTGGTCCTAGCTGGGCACCCTCATGCTGACAGGGGAGCCGTGGTTGGCCAGGTGGTTCTGGTAATCTGGGCTGGCACATGCCCTTGTCTTGGCTGGTGCCTGCTCTAAGATGGCCCTGACCTAGTATGACGCCATCCGGATGGCTAGTCTGGCCCTGTTCTCATGACAAGGCCCCGAGGGAGAATAAGCAAGCACAGTCCTGCAAAGGGCCAGCAGAACTGTGCATGTGTGTTGCTCACATCCTATTGGCAAACGCAAGTCATGGTACCAAGCCTAGCCTTAAAATGGGAGGGGACGATGACGTTATAAGGCCAAGGCCATAGGAAGACATTAATGGGGAGTATTAATGCAGTCAGTCTGCCACAGGAACACATCACAGAATTCAGGACCATGATGACCACGGTCCAGAAGGCAAGGGGTGGGAAGAAGAAACACTCAGCCGCCACTGGTGACGTTCTAGTGTCCGAGTGAGATAGCGGTTCTGTTACTCTTCACGTTATGATTATGCCTTGTGACATAGACATATGTATTGTTTATCCTTTTGCAAGTACCCAATGCTATATATATTTTTTTTTTTTCAAATGCTCTATTTTTAAAATACTGGGGGGTGGGAATCTTTGGGGGAGGTCCAGTGGAAGGTGAGACCTCTGGGTTCTCTTTTTGTGTTTCTGCCAAATGGGATATTAATGGTCACTTTTTAACAGAAGATTGTGACTTGGACAAAGAAATCACTTATTAAGTGAAATTGAAGGACAAGCTTCAGCAAACTGGTGAGAATAATCCTTGCTGCTAGAGACCTCAGATGGTGTTTCAACGTTGTGGAAAAACCACATTTGTCCTGCTCTGTTTTTCTCCCTTTTATTCTGTTTATTTTATCCCCAGAACAAAGATACCACAGCTTGCCTTCGAAAGACTTCCATGTGAGTGCGAAAGAGGGTAGAATTTGGAACGCGCTAGAGTTCAGATAAAACTCTGGATTTTTTTTTTTTTTTTCTCAAAGCTCTCCTCAATTGGACCCAGATCCCAGACCTCCAGGGTTTGATTCATTCATCTCTAGCTGATGCTGTGTTTTTTTCCACCCCTCTCCAGAAGCCTGGGAGATTCACTTTAAAAAGACGCTGCTGCCTGCTTTTAACACAACACAAAAGAATTAATGTTTGCACAGCCCTTTGAAGATGTGGTGTCATGCGTATGCTATTATTAATAATAAACTACAGATCTGCTCCACACCATCTGAAAAACAGGGCTGTGCCCCGATGAAAGGACCCTTATTCCTACCAGTTCGCCATTGGGCTTAGCCCAGACTGGGGCTTGTTCCAGAACCTGGGTAAAGAAAGGAAGCAGCTGGAGGGAAACAAAACAAAGCATATGCCACCCAATCCCTTACAAAAATAAAGTAAAAAGGAGGATTTCCTAACCATTAGAGGTCAGTGCCACCCACGACAAGCATTTCAGCTGGAACGTGGGTTTGGGGCATAGCACCTGCTGGCGAGGGGACCGAAGGAGCGTGTCTTTGATTGTGCGTGAGTTCTGAGTAAGGTAAACATTCCTGGGTTGGTGAGCCTGCACAGACAGGAAAGACGGCACTGATGGCAATCTGCTAGGAGTCTTTGCTCCTCTGTTTGCTCAGTGCTCTGAGTTGTTCTGGTCTGTCCCTTTTTTTCTTTTCTGAAGCCACTAATATCATTCCTCCAACAGCTCCGTGCATTTACAAACTACCTTTGTGTGGCTGAGTTGGAGGAAATGGGTGTCAAATCAGGCCACTGTAAAGACCTGATGGGGGAAGGCTTCAGGACAGGTTTTCTTTTGGAGAGGCAGGGACAAACACACAGAGCTGAAATACGAAAGAATGGCTTCTGCGGACGCCCCTAACAGTGGGGACACCCGCTGGCAACAGCGGCGCTAGGAGGAGCCAATTTGAGAGCTGGGTCTATTACTTCTGTTTTTGGGGGAAAAAAAAAACCAACTTTGCACCTGCCTTTGGTGCCGATTCTTGGCTCAGTCCCCTTGCTTCAGCCTCCCCTCGGCTCTGTGTGTTTGAGAGCTGGTTATTCAAAAGGGACCCTATTTCTGCATTACAGGGGATTGCAGAAGCAGAAAGTGTATCTTTGCTCCGTTTCAGGCCCCAGCATGGAAGGTGTTGTATCGTGAAAAATGGAGCTGGAGAGAGAAAGAGAAGGAGCAAGCAAAAAGAGGCAAAAACACAAAACTCAAGGAAATCAAGATCATGCTGTGCAGAATTGTTACAGCTGTTTCTGTTTTTATTGGCTGTTTCTTTTGGCTTCACTTTTTCAGCAACTGGGGTTCATATGGGCAGGAAGGCGTACAGCATGGCCCAGCTCTGCCACGGTGGGAGGACAGAGGACCGAGCGGGGAAGCGGGGGTGGGGTCATGAGCCAGGTGAGGAGGTTCTGGATTCATATGGCTTAGAAGGGATACGCATCAAAGCATTTCTCTTTCTTTTCTTTCCCTTCCTTCCTTCCTTCCTTCCTTCCTTCCTTCCTTCCTTCCTGATAGTTTTGTGGAAGCCTTAGCAATAGAATTCAGATGCACTTAATGGAAAGCTGTTAAAAGCATCCCATTCCCTGGCTGGATCAGATTAGTGGTCCGTTTTAAGGCATTGTACTAACCCTGGATATGACGTCCCCATATCTCTGAGGAAATAAAGTGTCAAGACACATCCCTTTGCCTTCTCTCTCGCCGACTGTGATTCACCTAGACCACTGCGCAGGGCGAGCATATGGAGAATGCATGTTTTCCCCGGGGGCCTCTGCTTCTCATGGTTACAAATGGAATGAGCTATATGCCTACTCACTGACCCCAGGAGGAAATTGGCAGCTGGGAAACAGCACCCCAGGGCCCGGTGTAACCTGGCACCCACCTGGATTCCCCTGCATAGCAGCTGGAAGGTGAGCCAGGGGGTAAGAAAAAAGCCTGTGGAAAAGCCCACAATTTTTCTCCCTCCCTCTCTCTCTTTCTTAAAAATTCCTATTGAACCGGTGATTTAAATGACATTTTTAAGGTGTATAAAATTGCCTAAACCATAGTTCTTGAATTCGATGCTATTCTGAACCACACTTGCCTGCCCCCTCCACACACCCACACTCTTAACCAAATTCAGTCTACAACCCCTAAGGGAAGATTATTCTTCTTCTTCTCCTTCTTCTTCTTCTTCTCCTTCTCCTTCTCCTTCCTCTTCCTCTTCCTCTCCTTCTTTTTCTTTTTTCTTTTTTCTTTTTTTTAAAGATTTTATTTATTTGAGAGAGAGGGAGAGCATGACCAGAGTGAGGAAGGGAAGAGGGAGAGGGAGAAGCAGAGTCCCCACTGAGCAGGAAGCCCAATGTGGGACTTGATTGATCCCAGGACCCTGGGATCATGACCTGAGCCCAGGGCAGACCCTTAACTGACTGAACCCCCCAGGAGCCCCTGGAAGGATTATGCTTAAAGCAAATCCTGAGTCTCCAGATGAGGGCAAGTGAGCAGGAGAATGGGAAGAGAGGAAATCTAGCAAGGAGGAAGGTATTTACATAAGTTTGGCTTGTGATTAGAGCAAAAGGGAAAATACAGTGAAAAGGTGATTTATGAAAAATGCCTCTATCTGGTGATGCGGGGTTGCGTGCTTTCACATTAAAAAGCAATCCAGGGGGCGCCTGGGTGGCTCAGTGGGTTAAGCCTCTGCCTTCAGCTCAGGTCATGATCCCAGGGTCGTGGGATTGAGCCCCGCATCGGGCTCTCTGCTCCGTGGGGAGCCTGCTTCCCCCTCTTTCTCTGCCTGCCCTTCTGCCTGCTGTGATCTCTCTCTCTCTCTCTGTCAAATAAATAAATAAAATCTTTAAAGAACAAAGTTGTTCCTTGTGAAAGACAGTAGTTAAAAGAAAACAATACAAACAAACAAAAAAACCACGAACAAATCTCGTATCTGTCACTAATATTTAAAGTTTGAAGTAACGCTAAGTTCGTTTTCTGTTTTGACTCCATGTAAGTGTGGGTGAAAATCTTTTGTCTTGAGCTTTGGCCATAAGAGGGATTGACAGGGCTTGACCAGAGAGAAATTCTCTCCTGAGAATCTTGTGAAATTAGGACGTGAAGACATTGAAACCCAAGCACTGGTTGTTCTTGTTTGTACTCGATGGTCATGTTCAAGTTTTATTCTCACCCCTGTGAAACTCTGCAAAGGGCACTCTTGTGACTGTGGATGTTGGTTTTGCTTTAAGTGATCATTATTATTAATAGTCTCCCTTAAAAAAAAAAATCTGTTTTCTCAATTCACTTTTCTGTGCTTTAGGATGAAAGCTATTGGGATCCTTGGGTGGCTCAGTGGGTTAAACGTCTGTCTTTGGTTCTGGTCCTGATCCCAGGGTCCTGGGATGGAGTCCCAAATCAGGCTCCTTGCTCAGCAGGAAGTCTGCTTCTCTCTCTCCTTCTGCCTACCCCTCCTCCTCCTGATTATGCTTTCTCTCTCTCTCTATGACAAAAAAGTAAGTTAAAAAAAAATAGAATGAGGGGCACCTGGGTGGCTCAGTGGGTTAAAGCCTCTGCCTTCCGCTCAGGTCATCATCTCAGGGTCCTGGGATCAAGCCCCGCATCAGGCTCTCTGCTCAGCGGGGAGCCTGCTTCCCCTTCTTTCTCGGCCTGCCTCTCTGCCTACTTGTGATCTCTATCAAATAAATAAATAAAATCTCTAAAAAAAATAGAATGAAATCTATTAAACTTCACAATATTTCCCCCCAAAAAGCATCTGTTAGGTGCTACCACAAATCTGAGATACCATCCATCAGTAGCATCCCTTGCAAAGGAAGAGTAGACTTTTACCTATCAAGGCTCAGCCAGGCACCCCCATTAGCTGGTGTATCCGAACCCCACTTGCAAACACATGTTTCTGCCATTATCCTTACAGAAAGCCGTGTGTTCACACACATGCACAATTATGAGACTGAACACTCCCTTCTTCTTCTTCGGTTGCTCTTTGATCTTTTGTGGTCTTGCTGCTTGTGTCCATATGGAAATGTTACCAACCAGCGGGTCATTCCTTTCCATTATGATCCCCATCCGGAGTCCCCCCCCCCTGTTGTTTCGTATTTGTGCTGAGCTCCAGATTGATGCCAACATTTCAAAGGAACACACCTCATCGGGTTCAAAAGCTCAATTTGCTTTAAGTAGCCATCAAAGCTTACACTTAGATTTAAGCACTAGTTTATAGCCAGATTTTCCTGACATGCAGTGACAATGCACGGGCACCTCCTGAGAAACCATTTTCTTGTGAGACTGGGGAGACCTATGGGATCAGGTAGGGAGGTCATGAGTGCTGTCATCAAGAAACCTGTTCTCCATGCAGGGCGCTCTGCTGATTTCCATTTTGGTCTTTCCCACCTGGAACTGTATATAAGACATGCACGGGCATGACCTCATCCAGAGGAAATGTATTGAAAATGTTCAAACCCTAAAAAAAGCCCCATTTGTCGATGGCAGTTTATGTTCATTCGTAACTTTTCTTCCTGTCCATAGTCCCCAAGAATGCCAGTCCTGGAAATCCCCCACTTTTATTATGCTGGAAAATACCAAAGACGTGAGAGCACAGAAGTATGTGCTTACCGAGGGAGCTTTCTTTTTTTTCAGAGCCTTCCAAAGCTCCTCCTTGGGAGAGATTAAATCAAGCTGGTGCCTTGCCACTTCTCCAAGTCTATCTCACACATCAAACAAATGAAAATCCTTCCCGTACTCATCTCCCTTCATGCCCACACTCAAATATGCTGTTTTATGTGGGTCGACCAAAGTCTTTTTCTGATTTTCCTCCCCATCTGTGCTTTGAATAAACAGGCATCCTAAAGAAAAGGAGGACTTAGAGGATCAAATTTGATTCCTGTATTTGGAAGCGTTTTCAAAGGACCACACCGCACTTGGTGATTTGGGCAAATTAGGTTCCGTTTGCTTCTAACAGCATTTAATTACCTCCCACAAGCTTCTCAAACTCTTTGACTTCTTGGTCTGGGTGATTGAGCTCTTCTGATGTCCAAAACGGTTTACTGGCTATCCTGGGTGTCTGGAATCATAGAAACCAGATAACCAGAGACAGAACCAGTTGGCTTTTGACTTTTTAAGTTGTTGTTTTGTGGCCAAAGGCACAGTGCCTCGATTTCTTTCTTTCACCAGGGAAGTGATGGGCTCGAGGGGATTTAAAAGCTCGCTGGAATGGGAAGCAGGGTGCATTGATGGATTTCTAAGGGAATTCACCCCGAAGTATGAGAAACTGAGAGCAAGTTATCTTACAGGGTCTTCAAGGGATTTGGTCATGCTGACATTTTTATTTTTCTTTCTCCAGACTGCAAGGGAGAGGAGGATGGAATAAAGAGCTTCTCTGGAAGCGAATGCATGTGTCCAGTTGTCAGTATTTCCAATTTAAAACTTCTGAATAAGGGGCGCCTGGGTGGCTCAGTCGGTTAAGCGTCTGCCTTCTGCTGAGGTCATGATCTCAGGGTCCTGGGATCGAGCCCCGCATCCGGCTCCCCACTAAGCAGGGAGCCTGTTTCTCCCTCCCCATCTGCCACTCCCCCGCTTGTGCTCTCTCACTCTCTCTCAAATAAAGAAATAAAATCCTTAAAAAAACCCACTTAATATAAATAATAAACATTTAATAATAAATTTATTAATAATAAATAAACATATTTATTAACAATAAAACTTCTAAATGGCTGAGATTATGTTTGTTAATCTGAACTGAAAGCCAGTGGCATTACATACAAAGGCTAGTTATTTTCCATATTACAATTCAGTTTAAACCTGGCGTTGGCAACCTTTTTTTGTTTTTTTGTTTTTTGTTTTTAGGTCCAAATAGTGAATGATTTAGGGTTTGTGTCAAAAAGGCAACACTTAGCCCTCTGTGGTCCTGTTTGCCTTTTGCATTTGGGGGCTCCTGCCTTCAGCTGGGGACTTTCTCTGGTTCCAGAGGGTGGGACTGATGGGCCAGCAGGAGCATTGGTACACAGGGGATGGGGCCAGAAGAGGATCGATGGCCATTGGTCAAAGGGCAGGCACTGTGAGCAGGAGGAACTGGGACTGAGAGGACTGAGATCCCCTTAGCCTCTGTGGCTCACAGTGTTAGCACAAGGGAGTAGTGTCTGAAGGCCATAGAAAAATGGGCTGTGATCTACATTTGTTCCCCGGGCTGTGGTTGCCAACTCCTGGTTAAACAAATTCCTAGCTACCAATGACGCTCAAAAGGAAGATCCCAGTGTGGGCTCTAGCTCCCTGCTGCACATTGACCCTCAGCATCCAGAAAAGATGTTCCAAACTCAGCGCACTCTTACCTTCTCTCTGTGCCCAATTTCTGTAAACAGCACCACTCTTCACCCAGCTTCCCAAGCCAGAAACTCTTGTGCTTGTTTCTATCTCCTTGTCTCCATCATCCTTTTGCTGATGGTGGTCAGACCGGAAGCGATGGAAAGGCATGAGCAGATCTAGCTTGTGTTTATGTAGGCACCTCTCTCTAGAGTGCCTGACACAGAGTGGGCTTCTAAAAACTGGTTCCTGAATCAATCTACCTGACATCAAACTCCATTGATTCTTCTTATATCCTTCCTCTGTCAAAATTCTTCCATGGCTTTCTATGGAATAAAGAATAAGTATAAAATATTTGCATGCAAAACTTTTCCTCTCTCGACTTGGCCCACCCTAAAGACTGACAACACAGAATTATGGTACCTGTACTAGTATCTTTCATACTTCACATCTTGCTTCAGGCAGTGTTGTCCCCTCTGCCCCGAGTGCTCTTTCCCGCTGTCCATATGTGTAACCGCCACTTGTCCTTCCAGACTTGACTTCCTTATCATCTGCGGGAAGGACCCCGGGTACCTTCTCATTCATTAGGCATCCGTTCTAGCACCAAGGCTCTCCCTCTATCACAACACGTCGTCGGTATATTTTGCCCTTACTGGATCGTACAGAGCATCGAGGCAATACTGTCTATGTTCTGTCGTGTCTTAGCTTGGCAGCTGAGCTAAATGTTATTGAAAAACCTCAGAACTCTTTCTGCATCCATGCAGACCTAAGAGGGGCCTTTTCTAGACTCCATGAGGCCTTTCTTGAACCTTTTGTTTGTCTACAGCCGGTAGACTATAATTTGTCTGGGTCAGGGGTGGCTTGGTGCAGTGAAAGGCCCTAGGGCTCCTGTTGGAAAGGATGTGGTGGGGTCGGGTAGGAGGAAAATGCTTTGAGACCCCAAGGCATGGTCTTTGGTCTAGAAAGCACTCCCAACCCCCCACCAGCTCTGGCTTTGTTACACCCAAAGCAAGACAATTGCACTTATAAGGTACCTAGACACAAAAAGGGGGAGGCTGACTGGGGCAGCCAACTGGGGCCAGCACTGAGATGTCAGTTTTGTCATTGAGTCACAAAAAGCCATGCCCAAACAACTCCAGGGATGGTGATACGAATCTTGACTGAGTTATTTGTTATTTGTTATCTTTCTTTCTTTCTTTTTTTTTTTTTTTTTTTTAGAGAGAGTGTGAGTGGAAAGGATGGGGAGGGAAAGGGAGAATCTTAAGCAGGTTCCATGCCCTGTGTGGAGTCTGAGAGGGGCTCAATTTCAAGACCCCAAGATCATGACCTGAGCTGAAATCAAGAATCAAGAGTTGGATGCTTGACCCACTTGGCCACCCAGGAACTCTGAGGTTTTACTTTATATGTTTAAAAGAAGGAAATTCCAGAGTGATCCTTGCAGTCAATGATCGTAATACCTTCTATGGTGCATGTCATTATTAAACAACAAAGTCAAGCAATATATTAGTTTCTCTTGTTACTTTCTGAAGTCTGGGTAGGTGGAGAATTACAAATAGAAGAAAGAGTGAGGATAATCATATCACTGTATTAATGTAGAAAATCTGAAACGTGACATCGGGGGAATGTGATACCAACTGAGTTATATGGGGGTAAATATGATGTACAACGCAGGCTTCATATAATTAGGCATTGTTAAAAATCTCTCTAACATACAGTGATGATTGAGATAATAAGGAAGAGATGGTAACGATTACAAAGCTTTTTGGAGGAAGTTGCTCTTCTGAATTTAGTAAGGAATACAATAAAGTACCAGAGAGCATTGTAGAGTCCAACAAGTGATTGAACAGATATGCGGATTTTTTTTTTTTGCTAAATATAGTACAACATATTGTAAATGTATTTTCTGTTTCTTGTGATTTGCTTAATAATTTCTTTTCTATAGCTTACTTTAAGAATGCAATATATAATACGCATGCAAAATATGCATTAATCGACTTTGTTATCAGTAAGGCTCCAGACATTGCTACTCAGTTTTGCGGGGAGTCAAAAGTTATAGGCGTTTTTTTTGTTTGTTTGTTTTTGTCTGTGTGGGTTAGCATTCAACCCCTGTGTTGTTCAAGGGTTAATGGTAGTCAGCCTTTCCAGTTATAGTCTTTCTTTAACCACAAAGGCCTGAAAGTCAGATGAATATGGGTGGTTATCAGAAAGGAAGAAAAAGTACAAAATCGGGTGCATAGAAAATGCCTTCTTGACTCCCTTCTCCCCCACATTTCTTTCACCACAGTAAAACGAGGGGTGAAAAATATTCCAAAAGTTCCACTTCCAACTTACTTAGAAATGAGAACTTTTAGTAACCAAGAATTCCCCCAAATGATAAAATTAATTTACCGAGCCCATGACTCAATAACTTCTTTGGGGAGAAAACTTCCTTTACTTTCATATCTTCCTGTTTCATGATCGTGGTTTGATCCCTAATTAATCACATGAAAATATAATTTATTTTTGTCCTGAAAATGTTGATTTTGGGGGAAAGTGAGAAGTAGATTTTTTTTCCTCCTTTTTTTTTTCTTAACTTTTTTACTTTTGTTTTTTTTCCTTAACATTAAGGAAGAAACTAGCAGAAATAAATGAATCACAAAATTGTGGACAAATCAGACCACTGGAATTAATGAGAGTTCGCCAAGTAGAACTTCCTCTCAAGCCAGATTTAGGCTCTGGGGAAAAAAAAAAAAAAGAGTGTGTGTGTTTGCAGGCTTTAAAGATGAAAACTGTTTCTTCTGCCTGGTAATGCAGAAAAGGATTTACCCCACAAAATTTCCCCAGAGTCCTCACTAATAAGATAAAGTCAGCTGAAAATCACTTTGCTCAGCATAGACTGTGACTTCTGAAAGGCTTATTGAAATGAATCAGTACATTTCTGTCTTACACCGTCTTTGTGTTTCACATTGAAGAATGTTTGTAAGGACCAAGTGAGGAAGAGACAGTGTCCCTGATGGTGCACTGGCAGTCTTGGGACATGTCGCTTTCTTGCGAGGTGGGCTGACACAGGCTCATCTTAAGGGTTCTGTGTGTTGCTAGAGCTGACAGACATGATGAATGGGGCTGACAAGCCTCTATGATGTACTTTCCTCATTCTGGATGATTCGGCTCTGGAGTCTCGCACGTGGGCTTCCAAGCCAGCATGAAAGGATGAGTGACCATGGCACCCAGCGGAAATGAGAGGGAGCAGCCGGGAGAAACGTATCTTGGGATGGAAACACAAACTAGCAGGAGGGTGGCTTATTTCTTTGGGGAGACCCCCATGAGGCTTTCGAGGCATGATGCTTTTGTGGCATCCTTCAAGAATCCATCGCAGATGATCTTGTCCTCCTGTTTCAGACGTGCCCTCTTTTCTCATCTATCACAATGTCCTCTTCAAGAGGGGTGAAACTGTCTGGATTTTTTTCAGCCTCGCTGTAGAACCTTGTTCAGTGCTACAAAAAATGGAGATACTGAATAGAATTTGGGAAGTTGGATTGTACAGTAAATGAAATGATGCATAAACTCTTGCCCTCGAGCTAGACAGTCCTAAACCTTTCTTTCACTTTTGCCATTTAAATAAAATACACTTCACATTTTTATGTGTAAGTTTTCTTTTATTTAATCACCATATGTAAACATTGTGGGTTTTTTTTTCTGATTTTGCTAGTTTGTAACTCTTGCCTCCTCTTAGTTCAATTAATAAAATAGAATGA
This sequence comes from Lutra lutra, assembly GCF_902655055.1. Classification (NCBI taxonomy): domain Eukaryota; kingdom Metazoa; phylum Chordata; class Mammalia; order Carnivora; family Mustelidae; genus Lutra; species Lutra lutra. Next base: position 6,199,146 of record NC_062283.1, on the reverse strand, counting down.
GACTTTATGTCTCTCTGTCCAGAAAAATTTATTTCAATTCTGAATCTGTGGCGTCACTTACTAAACCTATTGCTGTGTGTGTGTGTGTGTGTGTGTGTGTGTGTGGTGTCTGCACCCACTTCTTCAGGTTAATGTGGCAGAGAGGCTAGGTTCACCAAATTTCATTTTATTTTCCTCTTCCTTGGGTACCCAGCAAATCACACTTCCCAGACTTTTCGGCGTGAGATGGTGGCAGATGATCGATTCTGGTCAAGGAAATGTGAAAAGAAGAAATACATGCCAATCCCAGATGGAGACCGTGAAAGCCCTTGGGAGTCTTGGGTTGGTTTGTTCCCCGGCCATGGGGAAGGTGAAGGCCTCACATGGAGACCAGAGAGCCTCAAGATCAAAGCCACTTGGATCCCTGTGTCACCGCATGGAGGACGCCTGCCATGGAGGTTGGCCTAGGCCCACTGCCAGATTTTGCACATGTTCTGTTAAATTACCAAAATTACATGATTGTTGTTTACATGACACAAGCCAGCCTGGTCTATCCGATCTGAGAGGGATGCCGTAGGAGCTCCTTCTAGTCCCCTGGAGAACCTTGTGTTTTATCACTTGTGATAACGAAGGCAGTAAACACCATCTTGAGCTGGGGATCCTACATAGTTTGAATGGTCAGCTCTTAAATTATTATTAGCTTGCAAGTCACCTTCAAGCAAAGGATTAAAACCGTGAGAATAAGCTACCCATTGAGGACAAGAGTCTGCAGTGGAGGACTTTGGCCCTGGATAAGATGCCCAATCTGCTACCCTTCTCTCCATTCATTTGAGTTTTGTAATCTACTTTCTGAGTCTCGGCTACTTCATAGTTAAAATAAGGATAACAATATCTGCTTTACAGAATTGATGGGTAGAAGCACTGGCATGTGCTTGACTCGTAATAAGCCTCACTGGATTTTGGCTTCACCACCGATAAGTTATGTGACCCCAAGAGACACACTTGACCTTTGCAAGCATGAAATTCTTTATGTATAAAAGTAGAAGCAATATCTGTCTTGGGGGGCTATGGTGGGGATTAGAGGGATGTAGCCCCTCTGCAGCATCTGGTATATGCTATATGCATAAAAGTTGATGGATACCATGAGTTGACAATCAGACTCATTGGGACTTACTGTTCATAGTGGAATCTCTAAGCACCTGGGCTTATCCCTTGACTAAGGACATGAAGACTTTGCCTTACTTACCTAAGGCCCCATATAGAGCCAAGCAGTTTCTTTCTGCTGTTTTTTTTTAATTACCGTAGAATACAGATTAATAAATGACACTTTCCTTTGTTGTGCTTAAGCCCTATTGTTCAGTGTTTTTATAGACAACTCTTTGAGTCCATTTTGGATTCTGCATGGAGAGGAAAAGGCTTCAAGTATGCTCATATCCCGGGGTTCTTAGGTCATGCAGATAAAAGGTAAGCTGGATTTTCACAGAATTTTCAAAGAACCATACCCACCGTCTACACCTGTACTTTCCACTGGTTATTTTTTAAATTTGTTTTTCCTACAAAACACACAACAGAAATGTAAGATGGCTAGAAAGTTTGCTCTCCCTCATCTGCTGATGGCTTTGGCCATCCTGATTTGCTCTCCATTTCTGAGAGTCCAGTTCATTGGAGAAGGGGAAGCACAAATATCAAGCTAGCATCTTGCATATATTATCTTGTGATAATTCACAGTAGAGTAAACAGCAGTAAATGAAGAGTTTTAGTGCAGAAATATCTGGTGTTATGATTTACTCTATACAACTAATTTTAAAAAGAAATCCTTATCTCCTCTTATTACCATGCAGCCCCTTCACATTTCTGTCTTTTAGCATTTTTTCCCCTTCAGGTTTGTGAGTGATATGGGCCCCCGTTGATCCGTGCTCCAGATGGATTATGACGTAACTGGGTTCTTCTCAATGTCCATCACTTCCGGTTTCGCCAGCTCCCTACGCTTCGATCCTTCCACATCTCAGGAGCTCCAACATCCTACAGCTGTCCTGGTCCTTTCGCCAGCGATCTGTTAAAGGAAGTAATTTTAACTTTATAATGGCTTTATTCTACACTTAATAACTGCATCAATTTGAGCAAGTCACTTACCTCTTGGTGAATTTCCTCATCTGTGAAATACTGATGTTTGACTGGGTCACACTGGAAATCTTTCAAGAGTGAGGATTCTATGGCAAGCCAGAAATTAAGTCAAGAGCTTTACGGCTTCCAAATAGAAGACTGGAGGGAGGTGATGCTGAATTTAACCAAAATAATTAATTTCTAATGGTAGGTTGTGTTATAGTGAAGCACAAGCATTTCCTGAACACATCCCATATGCACAGCAGGGTGCATTTTGGTGGAATATAAGAAATGTAGCAGACGTTGTTCGTATCCTAAAGGAGTTTTCAGTTCAGTAGTGAACACATGTATATGACTAATTCTATGTCATAAAGTTGTGTTAAATTAATTAATGTCGTAATGGAGTCCCAGTCAGCACAATGGCTGATTTATGTCCATTTTAGCTAGCTAGAGTTTCGTGGATAATTATAACCGTTGGCTGCATCAAAAATAGGATCATTTGCAAAATTGGAAAACCATGCTTTAAATTGTTGCCAGAATTCTATTTAGAGATTTGAGGTCTACTTGTTTATTGTAGAGAAAATGGTTTACGTGTTCTCTAGAAATACATTAAAATGCAATACATCCACCATTTTGAATTTCCAGGAGGCAAAGGAGAAAGACTTCAGATAAAAGGAGACATTTTAGTGGCTTCACACAACCATGTCATTTGGCACACAGTTGTGTGGGGGTCAGAAATTTCAGCAAGACTAGCTGGGCCGGTCTTCTGATACCCACAGGGAGTCATCCGGAGTTGGAGAATCTACTTCCATGATGCCTTTCTGCATGCCTGGCATCTCCATGTTCCTCAGTCTCTATTTCTCCACATGGCATCTCATTTTCCTTCCTTCTTTCTTTTTTTTTTTTTTTTTAAGATTTTATTTATTTATTTGACAGAGATCACATGTAGGCAGAGAGGCAGGCAGAGAGAGAAGGGGGAAACAGGCTCCCTGCTGAGCAGAGAGCCCGATGCAGGACTCGATCCCATGTCACCGAGATCGTGACCTGAACTGAAGGCAGAGGCTTAACCCACTGAGCCACCCAAGCACCCCTCATTTTCTAAGCCTTCTCCATGTGGTTCGGGCTCCTCATGGCAAGGTGGTCTCACAGTAGTCTTCTCACTAGTAGCTGGGTTCTAACAGTGCAAGGCAGAAGTACCTGTTTTGTTTAAAGGTGAAGTCCCGAAACTGGCCTCACATCATTTCTGCCATACTTCATTGGCCAGAGCTGCCAGGAAGGACACTCCTCTCACTACGAAGAGCGTCAAGGAACTGAGGCTACCATTCATTTGCCACACACTGTGGGACATATGATCTAATATGAAATCCTAATGCCTTGAGTTTTCATTTGCCTTATTTTTTTTTTTTTGTAAGTAGTAAGTAAATAAATGTTTGATCTGACCAACTTTCCTAACGGTGGACTTCTGGCATTTTGAGTGATGCAATTCTTTGTGTGCACATGTGCTAAAAATCACAGGGTCTTTAGCATCCCACGAAACGTCCTGTATGCCTTACCCCCCGCCACTGGATGATGATAACATGATCTGAAATATTTCACAGCTCTCCCTGATGAAGCAGACAGCTCTCTCAGATGAAAACCACAGGCCTGATGTCTTTATATGGTAGATTTCCTGATCAGGTTACTATTTGGCCTGTATTGATGCAGACAACAATAACATGATTTCTTTTTGTTCCATTCCAATACATACAATTCAACGTTCCCCCTGTTTGTATCCTCTTATGTTCATATCCATGCATGTGGAGAGCTGTGGGGATATATAATATACACCCTCCCCTCAAGCAAGTAATTCCATTATCAGAGACATATTATTCAATGTTCAATAAAAAAAAAAAAAAATACTTCCTGAAGGCACCTGAGTGGCTCAGTTGGTTAAGCGGCTGACTCTTGATCTTAGCAGCTCAGGTCTTGATCTTAGGGTCATGAGCTCAAGCCCTGCATTGGGCTCCATGCTGGGTGTGGAACCTACTTAAAAAATAATAATACATCCTGGTCCTTTCAATAAGAAAAAGACATTTATTCCAGGACATTAGAAATATAGAAAACACACATACCTTGAATCACATAATTCAGAAAGACCACTGTTGACATTTTGATGGATATGATTCCAATTATTAATGGGCAAATCTATTTGGAATATTTTACATTTGTGTATAAATACATATATAATACATATGATATTTTATAATATTCTTTATGGGTTACTATATAGAGTACTTTTGTAATATGCTTTTGATAATTCTTAACACTGAGAAAACAATATAAAACAATTAAATGAAGTGTTAAAGAGAATCAGGGTAAAGGTGCACATGGAGATGTTAAGTTAATGGGGAAACCTTCATGCAGTCATAGAAGCTGTTTTCTTAATTTCTCTTCCTGCTACTTTGATATTAATGTATAGAAATGCAATAGATTTTTGTATATGCATTTTGTATCCTACAACTTTACTGAATTCATTTATTCTAATAGTTTTCTGGTGGAGTTTTTAGGGTTTTCTATATAGAGTATCAGGTCATCTGCAAGCAGTGACAGTTTAGCTTCTTCCATTCCGATTATGCCTTTATTTCTTGTCTGACTGTCGTGGCTAGGGCTTCCGTGTATTGAGTAACGGTGGTGAGAATGGATATCCTTGTCTTGGTCCTGATCTTAGGTGGAAAGCTCTCAGGTTTTCACCATTGAGTATGATGTTAGCTGTGCGTTTCTCAAATATGACCTTTATGATGTTGAGGTATATTCTATCTAAACCCACTTTGTTGAGCGTTTTTGTCAGGAATGGATGTAGAATTTTATCAAATGCTTTTTCTGTATCTACTAAGATGATCATATGATTTTTATCCATCACTTTGTTAGTGTGTTGTATCAGATGGGTTGATTTGTGGATATTGAATCATTCATGAATCTCTGAAATAAATCTCACTTGATTATGATTATGCTGAATGATCCTTCTAATGTATTGTTGAATTTGATTTGTTAATATTTTATTGAGGATTTTTGCATCAGTGTTCATCAGGGATATTGGTTTATGATTTTCTTTTTTACTGTCTTTGTCTGATTTTGGTATCAGAGTAATACTAGCCTTGTAGAATGAATTTGGAAGCATTCGTTCTATTTTTGGGAGTAGGTTGAGAAGGATAGGTTTTAATTCTTTCTTACGTGTTTGATAGAATTCATCTGTGATGTCTTCTGATCCTGGACTTGTGTTTGTTGTTTTTTGATTATTGATTTGATTTTGTTACTGGTAATATATCTGTCCATATTTTCTGTTTCCTTCTGATTTAGTGTTAGGATATTGTATCTTTCTAGGAATTTATCCGTTTCTTCTAGGTAATCCAAATTTATCATTGTTATCACTTATAATCCTTTGTATTTCTGTGGTGTTGCTTCTAACTTTTCTTCTTTCATTTCCAGTTTTATTTATTTGAGTCCTTTGGGGTTTTCTTGGGTTGTCTTGGATGGTCTGGCTAAAGCTTATCCATTTTGTTTATCTTTTCAAAGAATTAGCTCTTGGTTTCATCGATCTTTTCTATTATCTTTTCAGTCTATTTCCTTTATTTCTACTTCAATCTTTATCCTGTCCATTTTACTAGCTTTGGGCTTTGTTCTTTTTCTAGTTTCTTAGGGATGAGGTTAGATAGTTTATTTGAGATTTTTCTTGTTTCTTGAGGTACGCCTGTACTATAAACTTTCCTTTTAGAACTGCTTTTGCTGTTCCCAAGGACTTGGATCCATTGTGTTTCCATTTTCATTTGTCTTCAGGTAATTTTTTTTTTTAAATTTCCTCTTTGATTTCTTCACTGACCCATTGGGTTTTAGTAGCATGTTGTTTAGCCTCCACATGTTTGTGTTCTTTTTCCAATTTTTTCACTTGTAATTGATTTCTGGTTTCATTCTTTGGTGGTCGGAGAGATGTTTGCTATGATTTCAGTCTTTTAAATTTATTGAGACATTCTTTGTGGCCTAACATGTGAACTATCCTATAGAATGTTCCATGTGCACTTGAAAAAAGTGTTTATTCTGCTGTTTGAGATGAAATGTTCTATATATATATATGTATCTGTTAAGTCCATCAGATCCAATGTGTCATTCAAAGCCACTGTTTCCTTATTGATTTTCTGTCTGGGTGATCTCTGTTGATGTAAGTGGCATATTGCAAGTGACAAGTTCATCTACTATTGTATCATTGTCATCTTTCCCCTTTTGTCTGTTAACATTTGTTTTATATATTTAGGTGCTCCTAAAATTGGAGTTATGGAGATATTTATAATTGTTATGTCCTCTTGTTGGATTGGTCCTTTTATCATTATGTAATGCCCTTCCTTGTCTCTTGTTGCATCTTTGTTTTAAAGTCTCTTTTGTCTGACATAATATTGCTATCCTATTATTTTTCTTCCATTTGCACGGATTATCTTTTTTCCAACCCTTCACTTTCAGTTTGTATGTCTTTAGGTCTGCCGTGAGGCTCTTGCAGGCAGCAGAGAGACAGACCTAGTTGTTTTGTTGTTGTTGTTGCCAATGCAGTCATCCTGTGTCTTTTGATTAGAGCATTTAATCTACTTACATTTAAAATAATATTGATAAGTATGTGCTTATTTCCATATTGTTAAGTGTTGTGAGTTTTTTGTTTTGATAATTGTTTTCTGGTAGTTTTGCTGTGCTTCTCTCTTCCTTTCTTTTTCTTTTGCTCTTTTCCCTTGCAGTGGATGACTTTCTTTACTGTTATGGTGTATCTATTATAGGTATTATAGGTATTTGTGTATCTATTATAGGTATTATAGGTATTTGTGTATCTATTATAGGTATAGTACCTATAATACTCTAGGTATTATAGGTATTTTTTGTGTATCTATTGTAGGTATAATAGATATTTTTGTGTATCTATTATAGGTTTACCATGAAGTTCATAATTAGCATCCTATGGAAATAGCAGTTTGTATTTAGTTGATGGTCACTTACATTCAAACACATTCTAAAAGCACTATGTTTTAATTCACCCTTCCACATTTACATATATGATGTCATATTTTTCATCTTTTTATCTTGTGAATTCCTTAACCAATTTTTGTGGATACAACTGATTTTACTACTTTTGTTTTTAAACCTTCATACTGGCTTTACAAGCTACTTTTACACTACCTTTACTTTCTTTGTATGGCTGGCTTAGTGGTGATGAACTCCTTTAACTTTTATGGGAAACTACCTTTCCTTTATTTCTCGATGATAACCTTGCTGGGTAGAATACTTTTGGTTGTAGATTTTTTTTTTCCTTTTCATCACTTTGAATATATCATGCCACTCCTTTCAGACCTACAAAGTTTCTGCTAAAACATCAGACATAGCCTTATGGGGTTTCCTCTGTACCTAACCATTTTCTTTCTCTTTTGATTTTAAGATACTCTCTTTAATGTTTGATATTTTAATTATTATGTGTCATGGTGTGGACTTCCTTGGGCTTATCTTGTTGGAGGCTCTCCTTGCTTCCCAGACTTAGATGTTTACTTCTCCAGCACCTCAAGTCTGAATGATTCTCATTCAGCAAGTCTGGGGTTAGTTTCCTGAATCTCCATCTATAACTCGTGCAGCTGATCTACAATCTACATTTTGAAAACTGTTTTTGAAATTCCTGCTGCTGTGTCCTTGCTTAGAAGGTTCAATTTATTAGTAATTAATGAACCTGAGATACTCTTATTTTAGGAGGACATTTTCATTGTAGTTCTGGGCATTCTTTTGGGGCTTGCCTTCCAACTAGATTACATTCCCCTAAAATCTGCTTTACCTCTCTGAAATTAGTACCCTCACTCGCTCAGGACTTGTGTTCACAAGTAAGACTGGTCTGAAAAGTCCTTTCTGTGTAATCTTTATTGAGTTTCAATACAGATTGTTATACATATGTTTTTATGATATATATATACGTGGGTGTGTATATATATTTTATGTTATATATATGCTTTATATATATATTTTATGTTATATATATATATATATATATATATATTACCATCCATTTTAAAAAATAAATATGTTTTCTTTTTTTGTGCTATGGAACAAACCATGTAGCACTACACTCTACTGCTCTTAGGAGTTTGTAAAATTTCCCTGTGATACCACGTGGACCTGGTGCCTTTTGTTAAGTGAGGCAACTAGATCTTTGATCAATTCCTCTTTTATTTTCATTTGAACCATGGGCTATTTTATTATTATTTTTATTTATTTATTTTGAAGATTTTATTTATTTATTTATTTGTCAGAGAGACAGAGAGAGAGCACAAGCAGGGGGAGCAGCAGGCAGGGGAAGAAGCAGGCTTCCCACTGAGCAAGGAGCGTAATGTGGGACACATCCCAGGACCCTGAGATCATGACCTGAAACAAAAGGCAGATGCTTAACCAACTGAAGCACCCCAGCATCCCTGTTCGCTGTTTTATTCTAGAGTAATTTTGGAATTTTATTTTATTTTATTCTAGAGTATATTTTGGAAAGTTTATATTTCATCCATGTTTTCAATTTTTTTGTTGTTGTTGTTGTTGGGGTATGATTCAGAAAACTAGTTTTATATGCTTCTTTGAATTTCATCAGTATTTATGAATAGTTCTGTCTCTTTCTTATTTCATGTATTATTTTGATATCTCTCTTTTCCCTTCACTTAACTTTCAGGTGAGCCAGGGAGAAAATGGCAGCAAGTAATTTAAAGATAATTTTTTTCTTTTTTAATGAGAAAAACAATTTAAAGTGAACATCCTTGAGGGCACCTGGTTGGCTCAGTTGGTAAAGCATGTGACTCTTGGTTTCAGAGTCAGGATTTTGAGCCCCACATTAGGCTCAGAGCTTACTTAAAGAAAAAAAAAAAAAAAAGCAACCTCAGAAGATAGGAAAGGTACATGCCAGCACACATACCCACACATAGGAACCTGTTACCTTCTTTTTTTAAAAAGATTTTATTTATTTATTTGACAGACAGAGATCACAAGTAGGCAGAGAGAGAAAGAGTGGGAGGGAAGCAGGCTTCCTGCTGATCAGAGAGCCCCACGCAGGGCTCGATCCCAGGATCTTGGGATCATGACCTGAGCTGAAGGCAGAGGCTTGAATCCACTGAGCCACCCAGGCACCCTGGAACCTGTCATCTTCTATTCCAGTGAATCTTGTAGTGTCCCTGACAAACGAGGCTTATAGTATTCTAATGCATTTATATAATACTTATATGGAAATATAGATAAAGAATGCCATTCTGTTTTGCCAGTAGTGTAAGCTGATTACAGACTAGTTAAAATTTCTGACATTCATGTGTCAAGTGTAGATTACATTTTGAAGGTATATTCGTTTTTTTATCTACCCATAAACTTAATTGGATTAAACTTCTTTCAAAGGGTAGGAATGCTTAAAGATTCATAAAATTCTTCTAAGCATCTAATCAAGGCCTAGGGTCCAGAAATATGGCAAAATGAGATATTAAGAAAGCAATGGGTTGTATTCAATGCATTGTAGTATCAGAATGGTCATTTGTCCTCATGAAATCCTCCCTAAATCCTAAAGTTGGTTCTTACTAGTCATCCTTTGTTGTCTGATCTGAAAAGTAGGAGACATAACATAATATTAAATATCTAATGTATATTGGGTAATATTAACCACATTTTACTGACTTCATTTCAGTACGTATAGTTTTCTTAATTGCATAGGAGGTACAAATTTGCAGAAAGAAGGTTCTTGGCCTTTTTTATGTAAAAGAGTAAAATTTGGGGGGTACCTGGGTGGCTCAGTCACTTAAGTGGCAAGCTCTTGATTTCGGCTCAGGTCACAATCTCAAGGTCCTGGGGTCGAACCTGCGTAGCAGGGAGTTTGCTTGTCCCTCTGCCCCTCCCCCTACTTGCACTTTCTCTCTTTCTCTCTCAAATAAGTAAATAAATCTCTCTTTTTTTTTTAACTGAAAATTTCTTTCCTGCAAAATTCACTTGTAGCCCTAGAGAGGTCATTTCCTATCTTTAGGCAAGTGATAGGTTGGAGGCAGAATTCTAATAACTTTTTCAACACATGTTGACACCTGTAGTCTTTTCTTTCCCTCAAGGGGGTGTGTGGCTCTAGCTATGTCCAGAATTTCTATAAAAATGCCCTCTGTCATAATAGGTGCCAGGTGCCCTGCTAGGGCTCGATAACTAATGGAGAATGATAGGCTATATTCACACCTTGAAAATGAGGTGGTGAATTTCCTGAGTTTTCATCCAGAGTTCAGCACAGTGAGTCCCCATGGCGGTACGCAGAACGAGGATCCGTCCCGGGGATAGCGGGTGATGACAGAGGGCTCTGTTTCAGTATGTTTTGTACAGGAAATCACAGCTTTGGTCTGCTAAAGCTGGTGAGTCGCCATCAGTGATACACCCGTGGAGTTAGAGACTTGTGGAATCTGTCATTGAAAGCCAGCACATAACTTACTCCAGACGACACTGGCATCCTCTGGCATCGATAATGACATGTTTGAAGTGAGAACTTCCCCAAAAGCAACCAAATACACAAACACAGCTTTGAGGTTAATAAGCAGGTGGTAGGAGTTTTCAGGTTGCGGATGGAAAGAAAAGAGCTTTCGATCTCATTTAGAGCAGCTCCTGTTACTATGGAAAGTAGGGACGGCCGAGAAAATCAGTGTTTGGGTGGATTTAATCCCATTAATTTATTTAACAATTTCAGATTATTATTATTTTTTAAATCAGCTGCTAGACCAGTAGAGAGAAGCGCCAGCTGGTGTCTAAAGGTTATTGCTGTCTTGTAAGAATAGGCAGAATTTTAAGTATATTAGTATTCCCGTGGGAATCTGTACTGGAGAACTTTATTGAAACTGACTCTGATTTAGAGGGGAACTGGGTGGCTCAGTCAGTTAAGCATCTGACTCTTGGTTCCAGCTCAGGTCATCTCAGGGCCGTGGGACTGAGCTCCTGTCGGGCTCCATGCTCCCCAGGGAGTCTGCTTCTCCCTCTCCCTCTGCCCCTCCTTGCCATGTTCTCTCTCTTAAATAAATAAAAAAAATTAAAAAATTAAAAATTAAAAAAAAAAAGCAAACAGTGACCCTACTAGAGCAGTTTTGAATTTCACCCGAAAACCACAGTCTATTAAGATTTAGCGGGCCTCGTGCAGTAGTTATGTGTAAAAAATGGTGTGTCCATTGGTTTCAGGCTTTATGTTTTCCCACTTGCACACCAAGAGGGCAGCTCACCTCCGTGGAGTAAGGCGAGGACAGATGGGAGCAGTCCACCTGTTCAGTCCCTCGCAGAGTCATCGTGCTTAGGTCAGGAAGCCATGGCAACGTCCCCCTTCCTACACACACTGAGTGAGTCACCTCTTGGCCCCGCAGTCCCTCCCAGCTCCTGAGGTCCTGCCTGACCTGAAGGAATGTTCTCCGAGCCCCGGGGAAAGGACAGGGTCAGCGGCTTGGAATCAGTCCCGGTCATGCTGACCTGTGCGATCCTAAGATACAGACATTAGACTTTTAAAAAATAATTATTTCCCTTCTAGTCTTTTCCCCGTATGTATTTTTCTCTTCTCTCATTCACCCCTGTATGTTTCATTGTTCTGAAAACAGCTGCTTTCCTGAAGCCCTCACTGGGGTAAGCCGAGCTCTCGCAGGCCCTATCTCTCTGTGTGAGGGATTGCAAAGCACTCCTTGAAAATATTTTCAGGGGGAAAAAAAGAAAAAGAAAAAGAAAAGAAATGTTTTCAGGTATTTGGGGGTGGTGTAATTATTTTGCCCACAGAATTTCAGCCCCTAAATATGACATTTTGCGTAGCCTTATGAAAATGCTGTTGTACTCTCATGTTGCAAAACTCTGGAATTCTAACAGTCCTAAATACTTAGACCATGAAAATGTAGTCAGACAAGTGTGGTGTGCCTCAAAGACAATGCTGATTTGATTATTTAACTTCGGTTTGCTTTCTCTAAGACATGACTGGATTTTTTTTTTTAAAACGAGGTTGATTCCTGGTCCCTAGAAGACCATGTCTGTGATAAACTGTCCTCTCTCCCCAGACCCTACTGTCTACCTCTCATTTGTTCCTGGTGAATGACAGCAAGTTCACAGCCTCACGTGGCTTTTTACTTCTTTCATTCTCAAAGCTGCTGTATCTTTTCTTCCGGTGTATCTTGAGATTTCGTTTGGGCATGCGGTTGAGGGCTTTAAGTGTTTTGCCTTAAGATCCCTGGATGGGAGTCTTTGATTTAAGTTCCTGCCAAGGATTGCGCAGGAGTCAGCAGTCCTGCCTGTCGGTGATGCCCCGTCAGCAGGATCTTTCAGCGTGAGGCCAGGCCGGTCCCCACCCCGGGAAGGACCGCTGAGACAGGTGCCTGCCCCGAGAGACCTGTTGGGCCCTCCCTGGTGTCCTCCAAGTCTGGAATTTACTTCTGGATTTTAAAAAGGACCCTGAAATTCCACCCTAGGAGATCCAACTGATAAAAGCCTGATGAGCTGGAAGATGCAGAACCGCATCAAGTTTGTAAATGAATGGAGAAAGAGGGCACGGTACTGCTGTCCTCTTCAGGCCTGTGCAGCTCTCAGCCCGAGGCTGGTTTGGGATCAGATTGCAGGAGTGCGGGAGCACTAGGCTTTTCGAGGTCCAGAAGAATGAGTCAAGGAGCTTTTCTGAGCAAGAGTGCTGATTTCAAACAGTTCCTTTCCCTTTGACTTAATGATAACTGCAAAAGAGAAAAAGCAATTTTGTTTGCTTATTTATTTTTTTTAGATTTTATTTATTTATTTGAGAGAGAGAATGAGCAGAGAGGAAAGGCAGAAGTTGAAAAGCAGGCTTCTGCTGAGCTCGATGTGGGACTTGGTCCCAGGACCCCGGGATCATGACCTGAGCCAGAGGCAGACACTTAACTGACTGAGCCACCCGGGTGGCCCTGCCTTCTCTTTCATAAAAGCTTTACCTGTGGATCCGTGGGTCCAGAGTCTGTATATGTGATGGGCTGAGCACCTCAGTGGGAATAAATCTGAGGTACCAGAGCCCTGAGACAGGAGACCCGGAGGCACTGAGCTGCTGATGTGGTTCCCCTGATGCACACAGCACTTGTCATTGTATGTCTGGGTACAAAACACCCAGGGGAACAAACCTTGCCTTCAGCAATACAGCTTCTGGGAAACCTCCGTTGACACTGTTGGATCCTTTCTTTCTCTTAACATGGCCTCAGGTGGTCATACCTCCTGTGTTAGTCAGAGTACGGCCATTTTTAGACGAGCGACCACAAATGTCACCCACCTGTGTTGGTTTTGGGTGTGGCACAACATGGATTTCATATAGCAAGCTTCCCCAGGAACCCAGTTTTACTCTATGGTTGGAAGCAATTGGAAAGTGAGGACCAAGGAGAGGAACTTGCCAAAGTGAGCTCCAGTGACTGCTCTGACAAGGGGCCTCATGTCCAGGGAGCTGAGGAAAAGTTGTAACAAAATGTTGAAAGGATTCAAGGATCATCTAAGCCTTCTCAAAACAAAATGAGCTCAAGCAAATTGCAGCAAAGCAATAGATGGAAAAGTAACTCATAATTTCCCAAATAACTTGGTTCTTTTGCTTTCTCTGAGAAGGCTGTTTGTTTGTTTCTGAAGTAGGCTCCAATCCCGGTGCTGAAGCCCAATACAGGCCTTGAACTCACAACCCTGAGGTCTAGAGTAGGCCACTTAACTGACTGAGCCACCCAGGCACCCTGTGAAGGCTATTTTAACGTGGGCTGACTTGTGCTTTTTGTAAAGAAGTACACTTAGTGTAAATGCTGAGGTAATAAACTTGACAGATTAGGGAAAACCCAAGCAGACAAGTTCTTTTTTTGGTCATTAAACTATACACTTAATCTGAACTATTTTATTTCTCTCTTTTCAATATTAATTCGTTTTTGTCTAAAGAACAATAATCCGTTTTATCATGGTTTCTCTTTTTGGTTTCCGGCCTACCATGGATCATTTGATTATTTTGAGGAATAGAAACCATTTCTCATTGCCTAATTAAGGAATTAAAAATTTAGAATGTCAGCAAACCAGAAAACTATTGCTCAGAAAAGCCATATGTCTTCTTGGAAGGAACATGGCCCTTACTCTCTGTTTATTTGTAGTTAGTCTTTGAGATTGTAACATTTATTGTCCACATGATTATAATCTCTTCTGAAGCACCGAAATCGTGAGATCTGTCTGCTTTCAGTCTCACATGGCAAGGTTATTTCTTAGGATGCATTTCTCAAAACAGGTATCATTGGCAGTAACTTGCGTGTGCTTCAACTGGGAGTTGTGTAGCTGGGGTGCCTGTCAGGGGGATATTGGTTAGGTTGGTTAGGTTGTTCATTGTTAGGTTAGTTCAATATTGACTAGTTCTTCCTTCCGTATCCAAGGACATTGGTTTCCTTTGCAGGGTATATTTTGAGTCAGCGTTAAACCTTCATTGTTAAATCTGTTGTAGATCGCTCCTCTGTATTACTGAAGGGAATTTTCAACCTATCCAGCATTGTTATATATAACAAATTCCATTGTGTGCTCCCCAATGCCTGGTATGATTGGCGTTGTTTGCTTTGGTTCAAGAGTCCTAGGGACCTCTAGATCTTATGGGCTCTCCTAGAAGCTGTGCAGTAGGTTTCCAGAATGCCCATTGTATCGAGCAATGATTTATATTCATCACAGAGTTTATAATTTAAGGAGTTGCTGTGAGCTTCTCTTTGTAGATAAAAATACATCCATATCAGTGTTTGTACCTCTTCTCTTGCCATTGCCTTATGACTGAACTGTCTGTAGGCCTACTGAATTAAAAGCAATTAAGATTTTTTTAAAAAAAGTCATTCAGTCAAGTTAGACTAGTAGAGAGCAGAGACACTAGAAATAGCATGCCATTTTTAAGTTAAAATGTCCTACTTCTTCTAATGTTTTCATTTTAAAATGTGGAGAGGGATGACATTTGGCTGTCAAAGATAACATTTGTGACACATTTTGCATTTCCACATTTGTGATTTTTTAGTTTTGGTTATGAAGTAGACTTCACGTACTTTAGAGCTTTAGGAAAGATTTATACAAAATTTTTTCAATATATATATATATATATTTAAGATTTTTGCTGCTAGGCACACTAAACTCATAAAAGAGTTTCTGTATTCTAAATCTCCATACTTCACTCAGTTTTGTTTATTCTTTGAAATATCCTACATTTAATATGGTGAGATTTTGCTAAACTTTTTTCTTTTTTTTTTTTTTTTTTTTTTTTTTTGCTAAACTTTTTTCTAAAGATTTATTTATTTATTAGAGAGAGCATGAGTGCACAAGCGTGGGGAGGGGCAGAGGGAGAGAGAGAGAAAGAATCCTCAAGCAGATTCCTCACTGAGCGTGGAGCCCAGTACAGAGCCTGATCCCATGACCCATGAGATCATGACCAGAGCTGAAATCAAGAGTTGGACTCAACCGACTGAGACACCCAGGTGCTTTTCTGCTAAACCTATGTAGTGCTTCAGGTGAACCACCACATCCACATTCTCTTCCCTTCCTTCTCCCCTGCCCCCAGTGAGTCACAAGACACTTAAAATGGTAAGAGTGACATAAACATGAAGATCTCACCCAATGTGTTGCAGGGCTCTTGAGGGGCTCAACCTGCTTGTCCCTCTCCTGAGAATTTCTCTCTACTCTCTTCCATAGTCTGAGTCCCCAAAAGCGTGACCGGTTGCCCTGACTTATTTGGTTTCCCAGTTTTAGCCTCAATGTCTCACATCCTATGAAATTCCTCAGTCTCGGGCAACCAGGACAACCGGTCCCCCAACCCAGAAGCTATGTTTTGGTTCATGAGCCTCCCTCAGGGCCACAACTGATTCAGCCATGATGTACATCTTTGTCAAACTGGACAAATTCCCTTCTCTGTCCATTGGATTCTGAATGTTGAACTAAGAGAAATCCTGAGACAGGCGTTGTTGGCAGCATAATAATGTTAAATGCAGCCCTCAGAGCAGTTCAGCAATGTTTGTACTTTAAAAGCATCTGGAACTCTCTAAAACATACTGCTGAGTAGGTCTTGGCCCCCAAACGCTGATTTAATTGGCTTGGGATGGGCCTGGATATGGTACTTTAAAAAGGTCTCGTCTGATGATTCTAACGTGTAGTCCGGGTCCAAGGTACTGCTCTAGAAGGAAGATACACACTCCTCATACAAACTCCTTCCACTGAAGCTCTGGAATTGCCTTGATTTCTATCATTTCTGACACCTGCTTGTTCAACACTCTCAGATTCTGTAAGAGACTCCAGTATATTTCCAGTAAGTCAATTTTTTTACAAATCTAACTTGCATTGTTTCTTTTTTTTTCTTTTCTTTTTCTTTTTTTTCTTTTTTTTTTTTTGCCACCAAAAGAAATACAAATATTATGCCTCATCAGTTTTGTTCTAAGTATTCTACTTGGGAAAAGGCAGATGGAGAAACAGATTGGATCATGATTCAGTAATGGGGGAGACACATGCGCTCAGGGCCCAAAAACTAATAATCCCATAGCTAAGACCAGAGCCTGGCAGGGCACAAATTAGACACTCAAGCATTGTTAACTGAATGAAGGAATGAATGAATCCCATAGTGCCTTGCATCAAAATCCCTATGATCATTTAGAATTAGGTTCCAGGAAAAATTGCCACCCTAGATGAACTAATATGCTTTACATTTAAAAAAATAAATTAAAATGGTTGTAGTATTGTATTTTTTTAGCCTTGACATCTAGAACCAAAATCATGCTTAATTAGTAAGAATGTTTCTTGACGTTTAAAGTATTTTTATTTTTATTTTCCTTTCCAAATTTTATAATTTTTCTCTTTATTCCAATTGTCTCATTTTATGAGTCTTATATTTTAAGCTATTTTATTTTTAAATTTATTTTTAATTAACATATAATTTATTATTTGCTTCAGGGTATAGGTCTGTGAATCATCAGATTCACAATACTCAGCACACACTTCACAGCACTCACTTAGCACATACCCTCCCCAGTGTCCATCACCCAGCCACTCTATCCCTACCCCCCACACCCCCCAGCAACCCTCAGTTTGTTTCCTGAGATTAAGAGTCTCTTATGGTTTGTCTCCTTTCCTGGTCCCATCTTGTTTCATTTTTTCCCTCCCTACTCCCCATGATCCCCTGCCCTGCCTCTCAATTTCCTCATATCAGAGAGATCATATGATAATTATCTTTCTCTGATTGACTTATTTCATATTAAGCTATTTTAAAGTTTCTTTTAAATTAAGATGTTCCAGACTATGAAGAACAAAAAAATATAAGAATGAAGTGTTCATAGGGTGGAGACTGATATACTAGTTTATTAAATTATAATAATTTAAATGCTGATAAATAAGTGCTATGATAATAAATCTGGGGGGAAATGCCAGTAGGTAAACTGGGAAGTATTTTCCAAACATGGTTAATGAAAAAAGTTACTATTTTATAAAGAGACTCTATAAATTAAGATATAAAGATAATGGGGCGCCTGGGTGGCTCAGTGGGTTAAAGCCTCTGCCTTCGGCTCAGGTCATGATCCCAGGGTCCTGGGATCGAGCCCCACATCGGGGGGTCTCTGCTCAGCAGGGAGCCTGCTTCCTCCTCTCTCTCTGCCTGCCTCTATGCCTACTTGTGATCTCTGTCTGTCAAATAAATAAATAAAATAAAAAAACAAAATCTTAAAAAAAAGATATAAAGATAATGACAAAACTCCAATAAAAATTGGCAAAGATTCACAAAATGAAATGATAATGATGCATAAAATGAAAAAGGTTAATCTTTTTATCAAAACATGTTTAGCATTATTAGAAGTCAAACTACAGCAGATTAAGATATGAATGAAGTGGGATGTTTTGTCTGTTTTTCAGATAGGCAAAGATTTTACAATATCTGAGGTTGTCAAGAATTTTGTATGAAAAAAACTTTTGGTTAGGATCAATAAATGTTAATGGGAACATTTCTAAAGGACAAATTATATAAAGTTTTCATACACTTCTACCACTCTAAAAAATTAGTACTCATTGGGGCGCCTGGGTGGCTCAGTGGGTTAAGCTTCTGCCTTTGGCTCAGGTCATGATCCCAGGGTCCTGGGATCGAGCCCCGCATCGGGCTCTCTGCTCAGCAGGGAGCCTGCTTCCCTTCCTCTCTCTGCCTGTCTCTCTGCCTACTTGTGATCTCTGTCTGTCAAATAAATAAATAAAATCTTTAAAAAAAAATTAGTACTCATACATCACATGCTATAAATGTTATACATACATTAAAAACACATGCATTTTCACTGTGTGCACACATCTGCATAGAAAAAATTAATCAAAATCTTACTAGGTAATTGATCTGTACTACCATTATAGGTGATTTTTATTTACCTTTCTGTAATTCCTATCTTTATTTAATGAACTGTTATGAATAAAATAAAATTTTGTCTTAAAAAAGGCAATCATTATGTGTATAAAGCCATTCATTCTCTAGACTTTATACTATTCTGAACAGTCCGCTATGTATTAGGTGTTTCCCACAAGTACAGCGTTGTTGAGAAATGGGGTTTGTGTGTGCACCACCATTTTATGATGGATCCTGGGTGGTCTTTGCCAGAGGGATTTATTATTTGCAGTTGAAACAGATCCATGAACTGGGAAGGAGAGGGTACATGGAGGAAGAAACCTAACGAAGTCATAAGTTATGTACTTTTAGAGTCTTTGCCTAACTATAGGTATACGCTTTGTTTAATAAACATTACAGACAATCATAATTTTGTTTTTCATATCATACCAGAAAACTAGGATACAGACACTGACTCTGATAACCTACAGAAAGTCTCCTTTATGGGTAAAAGTTATGATCGTAGTCATCATGTAAATAGTGAACGTTTTGGAAGAGAAGGCATTATTTATAAAAGTTGAGAACATATTGGTCATTCTTATTTCACTTGAGCATTACCTGTTCCTTAGGTTAAATATATTTTGATACATATGATTACAGTATACATACAACCAAATTTTGCAATGGTTTGTTTAATAGGGAATGTTTGTAAAATGTATTTATTTGGGGACATTATTAAATGCTATGTGTGGGGCTAGGTGCTTTACGTACCATGTAGCAATTTTCTTATCAACCTTTCATCCCATTACAGAGATGATGAAAATAACTCTTTATAAGTGAAGCATCTTGTGTCATCATCTATATTTTAAAAATACATAATTAGAATCTATAATCTTCTAATTCCTACAGTAGTTTTATATACTTTTGTATTTGGGTTCAATAGATTCTTTCTTGCAGGATATGCATTTGGGGCAGTCATAAACTCTCTGTCTATGGGGTAGTATATTTTAGTATAAGTATTGTGGTTATTGCTTTTGAGTTCTTTGTTCATAGTTTTGGAATGTGCACTACCACAAATTTATTACACCCATTAATGAAAAAATTGGTGAGACATCTAAAAAACTCCATTAAATGTGGAACATGGTCTTTCAGATTCACAATTTTAAAACATCAGTATAATGCTAAAATATAATGCAGGGGAAATTAAACTATAGAATGGTAGATTATACATGCATTTAAAAAATATTAATGGTGACACATATTATCTTATTTTTCTACCTTGGTTTACTAGAACTTGCACTTGCAAACAATTCCCCTGAGAATTTTGATGCACTAGTCTGTCCTATGCTTTTCATTTTTATTTATTTTTTTAAATCTCTAGAGTGTTCTGTGATTAAATGAGTTGGGAAAGTGCTAGAATAGGTGGAGTTAAACAAGTTCTTTGGTGTAGGACTTCACAGAATTTGTAAACGGCTAATATACTTTGTAAATCTCAAAAAAAAAAAAAAAAGTCCCCAAACAAGAGTACACACCATTTCTGAAATGCATTTGACCACAGAACCCTATTTAAAGGGAACATAGCATGGTACTCAAGGCCTGTGAAACTCTGAATTTATGACATCTGGATCTGTACTGTTAGAGTGGAAATAATGAAATGGCTTTATTTCCAGACACTGGAATATTCCCTCAGGTGACACTACCAAGCTCAAATGGGGAGATATTTTCTTAGCAGGAACTCTCTTTGGTAGAAACAGGACCTTATATCCCTGTTGGTTTTCCATCTCAATATATGGCCTGTATTTAAAGGCCATTTGAATGAGGAGTTTATTAGCGTGTGTATAATTAGACTTGATAAAAACAAGACATTGTTTAACAGAATCCTTCAGCCTATTTTGGATTAACATATCTCGCTAAAAATGATTACCATCTATAATATCTTTAATAGCAAGAAATACGTTTTTAATAAAAATTCAGCATCAAAAATGGCAAGCACAGAGGATTTTTAAAAGATTTTTTTTTCTTTTTTTTTTTTTTCTTTTTTTTTTTAAATCACAAGTAAGCAGAGAGGCAGGCAGAGAGAGAGGAGGAAGCAGGCTCCCTGCTGAGCAGAAAGCCCGACGTGGGGCTTGAACCCAGGACCTGGGATCATGACCTGAACCGAAGGCAGCGGCTCAACCCACTGAGCCACCCAGGCGCCCCTTTTTAAAAGATTTTATTTATTTATTTTATCTTACCGATAGAGAGCATGAGCAGGGTGAGCAGCAGAGGGAGAGGGAAAGAGAGGACCTCAAGCTGACTCCCTGCTGAGCACAGAGCCCAGCATAGGCTCGACCCCATGACCCCGTGTTCATGATCTGAGCTGAATCAAGAGTTGAACATTTTCCTTCCTGAGGCCCCTAGGCACCCCAACGATTTTTAGGCAGTGAACCTAGTCTGTATGATAGTATAATGATGGATACATGTCATTATACGTTTGTGGAGACCCATAGAATGTACAGTACCAAGAATGAATCCCAGTGTACCCTACTGAGTTTGGATGATAATGAGAAGCCATTGCAGGTCCATCGATTGTAACAGATGGACCACTGTGTTGCATTGTGTTGATAGTGGGGCAGGCTGTGTTGGTGTGGGGATGGGGGCATATGGGAAATAGACATTCCATTCAATTTTGCTGTGAACCTAAAACTGCTCTTAAAAAAATACTCTATAAGAAAGAAGCGACAAGCAAATACATTCTCAAACCATGAAGAAACTCTTATTTCTCTCTCTTAATGGAGGCGTAAGGTGAATAAAGATGAAAGACAGTGCAGCTGGAGAAGCTAATGGATTTATAGAAACTTCACGCTCTAAGCACATTCCATGTAAAAATAGGCCAGTAAAAATTTTGCACTTGGATGGACATTCGGAGCACAAATGATACCAAATATCTGAATGGCCAAAGCTGCTTCAGGTACATTTCCTTTTTCATATAGGTATTACCTACTGCTAAGGAGATGAGTTTTTGTTTCAGGGAAGAGCAAATATGCAAAAAAGTTTTCTAGAATATTAGTGATATCCACATTTAACACTTCTTGGATTTGAATTCATCTTAATGGATTCACAGGTTTCAATCAAAAATATAAGTTTTCCCTATCATTCTTGAGTTAGAAATGGGAAGGGGAGCTTGGAGGCTAATGAATTAAAATGACAGATCGCTTAAGGAAGGCTGTGAGCAAAGCACATGAAAGTTAGAAAAGGTTTTTGGATTCCACCACATCAGATCGTTCCAGATTCTCAGGCTCTCGCTGGCGAGCTGGGGAGGCGTGGCCGTCTGTTCTGTTTCAGTTAATTTCAGTGTATACGTTGTTACATATTATTACCATTCTTTAAATCCTAGCACTGGTCATAAACTCAGGGAAATTAACAAATGACCAGGCCAAAAAACCCCAGATCATCCCAAACCTTCCCAACGGACCCAACAACTTTAAGTCCATCAAGTTAAACCTTTTATTTATTTATTTATTTTTAAACATATATTTTTATCCCCAGGGGTACAGGTCTGCGAATCGCCAGGTTTACACACTTCACAGCACTCACCATAGCACATACCCTCCCCAATATCCATAACCCCACCCCCCCTCTCCCAACCCCCCTCCCCCCAGCAAGCCTCAGTTTGTTTTGTGAGATTAAGAGTCACTTATGGTTTGTCTCCCTCCCAATCCCATCTTGTTTCATTTACTCTTCTCCTACCCCCTTGACCCCCCATGTTGCATCTCCTCTCCCTCATATCAGGGAGCTCATATGATAGTTGTCTTTCTCCGATTGACTTATTTCGCTAAGCATGATACCCTCTAGTTCCATCCACGTCGTCGCAAATGGCAAGATTTCATTTCTTTTGATGGCTGCATAGTATTCCATTGTGTATATATACCACATCTTCTTTATCCATTCGTCTGTAGATGGACATCTAGGTTCTTTCCATACTTTGGCTATTGTAGACATTGCTGCTATAAACATTCGGGTGCACGTGCCCCTTCGGATCACTACGTTTGTATCTTTAGGGTAAATACCCAGCAGTGCAATTGCTGGGTCATAGGGTAGTTCTATTTTCAACATTTTGAGGAATCTCCATGCTGTTTTCCAGAGTGGTTGCACCAGCTTGCATTCCCACCAACAGTGTAGGAGGGTTCCCCTTTCTCCGCATCCTCGCCAGCATCTGTCATTTCCTGACTTGTTAATTTTAGCCATTCTGACTGGTGTGAGGTGATATCTCATGGTGGTTTTGATTTGTATTTCCCTGATGCCGAGTGATATGGAGCACTTTTTCATGTGTCTGTTGGCCATCTGGATGTCTTCTTTGCAGAAATGTCTGTTAATGTCCTCTGCCCATTTCATGATTGGATTATTTGTTCTTTGGGTGTTGAGTTTGCTAAGTTCTTTATTCATTTTGGACACTAGACCTTTATCTGATACGTCATTTGCAAATATCTTCTCCCATTCTGTCAGTTGTCTTTTGGTTTTTGTAACTGTTTCCTTTGCTGTACAAAAGCTTTTGATCTTGATAAAATCCCAATAGTTCATTTTTGCCCTTGCTTCCCTTGCCTTTGGCAATGTTCCTAGGAAGATGTTGCTGCGGCTGAGGTCGAAGAGGTTGCTGCCTGTGTTCTCCTCAAGGATTTTGAAGGATTCCTTTCTCACATTGAGATCCTCCATCCATTTTGAGTCTATTTTCGTGTGTGGTGTAAGGAAATGATCCAATTTCATTTTTCTGCATGTGGCTGTCCAATTTTCCCAACACCATTTATTGAAGAGGCTGTCTTTTTTCCATTGGACATTCTTTCCTGCTTTGTCAAAGATTAGTTGACCATAGAGTTGAGGGTCTATTTCTGGGCTCTCTATTCTGTTCCATTGATCTATATGTCTGTTTTTGTGCCAGTACCATGCTGTCTTGATGATGACAGCTTTGTAATAGAGCTTGAAGTCCGGAATTGTGATGCCACCAACATTGGCTTTCTTTTTCAATATTCCTTTGGCTATTCGAGGTCTTTTCTGGTTCCATATAAATTTTAGGATTATTTGTTCCATTTCTTTGAAAAAAATGGATGGTACTTTGATAGGAATTGCATTAAATGTGTAGATTGCTTTAGGTAGCATAGACATTTTCACAATATTTATTCTTCCAATCCAGGAGCATGGAATATTTTTCCATTTCTTTGTGTCTTCCTCAATTTCTTTCATGAGTACTTTATAGTTTTCTGAGTATAGATTCTTAGTCTCTTTGGTTAGGTTTATTCCTAGGTATCTTATAGTTTTGGGTGCATTTGTAAATGGGATTGACTCCTTCATTTCTCTTTCTTCTGTCTTGTTGTTGGTGTAGAGAAATGCAACTGATTTCTGTGCATTGATTTTATATCCTGACACTTTACTGAATTCCTGTACAAGTTCTAGCAGTTTTGGAGTGGAGTCTTTTGGGTTTTCCACATATAGTATCATATCATCTGCGAAGAGTGATAGTTTGACTTCTTCTTTACCGATTTGGATGCCTTTAATTTCCTTTTGTTGTCTGATTGCTGAGGCTAGGACTTCTAGTACTATGTTGAATAGCAGTGGTGATAATGGACATCCCTGCCGTGTTCCTGACTTTAGTGGAAAAGCTTTCAGTTTTTCTCCATTGAGAATGATATTTGCGGTGGGTTTTTCATAGATGGCTTTGATAATATTGAGGTATGTGCCATCTATCCCTACACTTTGAAGAGTTTTGATCAGGAAGGGATGCTGTACTTTGTCAAATGCTTTTTCAGCATCTATGGAGAGTATCATATGGTTCTTGTTCTTTCTTTTATTAATGTGTTGTATCACATTGATTGATTTGCGGATGTTGAACCAGCCTTGCAGGCCTGGAATAAATCCCACTTGGTCGTGGTGAATAATCCTTTTAATGTACTGTTGAATCCTATTGGCTAGTAATTTGGTGAGAATTTTCGCATCTGTGTTCATCAAGGATATTGGTCTGTAGTTCTCTTTTTTGATGGGATCCTTGTCTGGTTTTGGGATCAAGGTGATGCTGGCCTCATAAAATGAGTTTGGAAGTTTTCCTTCTATTGCTATTTTTTGGAACAGTTTCAGGAGAATAGGAATTCGTTCTTCTTTAAATGTTTGGTAGAATTCCCCCAGGAAGCCATTTGGCCCTGGGTTTTTGTTTGTTTGGAGATTTTTGATGACTGTTTCAATCTGCTTACTGGTTATGGGTCTGTTCAGGCTTTCCATTTCTTCCTGGTTCAGTTGTGGTAGTTTATATGTCTCTAGGAATGCTTCCATTTCTTCCAGATTGTCAAATTTGTTGGCGTAGAGTTGCTCATAGTATGTTCTTATAATTCTCTGTATTTCTTTGGTGTTCGTTGTGATCTCTCCTCTTTCATTCATGATTTTATTTATTTGGGTCCTTTCTCTTTTCTTTTTGATAAGTCTGGCCAGGGGTTTATCAATCTTATTAATTCTTTCAAAGAACCAGCTCCTAGTTTCGTTGATTTGTTCTATTGTTTTTTTTGGTTTCTATTTCATTGATTTCTGCTCTGATCTTTATGATTTCTCTTCTCCTGCTGGGTTTAGGGTTTCTTTCTTGTTCTTTCTCCAGCTCCTTTAGGTGTAGGGTTAGGTTGTGTACCTGAGACCTTTCTTGTTTCTTGAGAAAGGCTTGTACCGCTATATATTTTCCTCTCAGGACTGCCTTTGTTGTGTCCCACAGATTCTGAACCGTTGTGTTTTCATTATCATTTGTTTCCATAAATTTTTTCAATTCTTCTTTAATTTCCTGGTTGACCCATTCATTCTTTAGAAGGATGCTGTTTAGTCTCCATGTATTTGGGTTCTTTCCAAATTTCCTCTTGTTATTGAGTTCTAGCTTTAGAGCATTGTGGTCTGAAAATATGTAGGGAATGATCCCAATCTTTTGATACCGGTTGAGACTTGATTTAGGACCAAGAATGTGATCTATTCTGGAGAATGTTCCATGTGCACTAGAGAAGAATGTGTATTCTGTTGCTTTGGGATGAAATGTTCTGAATATATCTGTGATGTCCATCTGGTCCAGTGTGTCATTTAAGGCCTTGATTTCCTTGTTGATCTTTTGCTTGGATGATCTGTCCATTTCAGTGAGGGGAGTGTTAAAATCCCCTACTATGATTGTATTCTTGTCGATGTGTTTCTTTGATTTTGTTATTAATTGGTTTATATAGTTGGCTGCTCCCACGTTAGGGGCATAGATATTTAAAATTGTTAGATCTTCTTGTTGGACAGTTCCTTTGAGTATGATATAGTGTCCTTCCTCATCTCTTATAGTCTTTGGCTTAAAATCTAATTGATCTGATATAAGGATTGCCACTCCTGCTTTCTTCTGATGTCCATTAGCATGGTAAATTCTTTTCCACCCCCTCACTTTAAACCTGGAGGTGTCTTCGGGTTTAAGATGAGTTTCTTGTAGGCAACATATAGATGGGTTTTGTTTTTTTATCCATTCTGATACCCTGTGTCTTTTGATTGGGGCATTTAGCCCATTAACATTCAGGGTAAGTACTGAGAGATACGAATTTAGTGCCATTGTATTGCCTGTAAGGTGACTGTTATTGTATATTGTCTCTGTTCCTTTCTGATCTACTACTTTTAGGGTCTCTCTTTGCTTAGAGGACCCCTTTCAATATTTCCTGTAGAACTGGTTTGGTGTTTGCAAATTCTTTCAGTTTTTGTTTGTCCTGGAAGCTTTTAATCTCTCCTTCTATTTTCAATGATAGCCTAGCTGGATATAGTATTCTTGGCTCATGTTTTTCTCGTTTAGTACTCTGAATATATCATGCCAGCTCTTTCTGGCCTGCCAGGTCTCTGTGGATAAGTCTGCTGCCAATCTAATATTTTTACCATTGTATGTTACTGACTTCTTTTCCCGGGCTGCTTTCAGGATCTTTTCTTTGTCACTAAGACTTGTAAATTTTACTATTAGGTGACGGGGTGTGGACCTATTCTTATTGATTTTGAGGGGGGTTTTCTGAACCTCCTGAATTTTGGTGCTTGTTCCCTTTGCCATATTGGGGAAATTCTCTCCAATAATTCTCTCCAATATACCTTCTGCTCCCCTCTCTGTTTCCTCTTCTTCTGGAATCCCAATTATTCTAATGTTGTTTCGTCTTATGGTGTCACTCATCTCTCGAATTCTCCCCTCGTGGTCCAGTAGCTGTTTGTCCCTCTTTTGCTCAGCTTCTTTATTCTCTGTCATTTGGTCTTCTATATCGCTAATTCTTTCTTCTGCCTCATTTATCCTAGCAGTGAGAGCCTCCATTTTTGATTGCACCTCATTAATAGCTTTTTTGATTTCAACTTGGTTAGATTTTAGTTCTTTTATTTCTCCAGAAAGGGCTTTTATATCTCCTGAGAGGGTTGCTTTAATATCTTCCATGCCTTTTTCAAGCCTGGCTAGAACCTTGAGAATCATCATTCTGAACTCTATATCTGACATATTACCAATGTCTGTATTGATTAGGTCCCTAGCCTTTGGTACTGCCTCTTGTTCTTTTTTTTGTTGTGAATTTTTCCGCCTTGTCATTTTGTCCAGAGAAGAGTTTATGAAGGAGCAAGTAAAATACTAAAAGGGTGGCATCAACCCCAGGAAAATATGCTTTAGCCAAATCAGAAGAGATCCCAAATTGTGAGGGGGGAGAAAGGGGATAAAAAGGGGTTCAGAAAGAAAAAAAAAAAAAGAAACTATTAAAAAAAAGAAAGCCGATAAAGAAAAAATATAAAAAGAGGAAAAAATATATATATATATCTTAGATAAACTATTTAAAAAACGTTAAAAAAGAAAACGGTAAAAGTTAAAAAAAATTTAGCAGAAGAAGAGAAAAAGAAAAAAAAATTGAAAAAGAAAAGAAAATTAAATTAACTGCAAGGCTAAAAATTCATGGGGAGAAAGCCATGAGTTCCGTGCTTTGCTTTCTTCTCCTCTGGAATTCTGCCGCTCTCCTTGGTATTGAAACTGCACTCCTTGGTAGGTGAACTTGGTCCTGGCTGGGTTTCTGGTTGATCTTCTGGGGGAGGGGCCTGTTGTAGTGATTCTCAAGTGTCTTTGCCCCAGGCGGAGTTGCACCGCCCTTACCCGGGCCGCGCTGAGTAGCTGAGTAATCCGCTTGGGTTTGCTTTCTGGAGCTTTTGTTCCCTGAGCGCTTTCCATAGAGTTCTGGAAGACGGGAATGAAGATGGCGGCCTCCCGGTCTCCGGCCCGGAGGAGCCGAGAGCCCCGGGCCCCTCTCCTCAGTGCGCCGTCAGAGAACAGCGCCCAATGACTCCCGTCACCCTGGCCTCCGGCCGCGCTCTGAGCTGACCGAGCCTGCGACCGGTTCAAGGTAACCCCGAGCTGAGAGTCACTCCTCGGCTCTGTCTCTGTAGCCGGCTTCCCTGTTCTAATACCGGTAAGCTCTGCGACACTCAGATACCCCCGATCCTTCTGCGACCCTGCAGGACCTGAGACCACGCTGACCCCGCGCGGGCTTCACCCCGGTTAAGCCTCTGGAGTGATGTCCCTCAGCGGAACAGACTTTTAAAAGTCCCGATTTTGTGCTCCGTTGCTCCGCCGCTTGCCGGGAGCCGGCCCCTCCCCCCGCGGTCTATCTTCCCGTTGCTTTGCATTCACTTCTCCGCCAGTCCTACCTTTCAGAAGGTGGTTGATTTTCTGTTTCTAGAGCTGCTGTTCTTCTCTTCGATCTCCCGTTGGATTTGTAGGTGTTTGCAATCTTTAGATAAACTATTTAGCTGATCTCCTGCTACCTGAAGTAGTCTCAGCCTGCTACTTCTCCGCCATCTTGACTCCTCTCTCTCAAGTTAAACCTTTTAACATGCAAGTTCTTCATGGAGAGGGCAGTATCTTTGGGGGGCAGCAGACAAAGAATTCTGTTACCCTCCCTCTTCCCAAGGATGGTGGCCCTGTGACTCAAGGATCCTTTCTTGGGATACCTTTGGCCCATGATCAAGGTGATAATGACCTATCTCTGATTTGGCTTACTGTCACTGGGCTCCCACCTCAGAAGCTTGCCAGAAACCTTACTTTACTTTTGCCAAAATGTCATACAAAAGTCCTGGGCACATGTGCGGACCCTCGGCCCAGACCACTGGGATTCTGTGTCTTTGTGTATTTTCACTTGCAGGCTTTACACGGGCTTGCTTCTCCCTCGATCCTAACTGCTTTCTCCCTCCAATTGTGACATCAGTGCCCGAGGCTTCTGTCACACTTGCTCAAGTGTTCCTATTATAATCCTTGGTAAAGCAAAGTTTAGTATAATTTCAAGGCAGCATTTTTTTCTTTTACTGTTTTTGTTTGTTTTTATGTTGTTATTGCTAATAATAGTTGATGAAAGCAAGACAAATTTTGTTGGGTTTTTAAGTTTTATTTTTATTTTTTTCAAGATTATATTTTTTTTTTTTTTTTTGAGAGAGAGTGAGAGGGAGCAGCAGAGGGAGAGGGAGAAGCAGGCTTCCTGCTGAGTGGGGAGACCGACGACACAGGGCTTGATCCCAGGATCCTGGAATCATGACCTGAGCTGAAGGCAGACATTTAGTGACTGAGCCGCCCAGGCGCCCCTTATTGTTTCTTTCTTTCTTTCTTTTTTTTTTTAAACAAACCTTCAACAGTTAGCCATCTTTAATTTTTCTCTTGTTACCATAGTGTCTATCCCTTAAGATAGGAAAAACAGCACAAAGAGACTTCTCAGATAGAATGTCGAGTTAATGCTGATGTTCAGCCCATGATGTGCGACTTGTTCTCCGCAGGCCTTCCAACGACTTGAAACCCACTCCTTCCCACACTTTTCCTGATGACCCCAGGAGACACACAGCCACTCCCGATGAGAAACTCCGCTCTAGTAGGGTTATGCTGACCTAATTTATAAGAGTTAACTCTGAGAAACCGTGTTGCATAAGCTGGTGAATATTCAGGGATTCACAACACATCAATGTCCAGACCTTTTTTTTTTTTTTTTAAAGATTTACTTATTTATTTATTCAACAGAGAGATCACAAGGAGGCAGAGCAGCAGGCAGAGAGAGAGAGGAGGGAGCAGGCTCCCCACTGAGCAGAGAGCCCCACGTGGGGCTTGATCCCAGGACTCCGAGATCATGACCTGAGCCGAAGGCAGAGGCTTAACCCACTGAGCCCCCAGTGTCCAGTCCTTCTGGCTGAGAATTTATTATACTTTTGTTCTGAGTGCCAGTAATTATGCTGTCTTGTCCTAGTAAAGACCAAACTGATTTTCCTCTCCCCATGGTCTCTTCATCCTCCTGAAAATCCTGCTGGCATGAGGAAGATTGCTAGGAGTGCTTTACATACCTTTAATGTTGAAACCTCTAGAAAATCTGCTAGCAAAATCTACTTTGCTTTTTAAAAACAGTATATGTGAGTAGTAAATTGGTTTATTCTTTAATGAATGTAATAATTTTAGCATAAACCCCACAAATATTAGGGGTGCATGGGTGGCTCGTTGGGTTAAGCATCTGACTCTTGGTTTCCACTCAGGTCATGATCTCAGGGTTGTGGGATCGAATTCTGCATCCGGCTCATAAAAAATCACAAATATTGTGAGTTAATATTTAAGATAAAAAATGTAATAGGGAGATTAAATATAAGTAAAAGAAGAGGATGGTGTGTTATCTTTAAAAAAAAGTGTTTCAGGAGACACAAGTTAAAAGCCTGGTTGTGATTATAAGAGCCTGGCGACCTTGATTTCATCACGACCTCAGCAACTCTTGGTTTTCTCATGTATAAAATGAAGGATTTACATGTTATCCATTGGCTCTAAAATCCAATCTTTCTGCGATGTCCAGTTAGTCTGTACGAAAACAAATAGCAACAACACCTGAACTGGAGATAAGTATTTCTGGAATTATAGGTCACAGTTGTCAAAGAGTGAGTTTTGGTCCAGGAAAAATGGCCAACTGAATTTTGTTTTTACAATCCTTTAGCTATATTAAGGAAAAACCAATTTCGTCATGTTAACTTCTAGTGAAAATTTGGACAAGGTAGCAATGACATTAGTTTTGTTGGAGAATCAAATTTCTTGAGGAAGTTGCAATATGATCCTTCGGATTTTACTGTGGATTTGTTTAGCTCTTTTTTAGGT
Source organism: Lutra lutra (assembly GCF_902655055.1). Taxonomy (NCBI): domain Eukaryota; kingdom Metazoa; phylum Chordata; class Mammalia; order Carnivora; family Mustelidae; genus Lutra; species Lutra lutra. The sequence goes on along the minus strand of NC_062283.1, from coordinate 6,168,592 downwards.
GTTGAATTGTGATACACGGTACAGAAAATTACATAGTCTAGACATTATTCACTATCAAAGGCCTGCCAAATCATGGGGGGGCCCTTTTGATGTTTCTCAGTTGTTTTTGGAGGGTGACTTAATTCGAAATGGGAGAAAAGTGAAGTATTATATAAGCTCTTATCTTTTTTTGTTTCCCTAGTAGAATAGATTAATAGTTCTTATCCCAGGAGGGGCTGGAAAAATTTAGCTAGCACCTGCCAGCAGGGTGGATTTTCCTAGCTTGAATTCTTCCTGATGTGTTTAACGAATTTGAGGGATAAAGACCTTTTTCAGTAATTGACCTAAGGTATGCATATTTCCAAAGAAGCAAGATTTAAATTAAGTCACTTACTTCATTCATTCATCTCCTACTCCTTTTGACATCCCATGTCATTGGATACCTGAAGCTGGTGGGTACCCAAGCATCATCTTCCCTGAATAGCAATTAAATTAATCTTTAGTAATTTGAAAATTTGAGGTTTTTCACCCAAAGACAGAGGAAGAACTAGAAAACAAACTGATCATGAATTTTAGAGGTTAAACATGGGATTTCCAAGAAATTTCTCTAATAAAGATGAAGCTCAGAGCTATGTGCCCAGAGCCCCAGTGGGTTTGTCTTTGCTTTCCTTGGTCATTAGGGCCTTTTTAGCACAAGGGCTTATGAAGATTTCCTGGACAGTGATGCATTCCTGGCTTTCAAAAACATATAATAAAAAAAAAAAAAATGGAAAGAGCTATTATTCACAGTGAAATGCAGTTTAACTTTTTTCTTGTAACAAGAAGAATTATTTCCAGCAAAATCATTAAACTATATTATTGACAGTGAAAGCCTCATCCTTTATTATATTTATTGTGCTTATCAAGGCTAAGGAGTAGAATAAAAGGATTCTTTGTCCTATGAGACAATCCAGTAGATTTTCATAGTACTCTTTACAACTTGAAAATTAAGGGCATCCTGAGGACAGACAGAGGCCCCCATATAGTTCTCCCATCAGGACAAGAAACTGCCAAACAGTGATACTTTCTATCCTATTTCAGTACTATTACAAAAGGTGAGTAGTTAAGTAAGACATTCTCTTATCTTAACATGAAACCAAGAGAGACATGCAACAGTAATGATTATTTTCACTTAGTTTCTCTTATTCATGGCCCACATGGACTTTATTTAATTTTTTTAGGGGTGATTGATAATCTTTTTATTTAAAAATGATTGCTTCAAAGGCATTCAGTAACAAAGATCACATGTTAAGCTGAGTTCATGATGACTTAGCTTAAATGATAATAGTGAGAACACAGAAGGGAACATAAAATCATCTTAACTCAGTATCCTTTCCACCAACCGGTAATGAAAAACATCTTGTCATTTTTTAAAATCAAGTGTTTAATGTTCTCATCACCTTAAAAGAAGCCAAAAACCCTTCGTTTATTTTTAAAGGTGGACACAATCAAGATGCTAATGAAAGTTCTGCTTTCTGTTCCTGCTTCCCAAACATGAAATCTCTTTGAGCCTGGCAACCTCCTTTCTCATGTGCAAGGAGGATATAAAAGTTGATCTTTTATGCTCAATATCATTCATCATCAGGGAAATAGGAATCAAAATCACAGAGAGATACCACCTCCCACCTGTCAGAATGCTTAAAATTAACAACATAAGAAACAACGGGTGTTCGTGGGAATGTGGAGAAAGGGGAGCCCTCGTGCACTGTTGGTGGGAATGCAAATGGTGCAGCCACTGTGGAAAACAGCATGGAGGCTCCTCAAAAAGTTAAAAATAGAAATACCCTATGACCAGCAATTGCACTACTGGGTATTTACCCAAAGGATACAAAAATACAGATTCGAAGGGATATATGCACCCCAATGTTTATAGCATCATCATCAACAATAGCCAGACTATAGAGAGAGCCCAGATGCCTGTCGACTGAAGATTGGGTAAAGAAGATGTGGTTTGTGTGTATGTGTGTGTATATAAATAACGGAATATTACTCAGCCGCCAGAAAGGATGAATCCTGCCATTTGCAATAACATGGATGGAGCTAGAGTGTATCATGCTTAGTGAAATAAGTCAGTTAGAGAAGGACCAATACCACATGTTCTCGCTTGTATGTAGAAATTAAGAAAGAAAACAGATGAACGTATGGGAAGGGGGAAAAGGAGAGAGGGAAACAAACCATAAGAGACTCTTCACAAAAGAGAACAAACTGAGGGTTGATGGAGGGAGGTGGGTTGGGATAGATGGGGGAATGGGCATTAAGGAGGGCATGTGTTGTGAAGAGCACTGTGTGTGGCATGTAAGTGATGAATCACTGAATTTTACTCCAGAAACCGTATGTACTGTATGTTGTGAAAAAAAAAAAAAAGTTTATCTTCTTAGTCTGTGATTAAATGAGCTAATATCTGTAAATTAGAACATTTCATGCCAATATTAGGGAGCATCAGTATTCTGTTTATGAGTGACCATAAACAGACTCAGAGATTATGGTAATTTCCCATTCTTTTTGTGGGATTTAAGTGACCAGTTTGGTGCAGGCAAGTTTGCCATACTCTAGACGGATTCTTCCATTTCTCGAAATTGAACTTTCATTCACTTTTTTTGGTGTTTCATATTGCCCTCTCCTGATTTTGTGGTTGCTGTATTCTTACAGTTCAGAAAATTAATGTCATAAGATAAAAATACAAATGTACTGTGACCACATTTCCCACTGAGTTAAAAAATATAGGAGGAAATGGGGCACCTGGGTGGCTCAGTGCGTTGAATGTCTGCCTTCAGCTTGGGTCATGGTCTCAGGGTCCTGGGATCTGCTTCTCCTCTGCCTTTGCCCCTCCCCCCCAACTTATTCTCTCTCTCTCTCTCAAATAAATAAAATCATTAAAATATAGGAGGAAAGAGAGAGCAGCCATATTGGTACCATTTAAATACTAGTAACTGCTTTTTGTAGTTCTCTCCTATTTACTGTAATAGTATATTCATAGAATTTTCATGTAATATTTTCGCTTAAGAATTTTTCTAGGTGGTTCTGCCTCCTCACCCCGACTTCATCTAAATCAGAGGTCAGCGAAACTTCTTTGTAAAGGGCCAGATAACAAATATATTAGGTCTTGTGTGTCGGAGAATCTTTGCCACATCTACCCAACTGTGCCATCGTGGTCACCTTAGACAGTATGTGAATGAGAAAGTGTTGCTGGGTTTCTATAAAAGTTTAGTAACAGACACAGGCCAAGGATCAGATTTGGCCTGTGGGTCTGCAGTTTGCTAACCCCTGATCTAAGTGATAAGTTATTTTATCACTTAATGATGAGGTTATGACACTTCTCTGTAATTTTATATTTCTTTCTTCCTTGATTGAAATTTGTCTTAAATTCTCATATTTAATGTTGGGCTTAATTTCCTTTTTTTTTTTTTTTTTTTTTTTTTTACAATTGCCTCTTGAAAATATTGTTGAAGTAAAAATTGTGTTAGTAACTACACTTCTTTTAGGTACTTTTTTTTTTAAAAAAGGTTTATTTTATTTTAGAGAGCAAGAGCGCAGTGGGGGGAGGGGCTGAGGGAAAGTGGGAGAGAAACTTGAGCAGACTCTGTGCTGAGAGTGGAGCCTGATGTGGGTCTTGATCTTACAGTCCTGAGATCATGACCCTGAGATCATGACCTGAGCCAAAACCAGGAGTACGATGCCTAACCAACTGCACCCCCGGGGCACCCCCTTCTTTTGTCTACTTCTAAGAACAATGCATACCTTTTCCTTTTTTAATGGAATGAATTAGCCTGTAACATTGCATGAATCTAAGGTGTACAGCATTTTACTTTGATACATTTCAGTATTATAAAATGATTGCCATTGTAGTGATATTTATCATATTATGTAATTATAGAACAATATCATTGTCTATATTCATTATACAATGCATTACATGTCTATGGCGTATGTACTACTTTCTTACAAGTCTATACCCTTAAATACTATCAGTCTTATGTCCTCATCCCCTGAACCTCTAGTATCCACCATTTTACTCTTTTTTTATAGGTTTGACTTTTTTAGATGCCACATACAAGTGATCTTGTACAGTACTTGTCTTTGTCTGACTTATCTTGCTTAGCATGATATGCTCAAGTCCATCTACATTGTCACAGGTGGCATGACAGCTTCCTTTTCTCATGGCTGCATAATATTCCATTTTGTCTATGTTCTACAGCTTTTTTATCCATTCATCTGTTGTTGGACATTTGCTTTGTTTCCATGTTTTGGCTATTGTGAATAATGCTGTGATAAACATGGGAGTGTGTGTATCTTAACAAAATCCTGTTCTCATTTCCTTTGGATAAATACCCAGTGGTGGGATTGCTGAATTGCATGGTATTTTTTTATTTTTTGAGAAACCTCCATTTTGTTTTTCATACCAGTTGGACCAATTCCATCCCCACTACCAATGGAGAACAGTGTATTTAGTGAGAACTAGGACTCATATCACTAATATACTTTTTTTTTCAAATGCCTCTAACTTCCAATATAAATTAACTGAATAAAATGTCACATTTCAGAAGTTCTAATTGGTTTACTCCCTAATGATACACTCTTGAATAAATAAGTCAAAATTATCTTTAATAGTCATACATGTGAAATATTCTGAAACATAATTCATCAAAAATGGGAGAGAAGGAAGCAGACATGAATAAAGTGCCATCTTAAAATTGTAAGCTACCTATTTGATTTGGTGAAACAGTCCCTCCCCTTGTTTTGGTTCTTATGGCAACACCAGGTGTAGGTGTTTTCCTAAAGAAAAGAGCCATTTACCTAGATCAATACCCCTAGCCAGATGGAATTGTCAAGAGTTTTACAATCATAACTCTGCTTAACGTTCTCAAAATTAAATGCTTAGAGAGATCTCCTTCTGCCACATTAGTCTGTTATCTCACACTTGGGGAAAAGAAAAAAAAAGTTGCGGTTCTTGATGTTCAGGACAAATCCCAGGGGTATTTCTTCTGTGTTTTCATCATTAGCTAGAGCCGGTCAGATTTGTTAGTTGACTATGAAACCCAACTTTCTCTAACGTTCCTGCTAAGAATGGTCTTCTTGACTAGTGAGCTAATCATCTCAGGACTGAGAAATAAAAAGAACTTTTGCTCCATGAGACTATTGGTTGTTCCTGGGTACAGGAACTAGGTCAGCTGATTCAGAGGAAGAAGGATAAGTTCGCCATGATCTAGGGAAGTCACTGAGTGAATATATGATGTTTGTGTTCTGTCCCCTGAGAAATGATGATGAGCTTTTCAGACACGTTCTTGCTGATTCCATCTAAATTGGATGGAATGTGCTCTTATGCTCCCCGCTCCAAATTACTATCAGCTGGAACACAAAAAAAAATGCAAAATGTGATTTAAAATTTTGCTGCCAACATGTTAAATCACTAATGAGGTTTTTTTCTCCCTTTCGCTTAATAGAGCTTTAGGAAATTTCATTAAAAATTTATTTTTAAATTTATAAAATTTAAGGCTTATAAAATTAAAGGCAAAATTGTTTTCATACTCATTCCTTTTAAATGAAAGGAACACTTTCTGTATCATCAGGAGTATAGACGGGAAACAGGGAGAGAATGAAAATTAGTATGTCATTAATTGTATTACTCATTCAGACGAGTAGCATCATTAGCATGGAGATCACCAGTATCACCTCACCATCCAGAGTTCTTCTGTTTCCCATCCATCTCCAACAAAGTTGAGTTACACAGAAGAAACACCTCATACCTTCAGGCTTCAGTGTCTGATAGACAAGTCTGATAAACATACAACAAAACCTAACCAGAAGATGAATTTCAAAGGCACCAAAATCCTGAAAGACAATCAAAAGAGTAGGACTGCTCAGGTCAAATTCACGAGAATTCCGTATTTAAATTGCATTGTCACCAGGGGGATTCATTGTTTTTCTTTGGCTTTGATGTATTTATGTCTAAGGAATCATCCAGGAAATATTTATTGGGCACCTACTGTCTGAGAAGTAGCAATGCTAGAGACATAGTGACAGACAGAAGATAAATCAGGCATGGATTCCTCCTTTTAATAATTTACAATGTAAGGGAACAAAGATTCTGCATAGCATAAAATAGAAAGCAGAAGATGGTGAGTGTTATTGAAAGACTATCTGGATACTCTGTGTATTGTACCCCGTTCCACATCATAAAACTCAGTATGAGGTTTAGCTCTGTCTGTGATTTCCACATCAAATATAAAAGAAGATAAAGAACAAAACACAGAATTTGTGGATTGTTTGAGGGTTTGGTGGAGATGGAGAAGGACTCTTATCATATAAATAAACAACTTAAACTTCATGTTAGAATCCCTTTTATTAAAATTTATCTGGCCATCCTGCTATCTTGATACCCATTCAGTCCTTGTATACAAGTACCATTTTCATCAAGAACTGGTGTGTTTTTAAGTTTATGTTCTTTACTCTGTGTCAAGAGCCTGCAAATGAGTATCCCCTGTATATCTCCACTAAGAAAAAGAATATTGTTTCGGGGCAAATAAGGAGATTGCAAGTTTTTCATTACTTTGCATAGGATTCACAAATGCTCATAGTAGACTATTTATGAGGCGTGGGATGTACGCAGGGCATTGCTTTTCCTTGGGGATCCAATTACTCTATGTAGTCCTTTTGTGCAGAACTGGTAACCTAACAACATTTATTCTTGGAATGAAAATTGGTCATATGAAAAATGGCCCATGTGAAAAGTCTTAGAATCTCAGGATATTAGACCTTGAAAGGATCTTAGGGATTCTGAGCTTAAGCCCCTTACATTATAGTTGAGAAACGGCAACACAGAAAGGTCTACCAAAGGACACCTGGCTATCTTATGGGATCTAGCAATTTATAACCTTCTCTTGCAGTTCCTAAGATTTACATGCCATAAAGTGATTGCGTGAAGTCATAATACAGGGGTTGTAGGGCAGAATTTCACCCTTGAGAATTGTTTTTAAGACCCTAAAAATTTATGTGATTTTCCGTTTCCTCAGATTGATCATTTCTGGTCCTTTATAGTTGTGCAGTTAATGCATAACCCAGGTCCAAATTATTTCCGTAGAACAAATATCAATTCACAATACAATGTAGAACTTGATGTTAATTTAAGAATCAAAATGAAACCGGCTTCACAATCAAAATCTTTTCTTCTCTAATCTTCCTCAGCACTTACCCATATATTTAATATTGCTATTATATCTTTACTACTTATGTAATTATTTACGTATTCTATTTCTACTTATGGATCACAAGCACTCCGAAAGCTAAGACTGCCGTATTGCCACCTCCCTCACGGGTTACCCCGGTGCTTTCATGTAAAGTTTTGCTCCATAAATGTTTGATGCTTTAATGAATAAGTGAAAGGAACTTTAAGCTACTAAATTTAAACTTACTACCTGATATCCCCTTTTAAAAGGAGGCATATGGTAATAAAGGTAAAGTGGAAGAAAGACCTACACTGTAGGTGAATGACTAGCTCTTCTGGCTGATTGAAGTCAACCTTTTCTCACAGTGAAATATCACAGATGGGACTGATTTTTCTATTCATAGCTACCAGGATTTGATTCTTTCCCTTGGTCAACATGCTTTACTTTTATGATGCTCCTTTATTTCAAAGCACTTAACACATAACGACTTACGAAGCAGCTTTCTGGTCGTCTTCTTACCATATTATACGATTTCTTTTTAGATTTGACTTGCAATGTAGATTCATTTTAGCAGTCACACAGTGATTTCATGATGAAGATGATTGTAGGACTTGGCGTTTCTCATTTTACATCATTATTCCTAATTGCTGACTCTCGGAATTATTTGGAAGGATTTTTCATATCCTACCCACAGATTCATCCTTTGGACCATTTTCCACTGTAGCTGAGGCTCAGGCTGGTAACATCAACTTGGCTTTATTAAGATCATCTGGGTACAGTCAAGCATGAATAGATTTTAAAAGTGTTAGTCCACATTGAGCCTTTACTTACTTTCATTTTTAATGGGAAGAGCTTAAGGCCCTTCAGGTCGAAGCCATTTACAATCAATAGTACAAAAAAATCATTAAAAAAATAAAGTAATCCATTATTGATGAAGCTGGATGATGGTATCATCCCGTGTTACCATTTCTAAGTTCCAACAGTTACTAATGAATCTATAGAGTGGGGAACATAAAATATTTAAAATATGAATAATTAATTTGCTAGAGGATCATTCATTAAGGTTAGAAGTAATTCACTAATATGGAAATAAGCAAGGAGAAGCAATACTGTAATTCGTTCCTGAGAAATTGCCATTTGGTTGAGGAATAGAAAAGAGCCAGGGAGAATGAAGGAGATGTTATTAATCTCAACTAATTCGTTGGAAGGAACCATATAGGTTATGAACAGGTGGTTAAAAGTTTTGTTTTTTTTTCTCCTGTTAGCCATACTTCTAAAGTCTTTTAGGCTCACCTTGTACTCTGTGGATCAGAATTCATATAATGGAAGGGTTGCCACTGGAGTGGGTTAAACGTTTGTGTTTGTAAGACTGAATAGCATAGTATAGTGATACTCATGCCTGGACACTATTGAGAGTGGCATACGTGACATTTTTACTCTCCAAATTGGTTTTCCATTTAGGGAGAAATCTAAAGATTATTTCGGGAAAAGAAGTCTGTACTCCCTGCTGAGGAAGCCCTAGTGGATCCCAGTGGGTTGAATAAATGTACCCCTTTCCCGACTCCTACCAACTGATACAAAGACTCGACCTCAGCACAGCTCCTCCCCAGGACTCTGCTATTTGAGGAGACGACACGAGGTGCAGGGTCGGGGAATTTTTTCTGATGCTGCGCTGGAGTTGGAAGTCAAGGGTAGGACATTCAGAGGCTAGAGTCACCATCCTCTCTGCAGTAGGACCTACCCTGTGTTCTGCCCTCCTCTATGCTTCCTCCAGCTTGATTTTTCTACCCTTTCCACAAATGCTTTCAGCCAGCAGTTTCTGATTAGGTTAACCAGAGTCCCAGTTGATTTATTTGGACTATTTTTTCATCAACAAAGTGGAGATGAAAAATTGTATCTATGATACTGTTTTGAGGGTTAAATGAGATAATGTGGAAAGCGTTTGGGCCTTTGGCTCAGAGTAGGTGTTCATTTCCATCAATATATCAACATAGTGGATATCAATTAGATTTTTCCAGAAATAGTTTGTCTTGAACGGACTCGTTATTTACATGCTGAGTGCAGCAGACTAGACCAAATGACCTTTTATGTCTTCCTTCATTGATTTCCTAGAGGCTGTGTATCTTCTGGGGTAGCAGTAGCTTTTGGATTTTTGAGCAGGTTGAGGATGTGGTTCTCAAATCAGCGCTGCATGTTCAATGCATAAGATGTCATTAGAAATGTAGTAAATACAGATCACAGTATAAATTTAGAAAGGCACACCAGTATTTTAGGTCAAAGTTGAAGAAATATTATGGTTGAATTTAGAATTCTATTTCAGTGGATTGGAAAGAAACAAACCCTTTGTGGCTGCTTTGGGTAGTGATTGGACCTTGGCCAATTTTTTTCCTGAGGTAGAAATCTAGGAAATGGCTGAGGTCTCACTCTACCTTCCATAGGTCATGGAGCCACAGGTTTATATAAGACCGAATTCCCAGGCTGTGGAGGAGGATGTTAGGAGGAAGTTAGCTTCCATTTCTCAACTTCCATTTCTTACAAGAGTCTCCGTCTTACTCTCTCCTGGGTCTACCCAATAATATCTGCGTCATGTCTCAGTGGAGAATGAATATACCAATTGGGCTCATGTAGAAATTAGTGTTTTTCACCTAGAGTGCTTCACTGTTTTGAATTAACTCTGTATACCCATGACTAGGAAATATTATTACTGTTTGCAGGTGGGAAAAACTAGGCATGCAAATGTTCTATAATTCCTCCATGTGAGAGAATTCCAGAGTGCAGCTGGGAATGAAATATTTAACCAAAATCACTTAACTTCATCATCCATATTCTTCCCTTTCCATCATGCTGCTTTCCTTCATTTTTCTTTCATTCTCTTGCGTTATTCCAAATATTTGCATGCTTGTGTTAGGGGTTATGCACTCTGCTAGTTTCTGGGAATGTCAAGATAAATAAGGCATTGTTCTCACCTAAAAATGTCTCACTCCAATGGGGAAGATGGACAAATGAATAGAACGTTATAATTTAGCAATAAATTATTCCATGCCTACCCCATCAACCACTAGACCATATGCTCCAAGAGAGCAGAGACCATCTGGTTTACTGCACAATGCTTAACATATAGTAAGCATTTAATACATATTTGTCGACTTGATGAAAAAGGTAAACAAGAGGAAGGGAAGCTCATCAGAGTGGTAAGCTAATTTTATCTATCTTCCCCCAAAATTACCAGAGCGTCTCGTTGTGTGTCGTATTCAATATATTCAATGCTTTGCCTCTTTGTTGGAAATGTGATGTTTATATGCCAGTAAGAAAAGTGGGTAGGAAGCAAAGAACAGACACAAACCCACAGACACATAGACATAAAGAATATGTGTTTGGTTTTTAGGTTTATGGTAGTTTTGTTATTTATGTAAGTCCTGGGTCTTTGTTATCACGTAAGTGATGTAATTGGAAGTATTTGTTTCTGCCTTGGCCAGCCCATCTAGTACTCAAGCAGTCTGTGTCACTTTTATTCATTATGTTGGCTTGTCTGTATCCCTGGAGGTGAAGGATGATTTTTTCAGTGATGGATGTTTTAATTCTTTGTCCAGCCTAATATTATAACTCTGCGGTTAACGTACTTTCTCAATCTGACGTCTTCCACTACCAGCAAATTCTTCCTGATACTCGGATGAAAGATTTCTCTCCTCCTACTTTATTCCAACTCTTGGTGAGAGCATACATAATTCTTCTAAACTTGTTTTATTTTACTCTTGTAAAAATATGTAGTAAATATTAAAAATCATTCAACATAATAATGTAAATATCTAGACACACTAACCGTCATTTCTCTAACCCTTTCCCTTGTAGTCAATTACTGAGTCAATTTAAATTCAATCTTTTCTTGCCACAATTAGATGGGTCAAAAACTCATTTAAGTTGTTAAGATCATTTTGCAATTTATGCTAATTATCTAATACCCTAATCATGCACTAAGGGCATCTTTTATACACTTTTCTTGCTAAACTTGAACTAGAAAACAGATATCCTAGATCTTTGCTTCATGAATAAATGAAACACATACATAAATCCCTGAATAGGCTTTCAGATAATGATTGCAGTCATTCCGTGTACTCTTCATTCTTTGATGCATGCATTTATTCATTCATTCATTCATTCATTCAAGTATTTCCTGAATACTGTAAGACACAATACTAACAGTACATACTAAGAATAGAATAGAGAAAGGCCAATTGCAGGGAAATACTATGAATTACATCAGCTGCCAAAGGAAGTATTCATTTTATTTGTCAATATTCATTTTTAAATTATTTGTGCAAATTTGTATTTTACGTTCATGTGGAATATTTCACATTTTTATTTATAAACATTTAACGTGAGTGATCAGTAATTAACTTTTCCCTCAAAATCATTCTTTATGGGGTGCTTGGGTGGCTCAGTGAGTTAAGCCTCTGCCTTCGGCTTGGGTCATGATTCCAGGGTCCTGGGATTGAGCCCCGCATCTGGCTGTCTGGTTAGCGGGGAGCCTGCTTCCCCCTCTCTCTCTGACTGCCTCTCTGCCTACTTGTGATCTCTGTCTGTCAGATAAATAAATACGATCTTAAAAAAATATATCATTCTTTACAAAAATGCATTATCAATGTTGACAAGAAGCATTGGGGATGAATCAAGTGTCTTGGGCTTTTTTTTTTTTTTTTTTTTGAGAGAGAGAGAGAGCGAGAAAGCACAAGCGGGAGGAGCAGAGGGAGAGAGAGAGAATCCCAAGCAGGCTCCACACTCAGCACAGAGAGCAATGTGGGGTTCCATCTCATGACTCCAAGATCATGACTTGAGCAGAAATCAAGAGTTGGATGCCCAACTGACTGAGCCACCTAGGCACTCCAAAGGTGAATTAAGTTTTGAGCTCATCATTCACCCCTTGGTTGTGGGAATAGTAGTCTCACTTTACCCTAATGGAAACTTTGTTGTCCTCATTCACAATATTTGCACAATGCTTTCACTCCTTCATTTTCTTTGCATTTCAGATTTCACCTTTTGCCTTAGTCCAAGCTATGGACCTGCTTGTGTTAGGATAGGCTAGGGTGTTTTACTGTTAAAAATGAAGCACGGAGCATGACACAGGGGTCCATCTCACAATCCTGAGATCATGACCTGAGCTGAAACCAAGAGTTGGACGCCCAACTGACTGAGCCATCCATGTGCCCCTTCTGTCTATTTTTTAATTGGATTATTCGTGTCTTGGATGTTGAGCCTCATAAGTTCTTGATATATTTTGGATTCTAACCCTTTATCAGATACACCATTTGCAAATGTCTTCTCCTATTTCATTGCCTTTTAGTTTTGTTGATTGTTTCCATCGCTGTGCAGATTTGCTTGGATAATTCTGACTTGCCTAAAACTCCAAACTTGGCTTTATAATCTTTCTTCCTTAAGCAGCTCTTTATCCAAACTTCTAACGTGTTACTCAGTGCTCCCATTTAACCACCTCACAAAACTTAAGACTTGCTTTAGGTCTGTTTCTCCATATCTGTCTACATCATTCTTCAAAGACTCAAGTTCTACTGGAGACCACCTTGGTGCAATCACTTCTCCATCTTCACTGTCCCTCTCCTATGCTGTGGTCTGGTCCGGTCTGGTCTTCTCCCCTATTCTGTGATATGTAAGCTACTGAAATAGCTATTTAGGGCCTCCAATCAAACCTACATAAAACTATCAGAGCAATGACTCTTAGGATTTTGCTGACATTCACAAAAATCTCGATCTTTTTATTAATACTGAAATCTCTGCCCCTTTTCAAGGTTCCTCCTATATTGCCAGATACCTTGATTTGTACCTATTTCTCAACATACACCCTCTAATTTTATCAAATGTTGATTTTTCTGCTTTATACACTTGTCTCATCTTAGTTTGGGCTTCCTCATCTCACTTCCGGTTGTTCAAAGCCAAATCCGTCCCTCTTGGGCCCAGCCCAACAATGGTCTTAGTCTTTCCTGCCCTCTATTCAGTTCATGGCTGCTCTTCTGCTCTGAACTTCCCAAGCTGTGCACAGCATTAGCATGAAATTGCATGTCATTTGAATTCACTCATTCATTCGATTAGTATTAATTGACTGGCTATATGTAAGAAAAAAATGCACATTGCTACAGATGCAAGGGTAAAAAAACAAAATTGTTTTGGCTCTCACAGAGATTGCTATGTAATTGGGCAGGCAGATGTTTAACAAATAATTACCCAAAATATATATATAATGGTAAATGATGATTAAGTCCATCAGGGAAAGTTACAGGGTACTCTGAGAGTCACTTACTGGAAGAGAAATTTAGAAATTAAGAAACACAGCAGAATATAGTGCTAAGCATACAGACACTGGGGAGAGGGTGCTTGAGGTCAGTGGTGGCCTTGTCATTTGTAAACTGTGAAATCCTGTGCAAGCTGCTTAAGCTGTCCAGACCCCAGTTTCCTTAGCTATGTCATAGGGATGATAAGAGTCCGTACCTTGCAGACTGTGTGAGTTAGCTTGCACAATGTCTATCTCCAACCCAACATTCCAGTGTGGTTATGAGAAAAGCTGACTACTCTCCAAGCCTTCCTTGTAACACCGTTTAGTAATCATGTGACATGGTACTGACCCCAGATGAAGGTACTAGGGGTTGTCTGAAAAATCCTTCGCTTCTCTGATAGAAGATGGTGATAAAAATGTGCTGGCTCTCTACGGGGCTCAAGGTGGAGTGGCTAAGTACATTCCCTGTGGTTTGTCACTTTCCGATGGGGTCTTGCAGGAAAAATCCCTGATCCAAGGTGCCTTGATCACACCTCTGTCCATAGCCATGTGTAGGTGCCCAACCTAGCCACCATGGAAATCAGGCTAGGACCTGTATTCTGTTTGCTGTAGCTTTACCCCTGCTCAGTGCCAGGGGAAATGAGGCAGCACTTTCTCCCCAGGCCAAGCTGCTGAGCCCACACAGCTAAGATGGAGGTGCCAGTGTTTCAGTAGCTGCTCTCTGACATTTATGTTCCACTGTGGAAAACTGTGAAGAGTACCCAGCTAGTTCAAATATACCATCCTCCTCATCATCCATGTCTTTAGGGGGAAACAGGAGGAATCTTTCGTGGCTATTCCATTGCTGGCATGATGCTAGCTGGATACTTTCAACTCAGTCATGGCATTGGGCCATGGGATAAATTGCAGATATTAAAGAAACTCCTGCCCTAGGAAAACAGGTTCAGGCCTTTACATACTCCTGTTAGTCCTTCTTCTCTCTTGTCTCCCACCCTTTAGCTCATAGGAACCTCTGCCCACACAGTTCTATGGTCACCAGCCTGGGCCTGCCCTGCTCAGTAGTGCCCAGTGCCCTCTGACTGGGCACTGGACCCAAAGTCTGCCCAAATAGACTTATCTTGGTTTTCAGTTCCTGACGACACTTCGTTCTTGGTTCTTAATCTTTGTTCTTCATTCTTCGTTCTTAATCATGCTAAATGATGCTCATGTATTAATGGGGTTGTTGCTAATAGAATCAAAGATCCCAATAATTTCCTTATAGGATAATAGAGGTCCTACTGAAAAATCCAATGGAATTCAATTTAGATACGAATCATGTTATGAGTTAGCCATTGGGCAAGAAGACTTTGTGCACATCTGTGTAATCTTCCTAAACTGACAGTATGGGTGCTATTATTCCTAAAGTATAAAAGAGGAAGTAGGAATGTCACAAATTTTTCACATAGCTAATCAGTGTTGAAATGGAGGTTCAGAGTTAACACCCAGTCTAGTGATAGTTCTGTGTTGAGGGGAAAGTATAGCTTAAGGGTTAAGAGCATCAGTCTGGAGCCCCACAACTGGGTTGGATTACTGGCTTTGTTGCTAATTGACTGTGTGACCTTGGACAACTTATTCAGTATCTTTGTGCCCTTGTTTCCTCTGATGTAAAATGAAGATGGTAATACTATTAACTGCCCCATAGAAAGATTATGTGAGACTTAAATGAGTTAGTGTCTGTAAAGGGCTTAGAGTAGTACCAAGGCTCTAGTAACTGAGGAACAAAATGCTGACAATTACACCCGGGACAGTGGGGCTGTTAGTGACTGGGCGTTTTTGTGTCTCTAAAATTACATCACAGAGAAAACTGTCTACCTGATAGTGCTTGTGCGTAGATCTTTATGAGATACAAGAAAGTGCTGTTAAGGGAAAATTGTAGAATATTTTTCCATGTAGGACCCACTAAAGTAGAATAGGCAATTCAGGATATGTGGGACATTTTAGTTTCACTGTTCAGTAGAGGCCCAGAGATAAAAGTACCACTTTTAAATAACCCTTTTAAAGGTGACTTAAATGGCTCCATTTGACTTCATATGACTCCAGCTGGGCAAATACCAGCTTCCCACAAGTCTTCCAGAACCTTCCAAAACAATTTAAGCGTCATTTTCTGAGGTAACCATCCTGGCCTGTTAAATTCACATTTACATTTATGAAAAGTTTTCCAAACCCATCCTATATTGCTAACTTACGGTTATATTAATCTTACATCACTTTTATGACATGGCTATCTAACTTAGAGTATAAATATCTCATCCTTCTAATGCGCTTTGCATGTCATGACATAGGAGTTAAATGGAGCTGGGAAGGTCTGTGGCATGATTCCGAGCATGCAGGGGTACCCGCTGTATTTGGTGCTGACGTGATGAAAGCTGACACCAAAGCTAACATTTTGCAGTAGATCAACCCCTTTTATTGGCCTAAAAGGTATCATCTTATCCAGTGAAAATTATTATCTGCACACACATTTGGTTATGAGGATAAGCAGCATTACGGAGAGTAAGCCCATGGTCTGCACCCCACAAATTCTTTATCAGTGTGAAAAATTTACACCCGATTTAATTCAGTAGACAGTCAGTGAAGAGCTTCACCCTCGAAATTCTTGCTGTATTAACAGAGGTGTATAAATAATACCACCATAGGCCATTAATCTTTCTAATTAGAAGTATCAAGAGTAACAGAAATACGGGGACAGGGCATATGGGGAGCTACCATACCCAACAACAGAATGCTAATTAGCCCTGAAGTGGGCTAATTAACCAGGCAATGCAACAACCTGCTATTTAAGGAAAAAATCAGAACACTTTTCATACATTGTCTCATTCAGTATTTGCCTAATAGAGCGAAGTAGGCATTATTTTCATGCTTTTATAAGACTTCAGCTTAGGCTTTGTACTTTGGTGGAGACTAAATCGTTTCATTGTTCCGTTTTGTCACCTCTTCAGTCCTATGATGATCAGAGGAAGCAGGCATTGCTATCCTTAGTTTCCAAACGAGGAGACTGAGGCTCGGAGAGCAAGTTCAGTAGTTGCCGAAATCAGAAAATGAGTAAAGACAGGGTTTTAATCCAGTTCTAACCCTAAAAATGGTGCTTGTCTTAGAGAAATAAAATAGTGCAAGTGTGCTCTCATTCTTCTTTGTGGGTCCCATCCCTGATTTTGTTAGATGGGCCCTCATTACCAGCGAATCCCAGCTGTCATCAAGGAACCTAATCCAGTAGTTACTCTATTGTATGGTGCTATAATTAATGAACATCAACGGCTGCTGGGAAGATTCCAGCCACTCTGAGTTATTTCGGGCTTGAGCTCCTCTGTTTCACCTCACAAAAAGTATGAAAACACTTTTCTCAGATTTGTCTATGGTGACCCCTCATAACTAGATACCCTATTTGCAGACTCAACCCCCCCACCCCCAACGACAGCCTGCCAACCTCTAACACCTCTACCCTGGTTGCTTGTAGGCTCTCACTTGGTGCTTAGTCCTTATCACAGGTCTGCCTCATCCCCCAGGTTACAGACTTCCCCAAACACATGCATACACCTTTGCCTAAGTTAATCTTTTAGTGTCCTGCCGGTTATTTGGCTCCTCTTTTCTAGGCCTGGAAACTTCCTTGTTCTGGATTGTTCTATACTCCTACCGGTGAATGAGGTGCTGGCAGTTAGTTGAACGTTGCTAACGTGGTGCGTTAGTTGTCTGTGCTGTGTTCACAAATTACCACTGATTTAACAGCTTAAAACAGTCTAATCAGGCTGTAACCTCATATTGGCAGGGGCTGTGTTCTCATCAGAGGCTCAACTGGGGAAAGATGCACCTTTCAGCTCTATCAGGTTGTTGACAGAATGCTTGCATGTAGGGCTGAGATCACAGTTTTCTTACTACCTGTCTTGTCTGGGGGCAATTCTCAGCTCGTAAAGGCTATTTGTTCTTTGCCATGTGACCCTCCCCCTTGGCCTTCTGTCATCATGACAGCTGACTTTCCAAGCCAGCAAGGAGGAGTCTCTTGCTTAGTCTATTTAGACCATCTTACATAATGCAACATAATTATGGGAATGGTATCCTGCCACATTTGCCATATTCTGTTAGTTAGAAGCAAGGCACAGGTTCTGCCAAGATTCAGGGGGAAGAGGATTATACAAGGGCATGACTCACTGGTAAGAATAATTAGGGTATGTTGGCCGCATCTGGTAGCAGTTTTCTTCAATACCGAAGGCCACTCATGTGGATTTCTGGGACCTGTTACTCTGAGATCTTGATTTCCTATCTCTGCCCAATTTAATGTCTGACTTGGATTGAAGTACAACCTGGAGAGGCCACTGGATAAGGCAATGGTCTCTAAGGGGAGCTAGGCATCTCTGTGATAATTGGAAATTTGATGTCAGTAAACTGAAATTTTCACTTGTGACTTTTATATAACAATTGAAATGTCATTAGGAAAAAAAATCAAAAAATTTTGAAAACTTTGCATCTGTCCAGGCCTAGGGTTGTCAAATAATTTTTCAAGGTGCAAGTCAGAGTCACAAGAAGTAATTAATCCTACCTGCCCTGAGACCAGCCTCTAAATGGCACCAGGTATCAAGTGAGATTCCAAAACCAAACAATGCACGACTGGCTACAATTTATCATGAATAAATGATTCCTTTATTATTTGTGTTTAGCCATTTATGGACCTTTTAAATATTTGTCTATTGCACAGAGTCATAGTTCTAGGGCAATTCCTAATAAAATGTTATTTAACATTAGGTGCATGTAATGATTTTCTTATTTTGAAGATTAAATATTTTGTTAAAGATTTGATTTATTTATTTGAGAGAGAGAGTAAGAGAGAAAGAGCATGAGCAGGAAAGAGAAGCAAGGGAGAAGCCAACTCCCTGCTGGGTGGGGAGCCCCATGGGAGGCTCCATCCTGGGACTCCGAGATCATGACCTGAGTCAAAGGCAGATGTTTACGGCTCCTGGGTGGCTCAGTGGGTGAGTTAAGCCTCTGCCTTTGGCTCAGGTCATGATCTCAGGGTCCTGAGATCGAGCCCCACATCAGGCTCTCTGCTCGGCGGGGAGCCTGCTTCCCCCTCCCCCTCTATCTGACTGCCTCTCTGCCTACTTGTGATCTCTGTCTGTCAAATAAATAAAATTAAAAAAAAAAAAAAGCAGATGTTTAACAGACTGAGCCACCTAGGCGCCCCTAAATATTTTTAATAGAAAATTAGTTTCTTCTAGTCCTCTAAGTAGATTTTTAATAAAGATATGAAGATACTGCTTTCCAAGGGCACCAGATCCTTACTCTGACTTACATGTCAGTAAGTCTCCCCAGGGCCATGCCTGTCAGAAACTGCCCTCCCCACTTCATTTCCTATCCTGACTGCTTGCCTAAATGGCCACCAGTTGGTGATCATACTCTTTGGCCCTCTGAGTGTTTACGTCTCTGTTTTCCCCTTAGCTTGCCTCCGTCTGCTTGTCCTGTCCTCTCTGAACCTACCCTCTTGTGCTGCACTGAGCTGCATTTGAAAGTATGATGCATTTGAGCAACTTCATGCTGGATGACATTTTATAATGCATTACAGTTTATAAGCATATGATCATGCTTCACGTCCTTTGATCGCCACGATAACTCTGGTGGGGGTACATTCCAAAACTGCATAGGATGGACTTCACTGAGAATGAGGGGTTAGGGAGCAAGTTGGTGTGTTTGTAATCAGTTTCTTGTGTTTCTTTTTGGAAGAAAGGCCAGCAGAGAGGCCTAGAACTGACTACCCTGTGATTTAAATTTTGTATGATATTAACCTGCCCTAAGTCCTTCATGGGATCAGTAAGTCTGAACTTGCTACAGGTGGAGGGATATGGACTTGAACAAATAACGTCTTGATTTTATTGAGTAACACTGAAACTCCTCTCTGCCTAATTTAACAAGATTGGTGACCGATCCAGTTGGTTTTTTAAAATTTTCACCTGACACAAATTGTGAGAGAAATTACTGTTTTTCTTATTGTGAGTGGCTAACAAAATGCATAAATGCCAAGCTTAGAATCTCTCTCACTCTGCCAAAGTAGTAAATTGGAGACTGGAAATTCAGCTAAAACTGATAAAAGAAAGAGGTTGACTCGAAATGGCAAAAATATAGATCAGCTGAAGCAAGTTATCGGGAGAGAGGAAGCTAAGCCAATTCAACTTGCCCAGGCCTGTCAGACGCACTTTCTCATGCTAGATATGATAGGGTGTGATTCACACAGGATGAATGAATTAGCGTCTTCAAACGTGGAAACCCTCCCTGCCATGCACGCACAGAGCCATTTACGTACTAAGGTCTTAGAGAACTCAAAAACACATTCATTGTCAGAATGAAGATGAAGGTTCACCAAGATCCACCAATCTCTTCATTGCTTTGGCAATATTGATATTCAAACTTTATGTGGTGTTTTCCTGTGTTGCGTGAAAGGCATTTCTACACATTTAGAAACATGAATAAGTAGCCATGCTAGCCGTCAGATTGCTTCATTCAATTTAACTGAAAGAAGAATGGCCAGTATAATGACAACTCTGGTTCTAAAATCGTCTTTAAATGCAGTTTGTAAATAATAATTCATAACAAACAACACAAGTGTCTGTACCACATCAAACTGATATTCTAAATTCTCTGGCTTCATTAGCAATGACTACCTTTTCCATAAAAATCTTTCCTGTGCTAGCTTCTCAGACACCATTCTCTCCTGATTCCCTTTTGCACTGCAATGGGTTTTTCTCCCTTCCAGAATCTCCTTTTATTTCCTCATGAGAGGTTGGCATTTTCTTAGCCTCTAGGCTTAGCCACTCCCTCTCTTCAGACCCCTACATTCCCATGGCAACCTGCTCAATGCCCGCTACACTCACTCTTGCTCTTACACATATGCCAAAAATCTGACCGTAATTACAAACTTTTCCCTTTCTGCCCATACCTAATCTCTCCTACCTGTTTGGTCACTAGACGTTATAGGTTCTCTGTCTTAACATCTCTCAGTCATCACTTCTCAAGCCCCAGCACTGCTGCCCTATGTCATGTCTTTGTCATCTCTCATGGACCCACGTCAGGATTTTCTCATTGATCTTTCTCCATGGTTTCTCTAAGTTTGTCTTCTCTGTTGTTGGTAAAGTCTTTTTGAAAAATAACAACCATATTACTTTACTTCCATGCTTCAAATTTCCTGGCGACACAATAAATCAAAACCATCTGTGCACGTCATCAAAGGTCTTCTATGATTTGGTCTTTGTCTTCTTGCTCGACCCATCTTCCTTTTATTCTTGCTTCCCACCTCTGGTTCTGTCTTCAGGCCCTGGGTTCACCTGTTTTCATGTTTTTGCATTTATTGTCTCCATTGCCAAGGCTTTCTCCTAAGGCTCTCTGTGGGCCATCTGTCTGGTGAATAGCTACTGATTCTACAGGACCTTGACCAAGCATCAGCTCTTCTGTGAAGAATTCACATCTGTTTTCCCCTCATTCTCCTTCCCAAGGGAACTCCATAACTTCTCTTGTACCACAATATCTTATTTGTTCCGCCATGTTAGTTTTTTTTTTTAAATACATTTTCTTATTTATGTCAGTATCTTCTGGAATCTCCATTTCTTGAGTCAATTAACCAAATATCAGTAATTTCTGACTTTTAGAAGTCTATGTGATTTACAGTACTTGGATGAATGCTGGAGATACCAACCTTCGTGGGTAAAGTTGGATAAAGTAGGAGAGAGTGGTGGACATATTTTATCAAACCATTGTAATATTTTTAACAGGAGAAGTGAAATATAAAATTTTATATAAAGGAGATATTCCAACAGAGCTTGCCAATAAAAAATAATGTCAGGAAGATTTTTTTGTTGCGACAACAGTGTTCACCATGGGAAATGTATAAGCATCACATAGACAATGTTTTTTCCTCTTCTTTCTTCCCTTCTGTTCCTTCCCTTCCTCCCTTCCTTTCTCCTTTGTCTCTTTTTCTCTTCCATTTTCAAGCTCACTTTGAATTACTTCAGTATTTACCAGATATCCAGCACTGTGCCATCTTCATAATTACATATTTATTGGATAATTTTAAGTACACATGGAAGAAAAATCCATCTTGACATTTTTTTTTTCCTCATTGAATTATACATAGGCATCTGTGAACTTACCCTAATGGAAAAGCAATGATTCAATAAGTTCGTTATTTAGGGCAGTAACGTTGCAGCCCAGACGAATTGAAATGAATGGCACCGCTAGCCTTATTTCTCAGTTCGCTTTTGCTTCTATGTTGACTATGATTCTGAAGTCTGGTCTTAAAATGTTATCAGGATGTTTTCTGAGTCGACCCTAGAAAGGCCTTTTCTTTCCCATTCGAATGATTGTAGCCTTTAATCTAGTGTCATTCACTGACAGTCTGAGAGTTTTAAAGGGGGTGAGGACTGAAGAAGCTCACTGGGCTGAAGCGGGCCGGCGTGTGAAGTGTGCACGTCCTCGTGCATCAGGGGCTCCGATGTTTGGAACTCTTGCCATTCCAGATACGGCCATGACGGGCAGGCGCTCAAGTTTCTGTCTTGAAGCAACTTCAAATTCCATTATGAATTTAAGTAGAAAACCCCAATCCTGGGGTACCTGGGTGGCTCAGTCAGTTAAGCATCTGATTTCAGCTCAGGTCATGATCCCGGGGTCCTGGGATCGAGTCCTGCATTGGACTCTCTGCTCAGTGGGGAGTCTGCTGCTTCCTCTGTCCATCCCCCTGCTTATGCTCTCTCTCTCTCTCAAATAAATAACATCTTCCAAAAAGGAAAAAAAAAAAAAGAGAGGCATGTTTTTCAGGATAGGTAAGTGGAGCCCCTTTGTGGTTTTGGTTTGTAAACAAACTTAACCAAACCAAACTAAACAAAAACCTATCCCTCCATAAGCAAGGCATCAGTGGGCGAATCCTGTCCTATCTAGAAGGTACTGTAACACCATCAAGTAAGCAGTAAGAAGAAAATGCATATGATTCTAAATTGTTTCCAGAAAATACCAGATACTTGCTGAGTGCCTCAGAGAAGCCTTCGATCTTGCATCAGCAGACTATGAATCACATACGAAATATGTATTTCTCCTTTCATCCTTCTCTTTTATTGAAAATGCTGGAAAAAGGATTATCCTGTGATAGGAGCTGCATTTACTTGATAATCTCTGACTTTGACTTTCTCTGGTTCTTACTAATAAAAACACAAAATGTGGTTGTATCTGTGGGCTGAAACATGCACGTATTGAACATTCAACATAGGGACATTAAAACATGTAGTTTAGGTTTAGTTCATTGAGAAATGTAGTACCTGAAACTTTACCTTGGAGAACTTTTTTCTCATCATCAGCCATAGATGTGCTTTGTTACCCACAAGACTATCACATCTTTCCGATAAACATGCTCTCCCATTTGTTATTTGTTATCGATGACTTTATTCACTGAATATACACTGAGAGCTATTAAAGGCTAACAACTATGTCATGTCCAAGGATAGAACTGAACAAAACCAGGAAAGGCTTCTGCCCCTGTCGGTCTAGCGAGGGGGATATAAAATCAAGTGTTTCATGAACAAGTATGAAACCATGCCCACTTACTGGAAGCAGCACATGCCTCGATGAGAAAATGTCTGAGAAGGGTTCTACCTGGTTAGACCTATCAGGATAGGGTCCCTCAAGTAAATGGAGTTTGAACTGAAAAGATTCAAGGAAGGGGAGAGTTAATGAGGTAGTGAGGGAGGGAAAAGCATCTTTAGGCAGAAGGAACAATATTTATTCAATTTCAAATACATGTTTCTGATGTAACATCGGAGCAGTATTTGCATTTGTCCTATGATTTTTTTCCTTTCTTCTTTCAAGATAAAATTGGCCTGGAACATTGTATTGGTGTTAGGTGTGCAACATGGTGATATGGTATTTGTACATACTGCAAGTGATCACCACAGTAAGTTTAGGTATCTATCACTGCACACAGTTACAATTTTTTTCCTTGGGATGAGAACTTTTCAGATCTGTTCTCTTAGCAACTTTGAAGTATACGCCTCAGTATTGTTAACTGTAGTCACCCCGCTGTACGTTACATCCCCAGGGAGTCAGCCCTCATTTGAATCTCCATTTCTGTTTGACCCAACTGAACGCCCTTGGAAAAGTTTTCATATTTTTTACCTAGAGATAAATATACCTTGACAGCCTGATTTAAGGATTATAACTATGTTGAAACGATTAGCTCCGTTTTAATTTCTTTATCTTCTTTCCTACTCTATTCAGATAAGTTTTTCTAAACTTATCTTCCACTAGCCATTAAAAAAAGAGGGGGGTTGCTAAGAAGGGCACAGTCGGTTAAGCATCTTCTCCATTTAAAAAAAAGCGGGCTAAGAAATCAAGAACTATGCCATCCTACTGTAGGATACTGAAGAGAGGTTTTTGAAGAAAACCTCTTGATTTTCCAGCATCTGTTTTTTTTATTCGTTTAGGGTCTTTTTTTTTTTTTTTTCTGTAGTACTTTAGAGTATTAAAGCTGATTACCTCTCAAAAATCTGAATGATCTTAGTGTATTATTGCTGTCATTTTAACAACCTAAGGTTGTGGTAGATCGGTGGTGTTAATAATGATCCTAGTTCTTCACCCTTTTCCGTCGCTATGCCTTTGGTGCTATGAATTTGCAGCTTTTCCCGTTAAAGGGTTAGGATCTATTGCCCTGTCCCTTGGATCTGAGCAGGATTACCAACTTACTTTGGGTCATGAGACGTCGGTAGGCAAGGGTGGCAGGAGCAGAGGCTGGAAAAAGGCTTGTGCATTTCTGCTTGCTTTCCACGCCCCTGAAATTGCCATACAAACATGCCCGGGCTAGCCTGTGGGGAGGTGAGACATGTGGAAGGAAGCCGGATCGTCCCAGTTGTCCCGGCTGATGCCATCCTTGTCAGCAACAGCTGGGTGAACCTGAGGCCAGAGCGGTCCCGCCAAGCCCAGCTGAGCCCATGAGAGTCACTGACCTGGACACTCATGAGCAAAACAGATGCTTATTGTTAGAAGCCTTTGAGCGGTGGGGTGATTTATTATGTAGCATTGTTCTGGCAGTATAAAACTCACAGAAGGGGAGAGTCTTATTTGCGACTTTGTTACTTCTTCATAATCTTTCTCAGTGATCTGCATTTGATTTTCCAATGGGAAGCCAATAAGACAATGGTCAAGCAGATAGTTGGCTCTGAGTGATCTTTCAAGATGCTTTATATTCTGTGAAGTGTGGTGTGCTTCTAGTTAGACCCTTGAAATTTAGGAACGATGAAAAATCCAAACTCCCCCTTTTGTCCGTAAATACACTAAAATATGCAGTTTGTCCCCATAAAATTTGTTTTCTTTATGAAGAAATTCAGATCACCATGTGATGATGGTCTAGGAATGAAAATGCCATATGAGGAGAGCATGACCATTGGCTGTATTATGAGACGTGCACAAAACTCTGCGGGTTTGAAATTTTATTGAATATAAACTCGCTTTAGTTTTATTAGCTGTAAAGAAAGTTTCTCATATTCCCGTTCTTTAGAAATGCGCCTGCCGTCTCAAGCATGGAAATGTGACTACAGGGCCAAGTTTGACAGCTGACTTGGTGTAACCACTTAATTCCAAGTCCCTGAAAGGAAGGGACTAGAAAAGCAAACAAGGGGAAAGTCACAGGTTACAGCAGGTAGGGTGTTACATAAAGCCAGAGGTCAAACGCAGCGTTTTACTTATATTTTTAACTAGTTTATATTGCAAAAATCGTGAGGTTCTTCAGGGAACTTGAGGTATAGTGTAGCCTGGGTTTCTCTTGACACTCACATGTATCTGGCCTTCTCTGTGCCCAAAATCTGAAGATGGGAAAGCTGCCTACCAGTTAAGCTCCCCAGCCTTGGGGGGAAGGGGCTGCAGAACGGGAACATGGCAGAAGGAGGTCATGGGGTGCGGGAGTGCTCCCTGACTCTGAGGGCTGCCCATACTACGTAGGTCATGGCAGTTCACTCGCTAAAGATGGCCTGTGTTTCAGAAAATTAATTCCTTGTGTCCAGCACACCAGCTCTGTGGATGGACAACTATTTATAATGTCTTGGGTTAGTCAAAGGTTTACTTTCATCTTTAGATAATGTTGAAGTGATTATATCACAGGCCACCCACTCGGCGGAATATTATACAACATGAAAAATGATGCCTTTAAAGAAAATTTTAATGGCTTGGAAGAAAAAGGATTATAATAGAGACGAAAAAAGGCCAATGTTAAAACCACACACACGTGCGGTCATGATTCTATGTGTGTGCATTTCCTTAGTTCTTCTATGAAAAGACCAGAAGGAAGTATATGGAGAGGTTGTCTCTGTGTGATGGGTTTATGATAGTTTTATTAGTCTCCTGGATGCGTTTCTGGAGTTTTTGATTTTTAGAAGTGATTATGTAAGAATTTATGATGAGAGAAATTAATATATTAATGAAAATATACTGGCTTAGGAGCACTTTGGAAACAAGGGATGTGTTTTATTTATTTCCAGTTTTGGACATTCTAAAAACCAGTACTTGGAAGGGGAAAAGTATACATGATCAATGGAAAGGGGCTCTCAGGGAATCCGTAGGTTGAAGAGAGACTCAGTTAATAAAGCAGAACACCAAGGCTAGTTTAGGGCCAGTTATTTTTTTTTTTTAAGATTTATTTATTTATTTATCTATTTATTTATTTATTTATTTGAGAGAGAGAGATAGAGAGAGAGAGAGAGAGAAGTCCAAGCAGACTCCATGCTGAGCACGGAGACCAATGCAGGGCTCCATCCCATGACCGAGATCATGACCTGAGTCAAAATGAAGAGTCAGAGGCTTAACCTACTGAGCCACCCAGGTGCCCCAAGGTGTAGTGATAAGAAAGCAGAGAGATTATTTCTTTAATAGTTGCTGTCATCTATATCCTAAAATACCAGGAGCTTCCTAAGATTTGGGACCATTTTTTTCATCAGTTGACAACCTTTGGGTTATCTCTTGATTGCTTTATGGTTTTATTTTTCTGTTAACCTATTATTTTTAATTATTGGCAAATAATTATTTAATTACAATGACCTCGGGGTGCCTGGGTGGCTAAGTGGGTTAAAGCCTCTGCCTTCGGCTCAGTGTCCTGGGATCGAGCCCCGCATCAGGCTCTCTGCTCAGCAGGGAGCCTGCTCCCCCCCCCCCCGCTCTCTCTGCCTACTTGTGATCTCTGTCAATAAATAAATAAAATCTTAAAAAAAATTACAGTGATCTCTGAATGCTGCCACTCCCTGGTGTGGCACTCCCCTACTCTAAGGGGCATATAATTTAAGAGAGACTATGAATGACAAAGAATATAAAGGGAGCATTTTTTCTTATTTTGATGAAAACCCCATTCTTTTCCTCCAGGGAGCCTTCCTTGATTACTACAACTACTACTCTGCTTAACTGTCTTCATGACATATTATTATTCAGCCAAACACTGTACCAAATGCATGCTTTGTTTCCCACAGATTCCGTTTTGTAGTGTTCCCCATGGCAAGGATCATTGCATAGAACTTCTCTTTCCTACTAGAAAATGAAAGCTCAGTGTAGGACTTAACCTCGTGCAAGGTGCATCCTATGGGCAGGTCTCTGTTCTAAGCCCTCTGCTTATGTTGGCTCATTCATTCTCTCTATAGCCTTAGGAAGCAGGCGTGTTCTCATGCCCATTCTACAGATGAGAAAGCTGGGTAGAGAAGTTAAGGAACTTGCCAGTGTCCCATAGTTCATTAAGAGTGAAGCTTTGTCCCAAAGTCCCTGTGCCCAATCACAAGGTCATACAGCCTCTGCTACGATTAGTGATGCTTAGTCACTGCGTGCCAATTGCTTAAAAAGATGGCCCAGGTATCTTTGCGATTCCAGAATCATCGTAGACCATAAATGGAGAAAAATGATAGTATCTGATAAATCTGATAGAAAAGTCTGAAAGCTTGATTCTACTTTAAATGGCAAGTCCCAAGCCAATGAAATTTTAGTTACTGGTTGGAATGACTCCAGGAAACATGAGAGTTCAGACCTTTGGGAAGAGGGTGTCTTTGTGGATACATAAATGTTATTGGGGGAAGTAAATGTTTCTGTCCGCTTTCTTAATTCTGCATTTTGTTTTGGTTCTAATTTTGCATACGCAGCAGATTTCTAAGGAAGGGAAATGAACAGTATAGACCAGCCCTAACCATGTTTGAATGGGAGGTATGTTAATGGGCTAGGAAGGCTTTACAACAATACAGCGAGGGCAGGGCTCACCCAGCCTCGGAGCTCCTGAGAACAGAGCAGTCAGTATGTTTGCAAAGTGGGCCCCCGTGCACTCAGATAATACCCCCGAGGACCAGAACCTGATCTGGGGAAGGCGGGCTGCCGTTCTTTTCTTCAGCTCACATGCGTGCTCTGGGTCTAATCATTTTCCTGCTCTCTGCTTGAGTTTTCTTATCTGTCATGTGGGGAATTAATAACCGGCCTTTCCTTGGAAAGCGTTTTGAAACCCTTCCCTGAAAGGTGTTGGTTGTCCCTGTTGTTATTAATATTACCGTATCACCATGACAGGCCGACCCCTGGCTTAGGGATGGAAAAAGTGAGCTGAACTTGCCTGACGTTATTGTAACCCTAGGAGCCCGGCCAGCTTGCTTTTATATCTGACCTTGACGGCCTCGTGCTACCCGATGAAGCTCAGCCTTTGACAGCTGGCCCCGGGTCACGCAGTTCAGAGCAAAGTGGGCCCTGCGGACACAACACTTGGAGTGCTCTTGGAATGATCTAGTTGGGGTAGGTCCAGGCTCTTCCTGCGCCAAATGGAAAATAAAGTCTGTGTCCGTCCTAGGGAAGCCCAGCATCGGGGAGCAGAGCACTCCGTTCCTGCCTTCCTCCCGAAATTTGGATTCAGTCTGAGCTGCAGGGTTCATATTCTTTATCGCTCCCCATTCACCATGGACATTTCCAAAGCCCGTGAGCTCTGCCTGTTGGCTTTCCACTCTCCAACTACGGTGGAGACTGTATTTTTATATCTGCTTGGCCGAGATCTGTTCCTCCGGGAGAGGAAAGAGTCATTGCCTTTCAGGTGATTTCACCTTCGCTCATTATTATTATTATTGTTATTATTTTCCACATTCACAGAGGCATTTTGATAGAAGCTGAAGAAACAATCCTGCCTCCTGGGTGCATCCATCAGGAGAAGGGCAGACATCAGGGGCAGCAGCCTGTTCATAATCTCCCGGGCCTGTTTCTGTTTTAATTTTCCTGAAGATTGAAGTGGATGTAGTGCAGAAAACAACAGCGGGATAATACTGTAATGCCCTCGATTCCCACACGAGTTATTGGAGAGTGCGCGTTTGGAGCTGGATGTAAGAATCCGCGGTCCTCATACCCGTGGGTAAACAAAGGATCCCACAGTCTGTTGCCTATCCCTGGGGAATTAAAAAACAAATGTATATACTATAATGTTCCCAGAGATTAAGTTATTTGAAAGGCATTTTATTTTATAATCATGCAAATACATCTGTTCTTGTTTTCCCAGGCTGGTAACCAGATCTCAAACGGCCAGTCTGTAATCTCTCTTTTCCTTTCTTTCTTGTCCTTCTTCCCTGATCTCTCTTACCCTTTGCTCTTTGATGTGGAGACAGGATGGGTGGGTAACTGGGCACCGGCGGGCCACGGGGAATGAGGGTCATTTTTCATTTCTGATTTCTTCTGAGGCGTTTCCTTTTCTTGAGTTTACCTGGTTAAAGAAAGGGGAGGGAAAGAGGTTGATGAGAAGGTTAGTCTATTGTGTTTCCTCAAGATTCTGTGTATTTGCCCTTTTTGAGTCTGTTTACCCCCTGGATCACTTGAGATGCTGCGCGTTCTTCTCTGAAACCTCGCTCTGGGCAGCCACCTTTTCGGACGGAGGAGGCACACTGAGTTCTAAGACATGAATAATTACAAGAAACGCGGATTTTCTTTAAATCGCCTGAAGCCTAGGAGAAGATAACTCCCTTAATTAGTGGTGACCAATTCTGTAGTTTTTCTCCTAAGTCAACTAAGATTGTTATGCACAATATAAGAAAGCATTGTTCTTTGACATGTTTAAAGCTCACATGTCCTAGTGGGACCCTGTCTGGTTTCCTTAATGGAAATGGACACCAGGAGTGTTAGGTACTGTCTTTTTTTTTTTTTTTTTTGCAAAAATACCCTATCTGGGAGAATCAAATGTTACAATGGGCAAGTAGAGTTAACCTGATTATTGGAGTTCCAGTAAAATTATATTTAAGGGTTTGGATTAAAAATGTACTTATTTAAGAATGACTTACTATATTTTTCATGAATCTGTATTGCAACTCAAGGCAGAATATTAGTAATTCATAAAATATACCTACCTGTCTGCACATTGGAAAATTAGAGATTAGTATATGGCTTATTTTTAAAGAGTAATCAAGTGCCATTCTGAGATTTTAAGTTGATTAAGGCATCAGCGTTTGCAAACATTGATTAAGTCTGCCTAAAAATATGTGATGGGTGAAATTCTTACACAAGAAAAATTTAAACATGTTTGTAACAGATGGATATTAAGCAAACTTTTTTAATGATTAAAATGTAGTACTGACTTTTAAAAGTTGCTAGTAATTATGAAGAGTTGGAGATTTCTAGGTTAAGTCATCACTCACCAAAAAGAAAGTTCTTGTGTTTCCAGAACAAAACTTCTTTTACTCATTTAGTCAGTTGTATTGTCTATGTTACTTCATCATAAAATAATCCATCATTTGACTGTTTAAAAAAATCATTAACCCAATCTAATCTCTCCAGAACCATGAAGGTTTGACTAGGCCTGACGGCCCCCTCCACCCGATTCCTTCCGTTTATGCTGGATTCTGGCTCTCCGTGGCATTTTGCCGGGTAATCTCACCAAAGGGCTATGCTATAATCTAAGTGTGTTCCCTCCTGAGCTGGAGCCACAGGACACCAAAGGACATCTGTGTCAGAACATGGGCTTTGTTCCGTTTTTGAACATCGAAGCCAAAGTTTGGATTGAATTGTTCTTTTTCAGTTGGACAGTGCACTGGAACCCTTATGTACTTTATGTTTATATTCTTCTTAAGGAAGACTATATGGGATATAATAAATGAGTGGGAGTTTCTAAATGCTTTTCCCTGCCATAAACAGGGTTTTGTGTGTAGCCCCCAGCCTTGGTGTGCAGTGAAAGCTTGACGTTGGGGACAGGGAGTGAAGTAGGAGAAATGGTGTGTCAGAATCTCTGGGAAGGAGATTTGAATTGGGTGTTGGGTTTCAAAAAATATGCTTGCCTACTTGAGAATTGATTCCATAGTGAAACTCTGTCACTAATGGGAATAGACTGGGTGAAAGTGATAGGCTTGAAGCCATTGATGTAAAGTATTTGTAGCACAGTGGTCAATTTCAGTGAATGCAAAGACCTCTCCCTTCTGGGGGGTTGTTTTCGTGAGTTGATATGCAATGAGGAGTGTGTGTATGTGTGTGGGTGCTTGATGGAAGCTTGGAGAGAGGATCGTGCTAATCTTTTACTCTAAATGATAGGAAAGACCGAAAACTGAAGAACAGGGTGGTATGTGTTTCCTGTTCTGTATTTAGAGGCAATCCTGACTCTGATACTCACATGGAGGTGCCTTTACGGATTCTCGCAATATTTGGAGACGCCTCACTGGTGGTCTGACATCCTATGGTATTCAGGTCTCAGAGGAAACTGTGAGATTCAGCTATTATAGATAACATTTCATTTTCTCACAGGCCTGTGAGACTTGAGAAGATTTGGGCATTTTTTTTTAACTTTACAGTAATGATTACAGTAATGGGTATACTGGTAATTTAAAACTCTATGTAAATATCATATTCAGAAGGTTGAACTTTAGACAAGAGAACTGTAGAAGAAGATATAAAAACCCTGTTTTGTTTTGTTTTTTATGAAAAAGAAGTTTTCCAACAGCATGACACTTTCTGAGAAAATTTTCATGTGTGGATTATAGTCAGTATTTCAAGACCTTAGATAAAAACTAATGGCTGAGGTTAAAGCCTCTGCCTTAGGCTCAGGTCATGGTCCCAGGGTCCTGGGATTGAGCCCCACATCGGGCTCTCTGCTCAGCCTCGCTCTCTCTCTGCCTACCTGTGATCTCTAGTCAAATAAATAAATAAAATTCTTAAAAAAACAAAACAAAAACAAAAAACTAATGGCTGAGATTGTTCCTGACTCCTACAATTTATTGTCTGTGTGACTTTTGACAAGTCCTTTTAACTCTCTGTGCTGGTCTCTCCATCAGTGGAAGAAGGTTAACACTCACTGTTCTATATACTTAAGGAAAAGTGCCTTATTAATGTTTTATTTTTATTTCCTAATCCAGTGACTGAAATAAGGTAAAAATATCTATGAATCTAATTTATCAGAAAACTAAGAAACCAAATTTCAGAAAATCATCAGAGCATTTCCAGTGTTATGGCAAAATTCTTACAGGAATCCCTGCCCCCCTTACTCCCCTAGAACCCCCTTTCCTCCCAAAAACCCCTTTGATACCACATCAAGCTTCATGTATACTATTCATTATAATTTCTTTTTTGTCAGTAGATATCAATATTTCTGTATCTAAAACTTCTGAGTGTGAATGAAGTGAGAAAATTCCTGGACTGCAGCATGAGGTTGGGGAGGGGGGACCCAAACAGAATCTAATTATCTTGCAGAGTTGAGGAGATAGAGGCTAGAGTTGCAAAGTTCAAGGAGTCTAGAATTTGCAAAGCATGGTGTTGGGGGAGTGGGGAGCTACACAGAGAAAGAGGTCCTGAAATGTGCATAAGGATCCCTCTGAAACTGGTTGAATATATTTTGCAAATGTATAGGGTGAAACCATACCATGCCAGAGGAGAACAACTTCCAAGGAAACAACTATTACTTGGGACTGAAAGACAAAAATTCCCGGAGGTCACACAGACCTGGGAAATTTTTTTGTATGTTTCCTCAAACTCAAGTCAGGGTGAAGAGATCCGGAGCATTCAGGAAATATCTTAGAAGGGTATAACTTGGAAATGGTGCTAACCTGGAGCTAAAATAAAACTACCCCAGGTATGCCCTAAAAAAGCTTACAATCATGTAACAAGTGGATCAAACCAGCCCATGATTAATTTAATTACCTGCTGAAAAAATTGCAGCACTCTTTAAAGAAATACAACAAAATCCATTGCTCAAAACCAGAAACTTCTAAATGGACATCCTCCAATTAAAAAATAACTAGACATTTGAAGAAACAGAAAATATAGCCAATTATAACCATGAAAGAATAAGTCAATAAAAACAGATCTGGTAATGATAAAAATGAAGAATTATCAACAGAGAATATGCTTCATATGCCCAAGATGAAAGGAAATCATAGACATGATGAGAGAAATGGAAGATACAAAAAAATGCAAACATAACTTATAGAGATGAAAAATAGAATATCCAAAGTTAAAACTACACTGAACAGGAATTATGACAGATTTGACATGCAGAACAAAAATCAATGAAATTGAATATATTGTAATAGGAAAAATCCCAAATAAAGCATGGTAGATTAACCCGTTAGACAATATCCAATGATATAACATGTGTTTAATTGGAGGCCAAACTGGAGAGTCAAATAATATATGAAGAAATAATTTTTTTCCAAATCTTATGAAAGTGATAAAGCCACATATTTCAGAAATTCAGTGCATCTAAAGCAGATTAAATAGTTTAAAGCTGCAAATGCACATCATCATAAATTTGCAGAAAATTAGTGATAAATATAAAATATTAAAAGCAGTCAAGAATGTCACATTATGTAGAGAGAGAGAGAAAAAAAATCACAGCAGATGTCTATCAGAAAATGTAAGCCCAAAAGAAAATAAAATGACAATTTTAGGCTGCAAAAAGAAAAAAAAATACATATTAAAAATGTCCAATTAGGGGGCACCTGGGTGGCTCAATGGGTTAAAGCCTCTGCCTTCGGCTCAGGTCATGGTCCCGGTGTCCTGGGATCGAGCCCCACATCCAGGCTCTCTGCTCTGCGGGGAGCCTGCTTCCACCTCTCTCTCTCTGTCTGCCTCTCTGCCTACTTGTGATCTCTGTCTGTCAAATAAATAAATAAAATCTTTAAAAAAAATGTCCAATTAGTATTCTATACCCAATGTAAATATCTAGAAATGATTATTTTTTTTTCAGACCAGCATTACCAGAAATGCTGGAGGATTTTCTTTTCATTGACATTAGATAAAGAACTTGACATTAAATAAAAATTCGTATCTGTAGAAATAAAATAAAGAATGGTAAATATGTGGGTACATATGAAAGACATTTTCCTCATTTATAAATTTCTTTCAAAATTACTGCCCAGACAGGTACCTGGGTGGCTCAGTCAGTTTTGTGGCCGGCTCTTGATTTCAGTTTAGCTCATGATCTCTGAGTCCTGGGATTGAGCCCTATGTCGGGCTCCACCCTTACTGGGGAGTCTGTTTTAGGATTCTCTCGTCTTCTGCCCCTCCCCCCACTTGCTTGCCTTCTTTCTCTCTAAAATAAATAAGTCTTTAAAAAACCAAAAAGTGTAAATGAATAAATAAGAATGCTGTCTAGATCAAAAGTCATCACAGTCTATTATAGGATCTACAACTTAAAGAATGTCAGGGGGCTGAAATAGACTATATTGTTATAAGGTTTTAAAGTTGTGTGCTAGTGATATAATTTTTTAAAGAGTTTATTTATTTGACAGATGGAGATCACAAGTTTGCAGAGAGGCGGGTAGAGAGTGAGAGGGAAGCAAGCTCCATGCTGAGCAGAGAGCCCAACTCAATCCCAGGACCCTGGGATCATGACCTGAGCCAAAGGCAGAGGCTTTAACTCACTGAGCCACTCAGGCACCCCAGTGATGAAATGTTTTAAGATAGATTATGATAGGGGTTTCTGGGTGGTACAGTTAGTTAAACATCTGACTTTTGGTTCAGGTTTAGGTCATGTCTCAGGGTTGTGAGATTGAGCCTCATGATGGGAGTTTAAGACTCTCTCTGCCCCTCCCCTTGCATTCTTTCTCTCTCGTGTGTAAAATAAATAAATATATCTAAGAAAATTAAGATAGATTATGATAAAGATGTATACTGTAAATATTTTGTAATCACTCATAATTAAAGCAATAGATTTAATAAGTCAATAGAGGAGATAGAATGGAATAATAATAATAATAAGCTCAATTAAACCAAAAGAACAGAAAAAAAGAAAAAATATATGGCACAGGTTGAAGACAAATAGTAATGTGGTAGATTTACATTAAACTATATTGATAATCCTACTACATATAAATGATTTAAAATGTCCAGTTTGGGGATAGAGAAGCAAGCAACTCCCCACTTACACAGTCTACAAGAAATCCACTTTAAATATAAATATAGATGGGTTAAAAGTAAAAGAATAGGCAAAGAAGACCATCCAAATACTAATCAAAAATAATCTAGAGTAAACCTCTCAATATCTTAGACAAAATGATCATTTATTTAGAAAACAAAATTACTAGAATAATAAGTGAGTTTAGTAAGGTTGCAGGGTATAATGTCAATACACAAAAGTGATTGCATTTCTTTATATTAGCAGGGAATAATTTTTGAAGTTAAAAAGATAATACCATTTACAGTGTACACAATAGGGAGAGGAAATATAACTGAAGAAACCTGTTACACTGGCAACAATAAAACTTTGATGAGAAAAATTAAAGATTTCCTGAGTAGAGAGATTAAACATGTTTCCAGATCAGAAGACTCAATGTTTTTAAGATGCCAGTTCTTTCTTTTTTAAAGATTTACTTTATTTGAGAGTGGGGGGGAGGGCAGAGAGAGAATATTCAAGCAGACTCCCTGCTGTGTGAGGAGCCCCACATTGGACTAGATCTCATGACCCATAAGATCATGACCTGAGTTGAAACTAAGAGGTGGATGCTTAACCAGCTGGGCTACCCAGGTGCCCCTAAGATGAGAAATTGATCTATCAATTCAGTAAAATTCTAACAAAAAATATCTTAGCAAGCTTTCTTATAGAAATTGATAAGCTAATTCTACAAATTACAAGAAAATTCAAAGGGCCCAGCATAGCCAAAATGATGGGGGCAAACAAAACAAAAACAAAAAATAAAACTGAAGGGCTTAAACTACTTGATTTCAAGAATTGCTAAGAACCCAGAAAAATTAAACTGGTATAATGACTGATATACAAATGAATGGAATAAAACAGAGAATCCAGAGATAGATTGCCACATCATACACACTCGATTGTCAAGGTAATTTGATAGAAAAGAGTCTTTTCATCAAACGGTGCTGGAACAAAATGTGCATCCATGGGGGAAGATGAACCTCAAACCCTACCTCACACTATATACAAAAACTTGATACAGATCATAGAGCCAAAAATATGTGCCAAAACTATACACTACTGGGAAAAATCAGGAAAAAAATTACATGACCTTGAGCTAATTACATGACTTTGTGCTCTTTTTAGAACACAGAAAAGAATCATAGATATAAATGTAAGAACTACAATCATAAAACATCTAGAAGGAGATCTTTGTGTGCTGGGGTGTATGCAAGATTTTTTAGATCTTACACAGAGAGCAAATGTCATAAAAGAAAAACAGGGTAAGTTGAACTTCATCAAATTAAGTTTTGCTCTCTGAAGTATACCATTAAGGAGATGAAAATGCCAGCCACGCAATGGGAGAAAATATTTGCAAAACATTCATCTGACAAAGGACTTGAATCCAGAGTATAGAAAGAGTACTTAGAATTCAATAACTAAAAATCCAACCACCAACTAGAAAAAAAAACAAAGAATTAAATACTTCACCAAAGAAGATATGTGAATGATCAGTAAACACAAGATACTTTACATGATCAGTCATGATCAGAAATGCAAATTGGAACTACCATGAGATACGTCTACACACACTCTGGGACTACTGAGATGAAAAAGATTGAAAATACCACGTGCTTCTGCTGGTGGGGAGCAACTGGCAATATCGTACATTGCCATACAATCGATCATAATAATCGATCATACGTCGATCATAATGTCAAATGATACACTCACTTAGGAAAATGTTTAGAAGCTTGCTATCAGGTTAAATTGCCTCAATAAGTCTAATTAAAAAAAAAAATGTTTTCTCCCATCCAAGTACTAACCAGGCCCGACCCTGCTTAGCTTCTGAGATCAGACGAGATCGGGCGTGTTCAGGGTGGAAAGAAGACATCCAGATGGCCAACAGACACATGAAAAAGTGCTCCACATCACTCGGCATCAGGGAAATACAAATCAAAACCACCATGAGATATCACCTCACACCAGTCAGAATGGCTAAAATGAACAAGTCAGGAAATGACAGATGCTGGCGAGGATGCGGAGAAAGGGGAACCCTCCTACACTGTTGGTGGGAATGCAAGCTGGTGCAACCACTCTGGAAAACAGCATGGAGGTTCCTCAACATGTTGAAAATAGAACTACCCTATGACCCTGCAATTGCACTGCTGGGTATTTACCCTAAAGATACAAACGTAGTGATCCAAAGGGGCACGTGCACCCGAACGTTTATAGCAGCAATGTCTACAATAGCCAAACTATGGAAAGAACCTAGATGTCCATCAAGAGACGAATGGATAAAGAAGATGTGGTATATATACACAATGGAATACTATGCAGCCATCAAAAGAAATGAAATCTTGCCATTTGCGGCGACGTGGATGGAACTAGAGGGTATCATGCTTAGCGAAATAAGTCAATCGGAGAAAGACAACTATCATATGATCTCCCTGATATGAGGGATAGGAGATGCAACATGGGGGGTTAAGTGGGTAGGAGAAGAGTAAATGAAACAAGATGGAATTGGGAGGGAGGCAAACCATAAGTGACTCTTAATCTCACAAAACAAACTGAGGGTTGATGGGGGGAGGGGTGTTGGGAGGGGGGTGGGATTATGGACACTGGGGAGGGTATGTGCTATGGTGAGTGCTGTGAAGTGTGTAAATCTGGTGATTCACAGACCTGTACCCCTGGGGATAAAAATATATTATATGTTTATAAAAAATAAAATTAATAAAAAAAGTAAATTAAAAAAAATGTTTTCTCAACCAGAGTTCAGCGTACTATGCATTTATATAGTCATGCACTTATTTACTTAATTAATGTGAGCAAGGGTCTGGTGATTGGGCCACTGGTAACTGCAATATTGTAAGCACAACCTGGTGCTGAAATGGCTTGCGGTGAGGTTGAGGTGACCATGGGGCTAGTCCAATATGGTGTCCACCATGGGACCACAGTGTAGGAAGACTGTCAATAGCAGATTTGTGGGATGAGGGAAAGCTTTTCAGAGGTAATGATAGCCACATAGAAACCCGAAGACCTTCTATATTGTACTGTATCATATGGTTCCTGTCTCTCTTTGATTCAGCCCACGTAGCTTTTAAAATTTGTGCCTGGTGGCCCCCAAAGGCGGGATCAGAACTGTGCCACAAAATGTTGTCCTCCCTAGTGAGAGGAAGATGGAGAAATGGACAATATGAATCTCAAGCTTTATCACTGGACGTTATTTGGGCCTTGGCCGCCACCTCTTCATAAGTGTATTCTTAGCAATCCATAGGATAATTGAATTAAACAGAGAAGCACTGTGTGAAGTATCTGTTGTGTGACTAACGAGAGGATTGCTAGGGAACGGGGAAATCAGGAGCTGAATGCAGTGGCAGTGGGGCAGAGCGGGTTATCCGGGGTGCCGGGTCTGTGGGTGAATGAGGCCTCCCTGGTCTGAGAAGATGGCTGTTGAATGCTAGATTCTCAGGTGAAATTTGGGGTGACTCGCCTCTGCTCTAAGTGTGGTGTTCTCAAACACTAAGCCTGGAGGAAAGCTTTCCAACACATCCAAAGCTACATCATGGTAGAGAAAGCCCAGAACTCTCTTATTTTATTCTTAATCCCCTTTACCAGTGTGAAAATTCCTTGAAATATATATGTATTTTTTTTTCTAAGAATGCAGGACATGTATATTATTTTAAACAATCTGGTTCGTAGATAGAATTAAATAACAAGTGCTCTTTTTCACAGCAATTGACTTAAAACTAAATTTCTGGGCATAGTAATTTGGGATCTTAATGTTATTCAGATTGTGTTGACAGAGGAAAAAAATAACCCAACTTTATATCTTCAAAACTGATTAAGTAATCTAAGGTAAATGAGGTCATAGAAATGAAGACAGGGATTTGGTGTTCTCTCTCTCTCTCTCTTTTTTTTTTTTTTCCGTAAAATATAAATCTCTTTCTGTTCTCTATTTTTCACAGTTTTCTTAACAATTTAATTTTTTGTTCCCATCTTTTCTAACTCATGTGATTCTGTTCCCCCTTTTGCTTTGTTCATATTTCTTGGCTTGTGGAGTTTCCACGGTTCCTGCTTGAATCAGTGGTTCTCAAACTTGAGTGTACCTCAGAATGGCCTAAAGTTTTGGTTAACACAGACTGCGACAGGCCGGTAGGCCTAGGACTCTAGAGTCTGTCTTTCAGTGGGGAGAGAGGAGGGAAGTGTGTGATAATTTGCATTTGTTAGAAGTTCCCAGGTGATGCTAATGTTGCTTCTCCTGGGTGCACACTTTGAGAATCACCAACTTCCAAATCACAAAGGAAGTTATGAATGTTCTAGAATGGGCTAAAATGGAACTTGAGTGGTCTGGAAGCCTCATTCCATGAAAACCATGCAGTAAATCTACATTCTCGAGGTTAGTTGTTGATACGGTTTTTAACCTTAAGATTGGAAATATTTTAAAATTTTTTCATAGCTGTTCTAGTTGGTTATAAATTCAGAAAGTGTGTAGTTTAAAAATTGTTATCCTTCATCGTTGCCTCTTCCCTCTGGTAAGTTTATTTTTTTCTTGATTTATGTAATCACCTTGTAAATTTTAAGCCTTTGCTGAGTATTTTCTATTAAAAAAACCCACAAAATAGATCATATCTTATTACCTGGTTCTGACAACTGAAGAAAATACGAGAGTATGTCTGTGTTTAATGGGTCAACAACAGAAGAGTAATAGTGAGCTTCAATGAAAAGAGATCTCTCCTGTCCCTATGCTTTGCATTGGACAGGCTTCAGTTACACATTTTCCATAGGTTTTGCCAGAGCTAAACATAACAAAATTAATCCACAAAAACCCTGTGAAAAGCAGAAAATTCTTTTAGAATTTTCCTTAGGCTTCAAAAAATTACTTTTCTTCTGGTATTTTGTCCATACCTTTCTTCATTCGACTTTCCTAAATTTAATTATGTTTGTGGATTTGCCATCCAGTCTTGCTTTTTTAATTTTTTTCTTCCTCGGTCCTTCACAGTAAAGTTGGTTTTTCTCTTTCTTGAAACTCATTTTAAGCTTGCAGGTTACTTTTTACTCTGGTGGACTCTTCGTCTTGTACCTGAAGGGAGCATTGTGTACTTTGTATAGTGCATTGATAGCTGGAAACAATAGAGTCCCTATTAGCCAATTAAACCTGGCAAGCTATGGACTGTTGCCCAAGCCGTAGGACTGTTTGATCCAGACACGTGGTGCGTACCCTTTGAACTCAAGAAAATTCTTTGCTTCTTACCCAGCTGTCCCATTGTTTGTGTTGAATGGGGCAGGGGACATACACGGGAGGGAACATGGCTGAACGAGAAAAGTCTTTTGGAGAAATACAAGACGCTCACCCAGAGTCTTTACAATACTTTGCTTCCCGTGAAGGAGCAAACCCACTCACAATTATGGTTTGCTCTTTATTCTCAAAATGCTTTTAGATTCCTTGTTCGCCTAAAATTCAGGTCACCTACTGGAGAGGACCGTGTCACAAACACTTGAATGTGTTTGACTGTGTGCTTAGGAAAAGGTGGTCAGTGCATACTGACCATACCAGCAAACACATTATACCTTGGGGCTCTCTTCGGAGCCCTTCAGGAGAGTCAATGGGAGCTTTGTGTAAACAGAGGATAGAAATGGGCCCATTGTGTTTGCTTCTTGGCCTATAGTCCCCTATCTTTGGATTTTAGTCTCCTGAACTAAACCTTTCGGAGCCCTTATGGTTTGATTATACCCTCATTCTACTCATTCCTCTTCCTTGCGTTACCTTGGTAATTCTTGGAGCATTGCATTTGGTAAATGGGCCTGCTCCCAGATAATGTATGGGGGGATTAGTACATTATGCCTGAGACTGGCTGTGTTTAGGGGCTAGCAGATGTTCTGAGATTAGTAAGTGGAAGAGAATGAGAGAGAAAGGATAGAGAAGAGTTAGGGACCGTAATGTGGAGGGGATCTTACTTTCGCTTTGGTACAAAGTAGTGAAGCCAAAGGGCTTTAGAAATTCATTTTCCTTTTACTCAATCTAGGATGGTTTAGAGTCATGTCTCAGAAAGACATTGTCTTCTAGAGCCTTCTTCATGTTCAGAAATCTTTGTGTGGCCTTTATTCCTTCACTCTGAGATTTTTTTTTTCTTTTTCATTTTCTTTTGCATCTTCCTTTTCTTTCTTTCTTTTCTTTATTTCCACCACAACAAGGAAGTTTTGTTTGGCTTGGAGTAAATGAAACTCAGAGCCCAAAAGGCTCAGTTAAATTGAGCTTGAAACTGAAAACCCAAGAAGCTCTGATGAGTACGGAGCAAAAAGGGGGATATTTGCTGTGCTTCCCCCCAGTGGACTCATCGGACTTGTCTCTTTCTACTTCCTCTTTGCCTTCAGAACTGGAAGAAACTAATTATGAATACAGGAAACGAACCCTTCGGAAAGATTAAATTCTTATAAACGGGAGCTCTTTCATGATGGGTGCAGTGATTCCTGTTTAGCTAACGTTGGTTGTGAGCAGACCCGACTGACCTAGTTACAATGAAATGCCTTGGCACACGTGTCCCCTTCCACCACCACGCTGGCTAGGGACAGCCATCAGACCCGTGCCAGCTGGCAGCTTTAATGGCAAGACCGTAGATCAAATGGGGATGGAAAAAGCATCGCTCCCCCTCTTACCCACTTAGACCTGTCCTGTGCTCAATTCAGGATTGGGATAGCCCAGCACAGGCTCTAGACAAATTCAATGAAACTCCTAGTAGAGGCACCTGTATAAGAATTTCAGTCAATTGAATTGTTATACCTGTCATTCCCCTGTGATAAATTAGTTGCCATGCCAACATGAAGCTCGATAGAAGATCCTAGCTGGGAAAAAAAAAAACAACAAAGATTCTAGCTGAAGGTAGGACATTGAAATGGCAGCATTTTCTTATTGTAGACTAAGATGGGTCTGCAGAAGAAATGTTTTAGGGGAAGAATTTGAAGACTGGCTAGCATTTAAACATTTGCCTCTGCCTAGTGGTTTGGTTCACTCCTTATCACAAGGCTTGGTAATGACATTTTGTACACCCTTTGATGCTCCAAGACTGACAGGACTGTGTTTAAGGGGGAAAGAATGAAAAACTCCCAACAATACTTGAATTCGGCTCCCTTGGCTATCTGAGTTATGACAACATCTTTCATCACGGTGGTAATCTCGTAGAGTAATGTTGGACAGTATAACAATAAACTGCTTTTGTCTGCCTTTTTTTTTTTTTTTTTTTTTTTTTTTTTTTTTTGGAGCTTAGCGATTCCCTCATAGTGAACATTTTTCTGTGGACACGATCTACATTTCCTTCGTGTGTCTTTCCTTGGGGAAAATAATTGGATAAATGAATACATTTTTGTATCTCTTTGGTATTTTAGATTCCAGTGAAGAAGATAAACACTCATATTTTCAAGGCTTTCCTTGGTTCTAAACATTCACTACATGCACATAATTATCTTTATAGCATTCTTCTAGAGAGGGCCTACTCTATGCCAAATACGGGAAGTGAGCAAGGGCCCTTGGGAGAACAGGAGAAGACAGAGTTGAGATGACATGGTGTGTGCTACCTAAAGATTTTAGGCCACGTTTCTGCACATGCACTGTTGGTGGCTTACCAACGCTGCTGTTTTTACTATAGTTATAGAGGTGGTCTTTTTCCTACAGGGAAGACGCTGCTTTGTTTCCCTATTGCTTGAAGCAGAAGAGAAGTTCTTGTTCTTTGTGAATGTCCTGTGTTCTCAGGAAGAGGGAAACCAGCATTCCCCACCAAAGCTGGCCATTGGGATTCTCACATTCTTAGACCAGGGTGAGGAATTCACTCCCTGGAAGGTGAATGAGGTACACACAGTAATAATAGCAATAGCATGTGTCGAAACTTCCTGTTAAAATGAAGTGAGTGTAATTAATTTTTTTCCCACTTGGACATTTGATGCTTTGACCCATCTGACATCTGTTGAAATAGCTTAAAATACTGTATGTCTTAGATGGTTTAAATATGTCATCTTGGAGG
The DNA here is from genome assembly GCF_902655055.1 of Lutra lutra. Lineage (NCBI taxonomy): Eukaryota > Metazoa > Chordata > Mammalia > Carnivora > Mustelidae > Lutra > Lutra lutra. The sequence continues at coordinate 6,125,746 of NC_062283.1, read as the reverse complement.
TTCTAGTAACAGCTCTTGAGGAAAATACTGTTGTTCTTCCCATTTGTAGGTGAGGAAACCGAAGCATCAAAAGTTAATTTCTTCTAAGTTGACCAGTTAATTAATGGTTGAGTGCAAGATCCAGTCCAGGGGAATCTGGCTCAAAACCTCTTGCTTCTAGATGTTATACTTCAGTGTTAGAGACGGGAATGTGTCTCCGGTTAGAGATGGGAATTACTGCTTCTTTTCAGACAAACCATTGGACAATGGTTATGTTTTTTCTTGTAGGTTACTGTCTACTGACCTTGCTGTTACAACAATCCATGTTATTTCAATGATTAGTACATTTTCTTTTGGATCCTTTCTGGGTGGTAGCATTCACATTAGAGTAACATGAAAGTAGACTCTCCACTATTAGGTTTCTGCTCCAGTTCTTATCTTAGGACCGAGTTTTGATATCAGGATGACCAGAAAGCAGGTTGTGCTGGGACCCCTGCAAGAGACCAACTTCTCCTGGAGAGTTAAGAGTGGTTCCTTCATATAGATCTTTGTATTGAATGTTCTCAAATAATTAGTGGGTGTTTCTTACCCACTGGGTACTCAGCCTTCTGCTGAATTTGTAGTTTCTTTAAAGCTTTGGTATCCAAGGGTCCAAAGAACACCCAGACACCACCTAGAAGAAGATTATAAATGAAAATTCTTGTTCCCAATTCTCTGAGTCTGCATTTGAAAAAGACCCTTCAGCAAGTTGTGCCTGGGTGGCTCAATCACTTGAGCGTCTGACTCTTGATTTTGGCTCGGGTCATGATCTTGGGGTCCTGGGATCCAGACCTGCACTGGGCTCCATGCTTGGTGGGAAGTCTGCTTGGGATTTTCTTCTCTCCTTCTGCACTCCCCTTCTCCCGCCAATAAATAAATCTTTAAAGAAAAGAGGGCCCTCATGATTCCTATGTACAAGAAAGCATGAGAAGCTCTGCTTTAAAGAACAGGAGTATTTACACTGCCAGAATGTGACCCAAAAACCCAGATCCTGCCTCTGTCAAATATTGGCTGTTGTAAGCATGGGCAAGTCATGTAGAGTCTGCGAGCCTCGGGGGCAGCATCTGCAAAAGAGACAAAATAATCCACAGCCTCGTGTTGTTTAAGGGTGGAGGTAGGGTACACATGGAAAGCCCTTGAAATGATGCTGGTTTAAGTTCTTCAGTGACTCTGTTCAACCTGTGACCCTGTGGGGATGGGATGCTTTATGTCAGGGTGACCCCAAGGGCAAGGACAGCCCTATGCTTTCGGTCCGCTCACAGGCTTCCTCCCGGGCAGTGTGGTGTGGGCAGCTGCAGAGGAGGTGCGGGGGCGGTGGTAGAGGGTCACAGGTGCTGAGCGGCCCCAGGCCTGGAAGTTCTGATGTCGGGGAATGTCCCAGAAGCCTGAGGAAGGTAGGCTGGGCTCAGGGAGGCTTGTTTCCTTTAGCTTTGTGTACATTAGCTTTATCAGCTTATGAACACATGGGTCATCACACATCTAGCCCGAAGCCCGGGACCCGTCCGATGCCAGAGCTGAAAAGGGGAAACCTACGTCAGCAATAAAAAACAAAACAAAACAATACTGAAAACATGAGAGAGAGACAACTCAGACAGTGACAAGAAGGGAGTGCTGACCACACCCAAACTCCGAGGAAGCCTTGGAGATGTCTGTGTCCCCAGGAGAGAGCCATGTCCCCGCCAGCAGGTCCGCCCTGCCCTCTGCCCTGTCTGGGGTTTGCAGGTGAATGCGTGGATGGAATGGGGATTTTCCGACTGTCTCTGGTGGGCTCAGGACACATTTTCGAAATGCCTTACAAAAACAGCACTTCCTCAGCGTCCCTCGCTGTGGTCACACTTCCTGATCAACATGGGTTTTGTTATAATAGTTTCTTTCTGTTGACAGAAATGCAGTCGGCGACCTCAGGCAGCCTGTAGGCTGGATGCCAGCCAAAGCAAACACACCCTCGAGCTCCTCCTAGCTTCAGACGGTTGTCACTTTTGAGTATGGGCCCTGGCAGCTGTCGCTGTTATGATTTCAATTGATTGTTCAGCTTTTCAGAATTCTAGTAAAGACAGATCGTCCAAGATAGGACAGGGGTCGGCTAGGTTCACTGAGAGGAGCAAAACGCAGGGAGAGGGGTGAAGCTGCCAGGGGGAGAGCTCTTTATAAACCGGGGACTTCCTGACCTCCTAGATCACCTCCCTGCAGCCTGGGTGGGTTTTCTTGGATTCTGTGGACCGCAGGCGCCCCCGGATATCAAGGATTCCAACGTGATCCAGAAGGTTACTAGTGGTCATTTTCTCCACCTCTTTTGATTCAAGTCCTCAGCAAGTCAAGTCAAATGAATAAAAATAAATAGGGGTTTCCATTTTGTTTTGGTTTTCTCCTTTCCGTATCTATATTTGACAAATCCATGCATTAGGTAACAACAGGAATTCCTGAGGTTTTGGTGAGTGAAGTGGGTGACAGGCCATTTTATTCCCTCTGCCTGGTTACAGTCTGCTTACTCATTTGTTTCTCTCTCTCTCGCTCTTTCGCTCTCACTCACTCCTTGTCTTTGAGACACTCTCCCTGCCTCGCTGACTGTCCCAGGCCAGAGGCTTTGCAGGTGTGTACTGGAAACTTCCATCAGGGCCTGTCTGCTTCGTCCTATGCCCCATTTGCACAGCTCTGCTTCCGCATCCTCTGGCCGCTTCCTGCATGCATGTTATGATTTTCCTTTAACACTCGTCATCGGCCTTGGGTTGTTAAGATTGCTGGCTTCTCTGACCAGAAGCTATTGTCACTTTTTATCTTTCTTATTTGCATCTTTATTTCAATCAGCAGCATAATTTGGAGCTAAGGGGGTGTGATGACAAGGTTGTAGAATTCTTTAATTCCATCATATCCCACTTTGGGTCACCAAAGTGGGTGATGAGAGAGTGTGCTAGTATCTCTTTGCAGTTTCCCACATGTAAGCAAATGCAATGGTATCTCCTAGAAAACCCGAATTAAAGTGGATGGAGACATTACCACGCCTTGAAATCATTCATTCCCTACCACCTGAGTCCTCAAATCAGCGTGTCTCTCTTGTACTCTGTGTCTTAACTTAAATGGCCTAATTTAGATGAGAAGCAACAGTTGCACCACCCCTCCCCCCATGACTTATGACCTCTGTTAACATCGTCCGGTATCTGTAAGTGAGGTTCCTCCTTCCAAGTACTGGAGAGCAAGCAGAGAAGCCAGTAGATGACCTTTCTTCACCAAAGTAGGTTCTCAACCATTAACCATCCAACTCACCAGTGGAGTGGCCAGAAGTGTATCTGCAAGGGAAGCCTGTCCAAGAACTCAGGATGGTCTCTTTCCCACAATTCCTTGGGTTCTTCTCTTACCTTATCACTACAGTCCCTCTTGTTTGTTCTTTGAGTGCCCATGAAAAGTCATTTTACTCTGCTGGTGTGTGTGTGTGTGTGTGTGTGTGTGTGTGTGTGTGTTGTTGTTGTTGTTGTTGTTTTTAATTTAGTAGAAAAAGTCTCAGCAACTAGGGCCATCAGATAGAAAGACAAAAATCTGTCATGGGAGTCATCATTGGGTTTAAGAGTTCTTTGTAGGGCAGATGGGAAAATATGAACCAAAGCAGAGTAGAACAATGGCTAGAGTAGGAGTGTGTATGAGATGTTATGCTTGTAAATTTTGTTGAAGCTCTTTGGGGCTTTCTCGAAGCTCTCAGGCCATGTTGTCCACTACAACTTCCTGGGGTGATGAGAATGTTCTGGATCGGTGCTGCTGTATGGTAGCCACCACCCATGTATGCGTACTGAGCACATAAAATATGGAGAATGCAACTGAAGGACCAAAACTTTGTTTTTATATCATTTTAATTTTAATTAATTGATCCTTAAATTTCAATAGCCTTGTATGGTGGATGGTACCTTTCTAGGGTACCAGTTACACGGAGACATTCTGGGTAGTTTACATTTGCATCTTGTTTCCTGGAAGATATAAAGGGTATGAGCATACATGACACCTTCTTCTTCCAATTTCACCAAAGTCACCGGTAAGAATTCTCTGGATGTTTATTTATACTTCCTTTAGGAAATCAGCCCACAGCTGAGGACACTCTCAGAGCTGTCCATACGTATCCCTCTTGCCCTGAAATTGCCTATTTACTTAGATCTTCCCACTGAACAGTATACTCTGAGAAAGGGACTATTTTTTGTCTCTGTCACTGCTGTATACAGACTACAGTGCCTACACAAGAGGTATTTGAAAAACACCAGTTGAACAAGTAGTTTTCCACATGGATTATTCATAGGATCATAAAATGTCAAAGCCAGAGGGACTTTTGTTATTGTGACACACCCCACTGCTGCCTCCTCTAAACCACTTTTTATTTCTTCCTTCTGACTGGCAATCCCCAGTGATGTTAGTTAGGGTGTCCAAGATCACCCCCGTTATGACTCAGTGAAACGTGGCCTATTCTCCTCAAATCCAGGGGTAATTCCCGATTGGTATAAACAGATAAGGCTGTCTGGCCCAGTTCCCTTGACAATAATTGGTTTAAAGCTGGACATATAACCCAGATCTGGTCACAAAGATGTGAGGGGTTTCTTCATGGGAGTGAGTTTTGGTAAAGTTTTACTCTTAAAAGGGATATAAGGAAGAAGTGCTCCATCTTTTGCCTGAATGTGAAGCCTGGAAATTCTGCTGTCATTTGTAAGCACTGTGGGAGTTGACTAAAGGTAATAAGTTGGGGCAGGGGTGCTTGGGTGGCTCAGTGGGTTAAAGCCTCTGCCTTCGACTCAGGTCATGATTCCAGGGTCCTGGGATCAAGCCCCGCATCGGGCTCTCTGCTCAGTGGGGAGCCTGTTTCCCCCTCTCTCTCTGCCTGCCTCTCTGCCTACTTGTGATCTCTTTCTCTCTGTCAAATAAATAAATAAAATATTTAAAAAAAAAAAGTTGGGGCAGATAAAGTCTTTGATAATGTTGAGCTGTATTAACCAACCAACCCTGAAATCTGCCCAGTATCTCCACAGTTTGTTATGGGAGATAGTATAGGGAAGACTTGCGTTGTGAGCTTACGTGATCATTGATAACCTTCAGTTCTTCACATGTTACCAGGGGTCTTGCCTTTTTGCTAGCTGGCAGCCAGAGACTTCTCTCAGCCCCTTCTTGTGTGGCCTTCTCTATGAGGACAGTCACACTTCAGCTTGCTTCTTCAAAACCAGAGAGTCTCTGCACAAGTTGGGTCATTATAATCTTATGTAAGAGAGTCACATACATCTTCTCAGCCTTGCTATGTTCTATGGATTAGAAGTTTCTGATCCTGCCTACACTCGGGAGAGAGGATCACACATTGGGCTTGGTCATGGCGACCACCCCTGAGTCTTTGTGCCAAACCTCCTCACTTTAAAGGTGAGAAAACAGGCCCAGAGGGATGATTTGGCTTCCCCAAGACATGGTTCCTTGTTGGAAGAACTTGGAGTCGATGCTCCATTTTTTTTTTTTTTCATCTCAACCTTGTACTTCAGCCACTAACTAGCTCTTGACATTATCCATGTTACTTAATTTCATTGAGCCTCAGTTTTCTGATTTCTAAGACAAAGTCGGTGCTGTCTACCTTTAAGAGATTGTTTTAGAGAGTTTTATATAGTAATATTTGTATGGGTCTCTCATGCTTTCTGCAGATGTTAGGTGTTATAAAGTACTATTTTATGCCTTCTTCCTTTTTCTACCATGTCATGTGGTCGCTGTCTTATCTCCCTAGTGAGAAGGAAGGGAGGACCAGAATGTCTGGGCTGTTGTGTTTTACTTTCAAGGTTTAGAATGTAATCTGTTAGGTTGAAAATGATGGTGAGCAAAGGTGTTTTGAATCATCTCAGGAGTAAAACCTAGGTCCAGAGTCAAACAGGAATCCCTTCTTTAAAAGGTGCTAACATAACTCTGTCTTTGCTTTGGCCGCAATCTCTGAACTTTAAGTCAAAGCAGTTGTATGGCTGAACTGAGCTCTGGGGACTTTCCCTGCAGCATTTTGGTTTTTGCTTTTTAAATCAAGGTCAACCAGCTCCAGTGAAGGGCATTTTTTGATATCAGCTGATTGTCATAAATAGTATGCCAATCACTGCTTTAAGGGGATTCATGCTCGATGGTTAATGAAAATTCTTAAAGTGCTGTTGTTATGCTGTGGTTCTGGAAATGAAATTCAGAAATTTCCATGGGTTCAGGATAAGTTCACTTCATAAAGTCTGCATGAAAATTCTATTCCTTCTTTCTGACCCACACTGAATTGTTTCATAGCAGAAGGTCAACAGGGTATGCATTCTTTCTTACTACACTCTCAGACTGCTGTTCTTTGGGGACAGGAGTCTTTATACACTGGTGAACTCTCATGTGTGATATGAAAGTAATGTCTTATGATAGACTCTGACAGAGTTAAGAGCTGGACTATTGTACCCTTATTTATTAAGTTAGGCTCCTGAGGGAGACCTGTGTATTAAAAATGGTCCAACGATACTCCCTGACATTTCTCCTAGGTTCTTAGTTCCATGGTGCCATTCTGACCTTTACTGCAAACATGAGTTGCTTTAGATGAAATGATTGTGTAGGCTCTGACTTGTTATTATCATAAAAAGGGTAATTTTTTGTGAGGTCTCATTATATATGAAGCCAAGCTTTCTTCTAATTGCTTTATGTACCATAAGTCACTTAGCCCTCTCCAATACTCTTGACATAGGAACTACAGTCCTATGAGGGATGTTTCCCGAACAGATACAGATATGCTGCCGACTTAGGTTGGCCTCTTACTTTGTCAACAGAACGTAAAATATTATTCATGATATTGGAGGCTGGAGGCAATTTTCTTCTTCTTTTTATCTCCTCACAGCATCTAACTGTTGGATTTACCCTGGCCTCTACCCAAGTAAGAGAGTCAGGACATTCAGAGTCTCATAGTTTATTATAGACACAACCCCAGGACTGTGGCATGAGGATCATCTCACATGCCCTCTTATTTTTTTGCTTATAAATAGTGTTCATCAACTATTGTGAAATGGGAGTTAATATAAATATGCCTCATGAGTTCTAAGTGATTATCTGATATTATTATGTGACAGATTTGCTCATTATGTGCAGATGTCTTATACATAACTAAAAGAAGAAAAGGATTATTTCTAAACTAAGATTTACTTGAACAGAATAATGATAATGGAAAATAAGTACACAATACTCAGTCCTAATGACCTATGACTATTTATTAATGATTAACATATTTTAACATTCTTACTTTCATGAATTTTTATAAAAGGTCCAGAGTTTATGCTGACCCCAAAATCACCGTGAGTCCCTTTCTCGGCTCATTTTGGTCACATGAGAGGCACTCACTCATGGTTTCTGTATCATACCCAACTCTACCACCACTATTTTTTATTGAATTACCACTAACTTGAACAGAGTTTTAGTTCTTCCCCTTGAAAAGTAAAACAGAATCATGTACACTTCTAATTTTTACTCTAAAGCAACTACTAAACTCTATATTTTGAGTAATTTTTTATTGGAGACTGTCAACTAAACCACCACCATCAGAATGGAAACAAAACAAAACAAAACAAAACAAAATGAGGCCAGAAATACTCTGTTTCAGTTGATGAGGGTTTTAGGGTGAGTTTTGGGGTTTGGGGAGATTTTTGTTTTTGTTTGTTTTTGTTTTAAGCTAGTAGGTATAATAGGTTAAATGATTGTTTTAAGTTGATGCCAAGGACTTTCTGTTGTAATAGACTGGGTGAATCCCACCTGGTTTAAAGTATCTTAGCATCATCAAGAAGCCATGAGAAACTAAAATCCAGCTTCAGAAAAATCTTTGGAGGAAATGATACCCATATTATTTTGAGAACTATTTTTTTAAAATATTTTATTTATTTGACAGAGTCCAAGCAAGGGGAGCAGCAGGCAGAGGGAGAGGGAGAAGCAGGGTCCTTGCTGAGCAGGGAGCCCGATGCGGGGCTCGATCTCAGGACCCTGGGATCACCACACAAGCTGAAGGCAGACACTTAACTGACTGAGCCACCCAGGTGCCCCTATTTTGAAAACTATTAAAAGGACCTTGATGCAACAGAATTTCAGAGTTACGTATCAGTAACTTGATAAGTTAAGTTCCTTATCCTCCTCATTGCTAGTGTGACTGGGGAACATGGAACAGTGGGTTTCCTTGGAAAGTTTTATTTCTCCCATGCACATGGGAGACTGTTAGAAACAGAGAAATGGACGTGATTCTTTGTATGGCATCTTCATAGCCAATAGACAGCTGACATTTTAACTGAACAGATAGGTTCATAAGTAGCTTGGGTGCTAACATATGGTGACATTTCCAATTATAGGCCCCTACTGTTGAGTAGAACTTCTGATTTTTTTTTTTAAATTTGCTAACACAAAACAAAACTCTCTTAATATCCATTTCTTTTGGTGTCCAAAGGAAGAGACAAAATAATTGAAGGTGTGTTATGTAAAAAAGGGAAATAATTTATTGCCTTAGACAATAAACCAAAATATGTCATGTTTAGAAAAATAAAGGCATATGTATTGTGGGAGAGATTTGCTATCTTTCAAAGCCTTCTACCTGGCTTTGCTTAGAGCTCAGATGCCTGGATCAAATTAGTATATCCTGGGAGAAATCAGCAGGGCGGATTACATTCTGGATTGAAAACTCCTACAAGAGGCTTTTTGTCTTAGAATCTAGTTTGTGCGGGGTAGGACAGCTGGGTACCCATTGCTAAGCAGATGCTTATCCAGGAAGTCAGACACAGGCATAAGAATGTGGAGAGAATTTAATTCCAAATTTCTAATGTGTTGTTTTAATTTTGAATGTGTGACTCCATGTTTGTGCATGCGTGTGTGTGTGTGTGTGTGTGTGTGTGTGTGTGTAAACTTCTCAAGGACTAAATTGAGGAAGAACTTTGGTAACTTTCATGATGAGCTACACTTGCCTCTCAGTGGCACAGCATGGCCACTCTCCTTCCCCCAAATCCTGCCTCCAGAATGTTCTGCTAGTCAATTCTGCTAGAATTGAACAGATTCAATTACTTGTCAGTATATCCTACTCCTTTTGAAGTTAAAGTTTCTGGTCTCAGAGTTCAAAGTTAAGTTTTAGGCATTTATTTCATTTGTAGTGTCTAGATGAGGTTCCTGACTGGTGAAATTTCATGGCTTTGATTTCCCAAATCCCACGTCCAAAGAGCTTTGGTGTGACTTACAAGTCTCTGTGAAGACGGTGATTACAAAATAAAGGACAAAAGAGATGACAGGAATGATGACAGGAAGGGCAGAAAAGACTGAGGAGAGCAAATAGACCAAGGCAAGGAATACATGAGTAAGAAATTGTGACAAAAAAGGGATAGGATGTGGTTTTTAAAATTTTATCCCTATTTGAATATTTAAAAGACCACAGCTAGTTTCTCAAAGTACTGATAAGAAGCCATTCAAATTAGTTAGGTAAAGAGCTTGTAATTATCATTTAAAAAATCCTTGAGGATGAAAGTCAGATTAAGAAAAGAAAAACAGAAAACTTTTGCATGGGTCCTTCTGATAATAATTAAATAAGGTTACCTATGTCCATTAGACATGCTGTTATCTATCATACATAAATCAAGTGTCTCTTTCCGTTTTATTTTCTTTGAAGTATATTTTAACTTGTACTTCTCTGTTATATTTTGCTTGGAACTAATACCTACAGATGTAAACTTGGCATGCTTATTTGAATTCTAATAGTTAATAAAGTGAAAAAAGGAATGTTTAATTGATACCAATACATTTATTAGAATTTTGGCCTCAAAATGATCATTTCTGGGGCATCTGGCTGGTTCGGTAGAGCATCTAACTCTTGATCTCAGGGTTATGAGTTTGAGCCTCACACTGGGTGTAGAGATTACTTTAAAAAAGTAAAGCCAAAAATAAAAAGCATCCAAAAAAATGATCATTTCTTTGATTTTACTAATATTTTTTATTTTTTTTTCTTGAGGTTCTCTCATGGAAAATTCCCTAATTAACTAATTAACCTGTTGACATTTTAAATTAATTTTCCACCTAAGATAGGCCGTTACAATTAGATGGTAAGATTGGTTAGGGTCAAAGGCTAACCTGTACACGGTATAATAATAATACTGTTTAAACGATTGCGTCCATTATTTGCCAGCTAATTTCTCCGTGCATATATACTGGGAGAGGATGTTTATGGTTCATGTTAGCCAAGTTAGGCAGACACAGAAATAGGTCTGCAGTCAGCTAATAAAGATCTGCGTGTGAAAGCTTCATGTTGGTATATAGACTGTGGAATCTGTTTCCATTGGCAGTTGCTAAATTGTCATCATGAACATGCCAGTGGTATAGCCTAGCTCTACAAATTGTTGATTCTTCCCCCTTTTTCTTCTTTCTTTCTTTTTTTTTTTTTACCACCCTTTATGACTTCTGAAATTCAGCTTTTTTTTTTTTTTTTAAACAGAATTAGGAAGTTTCATTTTAAACACCATGCCACCATGGTTTGACATTTAGCAGTATTCAGATTGTGGGGGAAAATAGGTTTTCATTATGAAATTAAATCTGCTTTCTTCCACACAGAAATGAGCCTTGCTTCTGGTTTGTGGGCTAACATTTAAGTAGTAAAAATGATCTAATGGGCAGTCTTAAATTTGATAAATATGTAGATCTTTTGAATAAAACCCTACTAGATAGCACTGTCAGTAGGATTAACTTCAAGCTTCTCCGTGAACATGAGACAAGGAATTCATTAAAATAGATATTTCAAGCGCCTTGTTTGACAAATGAGAGTAAAATCAGAGTGGCAGGCACAGACCCTAAGCTCTCATGGATACATGAACGGATCTGTCTGTAAAGTTCAGGGATTTACAGGAAGACAGTACGGGAAAGCCCATTTCCAGCCTGATGTTAGAGAGCGAGGAAAATAGAAAGTAGGGCGGCAAATGCATCTGTCTCCTTTCCCATGTGACTCTATTCACAATTAGACATTTAATTCTGTTACTATGGCTTGCTGATTTGAGGTTACTTTCAAAATCCCTTTATTTTCTTCCCACCATGGCCACAGGAAAATGGGCAGTGGGACAAACCAGAGAAAATGGTCTCCTGCCTTCTGGGAATTTCAGTCGGTGGGGAGAGCGATAGGTCTATAAATACAATTACAGCTTCTGTTGTTTGCACATTTCAAGATACACAAATGGCTAAAACGTGTTTTGGAAAAATGTAAGGGTAGGATGAGCAAAAGCAAATACCATATGAGAATAGGTCCAGAATGTTTGAATGAGTGCAAGCAGGTGACAGTATCTTCTCTTCTTGGTGTCCTCCCCTCAAAAGCCGGAAGCTCAAAGCTCCAAGTGCTCCCACCAAGTTGGCCCCAGGAGGGAATTTCAGTAGGAGATGAACCACAGCCTTTTAAGGTTACTAAATCTTTCTTTAAGAACTCTAGGAAGTTGTAGCATTGAGGGAAAGGAGGACTTCTATTATAACTAGAGTTTTCAAAAGAACGATGGCAAATTTGTTTCTGGCAAATTAATCATTTTTTACCATCTTTTGCATTTTGTGACCTAAGTCCACTGAACCTTGACTTTTTTCTTAAGCTTGGTATACACAGTCATTAACACTTGTTTTGAATTCAAACAAGATGGCCCAAATTCTGAAATCTGGTATTTTATCAAATTACCCTTAATTTTTTCTCAGTGTGATTGTTTTTCACTGCCCAGTGTTTTTGGAGTGGCACATGCCTGTCTGTTCCTCTCCTCTGAAGGCTGATCTTTGTCTCTGGTAGATGCTCACGTGTGTGTGTGTGTGTGTGTGTGTGTGTGTGTGTATTACCTTTTTAGAATAAATAAGCAGGCATTCCCCATAATATATTTTCAAAATGTTTAGTAATTTATGTGCTAGAGATATCAAATATATATTTCCATCAAAGATCTTTTGAGAATTTCTTCTGATGATAAAATGAGAGATTTTGCATATTGAACTATTCTAAGTGAATGTGAAGCACTTAACTATTGAAAAAAAAAAAGCTTCATAGAGTTTTATGAATCCAGATGTCCTTTCAGATTGTGAAACAGCTCAAGCTATTATGTAAATGTTTGGGTTGTGGTAGAAACCATAATATATTTTTCCAAAAGGCATTGCTTCTTCCATTTTAAACTTATGTGCTCTTTGAGGGAAACTTAGACCATGTGTTTATGATTCATTTACACTTAACTCATCAAAAGAATGTTTTCTAAGAGCGATTGGGTATCCAACCAGTTTCTTAATCTGTGTGGGTTTTTTTTTAAGTCATCTTTTTTTTTCCTCCCTAGAACCAAGAAGTTGAATTTGATCAAACCACTTGTTTTTTGTCTTCTGCTTTTCTTTTTTAAATTTCCCGTACTTGAGAAACTAAAAGATACAGTGGGTTCAAAGCAGTAAGTTACCTGCTATCTCGTATGGAACAATTACTCTCCTAAGACTGGGATTAGAAGAGAAATCATTAGCTACTAAGAAGTGAGATGTCTAGGGTTGCTAAAACAATTAGGTTACTATAGAATGGACTAAAATCTGATGTGATGAGTGGCAATGATTAAAAATGTAGTGGCATGTCTTGGCCATTTAGAAGTAATATTTCCCTTGCTTTATATAAGTATGTTTAAAAATAATCTATTGGCGTGTGTAAAAGAAATGGGCTAACATGGTGACTATGGTTTATTGTACACTTGAAATTTGATAAGAGTAGATCTGAATTATTCTCACACACACAAAAAAAAGGATGACGAGTGTTAACTAACCTTATTGTGGTAATCATGTGTGTGTGTGTGTATACATAAAATCATTCTGTTGTATACCTTTAGAATACATAATGTTGTATGTCGTATCTCAGTAAAGCTAGGAAAAAAACAAGAAAGCCAATTAGAAATAGGCCCTTTTATTTATTTATTATTGACATATAATGTATTATTTGCTTCAGGGGTACAGGTCTGTGAGTCATCAGTCTTACACAATTCACAGCACTCACCATAGCACATAACCTCCCCAGTGTCCATCACCCAGCCCCCCTATCCCTACCCCTCCACCCCCCAGCAACCCTCAGTTTGTTTCCTGAGCTTAAGAGCTCTTATGGTTTGTCTCCCTCCTGATCCCATCTTGTTTCATTTTTTCCCTCTCTAATTCCCACACCCCCGTCCTGCAACTCAAATTCCTATCAGAGAGATCATATGGTAATTGTCTCTCTCTGATTGACTTATTCTGATTAGCATAATACCCTCTAGTTCCATCCCCATAGTTGTAAATGGCAAGATTTGGTTTTTTTGATGGCTGCATAGTATTCCATATATATATATATATATATATATATATATATATATATATATATTTAATTTGCCACACACACAAACACACACATATACATACATATACATACACACCCCACATCTTCTTTATCCATTCATCTGTTGATGGACATCTAGGTTCTTTTGTGGATATTGCTGCTATAAACATTTGGGTGCACATGCCCCTTTGGATCACTACATTTGTATCTTTAGGGTAAATACCCAGTAGTGCGATTGCTGGGTATCTCTGGGTAGCTCTTTTTTCAGCTTTTTTGAGGAGCCTCCATGCTGTTTTCCAGAGTGGCTACACCAGCTTGTATTCCCACCAACAGTGCAGGAGGGTTCCCCTTTCTCCACATCCTTGCCAGTATCTGTTGTTTCCTGGCTGGTTAATTTTAGCTATTCTGACTGGTGTGAGGTGATATCTCATTGTGGTTCTGATTTGTATTTCCCTGATGCCGAGTGATGTGGAGCACTTTCTCATGTGTCTGTTGGCCATCTGGATGTCTTTGCAGAAATGTCTGTTCATGTCCTCTGCCCATTTCTTGATTGGATTATTTGTTCTTTGGGTGTTGAGTTTGATAAATTCTTTATAGATTTTGGATACTAGCCCTTTATCTGATATGTCATTTGCAAATATCTTCTCCCATTCTGTTGGTTGTCTTTTGGTTTTGCTGACTTTTTCCTTTGCTGTGCAAAAGCTTTTGATCTTGATGAAGTCCCGATCATTTTTTTTTTAAAGATTTTGTTCATTTATTGGACAGACAGAGATCACAAGTAGGCAGAGCAGCAGGCAGAGAGAGAAGGAAGCAGGCTTCCTACTGAGCAGAGAACCGGATGCAGGGCTTGATTGAGGACCTTGGGATCCTGATCTGAGCTGAAGGCAGAGGCTTTAACCCACTGAGCCACCCAGGCGCCCCTCAATAGTTCATTTTTTAACCTTACTGCCCTTGCCTTTGGCAATATTTCTAGGAAGAAGTTGATGCTTGTGTTCTCCTCAAGGATTTTGATGGATTCCTGTCTCACACTGAGGTCTTTCATCCATTTTGAGTCTATTTTTGTGTGTGGTATAAGGAAATGGTCCAGTTTCATTGTTCTGCATGTGGCTGTCCAATTTTCCCAACACCATTTATTGAAGAGGCTGTCTTTTTTCCACTGGACATTCTTTCCTGCTTTGTCGAAGATTAGTTGACCATAGAGTTGAGGGTCCATTTCTGGGCTCTTTATACTGTTCCATTGATCTATGTGTCTGTTTTTGTGCCAATACCATATTGTCTTGATGATTACAGCTTTGTAATAGAGCTTGAAGTCTGGAATTGTGATGCTGCCAAGTTTGTTTTCTTTTTCAGTATTGCTCCTGGCTATTTGGGGTCTTTTCTGGTTTCGTATAAATTTTAGAATTGTTTGTTCCATTTCTTTGAAAAAAATTGATAGTATTTTGATAGGAATTGCATTCACTGTGTAGATTGCTTTAGGTATCATAGACATTTTCACAGTATTTATTCTTCCAATCCATGAGCATTTCCATTTTTTTGTGTCTTCCTCAATTTCTTTCACGAGTACTTTATAGTTTTCCGAGTGCAGATTCTTTGACTCTTGAATTAGATTTATTCCTAGGTATCTTTTGGTTTTGTGTGCAATTGTAAATGGGATGGACTCCTTAATTTCTCGTTCTTCCGTCTTGCTGTTGGTGCATAGAAATAAAACTCATTTCTGTGCATTGATTTTATATGAGACAGACCCTTTTAATTTTTCAAAATTTTTTTTTTCAGAGAGGGAGAGAGTGCACATGCATGCATGTTAGCGGGGATGGGGGCAGAGGAGGAGGGAGAGGGAGAATCTTAAGCAGGCTCCTTGCCCAGTGTGGACCCCTGAAATCACGACCTGAGCTAAAACCAAGAGTCCGACATTCAAACATTTGAGACACCAAGGCACCTTAAGATACAGGCCCTTTTTGAAAGACAGTTTGATAAGGCATCATCATAAACACTACCTCTGTACTCAGACTGGTTGAAACTCAAAGCACACATGCCACAGTGTTGTCCAGGAGTATTCTCTAGGGAAAAACAAGGGCTTTTAAAATACTTGAAGCAGAGGGGAAAAAAAAAAAGATAAGTATTTTTTTATAGTTCATAGCTGATTTTCCCCCAAGATTTTTGTAAGGTTGGAAAATTATAGATAGGCAGATGAATGCTGTCTTTTTGCAGGGATGAGAACTGCTTGTGGATTTTAGGCAGGGGAGTGATGTAATTTGATCTATGCTTCCTAGACCATTGGACTGCTCTATGGAGAATGGGTCACACAAAGGCAGGAGGAGAAAAAAAGCAAGGCTAGGTAGGTGACATGCAGAGTCATTAGGGGAAGAGGTGATGCTGATTTAGCCCATGGCGCCGGCAGCTCAGAGAATAATGAGGAGTCTCATAACATATTTTGAAGACAGAATCCACAGAACTTGCCGACAGATCACATAGTGGGGAAACAATAAACCAGAGGTGGCTCCTTGTCTGGTCTCAGCAACCTGGAGGATGGTGGCATCACTCACTGGGAGCATTAGCTGTGGTTATAGGGGTTATTTGTTTTGGTTTTGCTAAATTGCTGTGTGGCCCTACTACAGTGTCCATTAGATACCCACGTGTAAATGTCAGTCAAAGCGTAGATAGCAATAATGTATATTAGGTATTCTCGGTAGGCATGATGCTATTAAAAAAGGTTTAGATAAAAGTATTCCTACCTGTAATCTTTACATGGGTTCTTCAGACCATTTTAATGAAAACATGGACAGTCAACACGGTAGACATGGATAATCCTATTAGAACACTTCTTTAAGACATGTCTGCTTAAGGATTTTCCTAAACCTAGGAGAAAAATAATTGGAATAATTAGAATCATCCACCTGCTGTTTATTGTTTGTGGAGGTGCTGTTAATTATTTTATGCTTCAGTTAACTGTTTATTGTTTGCATGTAATTTATTCCAAAATACCATACTCAGTTCTTCAGAGTCAGAGAGTTCTCTAGCTATTACTGAAGAAGTATGTCTTTAACTGCCACACATCAGATGAACTTATTAACATCGTGTTTGTTTCTAAGAAAAAAAAATATGTAAAACAAATTTTATATATGGCATCTGTATACATAGAAATATAGCTATATTTATATACAGATAGGTACCCATTACATCATAGGTATTTCTGACCCCTTTATGCCAACAGTCTCTGAGTCCTGTTGAATGTTCTCAGCCAATCAGTGCTCTCCAAGATTTTCTGAGTTAAGGATATTTTGCAGTGGGATTTATTTTGCTGGAGCCTCTTCTGCCAGTTATTTGTGTTCTGACAAATAGTTGTGATCCATAAAACTTGATGAAAGTGATAGTGCTGGACCTACCCCCAGCAGATTTGCATTGTAGTTGTTAAAAGGCAGGTTTCCTGGTAGCTTGAAATGCCTTCAAAAAATGGCCAATTAGGCAGCGGGAAAGATCACCTGGCACTAAGGGAGTGGTACAAGGGCTCTGAGGTTACAAAGTGCCTCATTCATACCACTGAAGCCTGGAAGACTTTCCCTACCGTTATATGAACCACAACTGGGAGAATCTGTGGTTGGACAAAAGGTATCTCTTTAGGGATTACACTATCATGACACATCCGGCTGGGTCAGTTGGTGATACCATTTCCAGGAACACATGCCTCATGCAAAACAGAGTGTGTGTTTGTATGCATAGCTTCTGAACTGGGTGAACACCAAATGAAGCCCAAAGAAACAGAGCTGGAAAGCATCCCTCTCCTAGAACGGGACCGAAAAAAGTCTTGTGAGATGCATAGCCTATTTCATGTTAAACAAATTCATGCAGGATAATGTGTTGAAGCAGAGGCACTCTACCATTTTTTTACATCATGATACACAAGGTGAATGATATTTAGTTCTGTAGAACTAACTCCCAATGTCCCAGCTGAAACTCTCCCATACTTTTTTCACTCAAGAAAAGTTACGTAGATAAGAACACAAGCATGTGATAATAAAAATATCCAGATACTCTTATCATCGTTCTAATTTGTATTAAAACACGAATGTCATTCACAAATGTTGATTCTTTTTTATTGCTAATTGCACTGAACACCTCTCAGAGCTTATGGTTGTATTGATAGATGTTTCTGAGAGTCTAAGTACAACAAATTGAAACACTTGAACAATCCCTGTGTGACATCCCTACCCCCAATCAAGCCAACTCTGTGATAGAACATTCCAGTATCCACTCTGAGGATGTAGCTCTGTTATATTAGGACATTTGGCAGCTTTTACCTCAAGTCTTTTGGGTTATATCCCATACGTGGAAATCTTTCCATTTTCCAAGATTATATTTTTAGAAATAACTTGTGTTTTCTTCTAGTACTTTGATGATTTAAATTTTTTTCTGTGTTTGGAACCTCTGTTCTTATTGAGCTATGGAGAAATCTACCATAACTACTTACTCTCCTTAAAATAGCCAACTCAAAGGCTTTTATGACATATGAAATCTGGAAGCCAAGATTCAAAGACTTTAGGGCGAACTATCGGGTTTTAGAGTGAAAATATGCCAAAAAGATCATCTAGCATAATGTCCTCATTTTCAAAATGGGGAAATGGGCATAAGAATGCCAGAATATGGGGGCACCTGGGGGGCTCAGTCAGTTAAGTATAATCTTCTGCTCAGGTCATAATCTCAGGGTCCTGGGATTGAGCCTCATATCGGGCTCCCTGCTCAGCAGGGAGCCTGCCTCCCCCTCTGACTGCTGCTCCCCATTTGTGCTCTTTGTCAAATAAATAAATTTAATTTAATTTAATTTTAAAAATGCCAGAATATGAAATGTCTTACTGAAGGCCACACAGTGTCAGGTGCCAGGAAGCACACCTCTCCATGTTCATGTTCCCTTAATTGCATTCATTCCTCTGCTTTACCATCACTTAATGAGCAAGTCTTGATCCGGGCAGCACATGATTCAAGTGGGCTGTATTTATTGATCATCTTGTTTCATTTAAGAGAATAAAATGTACTCAGGTTTTTAGAGCCCTTTGGGGGAAATGGGAACCCAGCACGACCCAACTGTTAGATTATGACTGTTTTTACTTCTTGTCCAGATTCAGAATATTGTCATTGGTTATTACAAAGTCTAAGGGTTAGTTTTAAAAATATCCCCGAATGTGAAACCAATCTGTTTCCTCCCTAAGCTTTATTTAACACTTGTAGGAAGGTTGAGAAGGGCAGAGAAAGAAAGGAGAACGCCATCCATTGCTTTCAGCAACATCACAGCGTCCTAAATGAATGGCAGATCTCCAGCATTATTTCATAGTCTTACTGGATTACAGAATCAGCAAAAGAATGCTTTCAGAAGGAATTGAGGTGTAATAAAATGTAAAATGTAGAATTCAGTCTTCTGTGACACAGACATTCTCCAGCTTCATTTTGTTCCCATGTACGTAGATGGGTGTAACTATGGACTGCAAGGTCCAGCTTAGAGAAGCTCATGAGAAGACCAGATCTCTTCTTTGGAGAAAACACTTCCTTCATGGAGGTTAAAGATTTCTGCAGCCATCGCTCCAAAGTATTTCCCTTGGGACTCAGTATTTAAATTCACAAAGCACCTGCAGTTAATTCTTAACCGTGATTTTTGTTGTAAAGAAACCATATTGCACCCCTGCACCCCCCCCCCCACCTTTCTCGCTCCATAGTAGCATCTCAGGCTGTTTAAAAAAATGACAATGGGTATAAATAGTAATCTAATTATAGTTAGAAGAGATTTACAGCTCTAATTACAACTGCTGTTAAATTTCAAAGGGACTGACATAAGCAATCAACACATCCCATACAAGAATCCATCTTGCTATTATAAAAGCTACCTGCCAATTGTTTGTCAGTTGAATGGCATGCAACACTGCACACATTATCTCCAGAATTAGTGATACTGACAGTTTTGCCATGTTTAATGTATGTCGGCAGTATAAAGCACAGGCATGGAGCCTAGAAATTACTCAATTAGGGATTGCCGAATTGCCAATATATGCATATTTCATCAAGTATGTGAACATCTCTTCTTCTCAATGGCATCTTAAAAATTATTAACTCAAGTGATTACACATTCAGAACCTCTCAATGGTAAAAGTGACCAGTCTGAGAGACATACATGTACACACACAACCCCTTTGTTAGTCATCTAAACAAAAATACTCTATTACATGACAAGCACAAGGTATTTGCTCTGTGTCAGGATAGAAATTTTAAATTGGTCTCATGTGAGATTCAGAATAATCCCTTAGCCTATTTACTACTGTGTCTGTTCTTTTGGATAACTTCTGTCATGGAATGAATATCAGACTTTTGGAGAGATGGGGCCGACACGTGTGCTTTTTTGAAAAAAATTGCTAATAACTCCTGTAGGCTGAGGAAAAATGGTGAAACCATATCTCAGAGCCTACCTTCATCAAGCGGCCATAGCTGGGCCGCACTGACTTCCCCATCTGAGGCCTCAGCCTTCCCCTGGATTCCCGAACCATCTGGACAAGGCATATTTAATTCTTTCCAGACCAGTTATCTAATGGGACTTCACATTAATCATGCTCCACAATCTGGAATCTGGGAGTCCCAGTGTAAACCATCTGGCATCTAGTAAGTTTCTCTCAACCAGTGTTCCCCACATCCCAGGCCTGACTGCTTGTTTGGGCTCCTTCTGCCCTGGTGGTCCTGGCCAGGGACGGGAACTCTGCTAATAAATGCAGCCCGTGGGTGTGGCCTCACTGCCTTGTGTTCAGACCCAACTACGATAACTTCTTTCTAACATGTTAACGTATGTGTCACTCTTCCACAGGTGTGTTACCAATACATTCTTCCAACTCCTTAGAATCTGCTCTTTTCTGGTCTGGAGGTCTTGTTCTGATGGTTAATGAAATCCCATTTTGTATCAGGATTGACATTCAGATAGTATGAACCAGTGAGGGCCTATCAGTTGCTAAAATAATAAGATACTTAATACTCCTTGGTCAAGAGCTGTTGGTCCCAAGATCTTCCCTCACCCCCAAGTGTTCCTCCCTTCCCTCAAGCTGGCAAAGTCTTCTCTCAAGACTCCCAAACATGCATATCCTTCAGCAACAGAAGGGTAGTGCCCAGGCACATGAAGAGACCTGTGTGATCCTCCTGATGTGACTGGCTTCCATTCTGCTTCGTTGGTGGTCTTACCTATTGTGCTATTAATGTTTTGGATGTCACTCCTGACTTCTACCTTGAGATTTTGTCTTTGGTTTAGACAAATGAACAGCCCTCTATCTCAGGCTACAGGGCTTGTTTTCTGTTAGGTATTCATTCCTTTATACTCCTTGTAAATGATGGATTGATATTTTCATTTTAAAAGTAGGGGTGTGTGTGTGTGTGTGTGTGTGTGTGTGTGCGCGTGCACATGCACGCACACGGGCACGTGTATGTTTTATCACACACCACCACTCTTTAGTCCATATAAAAAGAATAAAGATGCACTTAACTAGCAGAATGAAGGACTTTTAAAGCAGGATTTTGGCAATGATAGTGCAATTTAACCAGACTGTAGGTCAAGGCAGTTGGCCACGTCTCTGATTCAGTGACATTTGAAAGACATAATTACAGTAAGATAACGTGTTCGTGCCGACATGAGTAGTTTTTTTCCTTGAGATAACTGATCCCAGAGGATGGCAGGAATTATTTTCTTATGTATTCTGCTGGCATTTGTTTTGTCAGAATGTAACAAATTATACATAAATCCTGTTTTATAAATGGTATGCTGTGCTTTAAATACAGCCCAATACGTCATTCTGTCACAGATTAGCACTAGCAAACTGTTTGGTTGATTGATTCATTATTCTCAGTGCCCAATTGAAAAAAAAAATTATTACTGAATTTATGATGAAATTTTTCCTTTAAAATGAATTATTTAAAGAGTCTATGCTAAAATAATAATAAGGGCGTTTTTATTTTTTGCATGTTAAAATTGTTACAGAACCACCGACATATCTGCCTCATTCCCCTGAGAATTCTCAAGAGCGTTACTGATGTCATTAGGTAGCTACATAAATGATGCTTGGTTACGATTAATAATTAATGTAGAATTTGTGTGAAGCACAAGTTACTTTTTTTTTTTTTTAACAGCACCTGGCATCTTTTGGGAAACTGCAACCCAAGTTTATATCGCCTCAAATTTCTATTTTTTTTAAATTTCATTCCTTTTTCTTTTATTTTTAAATGTCTAAATGCCCTCATCGAATTAAGAACACATAGCTTTGGCAAATCCAGCCCTTGTATGTCCTGTGTGGAAGACTAAACTCAATGATTACATCTCAATGGCACCATTGATTCAGAGAAAGAATTAAGCCTACATCATTACTGAATATTTGACCTTTGTCTTTTTGGCAGTAGATACCCTGGTTGTCTGGTTTTGAATAGTAAAGTCCTTGCTCAAGTTTTGTCTAGCCAATTCCTTTAGGAGTCCACAGTTTTAGTCCTCTGGGTTGAAAATTTAGCACATTCACTGTGTGTATGGTTTCCTGGTCAAGATGTTTATCTCTATCCCTTCTGAAGTCAAGGCTAATTACCAGAAACTCAAAAATCTGAGTTTTCCTGTTTGTAAAATTTTGACCTCCTCATTCTCTCTTTGATCACGGAAGTCGCTCTTTTTGCCTGCGTCTAAGCAGCACTAAGTCTGGAACTCTTGTGTTACTTTCTGTTCTAAGAGCCAGATAAGGAGAAAATTTGATCTGTGTAACAAGGCCTGGTGTTCTCTTTTATCTTCGTATGGGTTAGGCAGTGATCCTCTGATGGTTGGGTAAATCCCAGTATGGATTTTACTGATTGGGTTTCAACTCTGAAACCAAAGAAGATGACCTTGAAGGGCCTTTATCTTACTGGCTCTGTTAATTTTCTAGAGCGCTTTTGCATCTCTTTCCTCCAAAGAAGGAGCTGGAGGACAAACCCGTTATGGTCCTCTTCAGCCCTGTAGCTACTTTTAGCCTGAATCAACTTTTCCACAAAATTTAAGTTTAAGAAAGAAAGTCAGGTCACTTAGACTGTTGAACTTAACACTGACAATGACAATTCCTTGTTGTGAAATCTCGAGAACTCTGAGTGGGAAGGAGTGAATGTCTCCCAAGTGCTCTGAAGAAAGTAGTGTATCTACGTCCATAGAATTCACCGGAGCATACTTGGCACTAAATAAAAAGGTGGAGGCATGGGGCAGTGACCTGAAAAGAAGTAACTTGAGAATCCAAACCCAGCTGATTTGCTACGATAGAGAGCCCCAGTTGAATTGAAAATAAAGCTGAATCTGTATTAAGGCCAAATTATATACCTTTTTAAGACATTTCTAAAATTTCGGGGCCTTATGCTAAAAGTCTGGATAGACATTGTCTTGCACCTTAATAGTGTTTTAAAAGTATCTTTCTGAAAAGACCAAGTCCTTAATAGTCCAATGGATGAAAAATTTCACACTGGAGACAGTCGATAGATTCTTGAACTATATCTACATGACTCATTTGAAGAGGAAAAGACCTGGACAGTTGAAAAATGCCATATTTTCAGAGAAGTCGAAGCTGATTTCTGTCCTGTTAGGACAAAAGTTAATTCTGTAAGAATGCCTATAATGTGAAATTGTCAAAAGCTTTCAAGTTGTCAATAACTTTGGGGTTTCTAAAAATCTTTTGTCATGGTTCATGTGAATTGATAAAATATCACCTATTTCTAAAAAAAGACATTTATCCTGATGTCACTGCCACCCCTCAAAACTGATTTTCTAAAAATTTACCGTGTCCTCCCTACCAGAGCTGTTCTGTATGATTTGTTATATGTATATGTGTGTACACACCTACACATACACACATGTATCTTAGGTCAAGTTTCTTGGCAGAAAAAAGAAAAGAAGAAGGTTAAGATTTGTAGGAAGTTGATAGGGAAGTATTTTTAAAAGCCCCAATAGTAAGGTAATTAAGGAAGGTGCATTGGGCAGGGGAGGATGTAGGCCTGTGATACAATCCTAACAGAATCTCAGCTTATCCTTGGGAAACTCTGCGGCTGGGATGTCACTTCAGATCTGTCCTGATCTGAGGCAGGAGGACTTACCTTTGTACCCTGCTTCCACCAGTCATTGGCCACAGGCCGTCCTTGGTCAGTCTTGGATAAGGAAGCTTTGTCTGAGAGCAATTTCTAGGGAGATATCAACTATGAACCACCAGGACACCAAACACTGGCAGCTTCTGTCCTCAAAGGGTAAATTGGGCACCATTTCCATGCAGTTGCTTCATACAATAATTTTATCCCAACTGCAAAGAGCTCTTCCATTCTTCTGGTTGGGAAACTTCTAAGCTGAAGATCAGTAGGGGGAAAAGAGCGGTTCCCACTGCTGCATATGGCCTGGCCTTGCACTTGCACTAGCATATGTTGTGCTCTTCCTATTGTGACTTTCCATGAACTTCCTAGAACAGCTTCCATTACAGATACCTCTGACTGTGTAAGGTTATGAGGTTATCTGACCCAAATTGCAGGGCTGCTGGCATTTTAGGTCGGTCCCCCTGAGGAGTCCCATTCTCACACTCACACATGGCAGCCATACATTACTCAAAGAATTGGAGCAATGTTCCCAGTTGTGCAATAGGATGCTTCCAGAATCTAAAGAGGTCTAGGAGGTAGGATGTTTTCTTCTTCATAGTGCGAACGTCAAGGTGCAAGAACCTATCCTTTACCTTGGCTTACTCCAGATGACTGTGCTTCTAGAAACTTCACCGAAGCTTCAGGATTTGAAATCTTCTTCAGGTATCAGCACTCCTTATTTTCGCTCGGAAGAAAAAAAAAGCAATTTTCTAAATCATACTCCACAAGATAGCCTTGGATGTTATTGGAATCTCGTTATTTTCTTAGAAGGGCAAAGGGAGGTAGTGTAAGTCTGAATGGCAAGGCGTAAGAAATTTTGAGAGGAGAGATTGTTATGAACCAGGTGGTTTCATAAACAACCAGATTATTTTCTGAGCTTTATTATGGCTTTGGTCTTTGGAGAATATGATCACTCTCTCAGTAATTATTTTGATACTCTTGGTTTCTGTGAACCTTTGTTGAATTATCTTCTCCTTCACCTGTATATCCCTTTAAACAACATTCATTTATTTAACAAATATGTCTTAAAGCCTACTTTGTGCCAGGCTCTGTTCTATGTTCTGGGAATGTAGCAGTGAATCAAACCCTTGTGGAGCTCATGTCATAGTAGGGATCAATAAAGACGAACAATTGTCTGTCCATTAATATCCATTCATCCATTCATACATCTATCCATACATCCATCCATCATTTCTAAAAGCAGTTTATACCTGAAAACAGTGAGAAAATAAACCATGCGTATTTCTGGAAGAAGAATGTTCCAGGCAGAGGGAATGGCAAGTACAAAGGTCTTGATACTTGCCATGTTTTAGGATAGCAAGGGTGCCATGTGACTGAAATGGATAGAGCAAGGAAGAGTATTAGATGAGGTCAGACTAGCAACAAGGAATCACGTCTTGTAAGACCTCGATGACTAGTGCAATGACTGGCTATATTTGGACTTAAACAGGAAGCCATTGGAGGGTTTTGAGCAAAGGAGTAACATGCTCTGATTTACATTTTCAGTAATCCCTGTAGCTTCTAGCGATTCTTCTAGCGATTAGCGAAGCAGAGATGTAGGTCGGAAGCTACACAATAATGTCTCAGGATAGGGTGTTGGAGATACTGAGTGGTAGGGTTCTGGTTTACTTTGATTCTGGGTATTTAGAATTTTCTAATTGTATATGAGGTTGGAGAGAAAAGTCAAAGTTAATTTTAAGGATTCTGGTCTGAACTATTGGAGGTATAGCTACGACAAATGGGGAAAGACATCATGAGTTTGTGGGACTGATGTCGTGAAAGTCTTGGTGAGTTGTAGCACGTTGCAGTTGGGATAACAACCAAATATGTTAGATGGTGGCCAGAAAGTGAAAGGCATGAAGTCTAGGTTACGGGTTGTTTGGAGTTTCCGTGAATTATTAAGGATAAGGTCTGGACTATGGGAATTAGTAGCTGACGTGGCATGGAGATCTTTGGAGGAGACGAAGTCAAAGAATTGGAAGGTCGGGTGCAAATATTTACAAGGACTGGGGGGTTAGCATGATTACAAAAAGGAGGAATGTCATTAATTCACAGCTGGGGTTTTAGGAAGGAAAGAGAATGATCTATGTGGTGGTGCGTAGTAGAAAGGACATCGAGCCCATGGAATAAGAGCCACAACAGAAAAAAAACCGCCATCTCTTGAGGGGGCTGCAGGGCAGGGCATATTTTAGATTTTTAGATAGAGCTTGGGTTAAGGGTTAGGTTTTGGGTAGAGTAAAAAGATGAACTTTAGGGGAGTGGCAAAGACACGAGGGGTTTTGCTGATGAAGTGTTTCTTGTTCCCACGGGCACAATGGAAAAGTTACAAGATTCGGGAAGAAGCAGAAGATGGGAGTCAAAATGTAGCAATGAGCACTGGGAGCTGAGGAATGACCTGGGAGTTGTGGGCTACTGTCTGACTCACATCAAGAGAGATCAAGGTCCTGATAATTCCAAGGCAGAGGACAGTGTGAAACTGTGAGCATTTGAGGGAAGGGAGAGTAAGATTTGGTAGGATCATGCAGAGACCATGAGGACTTTTATTTTTATTTTATTTTACTTATTATTTTTTTAAAGATTTTATTTGACAGACAGAGATCACAAGTAGGGAGGCAGGCAGAGAGAGAGGAGGACGCAGGCTCCCTGCTGAGCAGACAGCCCAATGCGATGCGAGGCTCCATCCCAGGACTCTGGGATCATGACCTGAGCAGAAGGCAGAGGCTTTAACCCACTGAGCCACCCAGGCGCCCCCAACGAGGACTTTTAAATGAGGGATTGTGGCCAGTGGAAGATGGGCACATGTTTGATTGCTCTGTTACAATATCTTGCTACATATCTGTCTTTTCTTTACATATATTGAAAGGAAATAGAAGCAACATTGATGATAGGGTGTGCATAAAGTAATGAAAGTCTAGATCATTTCGCTCCATCCCTAGAAAATCTGCACACCATTACCAGCTTCATCTTTCCTAAAACTCCTATACTAATGTGTTATTCTCAGAGCCCGGGGCTGGCTCAGTTGGTGGAGTGTCCAACTCTTCTTGATCTCAGGGTTGTGAGTTCAAGCCCTATGTTGGGTGTAGAAATTGCTTAAAAATAGAATCTTTTAAAAACCCACATCATTTTCTTACAATCCTCGTTAATATCTTTTTACCTTTATAATATTCGTAGGTTGTTCGCTTGGTATTTAAGACCTCTAAATATTGTCTAATTACTTTATTTCTCCTTCTTTTGGTTTACTTATCATTAACCTGTATTTTTGGAGTGCTTTCTTGGTGCAGACACTGGGGATACAAATGGTAAATATTCATTGCCCCAACCCTCTGCATAGTCCTTCTGTTGGCTTCTTTTTCTACACTACACTGCACTTGAAACTGGTATTCCTGACCTGCTCCCCACCCCCAACGACCCACGGAAGACATGTCACATACATTCAAGACTGATCACTTGCTGGTAGTATTTATCTGGAAGGAGGACTCTTCCATTGCTCTGTTATTTACTACATTTGCTTATGCTCCAGGGGCCAGCTCCATTTCAGCGTCCTTTTCCAGAGAATATTCCAATCACAGGAATATCTTCCTTTCTGGCTGTACATCGTTTTCACCATCACAACAAAGCCTAACACCAAGTATTTGCTCACCACATATTTGATGTTGAATGAATAGTCCCTCTTAATGCATTATATAACATAGTCCAGGAAAACGGAGTTAAAGTAGCTACTAGCCATAACGCATCTGTCCATCCCTTCATTTATTCTTTCATTCAAAACTTATCTGTCGAGAAGCTATTAGGTGCCAGATATGGTCTTTGACACACGGGTTCTTTTAAGCTGAGATGTCTCTGGGTTCTTCTACCTGACAAACATCTTTTTGAGAGTTGGTTAAAATTCATTTTTAAGGAAAAGTAGAATTGACATATTCCTCCAAGTTAACACTATTAAGGCAGGTTTAACATTTACACAGCAGTGGGTTTCCATTTGGAAATGGATTTATCTTAAAATGCCCTGCCTTCATTACCCATTCCTGCTGTAACAAATGACCACAAATTTTGTGCCTGAAAATAACACAGATGTATCATCTTCGAGTTCTGTAGGGGAGAAATATGAAATGGGTTCAAATCAAGGTGCTGGTCTTCCCTTCTGAAGGCTCTGCAAGGCGGTCCCCTTCCTTGCTTTTCTGGCTTCTAGAAGCTGCCCACTCTCCTTGGCTTGGGACCCCCTTTCCACGTTCTGCCTCCCTGGTTCATACTGAAGGAGCTTGTGATGACATTGGGCCCAGCTGGCAATCTGGGATGATTTTCCTATGTCGACATTGCCTGAGTAGTACCTTTCATTTCACTACGAGCTCCACTCCCCTTTGCCTTGTGACCTAACACATGCATAGGCTTCAAAGATCAGAACATGGACATCTCTGAGAGCCACTCTTCTGCCTATCACCTGCCCTTATGGACATAAGTCATCTGATATCATCTTCTTTGAGGTGTTCAGGCTTCTGAAGGTCTGGGATACCGCTCATCAGTCAACCTTGATGCTTCTGCATTTAGAGGGGAGGGTGCTGGTTCAAGAGTCACTCACCAGACAGCATGCACCATGGTTGCCAAAGACGGAGTTTCACTTGGACGGGAAGCCTTCCATATTTCTGGCAGGCTTTGTTTAGGGAAACATACAGTACCATCCTACAACTTATGACATTTGCCCAGACAGAATAGAATTAAGCAGAAAGAACACTGGAGGGAATGATACTAAAAGCAGAAAATGACAAACTTGACAGCAAGACAGGTTGTTTTGGTTTACTGACTGGGAATGATTCATTCTCTCTTGTAAGGAATGGCAGTGCGGTGTGGGTGAGAGCTGGGTGCGCTGCTGAAATTAGGAGCGCTACCATATTACTACAGATGACGGAACTATGGGTTGTAATTTGCCTCTTCGGCCCAAAGTGTAATGCGTCTTGTACAAGTTTTGGAATGGCATTAAGCCATGTGTCCCCAAAGGGAAAAGTTTTAAGCGAAAGGAAAAAGGGCAGGCGCTGAGAGGCTGAAGTGAGGGAACACCCAGGTCAGGAAAGCTGGCTCTGTAGGAGAGACAGTACAAGGCAGGCAAGTGTTGGTATTGTTTTAATTAAATGAAATTACTCTCCAGAGAAAAGGTCGTTATAGGGCTTTTCTAGTAAAACAGAAATTGAATGTCTTGCATGAACATCAAGATGAAAATACACTAAGTGTACTCTGTACAGAATTAGCTAGACTCTATTAAAAATTAATATATTAATTATTGAAATGAAAACTATGCTTAAAATAATTTGGAAGTTCTGTGGGCATTTTATCGCACCATGATCAAACCTATATGGCTTTTTCCTAAGATGTGCTTTGGGGACTAGGGAAGCATTTTCTCTCATCCCTTATTTTTCTTTCATGCCAGGAAATAGAAAGTTATACGCACACACATAAAATTTTCACTACAACTTTGTTTCCTTTGGCTGTTTTACTTACAGACATTTTCCCCTCATTCTTTCCAAAATCCCATTTACGAGACCATTTTTTCCAATCCACTTTAATTGTACAGATCTTTTACTTCTCTTGCTGAAGATTTAATGTGTTGCATGTTCACTGAGTACTGGGGAGATATGTGTCAATCACAGAATCCTTTTTCAGATCTGTGCCTGTATTTAAACTGAGGCAGGCTTTTGGAAAACGTATCTAAGTAGTTCCAAGATTACTGACCATCATTTCACTTTGGACAACACAGAAATTAGAAATTCATGCCACTGCGTGATTGAAATGCAGACTGAAAATCTGTAAGGAAACCATCTAAATCTCAATTCATTGATTTGATGTGTTCATTTCTACCAACTCGGACACCGTTTCGCCCGTTCCCCGTGCCCTGGCAGGGGTTCCAGATTTCAGAGTCAGGTGCGATGTCAACACACTGTTCTTATTTCTGACAGTATTTTGAGTTTTAACATCTTCAAGAGCACATTCTTTCCCCTGTGCTATCAAATCTAGTCCTGGGAGGGATGGAGACACTGGGCTCACCACCTGGATTTTGTTCCTTAATGACAGGCTCATAAAATTATAGAGCTGGTAGAAGCGTTTGTGTTTGTAGCCTTCTGGAAGGCTTCTGAGACATACCTTCTGTCCTTATCTCTCTCTGCTCTGGAAGACACAAGGGGTTGTTTGAGACATGAATTCCAACCTAAGTTTGCCCAGCTGGGTGGGGGCTTTCCTTCTGAAAAGCCATAGAAAGGCATACAGGGGACGTCTGCTTGGATTTCTGCTGGTCATATCTGGGCTCTGGTCTTAACGATGCATGTCTTTCTCCTCCCGTAAGAACTCAGCTGCTTCTTCAGTCCCCCACCCCGCCCCATAAAAGGAGGCTCTGTCAGTTGCTGACGCTCATGCAGGTACGATACATACTGTAATCAACATGTTAGAAATAGCATCAGTTATTAATATGATGGTCCATGTTTTGGTCAGGCAGTAAGCATCATTACACAGGCTCTTTTGCTCCCAACTGGTATCAAAGGTAGATAAGATATGGGAGGAAAAAATTAAATGGAGCCAAGGCTTAGAAAATGTGATAGAACCTCCATGGACCAGGAGTTAAATAGAAGTAAGAGGGTGAGGAGTTGGGGTGAAGAGTCTGGGGGAGTCCGGCACCCAAGGCGGGCACTGTCCCCAGGAAGCTGAGCTCATGTGGAGCCTGAACGTGCTCAGGAGAAGTGGTTCTAGAGCTCAGCTCACAGGTTGAAAGCCAGAATGTGATAGGGGCGCTGGACAGAGCACCTCATCCCCGCCCTGAATCCAAGTGAAAGGCTGAAATAAATTACTGCCAAAGAACCGTCTTTGGCTAAACATAATGGACCTGGCCTAGGTGTCCAGCAAGTAAAACTAGTTCGCAGCTGATTCAGTAGTGGGTCCTGGAACATCCTGCAAGGCAGCAGCTTCAACCCACTATTCTGGAGCCGTTTCTGGAATGGGGACCAAGAGATGAGGACAGCGGAGATAAGTTAAAAAGAAAAAAATAGCATCCACAGACCAGGAATTTGGCAAGAAGAGAAGTACAACCAGATGAAGAATATAAAACAGGACAACAGGAGTGGAGGGTGTGACTTTAGAGCTTGATCCAGTAGGTATGTGAAACTCCCAACACCCGCTCGCCTTAGAGAATATAGGATACTATTCAAGGACACAAGGTGCGCTAACAAATATTAGCCACACACCAAGTCACAAAGCGCATCCCTGCAGACTTCAATGAATGGTTTGTACTCAATCTCATGCTGTAAATTGCACAGCCGTTTTTCTTCATCTTACTTTACTGGAGTATTAAGCTATTTTGTGGGGCATCTGTTTTTTGTTTTTTTTTTTCATCTGAGGGATCATTGGAAGTTGTTGTAAAGGATGTATCAAAGGACTGAGTGGGATGGTGGGTTAGCCAATGGTGAGGTCTGAGGTAGGAGATCCATCCATTGAAGGAGCTGTTGACTGACTTATTGGGACTTACACACAGTGCAGTGGAAGACAGGTAGCTCAGTATAGTGGTGGAACCTATGGGGTCTTGAATCACACAGATCTCTGTTGACTTGGAGCTTCATCAGTAACTTATTAAACCTTTATGAGGTTCATTTGCTTCATGTTTAAACTGAGGAAAATATCCTAATTTGCAGCATGGTTGGTAGGACTGGAGATAATATATGTAGACACCTTCGTAATTCTTGGCACATAATTACTACTCACCAAATGTTAGACTGGGAATGGTAGGGATTGAAAGGGGCGATGTGTGGTGTGTCTATGTGAAAAACGGAATGGAAATTACTTGGTAATTGACTCTATTTTTGAAGCACAGAAGATTAAAAGACAATTCTAGGAGCTGCAGGAACTCAATATTTGAATAAAATATTTGAATAAAAATTGAATACAAATATGTTTTTTTACATGGCTCCAAACATGTAAGCATTTGTAAATGTCTAGATAATTAACTTTTTTTTCAACTCTTGTTCCCAAGTTTGGAGTCATGCAATAGCCCACAGCCTACAAATCAACCTGGCACTTACGGGAGTCCTATTTTGACCATGGCTAATGATTTTTTACAAGATATAAAAATAAGTATGATGCACCTAAAATTTAAAATATCTCTGGTATTTATTTAGTGTTTCACCATTTTCCAAATTGTACTCCATGCACAAATCCGCCTCAGGCCGCTTTATAATTGGCACATGCACTTTTCCTTGAATCCAATGTAAATTTAGCTAGCTAAATTGTTACTCACTTCACTATTAATAAAATAGAGCTTTATATGAAGTCCAATCTTTAGTTATTCCTCATGTTTTCAGCAATTCACAATATCAAATTATAAATAAGTCACTTTTAAAATACAAAATGAAAGAATTAAAGATCTTGATACTAAAATCCTTTTCTTATTGAAATAATTTTATTATGTATCTGACTTGTACATGGGGTAGAACAGAGGGGATTTAAAAATTATTTTTAATTGAAAACCATGAGGGTAAAAATTAGGAACCATGAACAGAAAGCACAAAATGTATGAGCTGCTACAAGAAAAAAACTATACATATATTTAAATTATATATAAATTAAATATAATTTTATATATAAATATATATATATATTTAAGATTTTTAAAAAAGAGTTTATTTGACAGACATAGCAGAGAGGGAATACAAGTGGGGGGAATGGGGGAGGGAGAAGTAGGCTTCTTGCTGAGCAGGGAGCCCGATGTAGGGCTCGATTCCAGGACCTGGAGATCATGACCTGAGCCGAAGGCAGAGGCTTAATGACTGAGCCACCCAAGCGTGTGTGTATGTAGATATGCATGCATGCGTGGTGTGTGTGTGTGTGTGTGTGTAGGTATATATCTATATATAGTTTTTATTTAAATTGCTTCTTTGGGGGTGCCTGGGTGGCTCAGTGGGTTAAGTGGGTCATGATCCCGGGGTCCTGGGATCGAGCCCCGCATCAGGCTCCGGAGAGCCTGCTTCCCCTTCTCTTTCTGCCTACTTGTGATCTTTCTCTCCGTCAAATAAATAAATAAAATCTTTTAAAAAAAAATTGCTTCTTTGATGTAGCTAGCCTCTTCTCTCCCTTCAGTTGTGAAGTTTGTACTGTCAGGCATCAGGTTGATTTCTGTGGTATTCAGGGTGAGTTGTGTTCATGAGGGGAGGTGAGCCTGGGGTCCTTCTCCATCACCATCTTCTCTCCGATATATTTTAATGTTATGTTTCACTAGTTAAGCAGGGACACGGGAAGAAGATGGAGAAGCAATCAACAGATCAGATAAGCAAATAAACATGATAGAAAGGAAGGCATGGAAGAAAGATGTAAAGAAAGACAATTATGAAATAGAGTTGTGTAAGCCTTATAGAAAGGAAAGCAGAGGAGAGGAGTCAAGATGGCGGAGAAGTAGCAGGCTGAGACTACTTCGGGTAGCGGGAGATCAGCTAAACAGCTTATCTAAAGATTGCAAACACCTACAAATCCAACGGGAGATTGAAGAGAAAAAGAACAGCAATTCCAGAAACAGAAAATCAACCACTTTCTGCAAGCCTTGCAGTTAACTTTTTTTTCTTTTTCAATTTTTTTTTCTTTTTCTCTTCTTCTGCTAATTTTTTTTAACTTTTACCGTTTTCTTTTTTTAACGTTTTTTAAATAGTTTATCTAATATATATATATATTTTCCTCTTTTTATATTTTTTATCAGCTTTCTTTTTTTTAATAGTTTCTTTTTTTTTTTTTCTTTCTTTCTGAACCCCTTTTTATCCCCTTTCTCCCCACTCACAATTCGGGATCTCTTCTGATTTGGCTAAAGCATATTTTCCTGGGGTTGTTGCCACCCTTTTAGTATTTTACTTGCTCCTTCATAAATTCTTATCTGGACAAAATGACAAGGCGGAAAAATTCACAACAAAAAAAAGAACAAGAGGCAGTACCAAAGGCTAGGGACCTAATCAATACAGACATTGGTAATATGTCAGATATAGAGTTCAGAATGATGATTCTCAAGGTTCTAGCCGGGCTTGAAAAAGGCATGGAAGATATTAAAGCAACCCTCTCGGGAGATATCAAAGCCCTTTCTGGAGAAATAAAAGAACTAAAATCTAACCAAGTTGAAATCAAAAAAGCTATTAATGAGGTGCAATCAAAAATGGAGGCTCTCACTGCTAGGATAAATGAGGCAGAAGAAAGAATTAGCGATATAGAAGATCAAATGACAGAGAATAAAGAAGCTGAGCAAAAGAGGGACAAACAGCTACTGGATCACGAGGGGAGAATTCGAGAGATAAGTGACACCATAAGACGAAACAACATTAGAATAATTGGGATTCCAGAAGAAGAGGAAACAGAGAGGGGAGCAGAAGGTATATTGGAGAGAATTATTGGAGAGAATTTCCCCAATATGGCAAAGGGAACAAGCATCAAAATTCAGGAGGTTCAGAGAACCTCCCTCAAAATCAATAAGAATAGGTCCACACCCTGTCACCTAATAGTAAAATTTATAAGTCTTAGTGACAAAGAAAAGATCCTGAAGGCAGCCCGGGAAAAGAAGTCTGTAACGTACAATGGTAAAAATATTAGATTGGCAGCAGACTTATCCACAGAGACCTGGCAGGCCAGAAAAAGCTGGCATGATATATTCAGAGTACTAAATGAGAAAAACATGCAGCCAAGAATACTATATCCAGCTAGGCTATCATTGAAAATAGACGGAGAGATTAAAAGCTTCCAGGACAAACAAAAACTGAAAGAATTTGCAAATACCAAACCAGCTCTACAGGAAATATTGAAAGGGGTCCTCTAAGCAAAGAGAGACCCTCAAAGTAGTAGATCAGAAAGAAACAGAGACAATATACAATAACAGTCACCTTACAGGCAATACAATGGCACTAAATTCATATCTCTCAAGACTTACCCTGAATGTTAATGGGCTAAATTCCCCAATCAAAAGACACAGGGTATCAGAATGGATAAAAAAACAAAACCCATCTATATGTTGCCTACAAGAAACTCATCTTAAACCTGAAGACACCTCCAGATTTAAAGTGAGGGGGTGGAAAAGAATTTACCATGCTAATGGACATCAGAAGAAAGCAGGAGTGGCAATCCTTATATCAGATCAATTAGATTTTAAGCCAAAGACTATAATAAGAGATGAGGAAGGACACTATATCATACTCAAAGGAACTGTCCAACAAGAAGATCTAACAATTTTAAATATCTATGCCCCTAACGTGGGAGCAGCCAACTATATAAACCAATTAGTAACAAAATCAAAGAAACACATCGACAAGAATACAATAATAGTAGGGGATTTTAACACTCCCCTCACTGAAATGGACAGATCATCCAAGCAAAAGATCAACAAGGAAATCAAGGCCTTAAATGACACACTGGACCAGATGGACATCACAGATATATTCAGAACATTTCATCCCAAAGCAAGAGAATACACTTTCTTCTCTAGTGCACATGGAACATTCTCCAGAATAGATCACATTCTTGGTCCTAAATCAAGTCTCAACCGGTATCAAAAGATTGGGATCATTCCCTGCATATTTTCAGACCACAATGCTCTAAAGCTAGAACTCAATAACAAGAGGAAATTTGGAAAGAACCCAAATACATGGAGACTAAACAGCATCCTTCTAAAGAATGAATGGGTCAACCAGGAAATTAAAGAAGAATTGAAAAAATTCATGGAAACAAATGATAATGAAAACACAACAGTTCAGAATCTGTGGGACACAACAAAGGCAGTCCTGAGAGGAAAATATATAGCGGTACAAGCCTTTCTCAAGAAACAAGAAAGGTCTCAGGTACACAACCTAACCCTACACCTAAAGGAGCTGGAGAAAGAACAAGAAAGAAACCCTAAACCCAGCAGGAGAAGAGAAATCATAAAGATCAGAGCAGAAATCAATGAAATAGAAACCAAAAAAACAATAGAACAAATCAACAAAACTAGGAGCTGGTTCTTTGAAAGAATTAATAAGATTGATAAACCCCTGGCCAGACTTATCAAAAAGAAAAGAGAAAGGACCCAAATAAATAAAATCATGAATGAAAGAGGAGAGATCACAACGAACACCAAAGAAATACAGACAATTATAAGAACATACTATGAGCAACTCTACGCCAACAAATTTGACAATCTGGAAGAAATGGATGCATTTCTAGAGACATATGAACTACCACAACTGAACCAGGAAGAAATAGAAAGCCTGAACAGACCCATAACCAGTAAGGAGATTGAAACAGTCATCAAAAATCTCCAAACAAACAAAAGCCCAGGGCCAGACGGCTTCCCGGGGGAATTCTACCAAACATTTAAAGAAGAACTAATTCCTATTCTCCTGAAACTGTTCCAAAAAATAGCAATAGAAGGAAAACTTCCAAACTCATTTTATGAGGCCAGCATCACCTTGATCCCAAAACCAGACAAGGATCCCAACAAAAAAGAGAACTACAGACCAATATCCTTGATGAACACAGATGCAAAAATTCTCGCCAAAATACTAGCCAATAGGATTCAACAGTACGTTAAAAGGATTATTCACCACGACCAAGTGGGATTTATTCCAGGGCTGCAAGGCTGGTTCAACATCCGCAAATCAATCAATGTGATACAACACATTAATAAAAGAAAGAACAAGAACCATATGATACTCTCCATAGATGCTGAAAAAGCATTTGACAAAGTACAGCATCCCTTCCTGATCAAAACTCTTCAAAGTGTAGGGATAGACGGCACATACCTCAATATTATCAAAGCCATCTATGAAAAACCCACCGCAAATATCATTCCCAATGGAGAAAAACTGAAAGATTTTCCGCCAAGGTCAGGAACACGGCAGGGATGTCCGTTATCTCCACTGCTATTCAACATAGTACTAGAAGTCCTAGCCTCAGCAATCAGACAACAAAAGGAATTTAAAGGCATCCAAATCGGCAAAGAAGAAGTCAAACTATCACTCTTTGCAGATGATATGATACTCTATGTGGAAAACCCAAAAGACTCCACTCCAAAACTGCTAGAACTTGTACGGGAATTCAGTAAAGTGTCAGGATATAAAATCAATGCACAGAAATCAGTTGCATTTCTCTACACCAACAACAAGACAGAAGAAAGAGACATTAAAGAGTCCATCCCATTTACAATTGCACCCAAAACTATAAGATACCTAGGAATAAACCTAACCAAAGAGACTAAGAATCTATACTCAGAAAACTATAAAGTACTCATGAAAGAAATTGAGGAAGACACAAAGAAATGGAAAAATATTCCATGCTCCTGGATTGGAAGAATAAATACTGTGAAAATGTCTATGATACCTAAAGCAATCTACACAGTGAATGCAATTCCTATCAAAGTACCATCCATTTTTTTCAAAGAAATGGAACAAATAATCCTAAAATTTATATGGAACCAGAAAAGACCTCGAATAGCCAAAGGAATATTGAAAAAGAAAGCCAAAGTTGGTGGCATCACAATTCCGGACTTCAAGCTCTATTACAAAGCTGTCATCATCAAGACAGCATGGTACTGGCACAAAAACAGACACATAGATCAATGGAACAGAATAGAGAGCCCAGAAATGGACCCTCAACTCTATGGTCAACTCATCTTCGACAAAGCAGGAAAGAATGTCCAATGGAAAAAAGACAGCCTCTTCAATAAATGGTGTTGGGAAAATTGGACAGCCACATGCAGAAAAATGAAATTGGATCATATCCCTACACCACACACGAAAATAGACTCAAAATGGATGAAGGATCTCAATGTGAGAAAGGAATCCATCAAAATCCTCGAGGAGAACACAGGCAGCAACCTCTTCGACCTCAGCTGCAGCAACATCTTCCTAGGAACATCACCAAAGGCAAGGGAAGCAAGGGCAAAAATGAACTTTTGGGATTTTATCAAGATCAAAAGCTTTTGCACAGCAAAGGAAACAGTGAACAAAACCAAAAGACAACTGACAGAATGGGAGAAGATATTTGCAAATGACATATCAGATAAAGGGCTAGTGTCCAAAATCTATAAAGAACTTAGCAAACTCAACACCCAAAGAACAAATAATCCAATCAAGAAATGGGCAGAGGACATGAACAGACATTTCTGCAAAGAAGACATCCAGATGGCCAACAGACACATGAAAAAGTGCTCCATATCACTCGGCATCAGGGAAATACAAATCAAAACCACCATGAGATATCACCTCACACCAGTCAGAATGGCTAAAATTAACAAGTCAGGAAATGACAGATGCTGGCGAGGATGCAGAGAAAGGGGAACCCTCCTACACTGTTGGTGGGAATGCAAGCTGGTGCAACCACTCTGGAAAACAGCATGGAGGTTCCTCAACATGTTGAAAATAGAACTACCCTATGACCCTGCAATTGCACTGCTGGGTATTTACCCTAAAGATACAAACGTAGTGATCCGAAGGGGCACGTGCACCCGAATGTTTATAGCAGCAATGTCTACAATAGCCAAACTATGGAAAGAACCTAGATGTCCATCTACAGACGAATGGATAAAGAAGATGTGGTATATATACACAATGGAATACTATGCAGCCATCAAAAGAAATGAAATCTTGCCATTTGCGACGACGTGGATGGAACTAGAGGGTATCATGCTTAGCGAAATAAGTCAATCGGAGAAAGACAACTATCATATGATCTCCCTGATATGAAGGAGAGGAGATGCAACATGGGGGGTTGAGAGGGTAGGAGAAGAGTAAATGAAACAAGATGGGATTGGGAGGGAGACAAACCATAAGTGACTCTTAATCTCAGAAAACAAACTGAGGGTTGATAGGGGGAGGGGGTTGGGAGAGGGGGTGGGGTTATGGATATTGGGGAGGGTATGTGCTATGGTGAATGTTGTGAAGTGTGTAAACCTGGCGATTCGCAGACCTGTACCCCTGGGGATAAAAATATATGTTTATAAAGCTGTAAAAAAAAAAAAAAAAGAAAAAAGAAAGGATGAATACCCAAGTTTTGTAGCAACATGGTCGGGACTGGAAGAGATTATGCTGAGTGAAATAAGTCAAACAGTGAGAGTCAATTATCATATTGTTTCACTTATTTGTGGAGCATAACAAATAGCATGGAGGACAAGGGGAGATGGAGAGGAGAAGGGAGTTGAGGGAAATTGGAAGGGGAGGTGAACCATGAGAGACTATGGACTCTGAAAAACGATCTGAGAATTTTGAAGGGTTGGGGGGTGGGAGGTTGGGGGCACCAGGTGGTGGGTATTGTAGAGGGCACGGATTGCATAGAGCACTGGGTGTGGTGCAAAAATAATGAATATTGTTATGCCGAAAAAATAAAAATTAAAAAAAAAAAAAAAAAAAAAAGGATGAATACCCAAGTTTTGTAGCAACATGGATGGGACTGGAAGAGATTATGCTGAGTGAAATAAGTCAAGCAGAGAGAGTCAATTATCATATGGTTTCACTTATTTGTGGAGCATAACAAATAGCATGGAGGACAAGGGGAGATGGAGAGGAGAAGGGAGTTGAGGGAAATTGGAAGGGGAAGTGAACCATGAGAGACTATGGACTCTGAAAAACGATCTGAGAATTTTGAAGGGGCAGGGGGTGGGAGGTTGGGGGCACCAGGTGGTGGGTATGGTAGAGGGCACGGATTGCATGGAGCACTGGGTGTGGTGCAAAAAATAATGAATATTGTTATGCTGAAAAAAAAATAAAAATTTAAATAAAAAAAAAAAAAAAGAAAGGAAAGCAGAGACCAAGAACAGACAGCCTTCTTGCGGGATAGTTCCTTGTACGCTGTACTTTCTTCCTCACTTAAACATTTGCTTGCCTGTACCATCCTTTCAGATCCAGATGTCCTTTCTCCATTGCAGGAAATTCCAACTGGTTTCTTCTTTCAATCACGCTACCTTCCTTCTGTTTATGAATTACTTTGAAAATGTGTCTTTCTTCTAGTATCACCAGTGTCTTCTAGAATTTTTTTTTTGAGATACATTATACCTCAGGAGCAGCCATTGATATCATGCCTTGCTTTCTTTACACTATAAAATGTCTCTCATGACCTTACTCCATTTGCTGCTTCCATTTCCTTGATATCTGGTCCCATCTAAATTCTTGATGAGCAGTGACAATCCAACCAACAAGTCCAGTGGTCTTTTCAAAGTCTTCTCTTTGTTTCCTCTTTACCTTTTAAGAATATTGGTATTATTGTTTAAGATTTCTTCATCTAGATTGTGTAAAACCACAAAATCCTAGTACTTCAC
This sequence comes from Lutra lutra, assembly GCF_902655055.1. Classification (NCBI taxonomy): domain Eukaryota; kingdom Metazoa; phylum Chordata; class Mammalia; order Carnivora; family Mustelidae; genus Lutra; species Lutra lutra. The sequence goes on along the minus strand of NC_062283.1, from coordinate 6,086,027 downwards.
CTAAGCACTCACACCTCTCCTTTACCTCTTTTGAACATTTTTTTCCCTCCCCGCACCCTGACTCCCCTCCAAACACAGAGGTTCTAGGACTCTCTTTTCTTGTTTAATGCCTACTCAATTACAGAGATCTCACACACTTTCCCAAATTTCCATAATCACTTTCATAGTGACTTCCAAAGACCCAGATTTAACTTTCACTTCAGAATTTACCTGCAAGACACCTATCTCCTTTTGGATTTTCCCACCTGGGTATTTGTTTGACATTCCAAAATTAGCATCTTGCAACTGGAAACAAGCTCCATCCACATCTTCCTCTGTAAGCATGATGGCATTCCCAACTTCAGGAGATTTAGAAGTGAAAGAAGCCATTTCAGTCTGATTCTGTCCCCTCTTTGGATCAACTTCTCTAATTAAGCACCAAGATCACCTGGATCTTTCTCTTTGTTGTAATTCTAGATTATTTTTGAAAATATATTCCATTTTTATCTTCTTAATTTAATTCTTTCCTTATTTAGGTAGCACAGAAACAACTGCTTAACTCCTCTTCCTCATCCCAGTCTTTTCTCCATGAAAGCCCTCGTCAGTCTGAGTTTCTAATACTTATTTCCTGGCTTCTCACAGGATCATATACTTACTCATATTCAGTACCTTTTCCCGTCCATTTTAGCTTTATCTCCCCATTCCCAGTACCCTTTGCCCTGGCTTGGATGTTGTACTTAGTGTGAACTGGACATGATTTATACCTCATTGCGCAGTGCTCTGTTCTTACTATTTCTTTCCCTGGTGCCTCTCCCACATCTTCTCTACTTCAGTTAAGGACCAACTTCACCAATTTTACCCTCACTTCCTTTCTAAAACTCTTTCCTGACCATCCCAGCCCAAATTACCCGCTTCCTTTGGTAAATGTCTCTAGTACATACTGCTGGGTATTGTCTCTCTAGCAAGACTATAATGCAGAACGTAGAACTTGGTATACCCTTCGGTACCTGGAAGAATGCTCGCTGTTTGCCATACGAGGTAAATATTAAGAGTCTTTGTAAATGATTTTACTGATCTTAACTTGCTCATCCAAACAGTCCTCCTCTTTCTGTAGATTCCCTCTCCCAAGACTCAATTTTTCACTCTCATCTCTTCTACATGTCCCCCAAAAATGTCACATCCAAATCTTAGCGACTAGAAAACAAAAACCACTCTTCCTTAATTGCTAGGTCAGGAAGGGTAAATTAAATACCATTGAGGAAAGCTGACTACTTTTCCACCAGCCAGCTACCTGATTTTTTTTTCTTTTTTAGTAACAAGAGCCATTTTGTGGGCCCACTGACCTAGTTTAGGATGACATACATCCAGGTTCACCTGGGACGGTCCTGTTTTATGCCTGTTGTCCTGGACTAATTAATAGTACCTCCTTTTGCTCTCAGGAGTGTCCTAGTTTTGATGATAAATTATATGGTTACTTTAGTGCCTTTTGTATAAAACATGCTTTTTTGGGGGTAATAGAAACTAAAAAGCAACACTCTGTAGTATTTTAATCATGTGTCATTGAGTACTCCCTACTCTAAAAGCGCACAATTATTTTTAGTAATGAGCTGAATTTTGTGACTTGCACGAGAAACGTGTTTGCGTGTCCCATCTTCGATGATGTGCACTGAAGTGTAGGTTGGGCTGAGGGCTATGAATTTATAATGGGTGCCACCCCGGGAAGGGGTAGAGGCAGAAACTAGTCTACAACCGAGGAAAAGCACGAAATAGCTTTCAAAGAACAGGGTACCTACTGGCCTGCACTTGACCCGAGCTCCTACTAACTGGAAAACGGAAGCAGCTTCTAAATCCAATGGAGGTCACACAGAGCACAGAAGCTCCAAACCCATGAGCAGAGCACAAAGATGGATGGTCAGGGACCTGTAGGGAAGAGGAGAGGGCCGTACCTCGTGTGCAGACCCGAACCTCCGGGAAGGAATCTGGCCGCATTGGTTAAAAGAATCAAGAAACTGTTTATGCATTTCCTCTGAGACCTCATGGCTCTTAAAAAATTTTTGGCCACATTCCAGGTCTACTCCAGAAAGCTGTTCGGTGTGAGCTCTCCAGTTTCAGCAGGGGATTTGCTCTCCAAGATTTTGGTTCTGATTCATGGCAAATTTTCACATCATTTATAGGGAACTCAGAGAACATACATATACAGGGAGTTGAAAAAGCAGGTTTTCAAATCTTAAAGGGAAGGAGGATCGTTTTAAAATCTCCTCTGTTATTTATGTATAAAAAGCCACATATGATTGTGTTCCTAGAGAGGTCTTTGGTTCCTCTTACTTAGAATGCACTTTATGCGCAACGGTTTATTTCACTTGTAAAAAAAAATATATATGCAGCCCCTCTATGTAAAATCTTGCAGTTACTGGATGATTTTCAGAACCCTGGCTCCTTACTACCGCCTTGGCCTTGTCTATGAGCATGCTCCACATGGACCCTGCTGCATCACAACCTTCATTTGTGATTCTTCTTGGTGGATTCCGAGGGATGAGGCTGTACTTGTCATCAAACTTCCACCTTTGGAAATTGTCAGTTCTGGCCAGGGGGAGCATGGCTGAAGGCTTGTTTGTCCTGAAAGAGTTCAAAGGAGCACCCAAGTTTTCTCCCCTGGCGCCCTCGCTGTTCTTACTTTCCAAAATAAGTCGGCAGCCCCACTGGGACTTTAACCTCCTCTCCTGGGCATGCGTGTGCCGGCAGGGTGAGGCTCTTGCCCACCTTCCCAGAGGAAGGGCCTTCCATTCCAAATGAAACATGAAAGTATTAATTTTTAAACTCCCACACCAGTTGCGGTACCTGTCACTTTGGGCTTCTGAATTTCATTAGTGTTGACAGAGATGAACGACATGTCCTAATTGAGGGCTGGCACCTGCAGCTTGACAAGCACTGGTTTCTTTATTAGTACTAGCAGATGGCCTCGCTCCCCAGTCTATTCTCGGAGGTAGTAGCTGCCCCCTCAGAATGCATAGTTGCCAAGAGGGCGATGGATCTGCACACTGGGGTCCAAAGAAAGTCTCCTCTGCTTTCTCTCTTCCCATCTCCGTTCAGCCACTCTCGTAGTCCCCGTATCCCTAATACGTTGAAATAGTTCCATCTTTGTAAGCCCCTAAGAGAAACAGAAGAGAAGAGACAGAATGGGGATAGGCAGAAGAAACATAGAGGGAGACAAGGGAAGAGTATGAAAGGAGAGGGGAAAAGAAAGGGAACAAATATTTGAGCTCATTGAAGTAAAATCTTGAAATTTTTCTATTAGGTCTTCAGATCATTTATCTGCTCAATATTGCAGTTTAATCCATTATTAAAATGCAATAGCTTTGTGTCGACATTGTGTCCATACACTGATAGGAATACAAAATTGACCCACACCCTTGGATTTGTGTTATCTGCTATAACCTTGACTAAAATTATTCTCGGATGAGATCAAAAAGGGTTCCAGTGACTCTACTTCTATGTACCATTACTTGTAAGTACAAACCTACACATACTTAGCACTGCCATATATGAGGCACACACATATAGCTGGTCATATTGGTGTGGGCAGACATTCAAGACTTGCTCATTTATGGTCTTTTATAAGTGGAATTATTTGCACAATCCAATGAAAAGTTTCATTTTATATATATATATATATATACATACATACATACACACACACACACACACATATATATATGCACGCACATATATATATAAGGAATATGTATGATATATATCGTTTTGAAACATACAATATTTTAAAATGCAGAATCACTTCATATAATTAATTAATGCAATAATTTCACTTTTTCCATAAGCTATTCTGTAGCTATTTTGAGGGTCAATAACGACTATATTGAGGGCCAATGACAACCAAGAACATTTGACTCAGAGTTTCAGACCTAATTTTACCACTCCTTACGTGTGTGATCTCGATAAAGTAATTTAAATTACAAATCCATAAGGAGGAAAAAAGAGGTTATCCCACAGCAAATTGGGCAGATATTCTGAATAGGCACTTCTCAAAAGATGCCATCTAGATCACGTATAATCATCAAGGAAAGTCGAGGCAGAACTGTAATAAAATAACCGCTACACAATCTAGAGAATGGCTAATAATAGAAAGCCTGCCAATTCTTTCAAGGTAATTCCCATAAATTTCCAAGACAGCTAGGCGTTCAAGATGAGAGAAGAGATGACTCTCAGGGTGGAAAGCTTTCAATAGCTCCCATTTCATTCATCCCAGCAAATAGCTCCTCCCTCACTCAATTGCATCCTGAAACCCTCAGGGAGGAACTAAATGTCAGGGAAGAGGACGGCATTCCCCAACAGTAGGGGTTTAGGTGGGGACAGAGAAGGGAATGGAAGATGTGAGTCAACTTTACCTGTATTTGTTTTTTCATCTCCTGACCCAGTAGGGCCTGGCACTATGTAGTAGAGCCAAGGACGCCTTGCTGTGGGCCTTCAGTGAAGTCTGGGGCAGTGGTCCAAGGTGAGGGAAGAGCAGAACTGAAGTCATTTTTTTTTTTTTTTTTTAATGTTCCTTCTCAGGGTAGCTGCCGATGGTCTTCCTTCCCTGGTTGCAGAACTGCCTTCGGTTTCTATGGTTTTCTCACTTGCTGTGTTGCTGGGACCCTCGTTGTTTGCTGTAGTCTGTGTTTTACTCTATTTTTTCAAGGATTGCTTGTTGTTTGGATGGCTGGTGGCAGAAGAGAAACCCAGGTTGGTAGGATGGAAAACCTGCAGTAGTATCTGCTTGGACATATCTGGGCTTGAAAAGCAGATGCTAACATGGTTCCCAATCCTGGAAAATTACAGAATTTATTTTATGGTATGTCCACGGTAGATTGTGTAGATCAAGCAAGAGTCTGAAACAAAGCTACTAGGGAAAGTCCAAACCAAGAACTCAGGTATAAAAAATAGAGGAGAAAGTGCAAAATTGTGTAGCCAATACAATCCACATGAGTGGGGGCGGGATATACTTAGCATTTCATCCAAGTTTAAACAAACTGAGCATGTGTATTGATGCTTAGTGTTATGTAACTACTGAATGAAGTCAGTTACAGGACATAAAAAAATAGTTCTTATTTCCCACCTTTAGCATTGCTAAGCATCAATTTTGTGTCATATACTCTTCCAGGCTAGTGGGAACACTGTAGACCAGGTCACAGCCCTCACCAGGAAGCCAGTCATGGAAAATGCAGTATGCAAACTCATGAGGCTCCTGGGTGGCTCAGTTACTTAAGCATCTGTCTTTGGCTTAAGTCATGATTTCTGGGTCCGGGGATCGAGTCCCACATCGGGCTCCTTCCTCACCAGAAAGGAGCTCTCTCTCCCTCAAATACATACATACATAAAATCCTTTAAAAAATTAAAAATAATATACAGACCCAGGTGCTCCAATTTCGAGTTGATTGATTTCACCACAAATGAAGCATTGGGTCTGGTACAAAGATGGGATATCTTCCACCATAAAATATGACAAAGAATAGAGGATTAGTGGTAAGAAGCAGGGGGAGTTGATTCTTAGGTTAGAAACTCACCAGATTGTTTATTCTGAGTGAGGAGGTGGCAGAAAATGGGAAGTCTAAAAAGAGAGTTTAAGGTTTCAAATATCAAAGGACAGAGGAAGAGAGAGGAGTATGGAAACAGAAGTATTGTTAGACAAGACCAGTTGGGGTTGAAAATCATGAATTTGCAGAGAACCAACATGGGTAATTTTGTGATGTTTTTTGGCACTCGCAACTACCCAGATTAGAGTCATCTGTGATTGAGGCTGATAGAAAGAAAATAGAGGATGATGTGGGGATACTGGGCAAGAGAGGTAATTGATCCGTTGCAAAATGAAGTGTCGACACCACACTGAAACTTTTTGTTACATACATCTTGTTTGTGTGTGTGTGTGTGTGTGTAAGTGGGAGGGTCAGGGAAAGGCCCTATTATTTGAGGGGCCTGGAACAGCAGTTAAGATTTCTTTTTTAAGATTTTACTTATTTGATAGAGATTACAAGTAGTCAGAGAGGCAGGCAGAGAGAGAGGAGGAAGCAGGTTCCCCGCTGAGCAGAGAGCCTGATGTGGGGCTCGATCCCAGGACCCTGAGACCATGACCTGAGCCGAAGGCAGAGGCCTTAACCCACTGAGCCACCCAGGCGCCCCTGAAACCTTTTGTTACATACATCTTAACAGCCAATGACGCGATCTACGAGATCGAGAAACCACCACCCTATGCAATGTTTGCTGGGGTAACCATCTAGTGGTTGCATGGTGTCCATTTCGGTTTGTAAAAACAGATCTGGTTAGAAATTAAAATAAAAATGTGTGCAAGTCAGAATGTGTGCTCAAAGCCTTTGCAACACCACCTTCTGGTTTCATACTTTACAAAAATACTTAAGAGAGCTACCAAATTGGGTACTTTAAAAAGCCATTACCAAGATTTGACCTTTTAAGTGATGAAGCAGCTTGCAAATAAGAAAGGTTTACATGGGTTGATGACTTCAGTGCCATCTCATTAACGGATAGAGAAATACTACCCAAGATATTTAAAGAAGAGCTAAAAAAAAAAAAAAAAAAAGGTGCTAACATAATCTGTGGCTAAGGTCTCATCTCAGAAAACGTATTTTATGACCAAAGCAAACCCAAAGAGTAAAATTGATAAGTCTGGGTTCTAAGTTTGTAGCTTTTGTTTCTTACCTCTAGGTAGCAAACATGCCATAATTTGGGTCCTCTTGGGTTAAGAGTAAACACAGTGGAACTAAAGAGCCGCTTAATGTGATTACGACTGAACCCAGCAAAACATTATCAGTCCTGGTGGCAGTGAGAAATAGAGTTGCAGTTGTTAGTGGCTGTCGGAAAGAGCCTCTTAGCAGGACAATTCAAACCTTGGAACGCTAGTTTGAGGGTATCACTTGGTACTTTTGAGTCTCAGAGAAGCTATCAACTCTGGTTCTGAAAGTTTCCGAACATGCGAATCAGCAGATCTGTTTTATGTTTTTAGCAGGGTAGCGTTCATCAGGGAGCGAGGCCAACAGATCAAAGTCAGAAAATGTGCTTAAAAATGGATACCATGTGTAGCTACCGACTAACTAGGCAGTCTCGAAAAATGCTTCACTTTCTTAGCCTCCATTTCTTCCAACTATTAAATCAAAGAAGTCTGGTCAGTAATTTCTAAATGTCCTTTCAGTCCAAATGTTATGTTCTCTTTAAAGATAGTACTTTGTGGGTTGTACATAGTATCCCTCAACAGTGACTAGTCTAGCTCTTGAATAAAAAGAAAGTGGCTTATTCTGATGGGATCTGAAGAGGGTGATCTGATAGGTCTGTAACTGGAAAACCCAGAGCTTAGTTTTGTGTCTGTTAATTACCTCCAGTGGTGTTGAGCATCTCCATAGTGGTGGCCTCGGAATTAACATATATCCTTCCTGTTGCTGGATCACGATACGATAATACATATGAAAGAACTCTGATCAAATAACGTGATATGATAATGGACTACAGCAATGTACAAGATTAGTTAGTATTCTGGGCCAGTTTGATCATGCGTCATCGTTAACCTACGGAAGCCCAGGGGCTAGGTAGCTGCGTTGGAGTTTAACAGTATTTATAGGCCCACCAGGAAGAACTGGATTATATAAAGTAGATCTGTTAGACCGATTCTCCCCCTCAAATGAATCCTTCAATAAAAGACGTCCCAGCTAATGTCCCTGAAGCTTTGTTTGGGTAACCTTATAGGTGATAGTAAAATTCATTTGGATGAGAAAACGGGCAGCAACAGCCTAGGCAGTTTTGACAAAGAACAGTGGTGAAGGCATAGCCGGGCTGGTGGGCGAAGGGGCCCGTTCCACGTGGTAACAAAACATTTTAGAGGTGGTCATTAAAATCTGGTCATTTTGGCATAAAACTAGGCACAAAGACCGTTAGTACTGACTCGAGAATCTATTTAATTTGCCAATTTAAAATATTAAAATGGAAGAAATCAGAAAAATTCTGCAGCCAGGTGACCCTTCACTCTTTTTTTTTTTTTTAAGTCAGCATCCTAACTGACATTCATAAAATTCTAAATGCAAAGGAACAAAAGCTGTGAAAATGATAGGATAGAATGCTGTGGCATATGCTCACTAACTCGATCCTGATTGGAGGATATGCTCTATGAAAACACAAAATGCAAAAGCCAGGGCTCCCTGGTGCTTCCGTCCGTGGGCATCTGACTCTTGGTTTTGGCTCAGGTCCTGGTCTTGCTGTGGTGGGATCGAGCCCCACGCGGGGCTCCCTCTCTGTGGAGTCTGCTTCACACTCTCTCTCCCTCCTCCTCTGCTTCTCCCCACTCACACTCTCTCTAATAAAACAATAGAGTCTTTTAAAAAAAAATGCAAAAGCCAGAAAGAAAAAGAACTGGAAAAAGATAGGGAAATGCTAAATAGAAACTCTCATAAAATTAAAAGAGGATTTGCAAACTAAAACTATTTATATCCTCTATACCAAATGAGACATTAGAAATTCAGAAAAGCTGGAGGGAGGGAGAAAGGGAGAGAGAGAGTGGGGGAAGAAGGTAGGAGGGAAGTTTCCCCTCCCATGAGGGGAAACATAAACATGTCTGTATATATGTTGTATGTATCGGGTTTACATTTCCATATTTATTTCGATTTACATATTTTTTATACCTGGTATGAATTTTTATATATTACATATATACTGATATCCGAATATGGACAGTTACCAAGGGGTTATCAGTTATAGGAGAATAAAACTGGAAGTTAGGAGTTAAAAACTAATGGCAAGTCTCATCTTGCAAAAAGCCTGAGACTGGAAAGTAGCGTTGAAACAAAACAAAGTGTTTGTTTTGTTTTTTTTTTCCCTAAGAAGCAGGGTCTTTAAAGTCTGGGGCCTGCTGACCTTACCACGTGATGTTCCTTTCACACACGTAGGTTTAGGATAAGATGCCTATGAAGGAGTCCTCTTGAGCAGAGGACTGTAGACTGAGGGCGGGGGTAAATGTCGATGGCAGATCTGTTTACCTGGAGTCCTGATGCGCAGAGAGAGTGTTCTCGAGGCTTCCGAAGGACTTCTGGCCGTTACGTGAACAGGAGAGGGTTACAGTGGAGGCACATTTGCTTGTGTGCCTAAGTTTAGCTGGAACCAAACGATTTTGTGGGAGAGACAGAAAAGTGGCCATATGTGATTTTAAATTCTCTTCACAATTGACTTTGTGATATTTTATTCCTGGGAATGCAAAGGCAAATAAAATAACGCCAAATCAAAATAAAGTTTTCCGATGATGTGGTTTGGCTTAATCAAGCATTTAAATACATTCAAAGCTTTCTATTTAGGTTATGTGAATTTTAAAAATACAATCTTATGTCAAGGTAGACCCAATTTCCATCTATTTCTCTTCTATTCTTATGCATTCTAAGATACCGTTACAGCTATTTATGCGAAAATAGCACCTTTAGTCGTACTTCAGACTTGCCAAAAAACAGTTAATAGATTTTATGGAATTCGGTCAGGTCTAAATTTATAGGAAGAGCTCATGGTGGTCTTATGTACACAGTTTGTTTTGCTTTAAACGTAATTAGATTTCATTATGTGCCCAGTAAACATTTTATGGAGGGTTTCACAATGTCCACAGCCATAGAGCTATTTTAACAGCCAAAACGTTTGTTGAGCTTCGATTCTTTTAGTCAGGTTAGTCATGGGAAATCTGAGTGTTTGGGAACTGGAGGCACAGTGTGCTTCAGGCCAGAGAGTAGCCTGGGGGTGGCCTCCCCCTCTCTGCCCAGGGGTCTGCGCTCCTAGGAGGTAGAGCACGCTCTCTCCCGCCCCCAGAGCCATCTCCAGGCAGGATGTCAGCAGAATGTTCTGGCTGCACTGGCGGAGTACCCATCCCAGCCCCGCACCCTTTCCCTCGCTTCTCCTCCCATGTGCCCACAGGCTAGCACCTCCTCTGCTCCCAACAGAGAGCAAGGACCTGCCTCTGACAGGAAATGGGAGTCTAAGGCTTAGAATAAATCAGGTTCCAGAGCCTCTGTTGGCCTTTGACCTGCCTTTCCCAATCCTTTCATATCCCCCATGCTCCGGGAGTGACTTGCTATATCCCCACCGCTCCTGGCTTTCACACGACCCCAGTGAGACTCCCCTGACCTTCAATACTCTCCCTCTCTCCCTCCTGTGTGTCTCCGTGTGTTCCAAATGCTGTTCTTGAGGGCCTAACTCAACCTGCACATATTTCTACGAACCTTCCTCAGCCCCCAATCCTTTTTCGTTGTTAAAATCTTTGGACTATCCTTGGTACCTTCTTCTGACATCCATCATTTGCCCTGTGAGAGGCCTCGTTTCCAAAGTAGAGTCTGATAAGTGCAAGCAGATGTCCAAGGCGAAGAGTGTCCGCTTATACATGCATTGGCCATAAATACCTTTTCTCGGAGGTCTTACGCCATGCAGAGACATGAGATAGTTATGAAGAATTGACTTCAAGAACTATGATGTATCAGGCACATTATATACATATCTTCAATCCTAACTAAAACTCTGTAGTTTAGATATTATTATTATAATACCAGTTTTGCAAAGGAGCAGCCTGGGGCTCTGAACAAAAGTCAGTAATATACCCAGAGCTCCAGAGGTACTAAGTATTAGAGTCAAGAGTCACACTGCGGTCAGAGAAAGATAATTATCACTCATATACAGAATTGAAGAAGCAAACTAGAGGATCATAGGGAAAGGGAGGGAAAAATAAAATAAGAGGAAATCAGAGAGGGAGAAACCGTAAGAGGCTCTTAACTCTAGGAAACAGACTGAGGGTTGCTGGTGGGGAGGGGGTGGGGATGGGGTAACTGGGTGATGGGCGTTAAGGGGGGGCACGGGATGTAATGAGCACTGGGTGGTCTATGCAACGGATGAATCACTGACCTCTCCCTCTGAAACGATCGTGCATTATAAGTTAATTAACTGAATTTAAAAAAAAGTCACACTATGGTCATTTGGCCTGAAAGCCCATACTTTTGCCATCACCAATCGAATACAACACATCCTCCACTAAAAGCAGCCTCGTGATGCTAAATATGAATTTCTTTAATGGCACAGATTTCCTAGTTGCCCTGTTCTCATGTAAGCTGCTTGAGGACAGTCATGTCTTATATCCTCTCTTATGCCTAACAAAGCGAACAGGCTGTGATTATTACACGCTTTACTAAGATGGCCTGAGCCAATATTTTCTATATATTTCAATATAGACGATGAAAACTTGACATTATACCACCTAAATAATACATGATTGTGGAAAAGAGGTCACATCATAAAATTCAAATATAGGAACCTCTTACCTGAAATATTAATAATGATCTCAACAGTTTTTTACTCCAGTGACAATTTAGCCTGAATGTTTATGAAAATTTGATGTCTAAAGTTTAGAGAAAGCAAGAGTTGATAATAAACAATGAGGAGAAATGGATAAATTGTATGAGTCAACTCACATGAGAACTCATGTTTTAATATAGGATATCTTGGAAAATGAAACATTTATTTGAGAAAGAAAACTTCTTCCATTCGAACCAGAAATAAGATGTATGCTGAGGAGTCAAAAGTAGTGATTGACTTACAGACTTCTCCCCCCTCAGTTTGGTTCTGGGGCAAAAGTCTTTTTCTTTTTCTTTTTTTAAGAGCAGTTTATTCTAAAATTCTCATCTTCTGTTTACATGGTCTGTCTTCTATTTTCATAATTCATATCCCTGGAGTATGTGTTTATATTCCCCCCCTTATCTCAAACCGGGCTGCTCACTGTTCAGAACTTAATGAGCTTCTGCAGGAAAAACATTAGAGACTATTAAACACCCACTGCAAAACTTCGTCCCAGCCTCATCATGTAGGTCCTTTACTCAAGTTCTTCAGCAGAATAAATATATTTGCTTGTATTTCCCCCTTTGGGCCAGAATTCACTGCTTTCTTGGCCTCCTTATGTTAAAGCATGAGTTTTTAAGGCTGGTCTTGCATTCCTGCTAAATAACTTAGCTTTGTGCTCCTTCTTGAGCTACAAAACCACTCTTCCCCACATATATTGAAAGAACAAAATATATTTACATAATATTTTAATAAGTTTAAAAGTGATATTTTAAAATAAAAGAGGTAGTTTTACCTTTCTTCACAAAGAGAGAAGAAAAGGGAAACACAAGGGCTCATGAGTGGGAGGAAGGGTCCATTTCATGATTAAGCTACTTTGACAGTTGTTTTCCTTACGTCTATGCAGGATATTAAAGTGTTAGCTGTATCTCTGTGTGTGTGAGATTTATTGTGGAGCCTCTTTACCCAAAAAAGCACTGCTATTTTAGTAAAGTTCAATATATTTCCTTTGGGGAAGATTAAATAAAATATGTTAACTCAGTTAAATTTGGAGTCTGATGACAAATGAATAAATGTGTTCCAATTAGGCAGGCACAGGAAATCTGTCCAGCAAAGGACTAAACTGGGAAATCAAGTTGAATGTACAATGGCAAAATTTTGCTGTTTGTTGCTTTAGAGTTCAGGGCTATGATACACCATTAATGTTAAGTAGTAGATTAAAGTAGAAATAACTTTCCTGTATTCTAGCACACAACCCAGCTACACACCTATACACTAAAATTCAAATACACATATGAAGATAAAATTCAAGTATACAATATGAAGATAGGATGGAGTAGTGAGATATACTTTACATTTGATTTTGGTGTAAGACATTTAAAAAGAGGAAGGATATGTGTATTTAACTCCAATGACATGCCAAACTACCCTCAGGGACTACTACTCAGTTATTACCTTGTGATAATGGAACTGCATTATTCTGGAAATAGGGAATATATTCTGTGTATTTTTTTTTAAGATTTTATTTACTTACTTGACAGCGAGAGAGCAAGCACAAACAGGGGGAGCAGCAGAGGGAGAGGGAGAAGCAGGGAGCCCGATGCGGGGCTCGATCCCAGGACCCCAGGATCATCACCTGAGCTGAAGGTAGACATTTACCCAACCGAGTCATCCAGGTGTCCCCTTACTGTGTATTTTTAAAATCTATTATTCTATGTAATGGGTAATTATAAAAATAGCACTAGGAATTAACTTGGGGTCAAACAAGTTCAGGTCCATTGACTTCAGTAGGTAAAACTAGGAAAGTAAATACTGAGGCATATTTTCATGTGTTTTGCTCGGGATCAAAACTGAGGTTGATGTCAAGACACTTGGACATCCCAACTCTATACATGTTTTGGACAGGAGAGGTGTGGGAAAAGATAATGGATAAAAGATACTGCAATCCCACTTCATAATCCCAGAGTGGCCTAGTGGAGAGGTATACAAGGTAACATTTGTATTAATGCTAAACTCACCGATGTCCGATTACTTTTCAATGTTCTGAATTTCAAATCTTTGAAAAACACACAGAAATGTAAACAGAAAACTGGAGAACACTCTATGTGCCCCAACATCTTCCTTTCATTTAACCCTCAAAGCCCAAACAATGTTAGGCACCCTGGGAAGTAGCCTGAGTATTGCTTTTATCACGGGAACAGAAACTGAGTTCCTCTGTTGTGTCTGTTCATGGAAGAATTCTGTCTCCTGGAGGGCAACCCATGCTTCCAGCCTCTCATCCTTACTGAAGGGAGAATCAAACTCAGAACAAAAACCTGGTAACAGTAAAATAATAAGATGATTCATCTCTTAATTATTCTTATATTTCCTATGAAGCTTAATTTCCTTTCCCTAGATGGTAAGGCTCACAAATGATCAACTCATAAGATCAACTGTACTATGGGTCGTTTCTTCTAGGACATCCAGAAGTGCGTCTTTGGCAGGGTGGTTTTGGTTTAAGATAAATCAGAACACGATCTATTCTTTTCTTCAAACCATAATGCGGTGCCATTTTTTGAAGTAAATTTCGAGGTAATCCGGTTTCTGATGTCTGAAAGAACCACAGCCCAGCACTTAGGATTTGTCCATGGAATTCAAGAGGGACAGAGCTTCTCAGATGTTTGGAATTTAGTTTCAAGTAATGAACCAAAAGCATTTAAAAACGTGATGTTTTCGGTGGTGCTGAGTTAGCAGTATTTGCAGATAAAGTTTGCATCACCTTGAAGAAACGACCTTTTTTTTTTTTTTAATGGAGAACATTCTCTGGAAAAAGTAAAAATGAAATTGTGCATAGGAGACACTGCATGAGCTCAGACAGGAGCTGAAAAATGTGGGAAAATGAAACGTAAGACTTCCTAATATTAAAAAAAAAAAAATAGGGGTTAGAGAACATCTCCCAGCAGAGAGAGAAATGAAAAACAGCTATTTTCAAGAGTGCTCTGCAAAATGGAATATATGATTGCAGTTTCGTTTGAAGGGCTTTCTAGGTCTTTCCTAACATTCTGATCCCACTCTTCTGTCTCCAGACCAATGTACTGCCGAGCAGCAACTCCCATGAAGCATCAGGAGCTGGAGATATCATCGCCTGTGGGGGTGGGGTGTACTTCTGTCCACTTTGATCAAGTTTAAGTGTAAATGATTGAATAGTTTAAAATGAGTGGCTTTTAGAGAACTACTATAGGTGAGTAGAACTGCACTAAAAGATCACAAGATGGGTGTAGGTTAATGTGTGTGGCAATCTAATTGTTATTGGAAAAAAATAATCTCCTGGAGCCTAACAGCCATAGAGAATGAGGCAACCCGACTCTGACAGATAGGCATCAAGTTTCAGTTTGAACTAAGTGTTCTGCTTTTATCTCTATTTGTGATAACTTCTGAGGAAGCTAGGTGACTTTGACCGAATTTAGTAGAAAGTTCAGGAAGTACCTTAATTTCAATTAATGAGTCAGTTGGCCATCTTGATCTAATTCAAGTTTGGAGGACATGGGCCTATTTTAAATATCAGTTTTCCTATCTTTTGTATCAAAGAAAATACCCAGGTCCTTTAATATTTCCTCCTTTGATATAAATGTTGATTTAGAGCAACTCTTGGCTAAATCTCCATGGAGACCATTTGTTTCAGATAATAAACGTATTTTGCTGTAACCTTCGACATAAATGATAATGGTAGAATTTCCTCTCATTTTTAACTCAAACACATAAAATTAAGGTTTAGAAAGGATTTTTTTTTTTTTTTTTCCTGCAGTAGATAAAATGTGAAGGTATCAACCTCAAGTCTCTGGGGACAAGTGACATTTTGTAAGACATCCTAGTATAACCCTGATCTTGTAAAACCTACAGTCGGCAACCTCTGTGCTCTACCCACGTCCACACATGCACAACCCTTTCAGGAACTATCGTATACTAAATATTACCCAAGAGATGTCCTAGATACACCATGAAGCAGGTCCAGCCAGTCCCTGTGTAATACTGTCTCCAGGCTCCTCTTCTCATCTCCTGTGCTACTAGAAGCCTCTCGGTCTCTAAGACCCACCAGTGCTGCTTACTGCCCAAGCACTACCGAATTCTCTGGCCTTGGCCAAATGTAAAGGCCGGTTGTAGTCTAAGCAGTGGTTTAAAGAGTCCCTAATTTTTAAAATAGCTCTTTAAAAAAATAAATAAAACTCCTTTCCTTCCAACATTTTTTGAGTTTCAGACACCTCCATTAAGTAGAATCTGGACTGGGACTACATTGCACAGGATCAAACGTCCACAGAAACAGCTCTCCCCACTGCCAATTCCGCTTTCTTGTCTGTGTGCTGGATTTTCTGTTCCCATAGAGCTATCTTCCAGGAAACTCCATCTCCCTTGCTGGTAGCCTTAGGTCGGGCCTCCCCAGTAAGGGGCCTGAACGGAGCGGTTTCAAAGCAATGATGCTGTTAAACCTTCAGCCATTTGTCTAGCATCTCTCTTACTTTTACAGATAAAAATCTTCCAGGGGGAAGAGAGCTGTTCCGATGCAGGTGATTACTAAACGTTCCAGGTTATCATCTGGAGCCCTGGACCTGCTGCGGTAGAATGAGATTCCACTGGTAGCTCCGGATGGATGCCAGTTCGGGCTTCCCCATGAGCTCATGCGCATTCTTAGGTTGTCGGAGGGATCATGATCTACGCTCTCCAGGCTGCTGGTCTCTATCGGTCAGACACAGTAAGCTCATGCGAGAAGCCACACACTGACATGCATGTGCATGCCGAGATTTGTGGACTTTCTCTCTCGACTAGGGAACTGCTACCTCAGTGCTCTTCTCACCGTATTCCGGGGGCACGTCACCCCTGAGGCTCGTCAAAGTCCCTCCTGAGCACGTACAAACGTGCTCCAGATCTCATGAGGTTTTGAATCCTCTGCAGCCTCATTGGTACTAACGGAGAGGCAGAAAGGGCTGCCTTGTGGTTTACTAAAACTTTCCGTCAACCCTTGGGGTGTGCAGGCCACAGCCTCTTGCTCACAAATCTTTAACCAATAAGGAACCCCGTTTCTGAATCCAGTCTTCTCTCCTGAGTGGACCTGGTCCGCAGCCCCCTTCTCTGGCATGGCCCCCCAGAGGAGAATGATCTCGGGATCAAACCGATACCATCACTCCGGGGACAGCTTCCTGAGTTTCTGCATTCTAGGATTATTTTGTGCCTTCCTACAATCTGGACACAAAACTGAATAAGGCCAGTTTCACATGTGTGTTATACTGAAGGCATGCCTCTTTCTGCTTTTGCAAGTATCACAAGAAGAGTATGTTCCTACAGACCCAATAAATCAAGAAGTTAAAATAGTTCATCCAGAAGGTAAATCCATCTCCTAAAATGCAGCTGGCAGAAGGCAAAGCAGAAATCTCCATATATGGTGTTTCCCCTGCATTTTAGCATCTAGCTCTTAAAACGTGTCTCTTAGATACATTATATCATTTCAGGCAAGCAAAATACTGTATTTCATTTCATTACTCGTGGAAAAGGGACCCTCTCACATTTGAAAATATTCTATTCTAAATGTGGAATAATAGATGTTTGTTATGGAAATACTAAAGAAGTTATATAAAGAAGGAAAATAATTTCCTATAATCCCATCACTGAGTGTTAACAATTGTTAATGTTTTGTTCCATTTACTAAGAGTCTATCTGCATATGCACCTATCTATAAGTTGCCGTACCATATGAGAACAGTAACAGTGGTGATAATAGCAAAAATAAAAGCTACCATTTACAGAACATTTTTACCTGTCTGGCACTGTTATCTGTGTCTTTCAAACATTAGCTCATTTAATTTTCATATATCTTCCTGAAAGAAATAGTATTTATACCCACTTCCATAGCAGAGAAAACGGAGGCACAGAGAAGTTAAATAATTCCTTTCAAGGTCACATAATTAGTATTTGGTAAATTTAGAAAGAAATGTGCACATACACACAGAAACCTACAGATTCAATGAACACATACCCAATACAAACCTACATTTTCTCCAGCTTGTTAATAGTGAACATTTTATGGTGAAGGATTTAAAAATAATATAGGCCTACTGTGAAAAACATGGGAAAATGCATGAAAATAAGAAAAAAGGGAAGAAAAAAAAATCATCTATCCCACCATCTAAAACAAACACTATATACATCTATAAACTATTTTCTTCTATGCAGCTTGTTGTGTTTTTTGTTTTTTTTAATATTTAAGTGGCTCAGTCAGTTAAACACCTTTTTAAAAAGATTTTATTTATTTATTTGACAGAGAGAGAGAGATCACAAATAGGCAGAGAGGCAGGCAGAGAGAGAGGAAGGGAAGCAGACTCCCTGCTGAGCAGAGAGCCCAAAGCGGGGCTCGATCCCAGGACCCTGAGATTATGACCCAGTGCTTAACCCACTGAGCCACCCAGGAACCCCAGCACCTGACTTTTGATTTTGGCTCTGGACATGATCTCATGGTCCTGAGATCAAGCCCCGTGTCAGGCTTTACACTGAGCAGGGACCTGCTTAAGCTTCTCTCTCTTCCTCTGTCTGCCCCCGTGCATGTACTCTCTCTCAAATAAATAAATCTTTACAAGAATCTTTTAAATAATTCTACGTACATAGCTTTAAATATCACTTTACTCAGCACTAAAGTGAATGCATTATTTCATCATTTTGAGAGCCATGGTACCATAACTTTTCTTAACCCCATAAGTTTGCTGAGGATTACAACTCAACTAGATGTAAGTCAGATACTGGTAGACAGTAGTCACAGTAATAGGCTAAAGAAAATGTGCCTCCTGCTTAGTATTTCAGATAATCCACTAAAAGAGAAGGTATGGAAATCAGTTACGCCTGAGCTTACTAGGAATGTTTTCTGATGAAGTTGGAATTGGAACTAGCCTTTTAACTTTAGGACAAACATGGCTTCATGACAAACCCATGGTCAGATTATTTAGCACAGTGTAGGCAAATGCACTGAGGTCAACCCAGCCCTTGTGTGTGAAGGGGTCAGATAGGCCTCATATAAACTGGGATGCTGAATCCGCATGGAGAATAAACTTAGAAGTTCATATTGGAAAGAAACAGAGCATAAATCGGGATAGAATACAGGCGGATTTGGAGAACCCTGAAATCCAACAAAAGTTGCTTCTATCTATAGAACAGAAGCATAGCTGAATAATGTATATTGTTAAATAAAGAACGTGGTAGTTCTTTGAGATGACTTAAATTGATCTATATTTGCTGAGGTGATGAGAGATCTCACCCTAAAATCCTTTGTCCCTTAGAGGTGGAAGGAGCAGACTATTTTGTGAGTATATCCAAGAATGTCTGCCCCTTGAAAATAGAAACTTACTTCATTTTAGCCAATCAGCCAATCTGTGTTAAGTGCAATGCTTAACCCATCTTCTTTTAATGTCATTTACCAATAGGATTTGAATTAAGTCTATCCTTTATTAGTATAAATATAGAAATCCTAAGTGAGACATTAGCAAATTAAATCTAGAGGTTAATATAAAAAGACTAATGTATCACAAACTAGTGGAGTTTATGTCAGGTATGCAGGGGCAAATTAAGAAAAGAGTCAAGTTAGAGGGGCAAGATGGCAGAGAAGTAGGAGACCCTGTTTCAACCGGTCCCTAAAGTGAGCTAAGTATCTACCATAACACTCTGAACACCCATGAAATCAGCCTGAGATGTAAGATTATATGCTGGATCTCTACAGGGGCAGAAGACACCAGTGGAGAGGTGGTGACTTCCGACTGCTCTGAAGCATTCCAGGGTGCACCTTGCCTGGATTGTGGTTTATCTATTCAGCTATAAACCCCCTCAACAACCTCCCACCAAAATGACTAGGAAGAGGAACACCCAACAGAGGAAAAATTCAGAGACTGTGCCCTCTCGATCAGAACTATTGGATATGGACATAAATAGTATGTCGGAAAGGGAATTCAGGGCAAGAATTATCCAGGCAATGGCTAGGTTGGAGAAAACCATTAGTGACAACACAGAACCACTAAGGGTAGAAGTGAGAGCCACCAGGGCAGAAGTTAAAAATGCTATCAATGAGATCCAATCTAATCTAAGTAACAGCTAGGGTAACAGAGGCAGAAGACAGAATTAGTGATCTAGAGGACAAATTGATAGGGAAAAAGGATCAGGAAGAGGCATGGAACGAACAGCTTAGAAGCCATGAAAACAGAATTAGGGAAATAAATGATGCCATGAAATGTTCCAACATTAGAATTATTGGGATCCCTGAGGGGATGGAAAAAGACAGAAGACTAGAAGATATAGTTGAACAAATTCTGGATGAAAATTTTCCCAGTCTGGGGATTGGAACAAGCATTCCTATCCTAGAGGCAGAAAGAACACCCCCCAGGATCAACAATCTAGAAAGACCTTGAGGCACTTAATTGTGAAACTGACAAATCATAATTTTAGACAAGAGCTTCTGAGGGCAGCTAGGGGGAAGAGTTACCTTATGTACAGAGTAAGGTCCATCAGAATAACGTCAGATCTGTCCATAGAAACCTGGGAAGCCAGAAAGGGCTGGCAAGACATATTCAGGGCACTAAATGAGAAGAACATGCAACCAAGAATACTTTATCCAGCAAAGCTGATATTCACAATGGATGGAGAGATAAAGAGCTTCCAAGACCGGCAAGGTTTAAAAGAGCATGTGATCACCAAGCCGGAACTACAAGAAATATTAAGGAGTGGGGGAGGGCTTCTATAAAAGAAGATAGAACCCAAGAGTGACATAGAACAGAAATTTACAGAGACAATCTATAGAAACAAGGACATCAGAGGCAACATGATGTCAATAAAAATGTATCTTTCAATAATCACGCTCAATGTGAATGGCCTAAACATTCCCATAAAACGGCACAAGGTTGCAGATTGGAAAAAAATGACAGGACCTGTCCATATGCTGTCTATAAGAGACCCATCTGGAGCCTAAAGATACTTCCAGACTGAAAGTGAAGGGATGGAGAAGCATCTTTCATGCCAATGGGCCTCAAAAGAAAGTTGAGGTAGTAATTCTCTTATCAGATAAATTAGATTTTAAACTAAAGACTGTAGTCAGAGATACAGAAGGACACTACAGCATTCTTAAAGGGTCTATCCACCAAGAAAATCTAACAATTGTAAATATTTATGTCCCCAATATGTGAGCAGCCAACTACATAAGACAACTATTAATTAAGATAAAGAGTCGTACTGATATGAATACATTAGTAGTAGGGGATTCTAACATGCCACTCTCGGTAACAGATCATCCAAGCAGAAAATCAAAAGAAACAAGAGCTTTGAATGACACATTGGACCAGATGGACCTCATAGATACATACAGAACATTCCACCCTAAAACAACAGAATATTCATTCTTCTCGAGTGCACATGGAACTTTCTCCAGAATAGACCACATACTGGGTCAAAATCAGGGCTCAACCGATATGAAAAGACTGAGATTATTCCCTGCATATTTTCAGACCACAATGCCTTGAAACTGTAACTTAACCACAAGAGAAAGTTTGGAAGGAATTCAAACACTTCGAAGCTAAAGACCATCCTGCTTAAGAATATTTGGATCAACCAGGAAATCAAAGAAGAACTTAAACAATTCATGGACACCAATGAGAATGAAGACACATTGGTCCACAACCTATGGGATACAGCAAAGGCAGTCATAAGGGGGAAATACATAGCCATCCAAGCCTCACTCAAAAACTTTGAAAAATCCGGAATACACCAGCTCTCTTTACACCTTAAAGAACTGGAAAATCAACAACAAATTAAGCCAACCCCACGCACAAGAAGGGAAATAATCAAGATCAGAGCAGAGAGCAATGAGATAGAAACTAGAGATACAGTAGAACACATCAACGAAACCAGAAGCTGGTTTTTTGAAGGAATCAATAAGATTGATAAACCACTGGCCAAACTAATCCAAAAGAAAAGAGAGAGGACCCAGATTAATAAAATTATGAATGAAAGGGGAGAGATCACGACTAACACCAAGGAAACAGAAGCAATCATCAGAAATTATTATCAAGAATTACATGCCAGTAAGTTAAGCAACCTAGAAGAAATGGATACAGTCCTGGAAACCTATAAGCTTCCAAAACTGAGTCAGGAAGAAACAGACAACCTGAATAGACCAATATCTAGTAATTGATTAGATATTGATTGAAACAGTGATCAAAATCCTCCCAAGAGGGGCGCCTGGGTGGCTTAGTGGGTTAAGCCTCTGCCTTTGGCTCAGGTCATAATCTCAGGGTCCTGGGATGGAGCCCCACATTGGGCTCTCTGCTCAGTGCGGAGCCTGCTTCCCCCTCTCTCTGCCTGCCTCCCTGCCTACTTGTGATCTCTGTCAAATAAATAAATCTTAAAAAAAAAAAAAAATCCAAGAAACAAGAGCCCAGGACCTGACAGATTCACTGGAGAATTCTACCAAACATTCATAGAAGAAATAATACCTATTCTCCTGAAGCTGTTTCAAAAAATACAAACAGAAGGAAAACTTCCAGACTCTTTCTATGAAGCTGGTATTACTCTGATCTCCAAACCAGGCAAAGACCTCACCAAAAAGGATAACTCCAGACCAATATCCCTGATGAATATAGATGCCAAAATTCTCAATAAGATCCTAGCTAATAGGATCTACAGTACATTAAAAAATTGTCCACCATGACCAGGTGTGATTTATCCATGGGATGCAGGGGTGGTTCAACATTTTCAAATCAACCAATGTGACAGAACAAATCAATAAGAGAAAAGAACCACATGGTCCTCTCAATTGATGCAGAAAAAGCGTTTGACAAGACCCAGCATCCATTCCTGATTAAAACGCTTCAAAGTATAGGGATAGAAGGAACATTCCTCAACTTCATAAAATCTATCTATGAAAAACCCACAGCAAATATCATTCTCAATGGGGAAAAGCCGACAGTCTTCCCTTTGAGATCAGGGACACGACAAGGATGCCCACTCTTGCCACTGTTGTTCAACATAATACTAGAAGTACTAGCAACAGCAATCAGACAAAAAGAAATAAAAGGTATTCAAATTGGCAAAGAAGAAATCAAACTCTCTTTGCAGATGACATAATACTTCATATGAAAAATCCAAAAGGCTCTACCCCCAAACTACTAGAACTCATACAACAATTCAGTAATGTGGCAGGATATAAAATCAATGTACAGAAATCAGTTGCTTTCTTATACACCAATAATGAAAATATAGATAAGGAAATTAGAGAATCAAGTCCATTTACTATAGCACCAAGAACTATAAGATACCTGGGAATAAACCTGACCAAAGAGTTAAAAGATCTATACTTGAGGAGCTACAGAAAACTTATGAAAGAAAGGGGTACCTGGGAGGCTCAGTGGGTTAAGCCTCTGCTTTTGGTTCAGGTCATGAACTCAGGGTCCTGGGATCGAGCCCCTCACTGGGCTCTCTGCTCAGCGGGGAGCCTGCCCCCCCCACCAAACACTCTGCCTGCCTCTCTGCCTACTTGTGATCTTTGTCAAATAAATAAAGTCTTTAAAAAAAAGAAAGAAATTGAAGAAGACACAAAAAGATGGAAAAGCATTCCATGCTCATGGATTAGAAGAATAAACATTGTTAAAATGTCTATACTGCCCAGAGCAATCTATACTTTCAATGTCATCCCAATCAAAATTCCACCGGTATTTTTCAAAGAGCTGGAACAAACAATCCTAAAATTTGTATTAAACCAGAAGAGACCCCGAATTGCTAACAAAAGGCTGAAAAAGAAAAAAAAAAGAAAACATAAAAAAACTCAGGGCATAATGTTGCCTGATTTCAAGCTTTACTACAAAGCTGTGATCACCAAGACAGCACAGTACTGGCACAAAAACAGACACACAGACCAGTAGAACAAAGAGCCCAGATATGGACCCGCAACTCTGGGTTGCGGTCAACTAATGGTCAACTAATCTCAACAGAGCAGGAAAAAATATACAGTGGAAAAGACAGTCTCTTCAATAAATGATGCTGGGAAAATTGGACAGCTATATATAGAAGAATGAAACTGGACCATTCTCTTACACCATACACAAAGATAAACTCGAAATGGATAAAAGACCTCAATGTGAGGCAGGAATCTATCAAAATCCTAGAGGAGAACATAGGCAGTAACCTCTTCAACATCAGCCATAGCAACTTCTTTCAAGACACATCTCCAAAGGCAAAGGAAACAAAAGCGAAAGTGAACTTTTGGGACTTCATCAAGATCAAAAACTTCAGCACAGCAAAGGAAACAGGTCAACAGAACAAAGAGGCAACCCATGGAATGGGAGAAGATATTTGCAAATAGCACTACAGATAAAGAGCTGATATCCAAGATCTATAAAGAAGTCCGCAAACTCAACACACACAAAACAGATAATCACATCAAAAATGGGCAGAAGACATGAACAGACACTTTTCCAAAGAAGATATACAAATGGCTAACAGACACATGAAAAAATGTTCATCATCATTAGCCATTAGGGAGATTCAACTCAAAACCACATTGAGATATCACCTTAACCCAGTGAGAATGGCCAAAATCAACAAGACAGTAAACAAGTGTCAGAGAGGTTGTGGAGAAAGGGGAACCCTCTTACACTGTTGGTGGGAATGCAAGTTGGTGCAGCCACTTTGGTAAACAGTGTGGAGATTCCTTAAGAAATTAAAAATAGAGCTTCCCTATGACCCTGCAATTGCACTACTGGGTATTTACCCCAAAGATACAGATGTAGTGAAAAGAAGGGCCATCTGTACCCTAATGTTCATAGCAGCAATGGCCACGCTCACCAAACTGTGGAAAGAGCCAAGATGCCCTTCAACAGATGAATGGATAAATTAGATGTGGTCCCTATATACAACAGAATATTATGCCTCCATCAGAAAGGATGAATACCCGACTTTTGTATCAACATGGATGGGACTGGAAGAGATTATGCTGAATGAAATAAGTCAAGCAGAGTTAGTTATCACATACTTTCACCAACTTGTGGAGCATAAGGAATAACACAGAGGACATTGGGAGTTGGAGAGGAGAAGTGAGTTGGTGGAAATCGGAGGGGGAGACAAACCATGAGAGACTGTGGACTGTGAGAAACAAACAGCATTTTGAAGGGGAGGAGAGTGGGGGGGTGGGTGAGCCTGGTGGTGGGTATTAAGGAAGGCACATATTGCATGGAGCACTGGGTGTGGTGCATAAACAATGAATCTTGGAACATTGAACAAAAAATTAAAAAATCACTAAAAATGAAAAAAATCAATATAATTTACCATCTTAACAGAATAAAGGAAAAAAGATTACTTCAGTATACGTGGAACGAACATTTGATAAAATTCAACACTCATTCATAGTCAAAGACTCTGCAAACATGTAATAGGAAAGAACTTTATCAATTCGATAAAGGATCTACAAAATATCTTCAGCTAATATCCATTTAATGGTGTATTTTAAAGCTTTTTCTGTAAGATGGGACAGTTATCCACCGATTCCATTCAATATTATACTACGAGCTTAGGCTATACTAAGACAAAGTCATATTGCAAACAAACCATTAGAATAATATGTGAATTTCGCAAGATTGTATAATATGAAGTCAGTATACAAAAGATCAGTTATCTCTATATACTGGCAACAGATGATCAGGAAATGAAATTTTAAAATAGTGCTATTCATAATAGCACAAAACTACAAATACTTGGAAATATTATACCCAAAGATGTATAAAATTTCTATACTTGAAGTTATTAAACACTGCAAAGTTCCTGAGGACTTAAATAAATGGAGATATTCATCATATTTGTGAATTAGACTACTCAGTACTTTTGAGACACTGTTCTTCCCTAAATTAATCTATAGTTCCAAAGCTGTTTTTTCCCAGAATTTTCCTCTAGAAACTGACAAGCCTATTTTAAAATTTATATGGAAATGCAAAGAACCTAAAATAGCCAGGATAATTTTAAACAAGAACAGGTAGAGGGTTTACCCTACCAGATTTAAGTCTTGCTATAGAGCTAGTCATTAAGGTATTATAATATTCATATAAGAACAGTTAAATAAATTAACAGAAGAGTCCAGAATCATTAAACATATAAAAATCATTTATCTCTGTGATATAGGTACTATTTTACAATATATGCATATGTATTATTGACTATTATAGAAGGCTAATGAAAGTCCATGAGGGAAAACAGGTGTTTCAATTAATGATGATGTAGTGAGATATCTAAATGGATAAAAAAATGAACCTTGCCCTGTACCTCACAAAATTTATTCAAGAGGGTTCATATACCTAAATGCAAGCACTAAAGAAATCAGCTTTCTACAACAGGGATTGGCAGATTTTTTTTCTGTAAAGGGCCAGGTATATAGGCTTTTGGATTACATAGTATCTGTTACAAGTACTCAACTTTGATGTTACAGCATGGAAACAACCAAAGACAGTTTGTAAACAGATAAACATTGCTATGTTATCATAAATATTTATGGACACTGAAATTTGAAATTTATATAACTTTCATGTGTCATTAAAATATTTTTCTTTTGGGAGCGCCTGGGTGGCTCAGTGGGTTAAGCCTCTGCCTTCGGCTCAGGTCATGATCTCAGGGCCCTGGGATCGAGCCCCACATCAGGCTCCCTGCTGAGCAGGGAGCCTGCTTCCCTTCCTCTCTCTCTGCCTGCCTCTCTGCCTACTTGTGATCTCTGTCTGTCAAATAAATAAATAAAATCTTTAAAAAATATATTTTTCTTTTGACTTTTTGGTAACTGTTAAAAAACGTAGAAGCCAATCTTAGGTCATGGTTCCCATAAAAACAGGTGGTGGGTTGGATATGGCCCATGGGCTATTGTTGGCTGACCTCTGTTCTAAAAGAAAACACGATAGAATGAACATGTTGATGATTTTGGAGTAGCCATGATTTCTTAAATATTTCTAAGTCATTAATCAAATAACAAAACTTCTGCAAATTGTTATTTCAACAAAGCAGAAAAACGCAAACCTTGCATTAAGTCCATTAAGCATGTGTAAGCAAACCATCAGCTGAGAGAAGATAACCGTGAGCTCATACACTGAGAAAGGACTTGTGTTCGGAATATATAAAGTACTCTTCAGATCAATTAAAAACAAAACAAAGAGACACCGGTCTTTTAATAAGAGGGCAAAAGTCTTGAACAGGCTTTTTACAAACGGAAATATCCAAGTGACTACTAAGTGTATGAACCGATTCTCCACGTCATCAGTCGTCAGGGAACTGCACAAACACTACGGCACCACGACAGCTAGATGTTAGTACCAAAGATGAGAATAAATGGAAACTTGGTTAGGATACGGAGAAACTTCAACCCTCCTGGAGGGCTAATGCAGATGTAGAATTACACAACCACTTTGGAAAACTCTTTGGTAGAACCTAGAAATCTAAAAATACGCCTTTCCTGTGATCCCAGTTATTTCATAACTAGTGTATGTAACTGAATCTAGCTTCTATCACTATCCAACTAATATTTTGAGATCCGTCTGCCAGATTCTTGAGCTTATCTCCTAATTGCTTTTGAATTCAGCTTTTGGAAAGAAAGGTGTAAGGTTTTTTTAGACTCTCTTAAATGTCAACACAGAGATTTAAAAAAAAACAAAAAACTTTAACATTCATGTTCAGCCCAAATCCAATTATGGTCAGCCTGCCAGCTGGGATACCTTCATTTAGTCCAGTGGTTCTCGACTGGGACAAAATTGCCCTCTCAGGTGACATCTGACAAATTCTGGAGTCATTTCTGGATGTCAAAACTAACTGGCACTATGTGTTACTGATATGTGATGGGTAGATACCTGCGACCCTGCTAATTATCACAGCGTAGAGGGAGGCCTTCCCAAACAAAAATGATCCGCTCAAAATACCAGTGGTTCTGAGATTGGGAAACTCTGCTTTAGTCTCCTTTTCCTTGTCATACCCAGCTTTCTGGATTTCTTGCTTTTCTATTCTGGATCTCCTTCTAGAACTACCCATGATTTTCCTTCTATTATGCAGAACAGTTTAGCTCATGTTCTGACCCCTTGGTGGGCGACAACTCCATCAGTTGTATATTAAAGTGTTTCCCCAAAGGCAGGACTCTCCCCCCGGCGCAATTGTGGTGCACATAAATCTTCCTATCTCATTATTCTTAAAGGGAAAAATATATACAACTTAACGGAGATTTATAGTAGTAATTTTAAATAATTTTAACTAAAGACCCAACATGTAGTAAGTGACCGAAAATACATTATGGGGCACAGTCCTAGGTTAATTTCAGTTAAAATACACACAGACAACACACATACTGTACTTGATTTGAATAGTACACGGTCTTCTTAATTATATACATACTATAAATTTAGCATGTACTAAAATTAATATGAAGAGAAATGCACAAAAATAGTAAACAATTTCAAAAATGATGCTGGGAATGGCAATCCTCTCCTGCCTTTGCAAAATGTCAGAAGATTACTTGTGTGATGCAAAAACTCCCTGCTTTTGGACTTAAGACTGCGTTTGTGGTGAGAGGTTGTGCTGCTCGGGATGTAGTGAGGTCATGTGAAACGAGTACAAGAAATTTCCTGAAGATGGTGGGAGAACGTTTGACTCAGAATAACTGAGTTTTGTTCATGAGCTGAAGCACGGCAACACTTTTGATGCGCTGGTTATGAACCGGGCCAAATCCCCACAGTGGTCACAACGGGCACACGCATCCAAAGAAAACCTTTTAAGGTCAGGAAAATCTCTTTAACCACTTCTAGTCTCTTTCTCAGATCCTAGGAAGCAGCTAGAAGTCAGTATTGATAGACCAAATCCCTTAGCTGCTGTCTGAGAATCCGAATGGCCATCAAGACGGCCTCTGACCTTGGTGGCAGGTGTCTGAGCCACAACCATCAGATGGATTTAAATAGCAAATGAATTCCGCATCTTTGGTTTCTTGATTGTTTGTTTTTTAGTTCCCTTGTTGTAGCAGGTCTGTACTGTCAAGGCCATGTGATAAATACGTCTTCTGCCCAACACAATAATCTTTATCACCAACAAAGATGATAATTTATTTCACACTTCATTACAGCTATCACTTAGTGAATTATTTTCAATGCTCAACTTAAAGTATTGGTAGATATTTATAAACACAGGCAGGGTGTAGGGATACCATTTTTTTTTCTTAGCACACTGACGTTTCTTAGCTAATGGAAGATTAAATGAGGAATCCAATCGGTGCATGCATCATCTCTGTAAAGACTGTTGATAGTCTCGGTTCCAACATCCTTTCAAAATAACGCTGAAGCCCCAGGAGGGACCTAACATAAATTTAGAAATTGTCCATAGCACAGTTTCAATCTTACATGCTTAGGCTTAGTGACACAGGCGTTTTCCAAAACTTTTTTTTTTTTTAAATTTTATCTATTTATTTGACAGAGAAAGAGATCACAAGTACTCAGAGAGGCAGGCAGAGAGAGAGGGGGAAGCAGGCTCCCCACTGAGCAGAGAGCCCGATGCGGGGCTTGATCCCAGGACCCTGAGATCATGACCTGGGCCGAAGGCAGAGGCTTAACCCACTGAGCCACCCGGGAGCCCCTCCAAAACTTTTTAAAGATCATGTTGTTCTTTCCCTTAAAAGTCTGTAATTTTGGGGCGCCTGGGTGGCTCAGTGGGTTAAGCCACTGCCTTCGGCTCAGGTCATGATCTCAGGGTCCTGGGATCAAGTCCCACATCGGGCTCTCTGCTCAGCAAGAAGCCTGTTTCCCTCTCTCTCTCTCTGCCTTCCTCTCCATCTACTTGTGATCTCTCTCTGTCAAATAAATAAATAAAATCTTAAAAAAAAAAAAAGTCTGTAATTTTGAATTGTTTGAATTGATTGATTTTGTTTTGTTTGAATTGATGATGACCACCACTTTCTTTGAAGTAGAATAAAACTTAAGTTTCACATCAATCACAAGGTATGGAGTACATATTAAAATTAACATTTTAAATTATAATTGCCTTTGTGTACATCCTATTTCTCCAATTAGATTATAAACCCATTGAAAGCAGGCACTCCAGTCTCTATAAGCATTTAGAAAGATGTATAGTTGGAAAGACTCAAACTCTTAGTCATTATTGGCTACTATTAAGTGTATTTGGCAAGACAGTACAAGAAAAAGAAAAGATCACAAGAAAAATGGCCATTTTGTAAACAGAAATAAAAGAGAATAGAGAAAGCCTAGCACTTTGAAACCTTAAAGAATGTAACATCTTACTATTCCCAAATGCAGGCAAAAAGGAGAAAAAACACCCTTGAGAGACAAGAGCTTTTTGAATCCAGGTGTTATGGCCAATCTCCAATTAAAGTTGTGGTTTTATGAGTTTGTCAGTTTCAAAATGGCTACCACTAAGTAGAGAGAAAAAAGTGTTATGGGGTTGAAAGTTGTAATAAAATAGGGCAGATTTGAGAATTAAATCTGGGGAAACACTACAGGTAGATATTGATATACAGAACTCACTAGAAGAAAAGGTCAGAAGCCTCTTTTAAGTTTTTGCAAGAAATGTATTGCCGAAAACACCAGAAGCTGGAACTAAAACGTCTTTGTTCAAAATGAAAGTGCCCTTTAGTTACCACCATTCCATAGGCAGGAATAGGTTCCAAAAACTGCCCCACCTTCAGGAGGGCATACTTCCCGATGCCCACTTCAGATGTACCTACGGAGGACAGTGAATAAAAACTCCTTCCCTTCTGAGGTCAGAACCCAGAGCTACAGAGATAAATGGAAAACGGAGTCTAATTAGGGAACTTCCCTGCAGCCTGTTCAGGAAACTTGATAATGTCTGCTCCATAGTAACAGAGCAAACCAGAAACTGCTGAATGTCTCCCATTGTTCCCTCTTCAAATGGGAGCTTTATGTGGCTACTGTCCCTACTTCATCATTGAAGATTGGGTGTGTACATGGTGAGGAGTGGCAGACAAACTTGTACTCTTGGGTACACATTCTACTGTACAATACACATGTGTTATGTTCCAGACACCCCTCCAAAACGTTGCTGTACTTTATGATTTGAATATGATCTAATAATATTCAATGATATTGATACTATTACACATGAAAAAATGCTCAACATCAGTTGGCATCAGGGAAATACAAATCACAACCACAGTGAGATACCGCCTCACACCAGTCAGAATGGCTAAAATTAATAAGTCAGGAAATGACAGATGTTGGAAAGGATGCAGAGAAAGGGCAAACCTCCTACACTGCTGGTAGGAATGCAAGCTGGTGCAGCCACTCTGTAAAACAGCATGGAGGTTCCTCAGAGAGTTGAAAATAGAGCTACCCTATGACCCAGCAATTGCACTACTTGGTATTTACCCTAAAGATACAAATGTAGTGATCCGAAGGGGCACATGCATCCGAATGTTTACAGCAGCAATGTCCACAATAGCCAAACTATGGAAAGAACCTAGAATTCCATCAACAGATGAATGGGTAAAGAAAATGTGGTATATACATATACAATGGAATACTATGCAGCCATCAAAACCCCCAAATCCTGCCATTTGGAAGGACGTGGATGGAACTAGAGGGTATTATACTAAGCGAAATAAGTCAATCAGAGAAAGACAATTTTCATATGATCTCTCTGATATGAGGAATTTGAGCAGCAGGGGGTTCATGGGGGATAGGGAGGGAAAAATGAAACAAGATGGGATCAGGAGGGAGACCATAAGAGACTCTTAATCTCAGGAAACAAACTGAGGGTTGCTGGGGGGTGGGGGGTGAGGGATAGTGTAGCTGGTTGATGGACACCCGGGAGGGTATGTGCTATGGTTGAGTGCTATGAATTGTGTAAGCCTGATGATTCACAGACCTGTACCCCTGGAGCAAATAATACATTATATATTAATCAAAAAAAAAAAAAAAAAAAGATTTCTCAAGCTCCTCTTCAACAGGTCTCTCAAAAGCCACAGAGACTCATGCATACCCAGGGAACCCCAGGACCAGCAACACAATAGCAATATAATAACCAACTCTCTAGAACCCGTCCAGCCCACTCAGTACAAACCAACCACTCCCATGAAAAGCAAGTTGTAGGAAGCACTTTCTGTGCGTCAAACATCATGCTAAGCATTAAAACATATTAATGAAGGGCGCCTGGGTGGCTCAGTGGGTTAAGCCACTGCCTTCGGCTCAGGTCATGATCTCAGGGTCCTGGGATCGAGTCCCGCATCGGGCTCTCTGCTCAGCAGGGAGCCTGCTTCCCTCTCTCTCTCTCTCTGCCTGCCTCTCCGTCTACTTGTGATCTCTCTCTGTCAAATAAATAAATAGAATCTTTAAAAAAAAAAAACATATTAATGAATAAAA
This sequence comes from Lutra lutra, assembly GCF_902655055.1. NCBI lineage: Eukaryota > Metazoa > Chordata > Mammalia > Carnivora > Mustelidae > Lutra > Lutra lutra. The sequence continues at coordinate 6,054,316 of NC_062283.1, read as the reverse complement.
CAGATGCCATCCTTTCTAGAAGTCTCTCTAAATGCTGCTGGAAATACACTGCTGGATAGTAAACACACACATTTGATTAGTAACTAGTCTGCTGGCAGTAACTGGAAAACATGTTACAATATTTTGTATACTTTTCACAAGTATGAAATGTATATTAAGGATAAGTTTTACACATATCCTCCAGTGTTACACTTTTAAAGGTTTAACAGAAGCTGTAAGGACGGACCTGGTCAGTTTATTTATCTTGACTAACATACCGTTAGGGTAGAGTTTGTCTTAACTAATTGTTAAAAATTCAGTGCTCTATTTTTTATTTGCTGAATTCGTTTTTACTATTGTATTGGATTGTTCTACAACCTCATAAAAATAAACTGTCTCGAGTTATCCACTAAATATAAAAGGAATCAATAACAAATATTGAAATAAGACTTTATTGGAGACTCAATCTATTTCCCCTAACTCCTCAGAGTATTGTTTATTATGGAGCTTTGTCAAGGAGAAGCATAAATTTAGCTAAGATTTCTTGTTACTTTCAAAGTACACTGAACTTTCTCATGTTCCCTATATTTGCAGAACAGGGTACGATAATGCTGTCGGTGAGAAAAGCCTTCACTGAAAGGTACAGAACCGATACAAATCATAGCATTGCTAAGAAGCTGTAAAACCCGCATGCTTCCTGAAAACTATTTCAGAAAAAGAGCAGAATGATCAGTGGCTGGGATTCTTGCATTGGAAGGCACTCTTGGATATAGTATCCGTGTGCTAACAGGTATTTTTATATTGCAGTTGGATAAAACAATTGGCTTTTCGTTTTTAAGTAATGATTATTTTAAGGAACGCAATATAAGCCAGAAATAGCATTTGGCTCATAAGTGACATAGTTTCAGCTATCTAATCAATAAGGCAAGGCATTGTCACATGAAAAAAAGAGGTTGCACAAAGATGGCAATCCACTTACCACATTAATTAGAGAAAACAGTTGGAAGTCAATAATATGTCTCCTAATCTTGATTCAGTGATGGAGAAAATAATTAAAATTGAAAATACAATCAAATTTTGCCTCTGAAGGTATGCTTTTTCAGCATGAGGTACACATCCATATTACAATATGCTGACTGTGTAGGCTAGGTACTCACGTAAGCATCTGATAGGAGGAGACAGGAGAATTTTTCTTTGGATTATTTCTTCAGGTGACCGATAAGGCCGAAGAGTCAAGATTTTGAGCAACATAACCTAATACTTTAGCATCAAATTATCATGCTTAAAAGCACAGGACTGTCGGGATTTCTAAGAACTGTCTTCTAAATGACTTCATCGCCAAGAAATTTGCTTTTTACTACACACATTGGATTGGAAGAGAGAGTCAATCATGTGTTACTGGACATATTTAGGAATATCATTAAATTTCCTCAATAGAACATAAATGTTTCCCAGCACTGAGTGCATTAAGAGACTGATGAAAAAACAGCTTCTGTTGCCGCCCGAGTTAAAACTCGGCAACCGGTAGATTCTGAATGGAACGTAGTCAACGTTTAGTAGGAAGTGTTGAGTCTTCACAGGAAGAGAACAGGGACTTCTGGGTTCAATCCAAATAGCCAGAACTATTTGAAAGACACATCGAACAGTTACTGCCTTTCTTGAGGATTTCAATCATTGAGATCACTGCATTTTGTCATTTAGGGGAAACAGAGAAGCAAGAGACACAAATCTGGCTCAAGCCATCCATTACTAAACTGAATATCTAACAAACACTAACAAATACGGATTTAAAAATAAGATGCGTTGTTCTAGTATTTAAAATTATGATGGACCTATTAACATATCCATAATTATGGTTTGTTTTTGTCAAGCTCTCGTTAAGAAGACTGCTTGTGGCTGCTTCCACCCCAGATCCTAGAGACCTCTGCAAGAAGTCTTCAGGCCCAGCCCCGCAGCTAGCTGACTTCTCAGTCACTCTATTTGGCTCTCTCTTTACTTCCTGTTCTTTCCTGGTTCCCAGAAGGCCCAGGTAAGTTAAAAAAACAAATCAACAAAAAACCTCTAAAGAATGAAAGAATCTGGTCAACAGATAGTTAATCCTGTTTCTTTACATCACGTGATCTGTCCACTTTAAGTGCAGTTTTAATTTTGGCCCAGGTTCCTCCTTCTCATTTTCCTTTGGCTGAGGCACTGAATGCTCCAAAAGCAAGAGCCTATCATCCCCTTTCTAGTTAAGTTGTCATTTGCCACACTCTTTGCTACAACTTAATGGCCAGTGATTCTCATGGTGGATAAAAGTGTACACCATGGCGGCACCTGTGTGGCTCAGTGGGTTAAAGCCTTTGCCTTTGACTTGGATCATGGTTCCAGGGTCCTGGGATCGAGCCCCGCATCGGGCTCTCTGCTCAGCAAGGATCCTGCTTCCCCCCGCTCTCTGCCTACTTGTGATCTCTGTCTGTCAAATAAATAAATAAAATCTTTTAAAAAAAGTGTACAGAGAATACACGTGCTCCAACAAATAAGAATGCTTATTAGTTCTTATTCTGATCTAGAACCAATTCTGATCAAAGTGTATCAATCAGTACAGGAACGAGGCGGCGTACTTAAAAGGATTTCACTGAAAGCTGATTTACTAAGTGATCCACCTACAGAGATGTGATCAGGGAATGGCCACAGAAAGTGGGCTCAGAGGGCACAGGAGTGGATGCAATTCTTGCAACAGCTATAAAAACAAGCCACTTTGTGCCACAGCCACTTTACTCTTTTTGTACCTGGATCTTCCCCATCCAGACTGCTGGCTCCTCTGTGGAAAGGACTGGGGCTCTCCTGGCTTGACTGGCTCTTTCTGCCTGACTACCTGGGGTTTTCCAGAATCTCAGACATGGCCTGGTATTCAGTGGCAACCCCACCGCTAACCCAGAACTCTATTTCTAGTTGGTTTCTTAATGCCAAGCTATGACATACATCTCTTTTTTAAAATAAATGGTTCACGGGCAACACTGGCATTCAAGGGGGAGGATGAGATGTCACCTGTTTGGAGAAGAGGACTTCCAGCCTTTCTCTTTGCTTGCCCTCAAGCTTACAACAGCATCGGGAGTTTACCCATCAGAGGACATAGGTCTCATCACAAATACTGGATACTCACTGGCAAATTTTACCTTTTGCACATTACAGATAATTATGGAGCCAAATCACTGCTATATATTTAGCGCCCTCCAAATTTTTAAATGACTGTTGTTTGTGGTATTGAAAAGATTATTTTCCATTAGTTCCATAGACGATCATTTAAAACATTGACAAAGTCATTGCATTGACTTATGCCTATTTTATTGGAAATGAGGGGAGAAATACATACGTGTGTGCATTTATCTCTGTGTATATTTCTGTCTGTGTGGGGGTATGGGCATAGATGTAGATTCAGTATAGATTGTAGATGTAGGTTATATGCAGATATGCATTAGATTTACGTCCATATCTCTCTGTATATAGCTAATAAGTTAGATGTGTATGTATACATTAGATATATCTATATATATTAGATACAGATATTGATACAGACAGCTATAGGTATAGATATGGATACAGATATAGACATAGGCATATATATCTGGTCAACAGCACATTCCAGTCTTGGAATCAGACATATCCAAGGACCTAATCTTTCCACTCTACAATCCTGTCTATGAATCCAAATATCTTCAGTGTGTCTTCTCCTTTGCCTTTGATGGACATCACCAGGCTAACCCTTCCCATGCAGCCTGCCCCTGTCATCTGTCCTCTTCCACAACTGTGGTAAATATTGGACACCAGGGACTTCTTCTGGAATTCCTGTTGACTAGTCTTTCTCTCATTCTAATATTTGAAATCACATTTTATTATTTTTTCTTTCCCCAAGATCTGTATTTTCTGGCATTTCTTCATGGAACTCATACTCTATATGGACTTCTGAGTCCACTGACCATGGAGAGATGTATGTGGTACATTTTCCAGAAATAGGAACTCAAGTAGTAGAGGTCTCTGATGACACTCTGTTGGTGGCATAATTAAACAGAATTGTGGGTTTATGTTTATGTGCAGGGCACAGATGCAGGAAGGATGGGCCGTGTGCAGAAATATGTAAATAAGTAACTGTTTAATTTCATTTTGAGGGTCCCAAAACTTATTTGAAGTTAACCACAAATGAGAGGATTTCTTCATAATCTACAAAAGCCTTTTTTAAATCCTAATCACCAACACTTTTTAAGAAATGCCAAATGGTGATCATTTGTGGAGTCCTAGGAAGGAACCAAACCTCAAAAAAGGGCACATCCTTCCCTAAGTTAAAAATTCTGCAAGTGCTTATGTTTACTTTTAATTGCAAAAACATCTCTTTTTCTTATTCATAAAATATAAAGCATTCTGATGGGTTTCCCTCTTTTTTGACACTGAGAATAAAAAAAACTTTGACTTACAAAAGTCACAGATATACACCAACCTTCACTCTCCTGCTAATTAATGCTATCAAAAGCCCGAGTAGGATTATGCAGCAGGCTTTTTATCTCTGCACGATGAGTAACTTCAAACAGCCTCCCATCTCCCATTACCAGTTGGATGTCACCTAAAAACTGAGTAATCACAGCAACTGTTCCCAGTAAAAATAATGCAGCCTCTTCTTCCAGAGTATTCAGTAAAAGAAGATAAGCAGTCACATAATTATCTAATGACCAGATTTTTTTTTCCCATTTCAATTTTAGAAAGAAACATTCTCTGCATTCCATAGCCATGTATGCCATGACAGTTCATGCTGAATATCATCAAAGGACATATTTAACTTTGGGCAGATATATAAATGACTCTTATCTTTTCTAAATGTACTTATAAAATTATATCTTCTGAATGTAATTCCCATGATTTCCAAAGTGCTTTTTTTTTCTATTACTATTAAAAATCAATTTATCCCATAAAAGAACTCAAATCTAAGCAAGTAGAAATTTAAAAAGCTATTAATGAGGTCCAATTAAAAAGGCTCTTACTGCTAGAATAAATGAGGCAGAAGAGAGAATTAGTGATATAGAAGACCAAATGATGGAGAATAAAGAAGCTGAGCAAAAGAGAAACAAACAACTACTTGACCATGAGGGGAGAATTCGAGAGATAAGTGATACCATAAGATAAAGCAATATTAGAATAACTGGGATACAGAAGAAGCAGAAAGAGAGGGGGAAGAAGGTATAATGAAGCAAATTATAGTAGAGAATTTCCCTAATTTGGCAAAGGGAACAAGCATCAAAATCCAGCAGGCACAGAAAACCCCCCTCAAAATCAGTAAAATAGCTCCACACCCCATCATCTAATAGTAAAACTTACAAGTCTCAGTGAGAAAAATAAAATCCTGAAAGCAGCTTGGGACAAGAGGTCTGTGACATACAATGGAGAAATATTGGATTGGCAGCACACCTATCCACAGAGACCTGGCAGGCCAGAAAGTCCTGGCATGATATATTTGGAGCACTAAATGAGAAAAAATATGTAGGCATGAATACTATATCCAGCTAGGCTGTCACTGAAAGTAGAAGGAGAGATAAAAAGCTTCCAGGACAAACAAAAATTAAAATAATTTGCAAACACCAAACGAGACCTACAGGAAATTTTGAAATATTGAAAGGGGTCCTCTAAGCAAAGAGAGAACTTGAGAGTAACAGACCAGAAAGGAACAGAGACAATATATAGTAACAGTAACCTTCCAGGCAGTACAATGGCACTAAATTCATATCTTTCAATAGTTACGCTGAATGTAAATGGGCTAAATGCCCCAATCAAAAGACAGGATATCAGAATGGATTAAAAAAAAAACAAGACCTGTGGATTTGCTATCTTCAAGAAACTCATTTTAGACCCAAAGACACCTCCAGATTTTAAATGAGGGGGTGGAAAACAATTTACCATGCTAATGACATCAAAAGAATGCTGGGGTGGCCATCCTTATATCAATAAATTAGATTTTAAGCCAAAAACTATAATAAGAGATGAGGAAGGACACTATATCATACTTAAAGGGTCTGTCCAACAAGAAAATCTAACAATTTTAAATATCTATGCCCCTAACATGGGAGCAGCCAATTATATAAACCAATTAATAACAAAATCAAAGAAGCACATCAACAATAATACAATAATAGTAGGGGACTTTAACACACCCTCTCACTGAAATGGACAGATCATCTAAACAAAAGATCAACAAGGAAACAAAGCCTTTAAATGACACCATGGACCAGATGGACATCACAGATATATTCAGAACACTCCATCCCAAAGCAACAAAATACACATCTTCTCTACTGCACATGGAACATTCTCCAGAATAGGTCACATCCTGGATCACAAATCAGGTCTCAACCAGTACCAGAAGACTAGGATCATTCCCTGCATATTTTCAGACCACAGTGCTATGAAACTAGAACTCAATCACAAGAGGAAAGTTGGAAAGAACTCAAATACATGGAGGCTAACAAGCATCCTACTAAAGAATGAATGGGTCAACCAGGAAATTAAAGAGAAATTGAAAAAATTCATGGAAACAAATGAAAATGAAAACACAACTGCTCAAAATCTTTGGGACAAAGCAAAGGCTGTCCCAAGAAGAAAGTATATAGTGATACAAGCCTTTCTCAAGAAACAAGAAGGGTCTCAAGTATACAACTTAACCATACACCTAAAGGAGCTGGAGAAAGAACAGCAAAGAAAGCCTAGACCCAGCAGGAGAAGAGAAATCAGAAAGATCAGAGGAGGAATCAATGAAATAGAAACCAAAAGAACAGTAGAACAAATCAATGAAACTAGGAGCTGGTTCTTTGAAAGAATTAATAAGATTGATAAACCACTGGCCAGACTTATCAAAAAGAAAAGGGAAAGGACCCAAATTAATAAAATCATGAATGAAAGGGGAGAGATCACAACCAACATCAATGAAATATAAACAATTACAAGAACATATTATGAGCAACTATACACCAGAAAATCTGACAATCTGGAAGAAATATATGTATTCCTAGAGACATATAAACTACCATAGCTGAACCAGGAAGAAATAGAAAAAAAATAGAAATGGAAGGAAAACTTCCAAACTCATTTTATGAAGCCAGCATTACCTTGATCCCAAAACCAGACAGAGACACCATCAAAAAGGAGAGTTACAGACCAATATCTTTGATAAATACGGATGCAAAAATTCTCACCAAATATTAGCCAATAGCATCCAACAGTACACTAAAAGGATTATTCACCATGACCAAGTGGGATTTATTCCTGGGCTGCAAGTTTGGTTCAACATCTGCAAATCAATCAAGGTGATACAATACATTAATAAAAGAAAGAACAAGAACTGTATGATCCTCTCAATAGATGCTGAAAAAGCATTTGAAAAAGTATAGCATCCTTTCCTGATCAAAACTCTTCCAAGTGTAGGGACAGAGAGTACATACCTCAATATCATCAAAGCCATCTATGAAAAACCCACAGTGGTATCGTTCTCAATGGGGAAAAATTGAGAGCTTTTCCCCTAAGGTCAGGAACATGTTAGGGCTGTCCACTATCACAAATGCTATTCAACATAGTACTAGAAGTCCTAGCCCTGGCAATCAGACAACAAAAAGAAATAAAAGGTATCCGAATTGGCGAAGAGGGAGTCAAACTCACTCTTTGCAGACGATATGCTATTTTATGTGGAAAACACAAAAGACTCCATTCCAAAACTGCTAGAACTCATATAGGAATTCAGTAAAGTGTCAGGATATAAAATCAATGCTCAGAAATCAGTTGCATTTCTATACATCGAAAGCAAGACAGAAGAAAGATAAATTAAGGAGTTGATCCCATTTACAATTGCACCCAAAACCATATGATACCTAGGAATAAACCTAACTAACCAAAGAGGCAAAAAATATGTACTCGGGAAACTATATTGGAGGGGGAGATGAACCATGAGAGACTATGGACTCTGAAAAACAATCTGAGGGTTTTGAAGGAGCGGGGGGTGGGAAGTTGGGTAAGCCTGGTGGTGGGTATTATGGAGGGCATGTATTGCATGGAGCACTGGGTGTGGTGCATAAATAATGAATTCTGGTACACTGAAAAGAAATTTAAAAAAAAAATTAAAAAAAAAACTAAAAAGTACTCATGAAAGAAATTGAGGAAGACACAAAGAAATGGAAAAACATTCCATGCTCATGGATTGGAAGAACAAATATTATGAAAATGTCTATGCTACCTAAAGCTATCTACACGCTGAATGCAATCACTATCAAAATACCATCAATTTTTTTCAAAGAAATGGAACAAATAATCCTAAAATTTCTGTGGAACCAGGAAAGACCCTGAATAGCCAGAGGAATGTTGAAATAGAAAACCAATGTTGGTGGCATTACAATTCCAGACTTCAAGCTCTATTACAAAGCTGTAATCATGCAGACAATACGGCCAACACACACAAAACAGATAATCACGTCAAAAAATGGGCAGAAGACATGAACACTTCTCCGAAGAAGACACACAAATGGCTAACAGGCACATGAAAAAATGTTCATCATCATTAGCCATCAGGGAGATTCAAATCAAAACCACATTGAGATACCACCTTACCCAGTCAGAATGGCAAAATTAACAAGACAGTAAACAAGTGTTGGAGGGGATGTGGAGAAAGGAGAACCCTCTTACACTGTTGGTGGGAATGCAAGTTGGTGCAGCCACTTTGGAAAACAGTGTGGAGATTCCTTAAGAAATTAAAAATAGAGCTACCCTATGACCCTGCCTTTGCACTACTGGGTATTTACCCCAAAGACACAGATGTAGTGAAAAGAAGGGCCATGTATACCCCAATGATCATAGCAGCCATGGCCACAGTTGTCAAACTGAGGAAAGAATCAAGATGCCCTTCAATGGACAAATGGATAAAGAAGATGTGGCCCATATATACAATGGAATATTATGCTTCCATCAGAAAGGATGAATACTGAACTTTTGTATCAGCATGGACAGGGCCAGAGGAGATTATGCTGAGTGAAGTAAGTCAAGCAGAGAGAGTCAATTATCATATGGTTTCACTTACATGTGGAGCATAAGGAATAACACAGAGGACATTGGGAGATGGAGAGAAGAAGTGAGTTGGGGGAAACTGGAGGGGGAGACGAACCATGAGGGACTGTGGACTCTGAGAAACAAACAGAGTTTTGGAGGGGAGGGGGGTTGGGGGAATGGGTGAGCCTGGTGATGGGTATTATGGAGGGCACATATTGCATGGAGCACTGGGTGTGGTACGTAAACAATGAATTTTGGAACATTGAAAAGAAATAAAATAAAATGGGGGGAAAAAAAGACACTATGCTACTGGCACAAAAACAGACACATAGATCAATTGAAGAGAATAGAGAGCCCAGAAATGGACCGTCAACTCTATGGTCAACTAATCTTCAGCAAAGCAGCAAAGAATGTCCAGTGTGAAAAAAATACAGTCTCTCCAGAAATGGTGTTGGGGAAATTGGACAGCCACATGCAGAAGAATGAAACTGGACCATTTCCTTACACCACACACAAAAATAGACTCAGAATGGAGGAAAGACCTCAATGTGAGACAGGAATCCATCAAAATCCTTGAGGAAAACACAGGCAGCAACCTCCTCAACCTCAGACACAGCAACTTCTTCCTAGAAACATAGCCAAAGGCAAGAGCAGCAAGGGCAAAAATGAACTATTGGAACTTCATCAACATCAAAAGCTTTTGCACAGCAGAGGAAAAAGTCAACAAAACCAAAAGACAACTGACAGAATGGGAGAAGATATTTGCAAATGACATATCAGATAAAGGGCTAGTATCCAAAATCTAGAAAGAACTTCTCAAACTCAACACTCAAAGAACAAATAATCCAGTCAAGAAATGGGCAGAAGACATGAACAGACATTTCTGCAAAGAGGACATCCAAATGGATAACAGACACATGAAAAAGTGCTCAACATCAGTTGGCATCAGGGACATACAAATCACAACCACAGTGAGATCCCACCTCACACTAGTCAGAATGGCTAAAATTAATAAGTCAGGAAGCGACAGATGTTGGTGAGGATATGGAGAAAGAGGAACCCTCCTACACTATTGGTGGGAATGCAAGCTGGTGCAGCCACTCTGGAAAACAGCATGGAGATTCCTCAAAAAGTTGAAAATAGAGCTGCCCTATGACCCAGCAATTGCACTACTTGGTATCTACCCTAAAGATAACAAACATAGTGATCTGAAGGGGCATGTGCTTCCGAATGTTTATAGCAGCAATGTCCACAATAGCCAAACTATGGAAAGAACCTAGCTGTCCACCAAGAGATGAATGGGTAAAGAAGATGTGGTATATATACACAATGGAATACTACGCAGCCATCAAAACCCCCAAATCCTGCCATTTGGAAGGACGTGGATGGAACTAGAGGGTATTATGCTAAGTGAAATAAGTCAATCAGAGAAAGACAATTATCATATGATCTCTCTGATATAAGTAATTTGAGAGGCAGGGTAGGGGGCCATGGAGGATAGGGAGGGAAAAATGAAACAAGATGGGATCAGAAGGGAAATGAAACACAAGAGACTCTTAATCTCAAAACAAACTGAGAGTTGCTGGGGTGTGGGGGGTGAGGGATAGGGTGGCTGGGTGATGGACACTGGTATGTGCTATGGTGAGTGCTGTGAATTGTGTAAGAATGAAGGTTCACAGACCTGAACCCCTAAGAGAAAGAATGCATTGTATGTCAATAAAAAAAATTTAAAAAATCAGTTTATCTCATAAATGACACAATTTCTAGTTTTAGTAAGTTTAGGATGTCAGCCTTTTTTTTAAGAATTAAAGAACACATGCATTGTTTTATTTCCATTATTATCAAAGGTAAAGGAAATATTATAAATAAGTACCTGCAGGACTATTTCTACATGACCTGTGTGCCAAAACATTTTCTAGGAAGGAAAATGGAAAAATACAAAATAGTTCACATCTTTCATAATATTCCACAATAATAATTAAAGTGAAAATGTTTTGACCAAGTCTAATAATCAAAGAATATTTATTTCACTATAATTTAAAATAGGATTAAGGAAAAATTCATTGGTGTCTGATTTCATTCTTACCAAATATCAAGAAACATAGTACCCATGTTTTGAAATGAGTTTTTTTTCAAGCCATATTTTAATGGCTTATCATAGCTATTAAATAATCAGTATTTGGGAAAATATTTTAACCAACCTCTTTTCCCCTCTTCTCACAAGCTAAATTGTTTGCTACTTCTGAGAGTAATACCATTGTACTTGTTAGATAATTTATAGTAAACACATATCCTCTTAATCACATCACTGAAACTTAAATAGATTTGTAAAACCATTAAAAAATCAATACTTAGCTTTTAGGTGATAAATTAATTAATGGAGTGTGAATGCTTGAAGTCTGCATTACCCAGCATGCACCACAAAGGCTTTTCATACCATCACTGTCAGTGGGAGCAGTATACAAAGTAACATGATGTAACTAGTTGGGGAAGTGCTGATAAAAATATATCAATCCCTGCTTCCCAATATTCCAGTAAAAACTGCTTTTTGGTAAGAAATGCAATTCAGTGTTTTTCTGTTACATGTGGTGGTGGAAGAAAGAAGTATAATGATAAATGAAATCCAGAGGAAAAAAATAATCAGGAATTTTCTAACACATTTTAATTAATCAGACAAGAAGGGGGCCCTTGGCTGGCTCAGTTGGTAGAGCATGGGACTCTTGATCTCAGGGTCGTGAGTTCAAACCCTATACTGGGCGTAGAGCCTACTTAAAAAAAAAAATAATAAGACATGGTACACATTGCTATAAAACTGCAAAGGGCTTTAAGGGTTGGGGAGTGAGATTTTATTGTTTCCGTCATAGAATTTTTGTTTTTTTTGGTCTTTTCCTGAAAAATAGATCATATTTTCCTATTTTCACTTGGGTTTGTTTTATAAATAAATAAGCTCTTCCACAGCTTCTTTCCACTTCTTTTAAAATTTCTTCCTTAAATACACCAACTCGGATTTCTACAGGAAAATATAATTAAATACTGGTCCCTGCGTATAAGAACTTACCCGCTCACTGGATAATAATAGTATAAAGTAGGCTGCTGTTAACAACAAAGGGGTAATTGAAACTGAGTAAGTTCTATATTTTAAGCTGGCAAACACAAATAATTTTGGTGATGTTCTTTAAGATTTACAAATATAAATTTACAAATTTACATATATACAACTTATAATTTACAAATATAAAATTAAATTACTTTGGGCTATGATTTCATTGAGACCTAGACTCTCACTGAGAGTACCCCTAAAGCTGAGGGGTTTTATAGAAACAGGTCAGTTTAAAGGAACTGGGGAACTGTTGTGACAACCAAGACTTAGGAAAACAATCACTGAGAATGGGTAACTGTGCAGAGAAAAAGATTCCGCTCTTATCTTGGGGATTTTTGGATTCCAGATACAGGGCAAAGACTTAGGATCTAAAGGCTTGGATAGAGGGCCTCTATGAGGAGGCAGAATAACCTGTAGAGATTTTGGCAATCCTGCAATAATACAGTCCAAAATTATATTCTTGAGGGTCCAAGACCCTAATTAAGACCCTAAAAATCAGTAACAAAAGTTAACCAAATAGTAGTTGACTTCTAGTAAATTAAGCTATACACTTCTAAATAATAGTTGGTCAAATAAAAAATCAAAATGAAATTAAAAATATTTTAACTATGTGATGATAGAAATAAGACATTAAATTATTAGGATGCTGCTAAAGCTGACTTAAGAAGACTGGTCTTGTGTTTATATATACTAGGAAATTTGTAAAGCTCAAAATTGATGACCTTTCTAGTTGTTTCAAGAAATTAGAAAAAGAGCAATAAATTATTCTTAAAGAATATAAAAAATATATAATAGCTGAAGTAAATGATATAGAAAAATCACTTAAGTCAAAATAGGATTCTTTTAAAAGTAATACAACTGAGAGACCTATAGAAAGACTAACCAAAAAGAAAAAGTTCAAAAAAGTGTGTATGTACATATGAGAGAAAAAAAAATTATCACTATCAGGAATAAAAAGAAAGGCATCATTAAAGATCCCACAGATATTTAAAATATAAATAATAAAAGTCAAAAATATTATAGACATTATATATGTATAAGAGAAACATTTAGTGAAAGAAACATATTACTAGAAAAAGCTTTTTTTTTCAAGAATATTACAGACATTATATATGTATAAGAGAAACATTTAGTGAAAGAAACATATTACTAGAAAAAGCTTGTCAGCTCTATAACAAGAAGAAAGAGAAAGTACAGATAGTCCTGTATGTCTTAATGGAATAGAATCTATCATTAAAATCCTCCTGTTTCTTCCTGACATATACACATACCCGTACATACACAAACATAAAATCTCCAGTGTCAGATGCTGTTACCAGTAAAATTTTCCAAACGTTTTACCTATGAAACAATAACCTTATATATAATCTTTAAGAGAATTAAAAAATACTCTTATCAAAAATACCAATTGCAGCTTGGTTTATGATCCCAGCACAGTCTTGCATATTTTTAGCTTAAAGTTTATTTTGACTGAGCTAAGTTTAGCTACCTCTTTTTTCTTCCTTCCTTCTTTCCTTCCTTCCTTACTTTCCTCCTTCCCTTTTTCCCCTCTGTCCCCCCTTTTTCTCTTTCCTTTCTTCTTTTTCCTTTTCTTTCCCTGTCTTTTCTTCCTTTCCTTTTCTTTTCCTTTCCTTCTTTTTTTTCTTCCCTCCCTCCCTTTTTCTTTTTTCCTCCCTTCATTTCTCTTTTCCTCTCCCTTCATCTTGCTTTCATTTTCAAATAGATATTCACTTATTCCAGCATAATTTGTTGAAATAACTGTCCTTTCTCCACTGAATTATCTTTTTATTTTTTAAAAAATTAATTTTTTCTAGTGTTTTTCTCCTGTAATTTTTAAGAAGTCAAATTTCCCTATATGTATGGGCCTATTTCTGGGCTCTACTCTCTTCTATTGATTGACTTCTCCTATATAGACCTAAGAAAGTAGATTTAAGATCAAATCTTGTAATCAGGTAGGGTTCATCATCCTTTTTTTTTTTTTTTTCCTTTCTTCAAAGGTGTTTCATTTATTTTAGGTCCTTTGCATTTCCATAGAATTTTAAAAATGCCTGGTCAATTTCCATAATGTTTCTGGAATTTTGACTTGGATTGTATTAAATCTACATAGCAGTATGGAGAGAACTGATCTCTTAGTGGTATTGAGCCTTCCACACTATCAAGACAATATATCTCACAACTTAAGTCTTATATTTTCAGAAACAGTTTTTTAGTTTTCAGTTAACAAGTCTTTCATATCTTTTGTCAGATTCACTCCTAGATATTTTATTTGGGTGTATTTATTCAAGTTTTAAAAAAATCTCTACTTATAATTTAATTCTAGTATATAGACACATAACTGATTTCTGTTCTTTGGTCTTCTTCTCTGAGGTTCTGTGTGGTTTCAAAGAGGAGGGTAAATCTTGTTGTTGCTACTCCATCCTGAGTAGCTGTGGAAGTCTCTTCTACTGGTTTTATAGTTGTATATTCTATTCCTACTGTTTTAATGATTAGTCTAGAAACTTTCAGATGCTAAAATTAGTAAGTATTTACTATTTACTAAGAGAGTTTAATTCCAACTTCTTATTTATATGCTGTAAGTATTCAACTCAATCTTGTTTTTTTTTTCAATTAGTTAATTGATTGATTGATTTGCAAGAGAGAGCACACACAAACCAGTGAGGGGGAGGGAGGGCATAGGGAGACTGAGAGAGAATCTCAAGCAGACTCCCCACTGAGCGTGGAGCGCAATGCAGGGCTCAGGCTCAGGAGCCTGAGATCATGACCTGAGCTTAAATCAAGAACTGGACACTGAACTGAGTCACCTAGGTGCCCCTCAATCAGGTTTTTATTACCCCTACAAAGTAGCTGTTGGTCTCGCTTTACGCAGTGTTTATTTATATATATATATCCAAATGTTGAACATTTTTTACCTTCACCATTCCTCCTAGCATAATTTTTTCTTCTTGTTTTTTATTTTTAAAAGATTTTATTTACTTGAGAGAGCGAGCAGAGACAGAAGAGCATGAGTTGGGGTGGGGGCAGAGGGAGAGGGAAAAGCAGGTGACACAGGGCTCCATCCCAGGACCCCAGGATCATGACCTCGGCCAAAGGCAGATGCTTAACTGACTGAGCCACCCTGGTCCCCCGTTTTTTTCTTTTTCTTAAAGTGATCTTCAGAAGGAACATTTGTGAAGATTTTTTTTTTGCATAAATTATCTAAATGTCCATAATCTTGAAAAGATAATTTAGCTGACTATATAATTCCAGTTGTAATTTCTTCCTGAGACCCTTAAGATATTATTTCATTGCCTTCTGGCTTTTGTTGCTAATATTTTAGTCATTTCTGACTTTTCTCTCTGGTGCTCAATTTCTTTCCCACTGTGTTATGTTCAAACACCAATTTTATTATAACTACTGTCTTTGGG
Organism: Lutra lutra; assembly: GCF_902655055.1. Classification (NCBI taxonomy): domain Eukaryota; kingdom Metazoa; phylum Chordata; class Mammalia; order Carnivora; family Mustelidae; genus Lutra; species Lutra lutra. The sequence continues at coordinate 6,038,782 of NC_062283.1, read as the reverse complement.
TTTTCTGAATCTAGGTATACCAGATTTTGCTTTCTAAAAATAGGTAATGCTGAGGAAGTTATCTTACAGAAGCCCAAGTTCTTTGTGGAGTTTGAGGGTGGGCTGAGGTGGAAAGATGAGAGGGAAAGACTTTCCTTGCTCGACATCCTCTTTGACTGGGTACCATGTTTTTTTCTCCTAATTATGTCTCTGTCTGACATTACAATTGAGGATATGGCAGCTTTCAAGGTAAAAGCACAGTCTCCTGAGTGTGTTTGTCTACCTCTCCATTTTTTCTGGCCCAGAAGATCTCCTTTGCTTTCCTGCCAGTCAAGCAGAACATTTAAAGAAATTTTATACAGAATAGTTTGGGATTAAGTGTATTGTTGTTGTTGTTATTGTTGTTGTTGTCAGGACAAGTCTCTGGAAATCTTGTCTACTGTATTATCAGAAAAGGTAGTATGGGAAGGAATTTTGCATTCTGTGTGGGTACTGATTTGTTTACCCTCCTGGACCATGAACTCTAGCCAGTTTGAAACTGCATTTTAGTTCTTTTGATAACCAGCATATTACCTGGTAGAGAATACATATCAATAAATATTTAAGTTTTGTAAAGGAGTGTGGCAAGGGAACCACATAATGACTTTATAGAAGGAGTGAATGGTGAATGCCCACCATTTTAAAATTCAGAGGAAATGTAATGCATGATCAGGAATGAGAAGTCATTGGACATAGAAACTGGAGGGTAATTTCAAAAAAGCAGTTGTTGAGGCAGCAGAGAAAGAGGTACAGAGAGGTGAGCAGAGGAGAGAGAGATAAATGGGGAAGTAATATATCTGAGTAGTGTGACCACAATGGAAAAAATGGAGAGGGTGAGGTTGATGGGGAGGGAGGACTGTTTTAATGGGAAATATCTTTAATCAGAGCTCAGAGTGGGATAATCTAATGAGGGGTGAAAAATTAGAAGAGGAATGAGTCATTGATGAAACAAGTTCATTGAGAAGGTTGGAAAAATTCAGGACCTAGAGCAGAGTTAGAACAGTTAGCTTCAAGCTAGAATATAGGGAAAAAAAAAAAAGAAGAAGGAGTGGAAATATTGTTCAGTTACTAGTAAAAGGCAAGAAAAGTTGAGAGATGTTACCTGATGAAAACTATTTTCTCATTTATTTACAATGTATTCCCACCTACTACAACTAGAAGCAGCTGGAATGTTGTAAGAGGAACTAGAAACTGCATCCCAAATAACTTAATTGCAACAGCTGCACACGAATTTATAGCCATAGATAGCTAACATTGAATTCTTCATGAAAAGATAACAAAGAGAAAAGATTTGGGGAATAAGCTCCTATGATTCAAAAGGAAGTGTCATCTATACTCTCATTTATTTTCACTTAGCACTTACATTTCAACAGTGCAGAACATCAATCTTCTATTGAGTCGCAGTGATCACACCTACCAGACTACCATAGGACTGTCTAGAGTTATAGCTTGGGAAAAGCTCTGAGTCTCTTAGGCCGGTGTGAAAACATCCTCTTCCCTCTAGTTGGATGCACACAAGGGTTGAGGCTGAATCTGGACTGATGGTCCCTCTATTTTCTGCTTTGGGACCCTAGAGATTCAATGTTGAATTTGAGCCTATATGGCAACTTCAATACACGTACCGCGTTTGCCGTCAAGGTGCTAAATCACATCATGCAAAATGTCAGATGAATGTCTATACGGAGCAGACCTAGAGAACATTTTATAATTAAAATCTGCTACAGACTTCACTAGCATTTCAGGTATGATAATGTCGGGGAAAAAAATTTCCCAACACTTAAAATGTTGTATAGTATCCAAGCTAAATGATGTCCAAAGTAGGAAAGTATTCTTTGAATCTTTGACAAGAAAGTGTGTATCTTACGGAAGTCTTCTTCTATTCTTAGATCTGCACAATTGATTGCTTTACATAGAAGAGAAATCCACAGCCCTGAATACCCACTTAACTGTGTCACTGAAAGGCAGTGGCCCAATACAAATATTATAATAGAAGATGAAACTGAGAAGGACCCAATAAGAAGCAAAGATCAAAAGGAAAATGTTCTTTCCAAAATGAAACACACTGTCCAGGAAATCCTCAGGAAAGCCTTGAACCCGAGAAGCACTTGGCTCTGGAATCTTGGCCCCTGGTATGAGCGCATCTGTTACTCTCTGAATAGGTCCAGGCAATACATACTTCTCGAGCGTCGAGAAAGAAAATGAGTCCCAGCCTGGAGCGCGGGGCTCTCTGAAGATGACGTCTGATTCATCAGTGCCCCTCGTGCTCCCAGGTTGCTGTAATCTAACTTCCGGTTTCCAATCTCACATCCAGAGATCATGCTGCCTTCTGTGGGCTCATGTAGGGATTCTCTCTGCAGTGTCCATCGGAGATCTGCTCTCCTCAACCACCGTGTCAATCACAATGCAAGTCTTGTTCCCCGTTTGCGCAGAATATCACCAACTAGTACCTATGAGTCCTGTTAGCAGATGTCAGTGTGGCTAATACCTCCTACGTGATCCAAGTGTTCCTGGATTGTTACTGTAATGGAAATAATGTCAAGAGCTGGGACTAACCGCTGAGAAAGAAAGCATTGGTACAAACTGATCTGGAGTCGCTTCTTGTCCTAGACTCTAAGAGGAAGAATCTCTAACATTTAAGAATATTGATGGTGTACTCTATGCCCAACACTGTGTGTGTTGCTTTCATGCACACAGCCTCTTTTAACCCTTCCAAGAACACGTGGAGAAGCAGGCCAAAGGGGTTCCGTGTCTTTCCTGTGGAGGATTAAACACTTCAGTCATGTCAATTCCCCATCATGATACTCCAAGTGCAGTTTCTAAGAGTAAAATTCAGAGTCTCGTCATGTCCTTCAAGGTCTCACCATCCAGGCTTATGTGTGTGTGTGCCTACCTTCACAGTTGTTCGTCTCAGTCTGCAGTTGTGTGGCTTCCTTGTCAGTCTTCTGACACAGAGGGCTTGCTTACACACAGGAGTCTTGCAAACCCTGGTCCTGCTGTCCGAAAGCTCTGCCTTCAGGTGTCCGTGGCATCTGCCCCAGTCTCCACCCAAAAATCTCCCCCTCAGAGAAGCCTTCCCTGCTTCCCTACATAGAAGGACACGCACCACCCCAAATCACACTGCTTTAGCTTCCTTTCAGGGCTTTTTCATATGTTATTGATGTTACGTTACATCCTGTCATATCATATTTTTGTTGTGTTTCCCATGAAAATATAAGTAAACTCTGTAGGTGGGAACATTTTATAATGCCAGGGTTTCAAACAACATCTGGCACGTAGGGAGGCACTCCAGGAACGTTGAATATGTGAATAAGTTATGATTCATTTTCTCTCTACTGCCCAGGGCACCAATGTGATGCCACAGTCATGTTGGTTTTATCGTTGCTAAGGTTTCCTGGGTGCGGACTACATTTGGAGTATGAGTTAAATGCCTTACAAATTTGATTACAGGTAATTTTCACACACTCACATAAAGGCATGTAAGTGAGTTTTATTATCACCCCAGTTTTACAGAGAAGGGTATGTTATGCTCAGAAAAATTAAATAATAGGTCACAAAACTAGTAAGTAGAGCATCTGGGATTTCAAGCCAGGTACGTCGGACTCTAGAAACCACACTCATGACTACCACAGACAGACACGCCCACATTGTCTTATCAATGATTTTGCAATCTTTATAGAATCAGTGATTTTAGCCCTGTCCTTTCTTGTACGGATGAGAAAAGTTGAGGCCAAGAGTGGTTTGGAGAATATGAAACCCAGCAAGATCTAGAACTCATACGTCTTTATACTTTCCCACACATACCGGAGCAGCCTGTGATTAACAAAGAATCTGATGAAGAATGTTAGCTACCAGTCAAGGAGGAAACATGTTTAGGTCCTTCCTGACAACACCAATCAAAATAATATATTTGGTGACAAGTTCAGAAGAAAAGCATGTGAAAGTCACATTTGGAAGTGTGAACGGTATTTGGATAATAAGAATCCTTTGGATATAAATTGGAAATTAACCCACAATGTTTGGGAGACTTTCGCATACTCAATTTGACAAAGGCAGGCTCAATTCATAAGAGACGCTGGATCCAGTATGTACCATTTTTAAGATATTTAAGGGAACATAACCTGGATAACTAAGGAACTTATTCTAGCACTTATTTCTTCATAAACAATATAAACACCTGAAGATAATTCTCTCTGATGTGGGAGCAAATTTCAATATATTTTACGGACAGAGGCTGAAAACAGCTTTGATGTTTTGTTACACTGAAAGGTATAATAATCAAAAAACAGAATATAGCTACAGAACTCAAAAAAAGAGAGTATGGAGGGATGGGTGGATATCTAGACAGAGAGCAGTACTGACACATTCCTTTAATTGAAGTGTAGTAGTCGACACACAATATTATATTAGTTCCGGGTGTACGGCACAGTGATGTGGCAGTCTCTATTATGCTGTACTCACCACAAGTATAAACCATTGGTCACCATGCAACACTATTACAATAGTACTGGCTATATTCCCTAGTACGCACGCACTTCTACCTCAAGTTTCTTGTTTAAAAATGCAAGAATATTTCCATTCAGAACACTCGCATTGAACACTCTGACTGATTACCTACCAGCATGCCAGAAGTTGAACTTAATATCTATGTCTGTTCTCTCCCGAGACAATACTGAAATGATATTTTTAAAAAAAGATAAAGAAAGCCCACATTTCCAAAGAAAAAGTAAAACAGAGATGAGAAGACAACATCGGAAAAGGACATATTTTAGAAACTTGTGGAAGATAAGCATGTGGTGGCTCATTTACAGAACAGGGAATCTAGCTGAGCCTGGAGAAGGGGAGGAAGGTGTGGAAGGGAAGCCGGAAGGAGCGAGCTGATGCTGTGGCTGAGTCCGCACAGGCCCAGGCATCAGAGTCACCTCTCACTGCTAAGATGGGAACCAGACGGGGCTATATTGGCAGGAGGAAAGATGAAGATTTAAAGAAAAGCAATTGGACTCCAAGATCATCTTCCCAGCCTTATGAGGCTGGTGATACTCTTCCTCTACTCCAGCCCAGGATCAGACAGTGGCCATGGGGACAGTCTGATCAGGCAGACTCTGCGTCTGGGGACATCAGACCCAGGCAATGGCAGGAGTGAGAACATGAGTCGTCTTTCTGAATGGGGACTGGATCGGTACCTACAAATTGACCTTAAGCTCCTTTCTTGCGCTTAGCACCTCTACTAAGCCTACTCGGTCCAGTCTGATCATACCTACTTCCAAGCCCCACTGCCTCACCATCTCCCTTTCAAGTGGGAGATCCCCCTTCTGGAAAGCCACACAGTTCAAGAGAAGATCCCAACAGATAACGCCATTTACGCATCCTCCAATAAAATGCCCTGGTCATCAGGGACACCTGGCAGCGAAGACATCAACAGCACAAGCCACTCCTACTCAGAGACCTTCCAAGCGTCACTTTAGTCCCTCTCTTTTTTTTTTTTAAGTTTTATGTATTTGACACAGAGAGAGACACCGCGAGAGAGGAAACACAAGCAGGGGGGAGTGGGAGAGGGAGAACCAGGCTTCCTGCAGAACAGGGAGCCTGATTCGGGGCTCAATCCCAGGACCCTGGGATCATGACCTGAGCTGAAGGCAGACGCTTAACCCACTGAGCCACCCAGGCGCCCCTAGTGCCTCATTCTTAAACGAGAATGGAACGACATTACCACAGATCCATAAGGGAAAGGCGTTAACATGAAACAGAGACCAAAATAAACTAAAAAGGAAATATGCTTGAAATCAACACAATACAGAGAAGAAAAATTTCAAAAGAACGATTATTAAGATCTCCAGAGACGAAAGAGAATATATCACATACACGGGGCGGGGGGGGGGGGGGCGGGGGGAAGGACCAAACACGATATAAAAGAAGTCAGAATTGAGAACTCTCATAAATTAAAAAGACTACAGTAAAAAACAAACAACACCAACAATAACCCCCCCCCCCAAAAAAAAACCACCAGAAACCAAAAAACAATAGAAGGTCGGTGAGATAAAGTTGGGGTGGAACTAAGATGGGCACTTTCCTACATGCTCCTGTCTGCTGTGCCAGGGCTGGAAACCTGGAGCCTACGTTCAGAAAGTCCCTGCAGGCCAACACTCCACAAGAGGAGACCCCCGCCTGTGGTCTGAGAGGCAGACGCGAGGTCCTGGAGCGGCGAGCCAGCGCCTGGGTCTGGGACAGTGTTGACGGTGGCCTGCGGATGTCTGTGCTGGGGGTCACCCACCCCATGCTGGGCTTGCTACAGAGCCCCAGACTCCCCGAGCCCCCGAAACGCGGTGAGGGCTGTCACTTGCCCTCCTCACGCTAGCCCTTCCGGTGATTTTTAAAGACTGAATTCCTAGATTAAATCGTTCTCTGATGATGATGTCTCGAGTAGTCTCTGTAACCCAGAGAAATTCTCTCATAGTTGGGAAATAAGAAAGAGAACTTTCATTAGAGCTTGTGTATATGTGTGTGTGTGTGAGAGAGGCGGGGGGAGAGAGAGAGAGAGAGGAGGAAACGAGGTAATCCAAGGATTTGTCACTAAAAGAGTTAATAAGTCAAAGGTGGTTGGGGAGCCTGGGGGGCTCAGTCAGTTAAATGCCCAGTTCTTGATTTTGGCTCAGGTCATGATCTCAGCATCATGAGATCGAGCCCCACCTCTGGCTCTGTGCTGGGCACGGAGCCTGCTTAAGATTCTCTCTCTCCACAGCCCTCTGACCTTCCCGCACTCCCCCCTCCTTTTCTCGCTCTAAAAAAAAAAAAAAGGGGGTAAAATGTGGTTATAATTGTGCTCCATACAGTATGTCAGTTGGGAGCCCAAATAGTACGATACAGAACTCAGATCATGAAGACATAATATTTAGTGGAAACGAGATGAAATGAGCTTACTGCATTGCATTTATGTAAATGAGAGCACAAACACAGGCAAAACGATGCTGCACATTTCGCAAGGGTCATAACCCCTAGAGCATACCCTCTAGAATGTGTGTGACTGAGGGAAGAAGATGAGGGCTAGGGTCAAGGGCAGATGAAGAGGACAGGAGGATGCTGCCCTTGGACAGATGGATAACCATGACGGTAGGGATGGAGGAGTGAGACCATCTCCCCTCTCTCCACTCTCCAAGCTGCCATCCCTCACTGGCTCTGGCTCGCTCGCTCTCACACACACCACACAAAACTAAAATTAGGCAGCCAGTCTGGAACCACTGCCTACCAGTGCTTAAGTCCAGGAGTGATCTGTGAGCACAGCTGTAAGCACAGAGGAGACAAGAAGGGGGAAAGACGACAGAAAGACACTGAGCTATGAGCTCACTGAAGACAGGGCTATAGTTCACCCCAGCGTTCCCAGTGCCCGCAGACGCTCAATACATTTTTCTCACACTGAACTGAACCGAAATCAACCTATGTTCTCCCTCAGAGTTCAGGCTCCAGGGCAAAGTTCCCTAAAGCAAAATAAATCACGCGCACTTTCTCGAGTCTCTCACTGGTGTTGCTGCTTCAAGAGAGCGGAGGGAGCAGCAAATGGCCAGCTTGTAGTTTGCCTTAGTTCGACAGTAACAGTGTCAAGTACGGGGTCATAAAGTTAGCCTTCTCCCTCCTGACCTTCAGCTTTTACCCCAGCTCTCCGCAGAAAGGTTTAGTGAGGGGGACTGGGGTCGGTGCCAGAGCAATTTTTGGGCTCTTAAACTGCCACAGCCAGAAAGGGAGGCCTCTGTCCATGGCCATTTGAAAAACAGAAATATTTTCCATGCATTTTAAAGAATCGCAGCTTTAGGCTGGAAATGATCAGGGCTTTATATAATTAGGAATCCCTCTCATCACTTACTAAGATCAGATCACTGCACAAAAGACGGCTCTATAAAATCAGAGAAGCTGACAATTAAAATGAAGGTTAAAAAATGTGGAGTGTGTGTAGATGTATAGATATTTACATTCATGCTTACGTACACATGTGCATATCTGCATCTACACAAACATACATGCGGATACATATCATTTGTGGACTGGACCCTGAGAACATTTGGTTTCATAAACAGCTTTACTGCTTAATTGGTAATTAGGTCCTGCTTGGCCGTGTGTGGCATGAACATAAATAGGGGGAGAACGGCACCAGGTGCATTCAATTAAAAAAAAAAAGCTTTAAAGAGAGGTATCGTGTTTTACCACTTGGTTGCATGTTGGAAACATATTTCACAGGTTTATTCCAATGTCAGGATTGCAATAAATGGAAGTCAGGCTGACTCGAAACAGACATGTCCTGTGGGTTAACCTTTCTGTCTCCTGATTTCCATCACCTACTTTGAAACAATTTAGTCTTCCATTTGGAGAACTTGCCAAAGCCTGTGGCTGAAGCCTGCCCTCTTCTTTATAGAACAGCCATATATGTGTGTATGTATACACACACACACACACATTTTTTTTCCCCCACTTGGAATGGTATTCGTCTGAGTCAGGCTAACCATCAAGGCACAGAGCCAACTATGTCCATTATTTCTGTAAAATGGCTCAATGGACTTAGGCACAGCATGAATAAGATTTGAACAGAGGCATTAAATAAACTGTGAGCCTATGTGTACGTGTCTTGCCTCTTATTACCATTCACTGAAGGGCTCTTGGCACATGTGATGACCCCTGAATAGTGGACCTCGGCACATTAGAATATTACGCAATGCCATTATTTTTAGACTTTTCTGAGCATATGAGACGTTTATGGAGTAGCTTAAAGCTGAAAACTCAGGTACAGAGGGAAAGAAGACAGAGTGAGCTTCAGATGCCGATTTCTCTGGGAAATAAGTCAATACTGATCCATTAGTCACTGCTAATAATTTCCTGGAAGAAGATTCCTTTAAATGAAATAGCATAGTAGTTTCGGCCCTCATATCTCACAGATAGAAATATGCACACATTTTGTCCTCTTGCACCAGCTTCTCCAAAATTGATCTATAGCCGTGTCTCTAATACATGTTTTAAATCTCTATTCTGCTATATTCCGTAGAATTCCTCCAAACTATAGGCCCATGTATTTATTCTTTATGTCTGATGTAAAGGTTATCCTAATTCGTATCATTTTGGAAACAACAGTTTTCACTTTATGAATTTCTAATTTTTTATAACTTATCCTAGGACGAGTGTTTACATGAAACTGCTAGGACTCCCCCAACATTGTTTTCTCTCAATATTCCCATGATCATGCACCCAGAGCTATACAGTTTTAACACACTATCTTTGTATCCCTGAAAACCACTAATAGAAGATACATAAACTCTATCTTCGAGGCACATAATGAAGTGAATCTGCAGAGAAGTTAAAATTCATAGATTTCTTATTCACCCGAGTCTTGTTCATTCCTTAAGAAAATTCTCAACTCCTGCCACATCCAAAGAGTCTTCCCTGATTATTTTTTGCATAAATGGGTACAAGTTTGTTTTTATTAGGATCTGTTTTGTATTCTCTAAATATTTCATGCAGAGAATTTTTTCTCCTCAATTAACTTGCAAATTGCTAAGGGAAGGGTATACATGACATTTTATAACTTCCTGATACCTAATGAAGATGCTATAAATTCATGCTTTGAGACTTTCCCTTTTTGATCCAACATATGGCAAATAGCAGATAAGATATAAAAGATACAATTAAATAACTTCAAAGTACTAAATGTATCCATAGGCTAAAAGTGGAATGAGTCCCAGAATGTTAGAGGAGCTAACACTGTGGCTCAGTTGGGATTGGAGACTGGAAGCAAGCAGAGGTCAGTGACCATGGGTCTGGATTCTTCTGTGGGGTAGACGGAAATAAGTCTGTCAACTGCAGGGGGCGCCAGAACTGGTCTCACTGCTGGGCCAGTGTGGAGCTTCCTGCCACTGAAAGGGCAACTAAAAAAAGTTGAGGCAAGTTGGAAGGGGAGATGAACCATGAGAGACTATGGACTCTGAAAAACCATCTGAGGGTTTTGAAGGGGCGGGGGGGGGGGGGGGGGGGGAGGCTGGGGGAACCAGGTGGTGGGTATTGGAGAGGGCACGGATTGCATGGAGCACTGGGTGTGGTGCAAAAACAATGAATACTGTTACACTGAAAATAAATTTAAAAAATTTTAAAAAGCCAGGATTTACTAATTTGGGGGGGGGGGGGGGACAACATTTAAAACGCTGCCTCTTCTAGAGCCACAAAGAAGCAGACAACTCTGCCACCAGGCAACCTTGAGCCAGCACCCTCTGTCAGCAGGACATGAAATCATGACAGATTCCATGAAAATAAGAGAAAAAATATCAATAGTGGTTTTAAATAGGTATGTTTAGAATGAGTAACTCCATGAAAAGAATGAGAAGGTATGAAAACAAAATAGATATAAATAAAATAGCAAATGGTAGATATAAAAAATTAAAAATTTGTAAAGTAAAAACTATCATTACCAAAATGATACTAATTGGGATAACCTTTATATCAGACACAAGAAATAAATACATGGGACTATAGTTTTGAGGAATACTATAAATGTAGCACAACAGATGCAGATTTAAAACATGTAGGAGAGACCTGGCTACAGATCAAGATAATTTAATATACTTATTGAAGTGTTCCAGAAGAGTTTTGAGGAAATGTCTGAGAGACTAAATTTAAAAACATAGGAATTTTCTAGAATGGAGGACAGACACAAGTTCCGAGTAAAAACCTTAAAGTATCAATCATAACAAGTAAAAGTAAGTCCACACACGGTTTTATGAAATTGCAGTATATTAAGAATAAAGACTTAAATAGTTGGGAAAGAGGACACAATACCTTGAAAGAAATGCCTTTTGCGCTGGGGCCGACTTCTTCGCAGCAACAGCAGAAGCTCGAAGACCACAAAGTAATGCCTTCTTCACATTCTGGAAGGAACAAAACTTTCGTTATAAATCATATACCAGCTAATGTTCTATTTAATAGTGAGGCTATCATAAATGTATTTTGAGTTATATACATCTAGGATAATTTATATACTACTGTACACCCTCACTAAAACCATTACCAGGTGATGTATTTCATTTATAGAAAGTAAAGGAAGGGTGTAGAAGAAATGAATGATAAAATATGTGATTAAATGTAATAAACTAATAGTAAAAAATATATATGCATTATGGGGGTGCCTGGGTGGCTCAGTTGGTTAAGCAACTGCCTTCAGCTCGGGTCATGATCCCGGACTCCTGGGCTCTAGTCTGGCTTTGGGCTCCCAGCTACAAGGGGAGTCAGCTTCTCCTTCTGACCTTCTCCCTTCTCATGCTTTCGCTCACTCTCTTGCTCTCAAATGGATAAACAAAATCTTTAAAAATAAATAAATAAATAAAATGAAAACTTAAAGATGTAAAATTTCAGACAATTACAAAGGTGAGTGTTGAGTCTATTCAACATGTTAAAGTCTTCAGATTTGGTTGGAAAATTTGCAGAGTTACGTACGTTCAGTAGTAATTTCTGAAGGAAGAGAGTTACCAGGCCAAGGAAGGGAACTAGGGAAAGGGAGACTGGTAATAGTGACGGTGATAATACTGATGATTAGATAGTACACCTATTAGTCTACAGGAAAGTAGAAAAACAGGGAGATAAAGAAAAAAAAAACAACAATGGAGGCATGGTAAATCAAATACACAAACTGAGTTGGCAGATATAGAATTTATCACAAAATGTTAAAAAGATTAAATTCGCTTAATAAAATTTTAGGTTGAATGCAATCTACACAGAGATTGGTATCAAGGGTATCATTAAACGAAAGGGCATACAAAAGTTAAAATTAAAAAACTATACCACTCACCTGCAAATCAAAAAATGCTGCTTCAGAACACCCTTAGGTGGCTCAGTCGGTTAGGCGTCTGCCTTCAGCTCAGGTCATGATCTCAGGGTCCTGGGATCGAGTCCCACATCAGGCTCACTGCTCAGCGGGGAGTCTGCTTCTCCCTCTGCCCCTCCTGCTGCTCATGCTCTCTCTTAAATAAATAAATAAAATCTAAAAGAAAAAAAAAAAAAGCTGCAGCAGCATGCTAATACCAAAGTGGAATTTCAACCAAAAGTCTTCACTAGGGCAGTATCATCGTGATAAAATGAAGGTTCTAATAGAAGCCAAACAATATAAAAATAAGGAAGATGTATGTAGTTAGCAATAGTGTCTCAAAATGTACAAACAAACCTAGTTTAAAGGAAATTGATAAATCTCAAAATACCATGGAAAATCTTAATGTATTTTTATCACAAGTAGATGAAACAATATTAGCAAGAGTATGGAAACACTGAATAAACAGTTAATAAGCTGGCTTATGCATGTTGATATTGGATATATAAAAATATTATATCAATTACAAAACAGATCACACAGATCACAGATAATATCTCAAAATGTATCATAAAATGGATATAGCAGAGACCACCTAGTATGACCATTAGTTAAAACAGTCCATACTCATGTTATCTTTCCCACATCACTGGGTCTCTCCTGGGCCTCTCCTGGGCATACAGTAAGTGCTCAGACATTGCGGGCCCTGAGCTGGTTTCCTAAAAGACGCATTACATTCCAGATTTGACTTTTTGTTGTTTTCTACGTAAGCAGCTTAAAAACTCCCTGTCAAGTCATAGGGGTCCCGCAAAGCAAACAGAAGAAAAAAACAGAAACCTGAACGAACTCAAAGTAGTCTTTCATGATATATAAAACCTACGTGTTATCAGTCTTTCATTTTTTTCTCAGGTATATTTGAAATGTGCAAGGCAGCTAAAATTAGCAAAAGATAAAAATTAACTCTTCCAAGTTATAATTGGTGAAAGCATTATTAATTAATATTAAATGGTTCAATTTACTAATTTAAACATTTTGATTTAAACATTTCATTGATTGCTCAATGAAAATTTTATTGACTTTGCTATTACTACAAGAGAAAAAAGTTTGGTCAGCCATCATGAAAGAATATGGCAGCTGGTAAAAGTCTCAGAATATACATCCTTTGAAATTTTTAAGAAAAGGGGTGCCTGTGGCTCAGTTGGTTAAGCGTCTGCCTTCAGTGCAGGTCATGATCTCAGGATTCTGGGATTGAGCCCGTGTGGGTCTCCCTGCTTGCTGGGGAGTCTGCTTCTCCCGCTGCCTCTGCTGCTTACCTTACTTGTGTTCTGTCAAATAAGTAAATAAAATATTTAAGAAAATAATGAAAATGTCCAAAATGCTCTTATGTGGTTGCAATTTATAGTTATAAATATTCTGAGAGAAAAAAGAAAAGCTGGCAATTACTTAATTTTTGAGAGAGGGAGGTGGGGAGGGGCAGAGGAGGAGGGAGAGAGGATCTTAAGCAGGCTCCACGCCCTGCACAGGGCCAGATGGTAGGGCTTGATCTCACCACCTTGAGATCATGACCTGAGCTGAAGTCAAGAGTCACATAAATGAGCCATGTAGGTGCCCCATGGATGGGCATTTTACAAATTTTTTTTTTAAGATTTTATTTATTTGAGAGAGAGAGAGCACGAGAGGGGAGAAGGTCAGAGGGAGAAGTAGACTCCCCATGGAGCTGGGAGCCTGATGTGGGACTCGATCCTGGGACTCTGGGATCATGACTTGAGGCTAAGACAATAGCTTAACCAACTGAGCCACCCAGGCGCTGGATGGCCATTTTAAAGAGAAGTAAGCGTTCTATCTGTAATAATTTATGTTGGAGAGATACCATGTCTACACTAACATTACTTGATGTGTAGCTAACATTATTTTACCTTTATATATATCTGCCTATCCTAGCTTACCAGCATACTTATTTTTCTCTTTATTATTTTAAGAACTGATACTCACTCTTAAGATTAAATCTATACCTTCATTTCTCCCTCTCCAAACGCTGTCATCAAAGGCAGATAGATACACATTGACTTTTTTTTTTAAATTTCACTTATTTAAGTAATCTCTACACCCACATGGGTCTCCAACTCATGACCAGAGATCAGGAGTCACACACTCTTCCGAATGAGCCAGCCAGACCCCCTGACTCACTATTTTTAATGTAAGGATTCTTGTAAACAGAACTCAAATTGTTACCGAAAAACCCTCGGGGACCATAACTCCGCTAAGGACGGCTAGTTTCCCCACTGCGCTTTTGTGATCCTTCTAAGCACTTGTCCGTGACATTTCTGTTTTCTTAGTATTTGCTTCATCCTTTTCTTTTTCTGTCAACCAACTTTTCTGGAAGTCTGTCGGTTGTATTTTTTGAATGACTGTGCTCATGATAAATAAGTGGACAGGCAGAAAAAAGAAAACTCAAAAAAGAAAAAGGAGAAAGGCAAGGCAGTAAAGAGCTTTAACAATGAGTTGGGAAACAAAGTATCAATGTTTGGCAGCGAAGTGCTCAGGAAACACTCGCAGTTCTCTTGTAATTTTACTTATGAATCTATCCTCATTATGGCTATATTTTGACAATCAGGAATAGAGTATGGGCTTTTGTTATGTCTGATTTTGAAGAGCAAAGGTGGTAAGACTGTACCCTAAGTGTCTTACGTGTGTATTCCAATTTTGCACGTATCCAAAATACTCTATCTACTATGAAGAGTTGCCAAAGAGAAAAGGGGTAACATCGTTTGTTTCATTGGGAAACTTTTTCTGAGGCATCTGAAAGTGTGTTTTCCTCACTAACTCTATCTAAACAATGAACAAACTCTATTAAAGACAAGAAGCAATGTTTGTTGAAGATTCTGCTGATCTCAAACGCTGGTTCAGGAAAGTTATGTTGAATTTCTATGCCCCGATTTTCTTTTACTTGCTCTCTAGTCCATGCTTATGAGCTTGTGAATTTCTATGAAATCTCTAAACTCCCTAGAGGACTTACAGATTTCAACAAATAATACACATGTTTCCTCATTTAGAAAAACCTCAATCGTTTTGAAGGTAAAATATTTCTTTCACAGTGTTTAAAAAGACAAAGCCATTCGGCTCCAATAGTCCTTTGATGAGAAAGATAAATATCAACTCAGTAGAGGTATCTCTAATCTAAAACTAAATGAAAAATATCAGGCATTTTATAATAATGAAATATGAAAAACTCAGGGCATCTGGGTGGCTCAGTTGGTTGAGGGACTAACTCTTGATTTCAGCTCAGGTCTGGATTTCGGGGTCGTGAACTCAAGCCCCACCATCAGGCCCCGTGCAAGGCATGGAGCCTACTTAAAAAAATTATCAAAAACGCAATCAAAATTCTTTTCTATCTTCAGGTGCCATTTCCATTAATTCAAAATTAGACATCTGGGTTGAAATATTCCCTTTTTCTTGTCACGCACATTATTGATAATTTCCTTAAAAGAAAACAGTATAAATTACTTATTCCCCCAAATTTGTATTTTGGTAATTATTTTGAAAGCCGCGAGACTAAGGTAGAGTCGGAGGTCACTGAGGTGAAGACAGTTTGTAACATCAAAAACTTTAGCAAGGCTTTCCTGAAAGCTTTAGTTATTTTAACCATTTGCATGACACGTTCATGTAATGACAAGGGCAGGATTGAAATCGCAAAGCCCAAACCCATAGGTGCTCATAGACGTGACCTTGCTGACCTTGGATCTTTTAAAAATGTGTTTTTATGGCATGAAGAACATGTCCCCTCTAAAAAACAAGAAAAATACATGTAACTATATTAAAACTGAAAGAACACTGGCAAAGTGTCAAGCTAAATTCAGAGCCAGAAAAAAATTTGTGGGTGGGAGAAACAACAGTAATCCTTCCCAAAGGTATCATGTAATGCAAAAATAAAAAGATTCAGACTTTAACAAAAGAGTAGTACTCCCTATTTTTTTTTTTTTTAATTTGACAGAGAGAGACATAGCAAAAAGAGGAAACACAGCAGGGGGAGAGGGAGAAGCAGGCTTCCCACCAAGGAGAGAGCCCAATGCGGGGCTCTATCCCAGGACCCCCAGAATCATGACCTGAGCCGAAGGCAGACGCTTAACAGCTGAGCCACCCAGGTGCCTCTAGTACTCCCTATTTTAATAGTAATGACTAATAGTAATTGAACATTTAATAGATGCCAGGCAACCTATTTGACACACACTTTTTGTTCATTTGGAACAGCCTTTCTCTCAAATGGGCCCTAAATTTACACACATTTTAGATTTAAGGAACTAGGTTTCACATAGGCTGATAAATTACCTCCCTTATATATTTTCTTTCTTTTTGCTCAACTTCATATTTTAAGCATTTTCAAAGTCATTAAATTATACTTTAGAAACCTTAAAGACATAGAATATGGCCATCTAATTACATTATTATGTAAATAGACCATTTTATTCATCTAATCCTCAAGTATTGAATACTCACCAGCACTGATAAGTTATTTGCTTACACTTTGCTAATTACATAGATAAAAAAAAAACCTCACACATTGTCATGTGATAGTTTGAATAAATATCACGCAAGATTCAAATTAGAAAAATATCCATATTAGTGAAACATTTCCTTAATTTTTTTTCCCCAAAGAGTAATGTGTAAAACCTCTGAGCTCCCAACACATCAGGATAATAAAATGTAATTATCTGTAACCATCCACTTGTATTAATTTTCGAGTGGCATTCTTCTTTCCAGGGTCACAAAAACAGCAGTTTTGCAAACAATCGTGATCTATGTGCCCCGTAACATTTGTGACTGGTCAAGGAGGCCCAAGTTGCTCGCACACGTACACCACTGGGGCAGCCTGTACCTTCTGTCTCCCCTCCCCAAATGCCATCATCAAGCTTAGGTACAGAGTTGACTCATTATTCAAGTTGATAATGATACAGCTTCTTGGAAACTTTCCATACATTATCCTTTAGCTCCAGGACATCCCCATTGATACAGCTTCTCCTACCCTCAACGGATCCCTTGGATTTCAGAAGTCTCTGAGGCTTTAAGGGTTAGGCTATATGGACACTGATAAAATGCAAAGGTGACAAAATATAGAAAAATGGGCATCATCTCCTGTGGCTTTCAGAAAGGACAGCGGGGGGATTTTCTACCCACGGTCACAGAGCAGTATTTTTTTCTGTATAATTGTGCCTGCTAGAACATTTTCAAAAGAAAAGCCATGACCCCACATCCCAACCGTGTATAAACTCTTGTCGTACAGACCCAGAGGAGGCTAATATTTTTAACGAAGACAAGAGCACAGAGAGAGCAGTTGCATTTATTTTATATCATAGTTTACATCAGGCTAATTGAATTTTAAACTAATTAAACAAGAGAACATCAATTAGGTATCTATTGTCTCTCTTGTATAATTATATTGTTTTATCGCCTGCGTCTCATAATTGTTGCCAAGCAGCCTTTAAACACTATCATGAGTTTTCCAGAGAAGGAAACCGAGAAGGGTTACTCGTTTTGGACTCTAAGGGTCCTGAGAGGTATGCCTCTGCTGAAATTAGGGCCTTTTGACAGGCAGGTGTTCTTGGCATACTGGTTTTTAAAAGATCTTGTTCTATTAGAAACAGCTGAGCTCGTGGAGCTCCAGTTCCTAAAAACTGATCATTGTAGTTGCTCAGGAGTATTTTGTACAACAGCCCAATCCACTCCTAAGCGGGTTATCCTGAACGCCACTTCCCTCGTCTCCACTTGGAGCAAGAGAGACAGTAACTTTTAAGAACAAGTTGGTTTCAAGGGTAGGAGAAGCCAAGCTCGAGCCACTTAATTGCATCGCTGAGAACGGAAGTGTCAAAGGAACGAGGTACCTGTGAAAGTGGTCCCTAATAACTCTTTAAATGCATTTCCCTTTTCCTCAACCTTCCTTCCCATTCTCCCGATTCTGGGGTCAGCTACCACAAGGGAATCAGTTCCAGCGAGGAATACTGCTTTTAAAAATAGTATTCCCACCCAGCAAAATCTCTTATGTGGTCTCGTGCAGAGATTGTGCTGGGTATGAAATTGCTTGTGTCACATGAACTTGAGCTGGCAGAGACTCTCTCATTCTTTAGTGCTCTTATTCGTGAATCCACACCTTTCCGTAGCTCTTTATTCTCACTTAGTCTAATAATAATAATAGCATAATAATAGTAAGCATAGCCTAATTCTTATCGAAAATGAAACTCTCCTTCACACTTTGTTAGCAGTGACCCTCACACCCATGGTCTGGACTTTCATACCCATCATCACATTAATATTTTTAACAATCCTGAGAGAAATTCAAAGTATTTCTTTAAACACCTTAAGATCACATAGCAGAGGCTCAGAACCAAGATATCTACTGCCAGCCTTATGAGTCCAGTAAACAAGTAAGGGCCGCAAGAATTCTTTCTATTGTGTCTCCTACTGCCCTTCCCAATCCTAGTAACCGCCCTCCCACGGAGTTCTCCTGGAGTTCCTTTGCGCTTATGCAAATAACACAGGATTTAGCATTTGAAGACTAGCTTGGAATAGCTTGGGTTTCTCATAATGAAGTCTCCAGGTGACTTACCTCTGAAATTATATTTTAATGTCCTCAAACAGAAACATCTTTTGCGCCGGCCTTACAGGACCACACCACGAGAGGTGAAGATAGGACAATGCTGGTCTGTGCCTAATAGAATTTCTCTTACTCCTTGCAGATCTGGGTGCTTCTCTACTAGATTTTCTTTTTTTTGCCTGTTTCCTTTTTGTTTCAGTTTTTGGTAGGATTTTGGTTCTTTGCTCTACCCTTCAAATACCCAATCCAAATAATACCCACATGTCTACCTGCGTATCTGCCATGAGTCCACAACCAGGAGATGGTCTGGGCTTTAGCATAGCCAAGGGGGAAGAAAAAAGGGCGCAAGTGTGTGTGGCAAGACCTCCACTTACAGAAACTCACATTCCTGCCTACCATGGGCTCCACAGCCGTCTAGGATGTTCTCTTTCTCTTCTACAGCTATTTAACATTCCTAGCTCTCTGGCGCTTTCCATATGAAGTTGAAACAAGGAAACGTATCAGATTCATCTTCGTAGCTGAATGTGCTAAAAAACGTTCTGAGAAAATGGCTTGATGGAAAAGCTAAAAGAACTTGTTTAGAATGATCAGAGTGCATCCTGTTTTGCCTTGTTGGGAGAAGGTAACTCCAGAGGCAAATATGTCTGATCCAACCCAGCAAACCAGAAACAAATCTGAGCGTAATGAGACGGGTTAATGGTTCTCATTCTCCCCTGGTCACTGCTGGGTACACTAGGAAGGAACATCTGTGTAGTTAAACAGATGATTGATATTGAAAGGTCTTTGTCACAACAGCCAAGAGTACTATTTTGAGAAATCTGGCTGGATTTCAAAGTGCAAGCTCACCACTAGCTCGCAGAACTCAAAAAAAGATGTAGAAAGCCTTATAACAAAAGCAGTTACACGGAAACTCCCAGAAGTATCCGTTTAGAATAGTCTTCTATCTGGAGAAACGTCTCTTCCTAAAATAGTCTCTCAGCTGAGATCATGCTTTTTTTAGTCTAGCCCCCAGGAAGCCCTAGTTACCAATAGCTTGTTTGACCTGAGCAGACCTCTACCTAGTTATTAATCACAACCAGCCGACGTTTCTCCTATTGTAGGAATATTTTGAGAGCGTTTGATATACTCTTTGTGTTAGAACCATGAAGTCTGTTTACAATACCTAACAGTCACCGAAAGGATAAAGTCCACGTCCAGCACGCGGTGCAAACCTTCCCATGCAAAGCAGGAAATTTTGATATGCCTGGTTCGCCCTGGGTCATGCTGCGGCCGTCAACATTTTCCCAAAACTACTGCCCGTTCAGAAGACGTCGTGTACTCAGGACATCCCAACACTATCCCTGACCCCGTCCCTTAGTCAGATCCCCCGACTCTGCTAGAGACCCGGAGGAGCCTCCAGCGGCAGCCCTTGAAGAAATCTGGAAAATGGTGAAAGCCCTGACCCAGCCAGGCCATCATCGGCTCCCAAGGCGAGAGCAGAGTTTGCCACTGCGAGGAGGTCAGGGCCTGTACGGACACCTCGAGTTTGCTCTGGCCGGTTCCCAGTGTCCCCCACCTCTGTGCTCATGGGGTCACCGCGTTTCCCCACCGCCCGGCCCCATCTTACCCTCTCGGGGCCCCTCTCGACGGCCCAGAGGCCGAGGGTCCCCCGATAACCGAGCCGGGGGCTCTATCGTTCTAGAAACCGCGGCGTCCACCGTGGGGCCTCGGAGATAACGCCGTCTCCGCGCTAGAGCCGTCTCGGGGCGCCGAGCGTTGCGCCCGTCGCGGGGCGCGCGGGGCGCTCGGGGGGCGGAGGCCGCGCGCCCGGCCCAGCCCAGCGGCCGCCACCCGCCCGCGTTCCGGGCGTCGCCAGGGCCTCCGCCGAGGCCGGGTCCAGCCCCGCCATGTCGTGCTCCTGCCGGCGCAAGTACAAGAGCGGCGACCTGGTGTTCGCCAAGCTGAAGGGCTACGCCCACTGGCCGGCCCGCGTCGAGCACATGGCCGAGCCCAACCGCTACCAGGTGTTCTTCTTCGGGACCCACGAGACGGCCTTCCTGGGCCCCAAGCACCTGTTCCCGTACGAGGAGTCCAAGGAGAAGTTCGGCAAGCCCAACAAGCGCCGGGGCTTCAGCGAGGGGCTGTGGGAGATCGAGAACAACCCCACCGTGCGGGCCGCCGACTACCAGCTGGCGCCGGAGGAGCGCGGCGCGGACCGGCCCGGGCCGCAGCCGGAGGCCAGCGCGGGCGACAGGGCCGGCCGCAGCGACCAGCCGGGGAAGCCGGGCGGCGACGGGCAGGCCGAGGAGCAGGCCGAGCGGGCGCCGCCCAAGCGGGGCGCGGGCGAGCTGCCCGAGGGCTCCCCCAAACGCCCCCGGGAGGCCGAGCCCGAAGCGGGGGCGCAGCCGCCGCAGCAGGAGCCGGAGCAGGAGCAGCAGGAGGAGGAGGCCGCCGCCGGGGAAGGGGCCGCGCCGCCCGTCGTGGAGCCGGAAACCCGCGGCGCCGCGGCCCAGCCGCCCCCGGAGGTCCCCGAGCAGCGGGGAGAGGCCCCGGTTGGCGGAGAGCGCGACAGCCCGTAGTCACCAGTTTCAAGAAGAGCCCCCACCCCTTTCCTGCCGCGGCCAGGCTGTTACTGGGGAAACTGGTCACGGCCTGCAAACTGGGACGCCTCCCCCACCCCCACCCGCTGTCCTCCATCCGCCCGCCCGGCCCTGGGGGGTGACCCGGAGGAGCAGGCCACCCGCACCCCCGAGATCTGAGTCTGGCCTCTACTGCCCGGACGAGCTGAGCCCGCAGCGCTCCTCCCTGCCTGGAACTGCTTCCCCAAGGCTTCAGTTGAGGCCTGGACCGGCCGTTCCCACCTCCAGACACCCCTCTCCCTCCCCCGGGCACTCCGGACCTCTGCGTTGGAATCGGGGGTAGGAGGAGAAGGGGTGGAGGGCACCTACCGAGCAGGGGTTGGGGAGGCTTTCAGGGGCCCGGAAGGGGCCATCCTCCGACTGCGGCGGTGGTGGTGGGCGGCCGCCTTCCGGAACTCTCTCGGCCCCTCCCATGCCAATTAGCCCAGCTGCTCCGATTCACCGACAGTGGGACCACTCCTGGGCGAGGGCCTTCCTCGTTTCTAAGTCCTGTTTGGGCCTTCTGGGATTTGTCGTTTTTTTCATCAATTTGGGAACTTCCCAGTTGTCCCTGAGATGGGAAGGGTTCGCTTGGCCCCGCTCTTTGGATGGGAGTGGAGGAACATCTGTCTCCAATTTCCATCTCTGGGGTTTCATGGGATGTTCTGGGGAGACTCCTGGCCACCTTTTCTCTCTCTCCACAGCCTCCAGGCCACCCTACAGTCGTATATGTCACTCAGGCATAAAGGAAAAGGCATGTAGTTGGGAAAATATTTTTAATGAAAAGATATTTTTTTTTCCTCAAATGAAGAACTACCCTGGCCATGCCTTCTGTCAGCCGGCCACCTCTGCCACTGCAAACCCCATTTCAAAGATGGACTAGAAGGTTCCCTTTCTGTTTGGGGTTTGAGGACTTTCTTTTTATAGTTAAGACTTTGGTGTTCCTTGGCAGTGCCAATTCCCATCCATGACGTCCCGCACCCTGACCCCCTCAGCATTGTCACCAGACCTGAAATGTAACTTCCTGAGAAGAGAGAAGGAAGTGAGTGCCCCCTCCCTCCCCAGCCTCTTCCTGAACCTCTCCATGTGCCCTTCTTCTGTTCTCTCCTTCACCCCTACCCTTCTCCCTTGGGCTCTGATGAAAACTTGTTGACTGTAGCTTTGGGAGTTGAGAGCTGAACTATTTCAGTTCCAAGAAATAAAACCTGTTGATTACTTTAAACAGATCTCAGGTCTGTTCCTTTGGTTTCTGAAGAATGGGCCCTTAAGATGAATGCCCCCTCACATCCTGCGTTAAAAGCAATCATTGGTAACACACAAGGATGTTTTAGAATCCCCCCCCACCCCCTTGATAAACCTCCATTATCTCAAGGAGTCTGCCCTTCACGCCATCTGTAGGAGTCTCTCCACACTGTTCAGAACCAATGGAAAGAAGTCAACTTAAAATGTTTGAATGGTGCTACCCTGGGACAATAACTGAGTTTCTAATACTCTACATGCTGTACCAAACAACAGATTTAGAGAAGAAGGAGGGTAAGAGGCTTGGTCCTTTCTTTTATTGTTGTGATTGCTTTCCCGGATCTCATTACTACCCTCCTGATAAAAGGCACTTGCTTTATATTTCCAGTTCTTAAAATATGTCCTATCCGCACAATATTTTGGGTTATCTTCAGTGGCTTTTTGCATATGCTGGGGGATATTTAAATATCCTTAATGATAGTGGCATGCTGCTTTCCAGGTCTTGTGTTTATCACACTGCATACATGCAGAGGCTTAGTAAATACTGGAGTCCTTTTCATAGAGTACGCCAGGCCATCAGCAACCAGCATGGTTGGCAAATCAGACAGCCCTGTTTCCCAGCCCTGTGTAAGGTGATGTTATCTTGCTCTGAGGCGGATGTCAAGATGATTCCTTGTTTTTCAGTGGCTGCTATTGTAGTCCTAGGAATACTCGAAGTTACAATTTGATGAATGTCTACCATGTGCGGAAAAGAATGACCTCATTCAATCTCTGTAATAATCTCAGAAGGGAGACCTTGATATTCAAATTTTCCATTGGAAACAGCATGGTTCAGCGAGGTTAAAGTGGCTTTTCTTGTGCTTCATGGGACCCTGAGGATTCTAAGACAGGTTTTACTGGTCCCAGCCTAAACTCTGTCCCCTGAATTACACATTAAAAAAAAAAAAAAAAAAAAAGCACTAACCATGAAATCGGAAGTTGATAAAATTGCTTTTTTAGTATGGATAACAAGTAATTGGGAGAGCAGCTAATTCATATGTTCTGTACATAGTGTCTTTATTAATACAATTACCCGATTAAGTACCTACTATTTTCTGTTTAAAGGCTGGGGACCTGAGGTTCAGAGGTGCTAAGTAATTTTCCCAAATAAGTAAATTTCCCAAGTAAATGAGCTAAGATTCAAAGGCGGGTCTTTGTCATAGGTCACAGATGCTTTGTTTCATGAGAGTTCATGGGTTCCTATTGACTAAAACGTCCTGTTGAACGAAATGGGAGTACTTATTTTCCTCTACTATTTTGAAGTGAACATTTAGAAATGTATACGGCCAAGAATGTATTAAACGGTGCTAGTGGGTGTGTAAAAAAGACAAAACAAAACAAAGCATCTGGGGCCTCTGACAATTGTTTTGTCATTAAAGGACTTGGTGAAATGATGAGGACCATTGCACATTCCCGGTTTTTTATGTGACTATGGGAAGTTCAAATATGGATTGATATATTTGCCACAGGCTAGCACGTGATTTTGATAAGGTTTTTATGGACACACATCTTCCGAAATGATTCAATAACCTGGAAGATAGAAAGTGAAATTACTACCATTTGAGTCCCTCTCTTTGTATTATCTCTTTCTCCCTTTTTTGTGTCTAATGTTGGGGATGGAAGAAAGTTGGTGTCTATTAGGAAGCCTCGCATATATTTGCCTTCCCAGAGACATCAGTATGGCTGTGAAAATGCCCTTCCATCTAACAGAGCCTCTGAACAGTGATACACAGAAGTAGCACACACAATCGCAGTGCAATAAAAAAAAGGGAAACGCGGAAAATCTGTATTCTCAGCCCTCTTCTCTGAGGTGGCAGACCCCATTTGTATGGTCTGGTGGTCGAGAGATGGGTTCTTTGTGTGTGTTCTGAAAAAGATGCTAGTCTGTAAAACATGTTTGGCTGTCTGCAATTCCCAGTAATTCCAGTGGTGAGTTGTTTGTTTTTTTGGTTGTTTTTGTCTTTTTCTAGAAAATGCGTGGCTCAGTGACAGAATTACCGATCATTAACTAGTTACCTGGCTGAACAGAGCGCTCCGCTGGGCTTTTTCCTAACGCGGCATTGCAGGTACCCAACCGCGATCAAGAGGGTTCAGAAGGTCTTGGGTAGGCGTTCCACGCAAGTGCCCACTCATCTCTTGTCAGTGATCTGCAGACGCATTTAGCCTACTGGCTTCGGTAAGGGTCTCCAAGCATTTGATGTTTCAAACAAACGTCACCAATGATGTCACCATGGCAAGGGACTATTCCACTGGTGGTTGTAAATTTTGTGTCTTTTAGCTCCCGAGCTGTTCTGCAAATTCTCATCAAAGGTGCAGATTCGTCTTTGTGGCTTGTACCTCCGTTTTATGTTTCCTGGAGTCGATATGTAGGGCCCATAGGGCGTCTCCTATTCACTTCGTTTGTTGACAGGCTTGTCAAAGAGAAGCTTTGGCTGCACACACGACGCACACGTGCTGCTCCTTGCATTCGGGAAACACTGCCTCCCCGTTCTGGGCTTGGCCAGAGAGCCAGCCCCTGTGTTCCTCCAGCGTCCATGCTCACATTGACTATATTCTAATTTCCTGCACAGTCATTGCCTTTCCACTGAGCTGGAGGAGAAAGAAATATGTTTCGTTAATATTTTATCCCATTCCCAAAACAGGCCATCACAGAAGCACACAGTAGCGATTTTCTAAATGCTGGGACGTCTGCCGTCCGATGCTCCTTATAATCACGGTACTGGAGTAAACATCACGCATGAGGCTGGACACACTCTGACCCCATCAGGGAGGCAGGGTAACCTGACTTACACACTCACGACGTGTGCAGGCGGGGGTGATTTTACGTCCAACATTTTCATAATGCCTGGGTGCCCAGGTAGGCAAGAGAACATTCTGGTGGCTGCCTTTATCAGACAGGAGCCATGTTTTAGCCCTTTAGCCTAAAAGTTAGAGCACTAATGGGTGAGTATACCACAGAGAACTCGGATCTGCCATTCCTTCAGTCTTAATGATATAGATGCCTCACCGGGTGTAGACAATTCTCAGAAAGGAATGTATTTAAAGGCACAGGATCTGTTCACTGCACAATATGGTCCCAATCTCAGAAGCCAACTCTCGGGCTTGTATAGAAACACTTATGTTTCCCACTCCTGGTAGAAAAATTGACTGTATTAGACTTTGAGCTCTTTAAAATAGAGACCTCCTAAGTGGTTTTCTAGAGTCATTCTGACAGCAGACGATTTTCTCTTTGCAGTCTGATTTTATACATAAACTTCACCTTCACCGAAAGGATCCTGAGAATGTCAGAGAACACACAGGAAAAAAGATTGCGGCCAAGGGCTCCAGATGGCCGGGGGCAGCTTATGGCCTCTGTCGATCAAGGGCGCTCCCAGGCATGGAATGTTTGAGTCTCTGGCATTGGGACCAGTGAGAAACAAGCTTCACCTGCTTCCTGCCCTGGTGTGTGGTCAGTGCCTGAGGACTGTGGGCCATTCGGTGAGCGCCCTTGTCCCTCTCGTGCTTTACCACTTGGAGACAAGCTCTTTTTTCTGCCCAGAAAATGAACAGCTGCATTTCCTCCTTCTCTGATGAAGCTTTCCCTAAATTACTACATCAGAGTTCGGTTTTGCTCCAGTGTTGCATAAGACCCTGGTTTTCCCTTAACAATGTCTATCCCACTCCCCTGTGCTCAGTAAAACAGTAAAATTCCTTCATGGGTTTGCATCAGTCACTAGGTTATACGTTCTGTGGAGACAGGAAGTGTGACCATTTTGCTTATTCTAAGAGGCCACCAAAGTGCCTGGTTCATATTAAGCTCTCCATACCTGGTTGTTAATAGAGAAATGGACGAATGACTAAATCACCCCCACTCTCAGCCCAGCCCTCAGAGGGAAATTTGTGGAATTCTGTCTTGCCTAGTAATACATTGTAAGGATTTTTTAAGGGTGTGGGCCCCATTTATTAAATAAGATTATTTTGTTATTATATATAGACGGGTGTTGGTCTCATAAAATAACTAACTTCATTCAGCAGGACTGGAGCCCAAGGAAGGTCAAATCAGCCAAGGTCGCCATCTGAATCAGATAGTCAACACAGTATCTGCCTCCTTAAGTTACATTTTCCCTGGAGTCGTCTGATACTTCATTAGCAACTTCCTTTAAGGAAAGAGGCAGCTTGGTGGCAGCTGGCTTTGGAGATTCCCAAACTCCGATTTAATTCCTGGCTTCGCGACTGAAGAGCCGTGTGATTTCAGTTTTCCTCAGCTCAAAGTTGTGAGAATGACTTCCCCGTGACAGGTTTGTTGTGAGAAGCAAACGAGCTCATACATGTTAGAATGTCAGGCACAGGACCGAGCACAAGACAGCCCTGACATATGTGTGAATTCCCTTCCCTGCGATGCAGCCCGGAGGACTAACCATCCTGCTGGAGATCGTCGGAGCCTACCTTAACACTTTCATTTAGGAAAACACTGGAGGCCTCTGCCAGATGCCAAGCAGCTCCCTGGTGGAGACGGACGTGACAAGGTTATATTTAGCCCGCCCATACACGGGCAGCAACTGAAATCTCATCCTCCCCATTTCCTCATCTCCTCATCAAATTCCCCCACTGTTAGCCGAGTTATTTCATACCCACATATCCAATTTTAAATAGTCCTCTTCTCTGGCATGACTCATCGCTCCCGTGGCTGGTTTTAGGGCTCCTTTCTTTCCCCAGGAGCCACTCTGTCTTCCAATGGGGATTTTTTAAGTACACCTCCTCAAATACCTCCTAGTCCTGATTTTTTTTTTCTCATTTATTTATTTTTTTGACGATAGGAATAGGAATTCTATGGCTCTAGATATTTTCTCAGCTCCCTCGCCTTTTCTGCCAGGGAACCTGTCTGTTCACATGTAATTCTAATGAGCTGCCCACCTTGATTACTAGAAGGCACCGGAGTGTTCCAGGGAATGGACCATTCTTTCCAGAAACCCTGTCAGGTCTCACGTCCTCCTGTGATTTAAATGTCCCTTAATTTTTCTTTTTCTTTTCTTTCTTTTTTTTTTTTTTGTTCACACCTGGGCTGACTTCTCATCGCAGTCATTATCCACCAGTCTTGGTGATCTACTTCATTAAAAAATATGTTCAGGGGGCGCCTGGGTGGCTCAGTGGTTTAAAGCTTCTGCCTTCAGCTCAGGTCATGGTCCCAGGGTCTTGGGATCAAGCCCCGCATCGGGCTCTCTGCTCGGCGGGAGCCTGCTTCCTCCTCTCTCCCTCTCTGCCTGCCTCTCTGCCTACTTGTGATCTCTGTCTGTCAAATAAATAAATAAAATCTTAAAAAAAAAATTAAAAAAAAAAAATATGTTCAGCTCCGCTCCTTTCTCACTGCCTGCCCCTCTTCACTTGCGATTCTTCCGAGGCTCAGGATGCATCAGTCGCAGCTTCTCTCTTGCAGGTGGTGGTGCCCTGGAGGGCCACTCCTCAGCAGTGTCTTCTTCTCAGCCTGCACATCTTCGACGTCGTTTCTTATTGTCTTTGGGCTCACTCTTCACCATTAGGCATACACACCGATGATAGTCAGCGAATGCTTTGATAACAGGACCTTGAATATCTTTTTAAAACAAAAACAAAAGTCGGAAAGGACACGAGTCCCAATTACATGGTACGAGCCACTGTTTTTTTCCTTCGAAAATTAAAAATCTGCAAAATTATTAGAAACCTCACATCAACGTTGCTCTCCCAGGGTTTGTGCTATGTGGGAGCTGGAACGAAGAGTCTTCTGGCTACCAGTGAGTGGGGCCTGTTGTGGGCGCTGGTGGCAGACAAGCTCTTGACCCTCATGAAGCTTATATTCTAGAGGAGAAACAGACAAGTAGACGATGAGTAGATACAATGGAAATTTCAGAATGCTGTAATATCAGCATGTGATAGAGAAATGGCAGAAGAAAGAGCAAATATTCTCAACGATGTAAAAACTAAACTTTGCGTATCATAAGGCTCTGAGTAAGTCTGTGGCTCACTTCATATTAAGCTGTTTTAACAGAACAAAATGTTTCGGAGCTCCTGTGAATTCATAGCATTATTGCCTCTGCTAGTGGTTCTCAGGCTTTTGAATGCATAGAAAAAGATCCCAGAGACTTTCATGCCAATAAGCATCCCTATATGTGTAGAGTAGCAACAATAAGAAAATAGCACCCATTTAAAAAAAGTTTGTTTATTTATTTACTTAATTATGTTCAATTAGCCAACATATAGCACATCATTAGTTTTCGAGGTAGTGTTCAATGATGCATAAGTTGCATATAAAACCCAGGGCTCACCACATGTGCCCTGCTTAATACCCATTACCCGGCTACCCCATCCCCCCACCCCCTCCCTTCTGTAACCCTCCGTTTGGTTCCCGGAGTCCAGAGTCTCTCATGGTTTGTCTCCCTCTCTGAGTTCTTCCCATTCAGTTTCCCTCCCCTCCCCTGTGGTCTTCCATGTTATTCCTTATATTCCACATATGAGTGATACCCTATGATACTTGTCTTTCTCTGCTTGATGTATTTCACTCAGCATAATCCTGTCCAGTTCCATCCACGTTGATGCAAATGGTGGGTATTCATCCTTTCTCATGGTTGAGTAACATTCCATTGTATATATGGGCCACATCTTCTTTATCCGTTCATCGGTTGAAGGACATCTGGGCTCCTTCCACAGTTTGGCTATTGTGGGCATTGCTAATAGCACCCATTTTAAAAAATATATTTATTTATTTATTCACTTATTTATCGGAGAGTACAGGCAAGCATTGGGAGGGGGCGGGGGAGTGAGAGAGAATGACAAGCAGACTGCGAGCTCAGAGCCCAACATGGGGCCTGACTCAGGACTCTGGGAGAGGCTTCACATAGGCTTGGACAGGGGGCTCAATCTCACCACCCTGAGATCACTACCTGAGCTGAAACCAGGAGCCGGATGCTCAACCGTGGGAACCACCCAAGTGCTGCACTGGCGCCCATTTACTGAGTACTTCCGGTGCACCAGACGGTCTTTCAGGGGCTTTGAGATATGTCAGTAAACAACACAGACCAAGTTAAACCAAATACCTGGCTTCTTGGTGCTTCCATTCTCGCAGGCAAAGCGAGAGGCAAAGAAAACTAAATAAACAGGGAAGTTCTATTGTATGTTAGAAGATTATAAGGGACACAGGTGAAAACAGAGCAAGATGAGCAGGGCTGGAGAGTAGTGGGGGGGGGGGAGTTGTGCCACGCTAAACCACCCAGTGAGGGCGGTGGCCAGGCTTCCTGTGCACCCAGGCTCTCCCTTGTCCCCTGCATCTCTCCAGCCATCATATCGGAATATAAGTGAAAAGAGCAGCATCTTTACAAAGATGACCTTGAATCGATATATTTATGAAAATATAAATAACCCACAAACTCAAATACTTTGTTTATAATTACCTTTATAACATGTATAATGTTATTTATAATATATCACACCTCACAACAGAGAGAGACACACAAATCCTATAATACTTGAAGGGAGAACCGTCACTTGCTGTGGCTTGTTTGCCAAGCTGTCATACACATCCACGGGGCATCTTTCATGCCGTGGAATAGACCCAGATTTTATCGTTAGGCTATTTAACGTCTTTTACCTCTTTTTTTTTTCTTTCTTGCTCCCCAAATAGAAAGGACTCAACCACAAGGGCCATGAAATTTCCCAGATCTCCAGCAACACCTAGCAGAGTACTTCACAAAGAGTCACCCATCGTTACTAATTAGCTGAAATTCACAAAGTTGAAAAGTAGGCGGGAGTTGACAGCACATCTCCTATCCGGAGAGCTTGTGCGCAGGTGGGAGACATTTCAGATGGGATATGAGTTACGGTAGAGGTTGGATGCCATTACAGCCCTGATGGAGCCTTCAAGAGGCATGTTCTTGTTGTCTGCCTATAGTCTCACTTTGCAGGGATTTGCCCAAACACCTCCCTGCCCCAGTCTTCACCAGCTAATGTCCCTGAATACAAACTGAGCAGATCACACCCGAGTGTGTACATGCAGGGAAGCATGTGCAGGTGGGGAATATTCTAAAGGCACTTTCTGTTGTGACGATCGAAGTCAAGTTTTTATTTAGTCTTCGTAAGAATGCTTTGGTAGGTGGAGTTTCTAGTTAGCGTGAAGTCATTTTAAGCTTTAAAGCCTTCTCCACTTTTTTTTTTCTGGTCCAGGATCTGAATTGTTGGTTCATGACAAGAGCAGGGTCTGGTGTTATAATCGACATAAATCAAATCTGTTTCCAGGATTCCATGTTATCCAGGGACCCAAGGAAAGGTCTTGTGGTATCCTGGATTTTTGTGAGACCTAACTAGAAATTCCAGTCTTTTAGATGGAAAATCTAAGCCTGGGATGGATGATGGTGTAGAATGTGCAGAGAGATGCGCTTAGGATAAGTTAAAAGCCCCCTTTCACATTATAGAGGAAACCAATAATTTTGCTATTTCCACTTGATCAGGGTTCCTAACGGCTACTCATTCACTAGCAGCCCTTGCCACCCGGTCCGAGTGCCACAGCGGTGGAGAAAAAATGCACATTAAGGTCCCTTGTTGAGCAGAGAGAGGCTCTTTGGATCACATCAATTAATGAGAGAACGAGTACCCACAATCTCATATTTCTTAGGACTGTCATGAGAAATGGACACCCTGACTATATTTTAATCAAGTTAATATAAATGTTTGAATGCCATGCAGATGTAGCTCAGCGCAGGTATTCCATCATATTTCTGGTCCTGTGGGTTAAAAAGAGAGGGACAAAAAAAAAAAAAAAGAGAGGGACAATGATGAAAATGATATCTTACATTCCCAGCGCTCATCGTGGAACAAAGAAACCCAAACACGAGGCTGACCCTATTTTCTTATGTCTCCTCCCCCACCCCAAGCAGGAAGTACCGCTTATACCAGCTCCCAGAAACAAATATTACACCATGCAGGGGGCCCCCTGATTGCGCTCAGCCCGTGAGCTGGGTAAAGCGATTCCCTCGAAGCTGAATACAAACGATACTGAACAGGTTAAAAATGGCGGACAGAGTGGCCCCCCCGACCTTCCCTCCAGAGACATAGCTTGCCCCTGTGTCATCACGGAGAGTCAAAGATAAACTTCCTCTATAGAAGCTGCGTATTTAGCCTTTTTTTTTTCCTGATGGTGTGGGATCAGGATGGATACCGCATATTTATCAGTTTTAAAAAATAAATCAACCCCGCCTCACATCTGGTTAATGACAGGGTGCCTCAGACATTACTTGGAGGGCTGTTTTGTTGTTGAAATAAATAGATGCCCCCAAGAATTATATCGTAAAAATAATTCACATAGCATGTCTCTGCTGGGCTGTTCTCTCTGCGGCCGCCCCTGCTCCCCACACCCTTCTTAGCCATTATCCATAGCAGGGCACTCGAGGTCACTAGTGTGGTCTTTGTGCTCAGGCCCCTACTATCCATCCTATGTCGTCCTCCAGATTGGGAGCTACGGCCCACGGATTAGAAAACCAGTTTATTCTTTGTACACGGGATGAGGATTTGACCTTGCGTTGTCCTTTTGCATCTTGTATGATCTCGCAAACCCTCGACACAATACTTTCAAGCAGCCTGGTTAAAAAAAAAAAAAAATCTCCAACTGTGCTTTGGTTTTGAGTTTAAATCCTAATATTCCAATCATTTGTTGGTTTTGCTATGAAGATGCCTGGGGCATCCAACTGCAGCCATTGTTAGTAATTAGAAGGAGCCTGGTAGTGATTCAAAGTAGCTCAGAATTCATACATTGAACACACACACACACACACACACACACACACAAATGTGTTAGTGAGATGTAGTTTGCTGAATTCATTAGAGCTGTGTGGCTGTCTTTTTAACCTTGCTGCCCTCCTCATTATACATGCAGTCAGTCACCAAAGGCCCTGCTTTCCTGCGGTGCTCCTGAAGCCTCATAAAATGCATCAAATATGAGATGAATCTTCTGGTCTTCCTCTCTGTTGGCCACTGTCTCTAAGATTTCAGCTATGCTGTTGTAGCAATAAAATGAAATAAATTCCTAACACCTAAAATGTGTGCTAGGGCTTTGTAGGCACAGAATAAAAGCCTAATGAATTAATAAAGAAAGAAAGGATTACACGAAAGGATATTGTTTATGGTATTTCAAAGACAGCAGCTTTATTTTACCCCAGAAACGAATCAATAGAGCATCTTGCACACCCACGGAAAATTCTCGGGGGAGGCAAAATTCTATGACTTCTTCTTGGTGTTGTCTTAGTGACCAAGAGAGCAGCACCTGAATATGTAAAATAGTTTCCCCCAACCCAACGTCCCATTTCAGGGGTTATTTTCTTGTCTCTAAAGAAGGTATTAACACGCATTAACAATTGCACTCTGAAAATAGAAAGGGATGCTATTTCAGATGGCAGAAGTCATTTGAGCGGTGTAATGGGGAAACGTTGGTGGCATAGCCAATTAATGGGTATCACAAGATTAAAGCCAATATCACGCATTAAACAGTGTGATAAGGTCATCTGTGATCATCTCAGTCAGTAACTTCATTCCATAGATTTCAGAGTTTAAGATAAAGGTAGACAACGTAGAATCATTGAAACAGTCCCGAGTCGTTTACATTTTAATTTGCATCATGCCTATATGTTTTACGATCTCTTCCATTGCAAATAAACCTCAATCCAATTTTTTTGATCCACTCTTGGATTTGCCAGCATCATTCATCTGGAATTTAAATTTAGCTGGAATGAACCAAATTTCCTTTTAATGTAGATGTGCACAGAACAGATAATTAATAAATTTCCTAATTAGACTTTGCTACGATACCCACAAACAGGCTTCTGAGTTTTCACCGTGTCGGCCTTATGAAGTCTTATTTGGTGGACGGACCGTTGTAATCACAAACAGAATCTGAAGCTGAAGATAAGGGGAGTGAAAGTAGAAAGGTCATAAAGAAGAGCGAAAATGGGGATCTGGGGAAGATTTCTGAAGCCCAGCAAAAGGATCAGATGTCATGTAGTTTGCGGGGATGCCAAGATCCAGTTCTCCCCGATGTTTCCTGGCGAGCAAGTCTGGCTTCAGCTTTGCTCTGTCTCCAGACCTATTTAACGATTCTACCAGCATTTTCAGGAACATTCACAGGAAATGCTCATTGAGAAATTGTGGGGGATCAACCACAGAGGTATTTTTATGTAAAAATGGGCCCTGTTACTCAAGAACAAATTTCCCTACATATGTGTAACAGCAAGTGTTTAGACATATCTTCCAAAAAATATTATTTTTTAACAGCCCCAGCCTTCTTTATGATAACATACCTCCATCTTCCTTTCTAAGATGGTGAGAGTAAGACGTTTTTTTTCCCCCTTCGTGGTAGCAAGTTACAAACGTACATCGGAAATCTACAAGAAAGAATTTCTGAAAGCTGTCGATTCGCATTTATAACTTCACGGGAAAGTTTTTTAAAGCTCAACATTTGAATATTTTTGCATTAATTAGGAAGCAGGCTACGTAGTGAGCTCTGAGGATGGATTATGAGTTTTGACCTAATGTCTGAAAAATGAAGAGAGTGTAATGATTTAAACCAAATTCTAAACCTTTATCCACAGTCTGTGTCTTTACTTGCCTCCTGGTCAATCTTGTTTACAATGTATAATTAAAGAGGGTGTTCAGTCTCTTTCAAGGTGTATGAAAGGAGTGGAGACTTAGGAAGGCTGCTGTAAGTGACTTTTCTCAAACCCTTCCTCTCCAAGCAGGGAGGTGAGCTCTTGTTGTGATGGGATAAAACACCGGTCTTTAACCCAAGTCTACTAACGTCCCCTTGGCACTTAAAAGTAGTTCGCAGTTTTGTTTAGTGTCACTGTTTCTTTTCTGGCAAAAAGAGCCTTTTCATAAGTGACCAGGGTGACTCACTCCTCACATCCCAGAAATACAGTTTTCCGTGACAGTCAGCATCCTGGCTTCTGATTGTGAGCTCTGATGGTGATGACATTGCTCGAGCTTAACACCGGCCAGGGGAAAACCCTCCAACGTCAGGGCGGTGTGACTTAGATCTCCTCCCAGAGCTGGCCAAGCCACCCTCACAAGCAATAGAAAGTAGAACCCATTTTAAAATACGGATTTCATTTTGCTACAAGCGAGCTCAGAACTTAGCTCCCAAGTCCGAGGATGAGGACCGCTTGCTACCACATGCCATCCTGGATTTCCAGCTAGGACACGGGCAGTGTGAGCAGAGTGCAAATGTGTGTATTTGACAGCATTACAGTACAGGGTCGACTTGACTAATGTCTTCTGTGCCATGCGGACATGAAAGCATGCAGGAAACCACTGGAGAAACCCTGTAGGCTCAGCCCCAAGGGTGTCTCCCGTCCAGATTGATGAGGCCGGAACAGTGGGTTCTGGATGTTTGCCCATCGGCTTTGAGGCATATGTGATACTGACCCATAAACATGGGGGTTGGCTGTGGCTTAGATGGCCCCATTTCACATCTGAGTTTTTATTAAATAAATGATCATTCAAAGTAAAATCACAAACCCACAAATATGTTAAAGAAAATCCTTGAACAGCTGCAACAGATGTCCTTATGCTGGTGGTGTATTGTTGAGGGGGCAGAGCCAAGGGGGACAGTGGAAGAAGGTCCTCCTGATGCACCTGACATGTCAGGAATGGCACCTCCCCAGGGCCTCTCCAGACCCCAAAGTTCTCCCCCGAGACCGCAAATGTCTGCATACCTGCCTCACATGGCCTTGGCAACAGCCTCAAGATGACATACAGAAGGACTTTTTGTCCTTTTCGTCTCACTTCTTCTCCTGGTGGGACAGCACAGAGCTACCAGGCTCCAGGAGGGGGAGGAGAGCGAACTGTGAGCTGTGGTCACAGAGTGGAGTCCCACTGGGCCGGAAGACACCAAATACGTTACGCAGGCAGTGGACTGAAGTTTTGAATTGAGTGGAATTATTATTTTTTTAAGGAGGCTCCACCCCCAACATGGGGCTTGAAATCAGCCCTGAGATCAAGAGTTCCACGACCTACTGACTGAGCCAGCCAGGTGCCCCCGTACTGAATTAAATTAGTTTGGACTTTTAAGCAACTGATAATAGTTGACACATGACGAAATCTGATTGAGATGACATTAAAGTATAGGGAAAAGGGCTTTTACAGAGCAGGTCTGAAAACAGTGCTCAGAGAAGAAAAAATATCACATATCCATTCCGCTAAGTAAACTTTTCAATTTAATGTCATGTTCCACACCTTTTTCCGGGTTGTGTTGAATGGATGGATGGATGGTCGAATGAAGGAATTTGGGCCCTGTCACTAACTGCAGAGTTAAATGCATGTTTTTCTACTCTTAAAACAAAATCAAAACCTCCGTGAGCAGATGGTAGAGGCTTCTATTTTCCAGGAGACAGAGAACCTGGCCTGCACTCTTTAGCTCATGACAGTGGGAAGCTGTGGTCTCTCCCTTGGGCAACGTCAGCCCCGGCAAATCTCAAATTATCAGGAAAGCTAATCTATAGTGTTCACTCTTTTTTTTTTTTCCCTTTTTATTTCACTTAAATTGTCAAAAAAAATCTTCTTTTTCAGAAAGCTATTTGATTTTTGAGAAAGTTAACACTTTTTTATGGGTGTTTTCACTTTTGTTAAAACGTTTAAAAACCTACATTCTAAAAAGAACAATTTCCCCAAAAAGGACAGCAGGACTGCCAGGAATAAAATTTAAAAATTCCAATAACTTGGTATTAGGAATGACAGAGCCTACACTCCAAAAGGATTGAAACTTGACAATGTGAACTAAAATATGTCTGCTTCTTCTGGGTTGCAATTTCAAAAAGTGTGATTCCAAGAAAAGCAAACGAAAGCGGGCATATTGTTTGTTATTTCATGATGGGTATTTGCTGGTATCAGAGTTTCATTGTTTGAAAGAGACTCTTTTTTTTTTTTCTAATATGAATATGAAATATCTCCTCTGGGGTCAGAGGCATGCATAAAGATATATCATTTGCCTTTTAATGGGGCTTTCTGGTGACTCTACAGTTTTAAATTGTCCTATATGCATCGACTGTTCCTTACTGAATGTTCTTGCTGTGTGCTCTGCAAATATGGATGGAAATAATTACAGCGAGGATGGCTTCACGAGATGATGTCACTCCAGAGAAAACCTGCACCGCGGGGAGCATTTCCAGTAAAGTATGGCAGAAACCGCAGGGTAATCAAAGTGCAAATTCCAATTTATTTAAGCAATATTGTTCTTGCTCCTCCATTTCACAAAGCTGTCCTTTCTCATTAAATTTTCGAAAGAGAAGGAATGAATTTCACCAGCATAAATCTGAATGCTGGTTGACCTTTTTGAACACTCGGCTTGGAGCGCTGGCATCCTCTGCCTTTTCACACATCTGGTGGGAAGAGGAAGACATCGAGGATTGTAGGGAGTAAATCCATGCGAGGCTTGAGGCCATCTGGCTACGCTTTGATTGAAGAGAAGCGTGGGTATACTGAGGGCAGGGGATTGGTCGATGCCCCGCTAAGAGCTTGAGCAAGATACGGGCCTGAGGATTCCTGAGCCTTCTGCACGGGAACAGCCCAGGGGCCGGCTTTGGTCTGACCACGCCTTTTGCTTTCTGGCAACACGCACACACCCAAACTCACGAATATGAATAGAATTGATAACATCTGTGTATTGGCAATGACTTGACAGAGTTAAGCTCTATTTCATAGTTCATTGATTTTATGGTTTCATGAGATGTTTTTTAGGCAGCAGTGTTGTATCCGTTGACAGTGTACTAGGGGGAAGGACCATAGAATCACATGGAACACATTTCTTGCCCTTAACACGCTTATGGTTAGGAGGGGACTTCTGGTCTGTCGGCAGACGATTACAAGGCAGCGTGGCCCATTCTATGATGGAAGGAGGCCCAGGGGGCTTTTGGAGTGTCTGGAAGAGACCCTCACCCAGGTGCGTCTGACAAGGAAGCTTTCCAGAAATAGTGATGTCTGATGTCTGATTTGAGTCTTTAATGACCAAGAGATCAGGAAGGGGTGAAGTAAGAGGGTGTGAAAGCAAAGGAACTAGAGTTTTTCAAAAACACCCAACACAAGAAACAGCCAGGTAAGGGGCACTAAGTCACTTCCCTTTGCCTGGGAGAGGAGAGCTTGTGAGAATGGGGAAGACATCCAGTGGGGGAAAAACCATGAGTTTGCCCGTAGAGAGTCTTGTCTTCTACATTGTGTTACAGAGACATGGATTTCACTGGAAAAGTGACAACAGAGTTGCTGTTGTCCCAGGCTGGAGGGGCCCTTGCTCTAAGAGGCCTTCCTTTAACCATCACATAAAAAGTTCTTAAAGAAGGCAAGACTACCTCTGGATTTGGGTTGTACAAGCACGGGTGACCCAGTTCCACACGTAATCCTCAACGAACGCTCAGGATCCAGGACAACATCACAGGCCCCTCGTCCACAGGCAACTGAGGCCTTGTGCCATGAGGATCTGTGGCTGTGCCCCTGCCACATGGCAGAGACACCATTTCAGAAATGGGAAGAACTTGACAGGGGTGGGAAATGGAAGTAATTTTCTTTTATGAACTTGGGGTTATTGGTTGCAACTTCTCAAAATTATGTCTGTGCTAGATTCTTTTTTTTTTTTAAGATTTTATTTATTTATTTGACAGACAGAGATCACAAGTTGGCAGAGAGGCAGGCAGAGAGAGAGAGGGAGGGAAGCAGGCTCCCTGCTGAGCAGAGAGCCCGATGTGGGGCTCGATCCCAGGACCCTGGAATCATGACCTGAGCCGAAGGCAGAGGCTTTAACCCAGGCGCCCCTGCGCTAGATACTTGCCTAACAAAGGATGGTTTCCACAGGACCATCCTATGTTCTAGTTTGTGGACAAAGAGGTGCATCAGAATTGGGCGAGTCTCCCAAAAATGTGCACAGTGAGGCTAAGGAATATTTTACAGTGTTAAATATTTATATTGCTTTTAAAAAATTCTGTTTTCTTCTTTTTTTTCCCTCCATAGATAATATTATGTATGGAGAAACACACACACTCATGTACACACAGTAGATATATAAAAATATACACATACGAGGGCCTGGGTGGTTCGGTCAGTTAAGCATACAACTCTTACTTTTGGCTCAGATCATGGTCTCAGGGTCATGGGACTGAGCCCTGCATTGGACTTCACACTGGGCATGGAGCCTGCTTAAGATTCTCTCTCTCGGGGCGCCTGGGTGGCTCAGTGGGTTGAGCCGCTGCCTTCGGCTCAGGTCATGATCCCAGGTCCTGGGTTCGAGCCCCACATCGGGCTTTCTGCTCAGCAGGAAGCCTGCTTCCTCCTCCTCTCTCTCTGCCTGCCTCTCTGCCTACTTGTGATTTCTCTCTGTCAAATAAATAAATAAAATCTTAAAAAAAAAAAAAAAAGATTCTCTCTCTCCGTCTCCACAATAAAAATACATAAAGTATGAAAATCTTAACATTGCTAAAACTCAAATGGCCCTATTAACATGAAAATATTAAATTCCTTAAAATTTCATAAAAATTTCAGCTTTATTTTAAAATTTTTTCTTTTTTCTTTTTTAAAAA
This sequence comes from Lutra lutra, assembly GCF_902655055.1. Taxonomy (NCBI): domain Eukaryota; kingdom Metazoa; phylum Chordata; class Mammalia; order Carnivora; family Mustelidae; genus Lutra; species Lutra lutra. The sequence continues at coordinate 5,999,929 of NC_062283.1, read as the reverse complement.
ATATTTTAATTTAGTATCTTGATGCCCTTACAATTTGCCATTTGTCTTTTCATTTTATAGATGATTCTGAATATTTTATAAGACTGAAAATATGAAAAATAATCATTTTTCACTGGTACATTTAACATATCATAAATGAAAATATATTAAACTTTTGTCATCTTGGAATATATTTTCTCTTTTAGATCATTATAGTCACTAGACCATAAATTATGTAAAAATATTGATCAAAATAACATAATTAGTAATTTTGCTAAAATGAGTATCACAGAGTACATAATAATTACATTTTTGTGTGTTTTTATTACTCATTCTACCATCATCCAACTCTAAACAGAACACTCAAGCAGGTACAATAATAATGCAATTAGTAGTTTTACTATTTCCCCGACTTCCTTCATAAAAAACCCCGTAACTTGACATGTCGTGGTGCTATTTTGTCCACATAAAGGCATACAATTCACATAATATCTGCTGTTCATCAGTTCGTTAAATTGCTTTATACCCCTACACTGGATTTAGTTATATTCTTGTGAGAACTACCCCTCTCACCCGGGCTCTTGCCCCAAGCCCTGGTTCTTGAAATGTCTCAGGCAAGGGAGGAGCGTGGTCAGGGTCGCACTTGGGAAAGCTCACCATGCTGGGGACCATAAGACCAGCTTGGAGGCTGGTCTTCCTCTGGGTGGGTACTGTTTCCTCCGCTAGCCTGAGCTTCTGAGTCAGCCCCATTCACTTCCTCCACCCGCACATCCTTGGGAAGGTGTGTGGAGCTCCGCCATTGCCGGCTTCCTGCCAGCAAGTTCTGGGCTGCTTGCCTATCCATGTTCAGACCAGGCTTTTTCTTTTTTTTTTTTTTTTTTAATAAGTGAGAGAGAGCATGTGTACATGTGAGCTGGGGTAGTGGGGGAGAGGCAGAGGGTGAGGGGAAATCCCAAGCAGGCTGCATGCCCAGCTCGGAGGCAGTCGCCAGGCTCGATCTCAACCCCCCTGAGATCATGACTGAGTTGAAATCAAAAGTCAGAGGCTTAGCCCACTGAGCCACCCAGGCGCCCCGCAGACCAGGCATTTTTGACGCTCAGCCACAGGGGTGGACAGATGAGGCAGAAGCCATGAGGCACTTTGAGGTCTAAGCTCTCAAATGTACCCAGCATCATTTTTCTGCTAGGGAAAGCGACGCACAGGTTTGGCCCATGTTCCAAGGGTAGGTCGACAGACTCCTTTCTGAAAGGGTCAAGGAACAAAGTCAAATATATAAGAAGACATGCAAAGCGTGAGAGATTGTTAGCAAACTACCACCAAGATCTATTTCATAACATTATCTGATTTTCACGCAAGGTCATTTAGCTTCCCAGGGCCCTCGCCCCCTCACAGTTGTGTGCCTCTGCACAGGTCCTCTGAGAGGAACCCACAGCCAACATGAAAATAGACACGCTAGAGACAGACCCCGAATCTGAAATAATCACCAATTATTTGTGCGTCCCTTGGCCGAGTTTTCATTTAAAATGTCATGGATTACAAACAGCCACTACTTGACAAGGAGCCAAAAACAATGTTTTCTGAATTTCTCCCAAATTTCACTAGATATCCATCAACTGCTAGTTCTTCCTTTGTGTTGGGACACCATTCTGTAATTCACCATCATCAGAATAATATGCTGGGTGGGGGGGATTCTGCTGCTCATCAGGGCAAATTACCCAAGTTTGGCCATACAGGAATTGTTGGTAGGAAAAAAAGAAAAAACAAAACAATTTTAAAAAACACCAAAAATGTTAACAAGCAGCAAAACACTCTGTTTATACCTCTGTCCAACACAGGCATGTGTAGCTCATTTGATGTGCCTGTTACCAAGAGAATGAACCCCATTATGTCTCAGTGGACACAACTCTTTTTATGTGGTGGGGTTGAGGTGGGAAGGAGTTGTTATCTCTCCATTAGATGAGCTGCAAGTTTAAAATGAGAATGCACCCTCTATTGGGGCTACAGGGTTTGCCAGGGGTGTGTGGGGGGGAAGATTTAGACTAAATATACTTACACTACAAAATTATTTGTTTTATATCTGAAACTTAAATTTAACTAGGCATGGTGTCCCTATCTGGACCCCTACCCTCTTTGACCTTGAAGATAAAAGATATATATTTTTTTATTTTAATTTTTTAAAAAAGTGTTACTTCTCTACTGCCCAAGGCTCTCCCAGTTGTAGTATTAAAAGTCTGATATTCAGAGGAGAAAGGCAAACCCTCATACACCATTGGTGGGAATGCAAGCTGGTACAGGCACTTTGGAAAACAGTGTGGAGTTTCCTCAAGACGTTAAAAATAGAGCTACCCTATGACCAGTAATTGCACTACTAGGTATTTACTCCAAAGATACAGATGTAGTGAAAAGAAGGGGCACAAGCACCCCAGTTTTCATAGCAGCAATGTCCATGATAGCCAAATTGTGGAAAGAGCAAAGATGCCTTTCAAGGGATGAATGGATAAAGAAGATATGGTCCATATAGACAATGGAACATTACTCAGCTATCAGAAAGGATGAATACCCACTATTTGCATCAACATGGATAGAACTGGAGGGGATTATGTTAAGTGAAATAAGTCAAGCAGAAAAACAATTATCATAGGGTTTCACTCATATGTGGAACATAAGGAATAAAGTGGAGGACCACAGGGGAAGGGAGGGAAACTGAGTGGGAAGAAATCAGAGAGGGAGACAGACCATGAGAGACTCTGGACTCTGGGAAACAAACTGAGGGTTACAGAAGGGAGGGGGGTGGGAAAATGGGGTAACCGGGTGATGGGTATTAAGGAAGGTACATGTGGTGATGAGCTCTGGGTGTTATATGCAACTAATGAATCACTGACCACTATGTCAGAAACTATTGATGTCCTATATGCTAGCTAATTGAACATAATAATATAAAAAGGAATTAAAAAAAAAAAAACTCCCACATTCAGGGAACCCCACCCCCTAGTCCTAGGCAAATGGATGGTCAGTAGCCTATCATCTACCTGATCAACTCTGACGCTTCAAAGACAGTGCCTGAATTTCCATGATCATCATTTTTTGTGCCCCCCCCATATCAGCCCCATGTCAGACACTTGGTTCATACCTGGTCACGCTTCTTGAGTGAATGAATGAATGAAATGGCTGAGTGCCAACAGAAGAGAAAGGTCCTCGGAGGGCAGAGCAAAGGCTGGGAAGGAGGGAAGGACATCTCGGAGAGCTGAAATCCCCTGTAGATATTCCACGAGCAGAGAGATGGAATTGGTTAGCATCAGGCAGAAGCTTCAGCCTCGCTGCACCCCTGAATCCTCTAGAAAGCTTCGTAAAAATACTGACGCTTTGGCTCCACCAATGGAATGAAGTCTCCAGAGACAACAAAGCTAGCGTCATATTTTTTTCAAAAGCACCACCCCCCGCCCCGCGTGTTTCTCAAGTGCACCAGGGTTCAGATTCGCCCGCATCGGGCCTCTCCAGGCAGGCAAAACGACGACGACAACAACAGCAGCAGCAACAACACACCCTGCAGTGAGAAAATTCTGGAAAAAAATGAGCTGTAAAATGAAAAGACATTAAGGGGTGGTGTGATTCTAACGCACTTCTCTAATAACCTCACTTGGGTGAGTTGCTTATTTTTACGCTTGTCCCTACTGCTGCTCCGGACACGTAATGATCCTCCCAGTGATGCAAGCTTATGGCTAATTTCTGGAGAGGAGAAATGGGGAACCCCAGGGCTGTGGTAGCTGAACGCTCCTAGATCTAATGGCCATGGCAAATCTGTCTTCCAAGGGTTGTTTGGAGAAATAAATAGTGTCCAAGGCCAGGTAGAGAAAATAGCGAACGTTAGCGGTTTTGTTAACATATCCAGGAAATAGACTTGCTACCGGCAGGCCAAATAAATGTGTGCCACACATGACCTTCAAAACCATTGATCTGAAAGGTTATAAACAATACCCAACTGACCCATTGGTCTGTGTCCTCAGATTAAGAGATCCTGCTGTGGCTCTTCCCCTCTGTAGTGCACCGCTGCCAATAAGGGAGACTACTTTAAAAATATATATATTGAACCAGGTTATATGTGATCATTAATCACAGACTCTCCCCAGGATCGCCGTCATAAATACTGCATCTGCATAAAATTCGCCGCTGAAATTGCCTCGCCATCTCTCCAGCCTTCTGTGAGAAAGCAGACACACTTGGAGGGAGGAGGAATTAAAATGCACCGAGAAAGGAAACAAAGAGCAGGAAACGTGCTGCCTTCTACGTCTTATTTTAATTTATTTGATTAAAAAAATATATTATTTTTAAAAATTACTTTAGATGTTATTCAAAATTATTCAGAATTACTTTTAAACATGCTAGCCCTTTGCCTCAGAACAAAGCATGATGTTAATCAGGATACCTTAACTTAATCTTTTATATTTTTGGTATTTCTCTATTACCATGCGTGTCTTCTTCATAGGGCAATTCCTTAGTTCCTGTTGCCAGAAACCTATACAGAATGATGAATACAAAATTAAGTAGAGGATCCGGGAAGGGATCCCGAGGCTGAGACTTCATTAATATCACGGTAAATTTGCTCTGGAAACACCAGCTTCATATTTGGGGATATAAATGATACTTCTTTCCTCCTGGTTATTGTTTTTAAAAATGACATCAAATCATACAGGTGTATACATTTCAGTAACACTGAAGTGCACAAACGAAAAGGGAAAGGCTTTTTTCCTTGCCCCTCCTGTCACTCACTCTCCAGAGCTTTCAGCATTTAGTACAGATGTACCCATTTCTGAGAAGTCCTTCCAAAACAGCTAGCTCTGTAAGGTTTATTTTCTCCTTAGGCTCTCACACAAATCCATGTTTCTTCACATGTTCAGAGAAGTACATATATGCTGTCAGCTCTGCCTTTTTCCATTTGTGGATGTTCAAGGTCATTCCATTCTCTACCTTGTCCTTCAAGTGCGCGCTTGAGTTGGGGAAACAGGTCTGTTACTACCACTGATCAATGGGACCATGAACAGCTCAGGTGTCTTACCTTGGTTTGAATCTCTGCTCAGCAAGTTAATAATCATATGACTTAATGATGAACACTACGTAACTGTTTTGAATTCTCCTCAACCACGGAAGAGTTTTGAGGTTCAAAATCAGGATAATAATGATAACTGGCTAACGGTGTTGTTGTAAGAATTAAATGAAATATCCTTGCAAACAGCTCAGCACTGTTCTGGAATATCACACACACAAAATATGAAAAAACTGTGACATCAGCTTCAAGGTCATCATTTCCTTTATCGGCCTCATTTTCGTTATCAATGAGTGGCTACAGAAAGGGGGGTTATAATAAATTAAATATGACTTTCACTGCTGGTTTGTAACTTGGCAGATGCTTTTTGGTGGAAGAGTTTGAAATTAGGGACTACGATGAAACGTAGGGCGCCCTTTGGGGAATGGTACTCCATGTGACCTCCAAGTACACCTACTTGTACGCTGTCCCAGGCGTCACAGAGCAGAGAGGCTCAGAGACCAAAGTATCACACAGCTTGTTAAATCAACGTAAAACATACAGTGAGAGTGAAGGGAGGTATTGGGGTGTCCATCATCTTGGGGTGGTGTGCAAGTGGGACAGCGGGACCTCCCTACCTGAACCCTGGGCATGCATTGTCCATACATCCTGCCTCTCTATGGCGTCAGCCTGCCCTGTGGCTGCTATCTTTGCAAGGAGCAAAGCAGGTATCTGAGCCAGGGGCTCAGCAGATGGGAGATGCCCGGAGCCAAGACACACGTGCACTTTCCAAAAGACACAGGGCAAGTCCATCTGGCCAGTAGCTGTAACTTGCCAATTAGCCTGATGAGCAACTATGATTTATCTGCATTTCTCAGGCAGGGGACCCATGGAGCCAGGATGAACGTTCACCCATGGGTGGATGATTTAAGACCTCGTGAATATGGACAGCCTTCTTGATCCTTCCATCCCTACTTACCCATCATTAGCAACTCCAGCTCTGCTCATCTCCCCTATGCCCAAAGCATGTCCCAGAGTATCTCCTCCTCTACCTCATTTACCTATCTACTTTGTATTTTTAATTTTCTATAGAAGAATGGAATAGTGTGACATCACAGAGATAACACTCTTTGGATGGGGCTTGTACTCATTGTGATAGAGCAGGGTTGGAATAAGTCTGCTCTCAGGCCAGCGCACCTGGATGCAAATTCCAGCCCACCACATACCAGCTGGTAAACATGGGTAAGTTACTGAACCCTCCTCTGCCTCAGTTTCCTTCTGTGCAAACTGGGAGTAATAATGACACTAAGAATATCTACCTGATAAGCCTGTTGTGTTGACTAAGTGCATTCTAAGCTTGAGAGTTCCGAACAGTACCTAGCACAATCATCCAGCTCATATGACTTTTAGCCCTTCAGACAGTGTGCTATCGGCTGGAAGCCTGACCTAGGGGACTGAGAGCGAGGTCAACACGTTTATGTGTAGAGAAAGCAAGTCTTTCCCTCTGCAGAGTGCAAGCAGCTTACAAAGAACATCAAAGTAAATGATCATTTTAAGACTTGAAAAAAACTCTGTTAGGCAGGTAACATAAGCAGGTAACATGACCTGCATTTCAGCACTCGTAAATCTCAAATTCGGAGTATGAAATGGCTGACACAGAGGCACACATTGATTGGGTCATGACTTGAACCCAGGCCTTCCGACTGCACGGTGTGTATGCTTTCCTCCTTAAAAATGAAAGACCTTCCACCACCTCCTTCTACCACATGCTTAGACTAAAGTATGAAAACTCTCTCTACGGTCAAAGGGAAGATTTAAAAATGGCTTCTTCCCAACGGATAGTGATTGATTCACACTACTGCCTAAATGGCTTGTAACTGATCATCCCTGATTATGTCCTGGGGTGAAGTATTCACGGTTGAGACAGTTGAGGAGGTTAGAAGACATGTCGAGGACGGATCCCAGAAAGGGCGGGCTGGTTTCACCATCTGGCCTCGGGTTGCTAAAAATGAGTTTCTGTACAACACATATAAATCTGTTTCAGTATAATCTACGGTACCACGTGTTGTCACATTTAGTAGTCCATTGTAATTCAATCTCTATTCAAAAACTAGACTAACAATGTAAACAGAATACATGCGCGAAGGAGAAAATATTTACATATCTCATGAAAACATTTGCACAAATGTAAGTGTAGGCCTGGGGAAAACCTCCAGACTTCACTTGGTCTCTCCTCTTGCCCCCTACGGAGGCACTGTATTGAGCCAAGTGTCAACAACTACATCCAGTGGGCAAAATACATTAATATAAAGAAATGCCAGAGAGGTCAGAGAAAACCATGTAGAAGGAAATAAAATGTTGACAGAGGACAGCATCCTTTTGCCAAAAGCACGCACGCACACACTCACATGTAAACACCCGGGCATATCTGCAAACATGTGCACACACACACGCACCCCAACACACACATACACTCACAAGTGCACACATGCATACACTGCAGACATGCACACTACATGCACATACACCCCAACACACACACACACACACACAAACACATGCACAAACACACACAAGTACTCCAACACACACGTGCGCACATCTACATATCTGCAAACATGTACATAAATGCATGCACACACCCCAACACACACATGCACACGCATATAAAAACACACACCTGTAGTCCAACACACATGTGCACACATCTGCATATCTGCAAACACACACACAAATGCAAGCACACACCCCAACACACACATGCGTGCACACACACATATATACATAAACATGTGCACAAACACACACGTACTCCAACACACACATGCATACACCTGTGTATCTGCAAACACATGCACGCACATACCCCAACACACACATGCACACACACAAACACACACACACACACACACACACACTCATGCACATACAAACACCCCCCCCCACACACACAGAAAAGTGAAATTAAACTGTCTGTCAAACCATGCTTCTACTCTCTCACATTTGACTGACCTGGAAGGATCTCTTTTCTTACAGAGGGCATGCTTTCAAATGTCCTGGTGACTTCAAGGATGATTTATTTTCAAATTTCAAGTAGTCAGACGGACTCTGACAGACAAGGCCCCCCATCAGCCTGGCTCCTGGGTCATGCCGACCCCAGTCATAATCAGCTCTTTGTATGAAGAGGTGAGATGGGATTTCTTCTCAGAAATCTTAAGGTCTTAACAGTTCTATTAAATAGAGAAAAAATGGATAAATGGATACTTTGTAATTTTCAGAAAAATGTTATCACCCTTGTTCAAGGCACATAAATACTCCCGAGGGCACTGTGAGGAGTGGCCATCATGCCCACAGGGCCTCCGGTGTGAGAGGGGGGATCCAGGGAGGCCAGGACGGATTGAGGAGGGCGGGGGCCCATGCCTGGGTCTTGGGATGGCGTTAAGAATTTAGAAATCTCGTTTTCAGTATCCAGGAACTACCTGACCTCCAAATATTGTTCGATGTTCTTGCCTTTTCTTAGGTAAACTTCAGGTGACACGCTCTCTTCCGTCAACACAGGTAAACCTCCAACCTAAAATAATCGTGATTTATTTGTAGTACTATATTGTAGAGTGCGACGTACATGTGTCAGTAAGGGTTCTGTCAGAGAAGAAGAAACAGTGGATGTACAGGAGAGAATTACTTCAAGGAGGTGGTTTATGCCACTGTTGGGGGCTGGCTAGGCAGGTCTGACACCCCCAGGCCATGCCTTCAGGAGAGGCAGGCTAGGGAGCCTGGACGTGAGCAGAAGCAGACATTCCACAGAAGATTTGATTTCTTTTTCTTCAGGGAAGTTTAGTTCTGCTTCAAAAGCTTTCAACTGATGGACTCAGGCCACCATTTTATCTAGGATTATCTCCCTCCTTTAAAATCAACTAAGGGGGGCGCCTGGGTGGCTCAGTGGGTTAAGCCGCTGCCTTCGGCTCAGGTCATGATCTCAGGGTCCTGGGATCGAGTCCCACATCGGGCTCTCTGCTCAGCAAGAAGCCTGCTTCCCTCTCTCTCTCTGCCTGCCTCTCCATCTACTTGTGATCTCTCTCTGTCAAATAAATAAATAAAATCTTTAAAAAAAATAAAAAAAAATAAAATCAACTAAGGGGTGCCTGTGGAGCTCAGTCAGTTACGATCTGACTCTTGGTTTTGGCTCAGGTCATGATCTCAGGGTCCTGAGATCAAGCCCTGCATTAGGCTCCACATTCAGCATGGAGTCTGATTGTCCTTCCCCACTTCCTCCCCTTCAAGAATAAGTAAAACCTTTTAGACAAATCACTGATTATGGACTTCAATGGTGTCTCCCAAAGACCTTCACAGCTACACCTACATTTGTGTTTAATTGAAATCCTGGCAGGTGTAGCTTGGACAAATGGACACTTCGAAAAGACCATCAGAATCTATAGGTGTCAGGGACTACTGTGAGGGTCTCATCTACCAACTCCTTTATGTATTGCACAACAGCCCAAGGAGGAAACTGAGGTACAGAGTGAGGGAGTAGATTGTTTGAGATGGTGTAACAAACATTGCACCAACATTTGAGGCCAGGTGATCTGGTTCTAGAGATGATGTTTCAAACATTACTTTGCTGTCTTGAGATCCAAGCTTCCCAGATGCTTTAAAAAATATTTTCTAGAATGTTGTTTTGTCAAGGGACCATGACTTTTCCTACCAAAATTTCTGGTACCATACTCCAGAATACACTCCCTCCTGCTCTTTTGTTTACAATGTTACATTTCTTTAAGGTAATGATGTTTCTGACAATTAGGGTCCAGGTTACCCTCCCAAGTAGTAACAGTAGATACACGTATCAAGTTCTCTATCTGGGCACTAATTCTGTTTAACCCTTAGCAACATAATCCATTTTGTAATCCATTTTATAGATGAAACAAGAAAGGCTCAGATAATGCCATGGTCTTCCTAAGCTGACACATCTAGTGACAGCTACAAATGTCTCCTTCTGTGTTTAAGCCAGATCAAATTTCTACAAGCCACATGAAATTTCTGTTTGCTGCTTGGAGATGGGAGCAGACAATGAAAACAAGTCTGGAGGGTAAAAAAAAAAGAGGCAAATAGGATGCAAGTTCATAAATAGTCTGGAAATAAATATTTGGGAACTTAATCATTTTATATAGGATTTTTTTTTTCCCGCACGAGTAACTGCCGAGGAGAAGAAAAAAAATCTTTCATTTGTGTCAAACTCAGCGGTGGTTTGACGGCCACCCTTGGCATGTTTTTCCAAGCTGTCAAGGGTGTGAGGAGCTGGGCTGTGCTGGCCATCCTGCTGACCTTCACAAGCCCAGAAGGAAAAGACCTGAGCAGGCAGGTGTGAGCGCTCCTGAAGACGCTTACCAACCAGAGGGAACTGCTTCTACGATCCTGCCAAGCTGACTTCTGTTAAAAATCCCAACAACATCCCAGCTGTCCTGACCCTGGGGTGCACACACAACTAAGGAGGCTTGTTTGCGAGATTTCACCCCTCCCCAACCTGTCACTTAGAAGACTTGTCACCTTCTCCATCCCCCATTGAATCCTCAGTGAAGAACATTTCATTCTCCAGATTGCTGCTTCAGGAGCCTGAAAAACAAAATAATACAACTGCAGGAAGGTACAGATTTATTACTTAGAAAATTCCTACCCATCAGTTGCTTCTTGCTTGCTTGCTTTTTGTTTTGTTCTTTCAAAAGTATTTCAAATTATTGAATATTTTAAATACACAAAGTAATCGATATCTATGTACCTACCCCTGAGACTAACCAGATGTTAACAAGTTTTATCTTATTTACTTTAGATCATTTAAAAGATGGAAAACATTACCATATTGGCTCACACCTTACTCCCTACCTTTTCCTATCCCTTGTTTCCTTGACATTGTTGTGTATCACTCCCATCACATTTCTGTGCTCCTATTATGTGTCATTCAGTCTGTCAATCTATCTCTCCATCTATCATCTACCTAGCCACGATTCTGAGTCTTTAACATTACACACATTTGACATCGTCTACATATCTTTTTGCAATTAACTTCTCTTCTCTTCTTTAGTGCTATGTTTTTAAGATTTGTATTTGATGATAGTTATAAATCTAGTTCAATTATTCCCTTCTTGTTTGTTTAGATTTTTTGTTTGCTCTTAGGAACAGCCATGTCATAACCATCGCGTTATGACATCCTGTGAGCATGTGCTGGAGTTTCAAGAATATCCAGTAGTAGAATGATTGAGTCATTTGCTATGTGTATCTTGCATTTTTTTTTTTAAGATAGCCACATTGCTTTCCAAAATGGTGGTACTGAGTTCATGTATCTATAGCAATGTGTGGGCAGTATTGCCATGAACAGCACAATCATAGTTGTGGCACTCCTATAAAGGAATCGACGATTGGCACCCTCAGAAGTGAAGCAAATTTGCAGCCCTTTGTATAGGAATCCTTTACTCCCTCTGTCCTCACCAAGACATGTTACCACAGGCAATATCTGCTTTGCCAATTTATAATAATAAGCCATTTTATTTGTTTGTTTGCCTTTCCCTGGTCAGTAGAAAAGTTGAGTATCTTTTTATATGTTCATTTGGTAATTTTTAATTTCTCTATAATGAATTGCTATTTCTTTCTATCAGGTTCTTGTTCTTTCTATTTATAGGATGTTTTACCAATTCAGGGTACAAATCCCCTGTTGTTATTTGTTTCCATGCATGCCAATATCTACTCCCTTTTGTGCTTTGCTTCATGTAATTTTTGCTTAATAGAAATTTTTAATTCTAATGTAATCAGACATGTCAATCTTTACTTTTAGGTGCTGTGCTGTTCATGTTTCCATAGGAAATCTCTCCCAACTCAGATCTAATAAAGGATTTAGCGCTTTTTTTTTTCTTTTCTTTCTTTCTTTTTTTTTTTTTTTTACTGTTTTACATCACTGTTTATAGTTTTGTTCTTCATACATGGTCATTGAGCTTCATAAATGAATAGTTATGAAAGAGAGTTCATTTCCTCTTTTTCTATATGAATAAACTGTTGGTCTAAAACCATTTATTGAATAGTCTCTTTTCTCCAATACTGGATAATTCTACTTGAGTTTCTATGTTCTTTTTCTACCTTCTCTATTCTGTTAATTTTTTTTCTATTCTTGAACTATTGCTGTAATGATTATAACTTGCTAAGAACTCCTTTTTTTAAAGATCTATTTATTCATTTTAGAGATGGGGATGGACAGAGGGATAGGGAGAGAATCCCAAGCAGATTGCGCTGAGCATGTTGTCCAAAAAAGAGGTCAATCCCCCGACCCTGGGGTCACCACCCAAGCTGAAACAGAGTCGGATGCTCAACCAACTGAGCCACTGAGGTGCCTCAACTCTTTAATTGAGGTACAATTGACATATAATGATATTAGTTTCAGGTGCACCACATAATAATCTGAGGTATGTATTATGAAATGTTTATCACAAAAGTCTAGTTATTAAGGGCTCTATAGTACATATGATAGTATTTTCCATTTGAATTTTTCAATAAATTGAGTTCCACAAAGAAGTTCATTAGTAATCTAATAGAAATGACATTAAATTTATGAATTAATTGTAGGCAAATTCCCTTCTTTATGATGATGTTGGAACTTCCCCTTATCAAACACAGTATATCCTCTATTTTTCAGGCTTTCCCTTGTGAGCATCATTAAAGTTTGTAATTTTCGTCATGAACTTTGTATCTATTGTTGGATCTTTATGCTGGTAATTTTTTTCTACTTAAAAGTTTACATTTCAACTGTTTAGTTTGAAATACTCATAGATTCACAGGAAATTGCAAAAATAGTACAGAGGGGTCCCATCCACCCAACCCCTATTGCCTCAACAGTACTTTATTCCATAACTATAGTATGATCTCAAAGCCAGGAGATGGACATTCATTCGGTCTGCAGACCTTCTTCAGATTTCACCACTGTACGTGAACCTCCGAGCAATTTTACCACCAGTGTACATTCACATAACGGTCACCACAGTCAAGATATGGGCTGCTCGATTACTGCAAAGATCCCTTCTGCTATCCCTTTATAATGATACACTATCTTCCTACCCTAACACCTGACCACCATTACTCTATTCTCTGTCTGGATCATTTTGTCATTTTCAGAGTCATATAAAAATGAAATAATTTTTAAGTATGTGTTATCATTTTGCAATTGGCCCTTTTGCGCCCAGAATAAGTCCCTTGAAAATGTATGTAAACTTTCACATGTATTGATATTTTATTCTTTTTTTTTAATGCTAAGTAGTATTCCACAGCAAGAGTGAACCTCAGTTTATTTAACCATTCACCCACTGCAGGACCTTCATGCTGCTCCCAGTTTGGGGTTATCATGAGTAAAGCCACTGTGAACATCTGTGTACAGGTTTTTATGTGAACATAAGATTAATTCATGCTCAGGAGCACAATTGCTGGGTCGGATGCTACTCACACCTATAGTTTTGTAAGAAACCTTCATAGGCTTTTCAGTGATGATACCACATCACAGTCCCACAAGCAATTCATGAGTGATCCAATTTCTCCGCAACCTCACCAGTTTTGCTGTTTTCATTTTTTTTAAATTTTAGCGATTCTGATGAGTGTGTCTTGATCTTTCCTTGTGGTTTTGATTTGCGTTTCTCTAATAACTAATGCGGTTGAGCATCTTTTCTTGTGCTTGGTTGCCAACTGTACATGTTCTTTTTTTTTTTAAGATTTTATTTATTTATTTGACAGAGAGAGATCACAAGTAGACAGAGAGGCAGGCAGAAAGAGAGAGAGGAGAAAGCAGTCTCCCCGCTGAGCAGAGAGCCTGATGCGGGGCTCGATCCCAGGACCCTGGGATCATGACCCGAGCGGAAGGCAGTGGCTTAACCCACTGAGCCACCCAGGCGCCCCAGCTGTACATGTTCTTAAGTGAAATAGTCTGCCCGTATAGTTTATGTGTTTTCTAATTAGATCAATTGTTTTACTGTTTAGTCTTGAGAGTTTTTAATATATTCTATATTTTAATATAGAATTATTTTAATTTAATTTTATTTTTATTTTTATTTTTTTAAATATTTTTTATTTATTTATTTGACAGAGAGAGATCACAAGTAGGCAGAGAGGCAGACAGAGAGAGAGAGAGGAGAAAGCAGGCCCCCTGCCAAGCAGAGAGCCCGATGCAGGACTCGATCCCAGGACCCTGAGATCATGACCTGAGCCGAAGGCAGAGGCTTATTAACCCACTGAGCCACCCAGACGCCCCAAATTATTTTAATTTTAATTGCAAACATCTTCTTCCACTCTGTGGCTTGTCTTTCTATCCTCTTTATGGGGTCATTCACAATGTGGAAGTTTCTGTTTTGTTTTCCAATTTTTTGAAGACCTTATGTTTAAGTAATTTCTACACCCAATGTGGGGCTCAAACTCAAGACCCCAAGATCAAGAGTCATATGCCCTACCAACTGAACCAGCTGGGCATCCCATGTTATTCCATTTCAAAGGAATTCAATTTATTGGTTTTTCCTTTCATGGAGTCTCACAACTCTCCATCTGGCTCTAGTTCTCAAAGATTTTCTCCTACATTTTTTTCCCAAATGTTTTATAGTTTCACATGTTAAATTAAGTGTGTGGTCCATTTAGACTTAATTTTGTACAAGGTATGATGTGAGGTTTAAGCTAAATCTTATTTTTTAATTATTATTATTATTGTTGTTGTTATTATTATTTTTGCTTCTGGATGTCTAGTTGTTTTAGCACCGTTTGTTGAAAAGCTATCTTTCCTCCATTGACTATCTTTCGTAATTTTGTCAAAAATCAGCTTAGTACATTTTTTGTATCTGTTTTTGGGTTCCGTTTTGGGGACTGTTTTGGGGTTCTGTAGTTTGTTCCATTGATACCTGGGTCTATCCCTCTATTGATATTATACTGTCTTGCTGTTGTAGCTAAAGAGTAAGACTTAACATTGAATAGAGTGGTCCTTCCCACTTTATTCTTCCTTTCCAAAATAATTTTAGCTTTTCAGTCCTGTCTTTCCATACAAAGTTTAAGAATAAGCTTGTCCATGTCCACAACAACCTTGCAGGGATATTGATAGGAATTATTTTCAATCTATAAATCATGCTGGGGAGAACTGACATCTTTACTATGTCAAGTCCTCCAGTCTGTGAACACAGTATGTCTTCCCATTTATTTAGGTTTTCTTTGATTTCTTTCATATCCTTTTTCTTTCCTGACAGACTGAATGTACTAAAATTGGCTATTTTTATCTGATTCTTCTTGACTGACAGATACTGGGCACCCAAATTCTTCAGTCTGAATTGCAGGCAAGCAGCATACTTAAGGTGAAACGAGAGGGACAGGACAGAGTAACAAAAACAGTATCCATTTCCAAGAAAGTAGCAGGAACTCATACTTATTTAGAATACCATCTTGGGCAAGTTACATAATCTTTATTTCTTTGATGTTGTCCTTTGTGATGGGGAGGCAATACTAGAGCTCCCTATCAAGGATACATTTAATACTTAAAGCAGAGCTTGGTGCACCCAAGCACCCTACCTCATTATTTTATTTATTTACTTATGGTTTTAGCTACCATTGTTATTAATTGCCAATCACTTTACATAGCTTACACCACAACAACACTGTGTGGTAAACCATATTATCACCCTGTGAAAAATGAGATCTGGACATGGAAACACAAAATGGCAGAATCAGTCTGACCCGTTTGGCTTTAAAGCCCGTTATGTCCCCCCACCAATATTCTCAGCCCCTGTTTTTTAACCTATCCTCTGAAGAGTCACAGCTTGCTCTTGGTGGCCTCTAAAGTCTTTCAGATATCCAAACCAGGATAGGAGAATGGGAAAGTCTTCAAAGAAAAAACACCTTTCCTTCTCTGTGACATGCAAAACAATGAAGAATAGGAAATCCTTCTCTTAACACTTACACTCATTCATGTGCCTGCAACTGAATTTTAAGTCTCTTTTCCCTTGTTTGGTTCTTTAAAAATAGTTTAGTACCACTCTCAACATAATTTCCCCACCATTCACCACAGAAGTTTTAATGACTTTTACTGTAAGCATTAAATCACTTGTCACTGGAAGACAGATGGAAGGACACTAAGAAATGAAGAAGAAATGAAGAAGAGAGCCTTGTCTGAAAGGGAGAGTGCATATGTAAGAAGGGGGAAGGAAGAATGACTTTTTAAAAATTAAAGATAATTCGTATTTTACATTAGGAAGATTTCAATTCAAGCCACATGTACCTTGTGTTCTCCTTCATCCTGAAGGTGTTGAATCAGGCACACCATAAGCCCCGAAACTAGGAAAAAGCCTGGCACCTGAGTTTCTGGAAGCCTTCCTAGAAACTGGTCCAAAGCATACATTAAGCCATGCCAGGAACAAAGTATCACAGCTTGTAGATTTCTGTCCCCACTCTCTTCTTGTACCCTGAGATGGTGGGACACTCACTGACAGCCTCCCGTTATGTGGACCCATCTCTGAAATCTGCTAGTTGGTTAATTCTGAATTGGGGAGATGCAGACATTTGGGCTGCAGAAACTAATTTGGGAGCTGTAGGGGAGGCTGTTCAGTCAGAACAGGGGAGAGAACACAGAGGGTACATGTGCAGGAGGAGATGTAGTAGGCATATTAGTTTAACTATTACCACACCAGCTGCTTTAAGACATGCAGGGACTTAACACAAGAGTAGTAGATTACTTACTCATATTTAATTCCAAATAAGTCCTCCTGAATAGCAGATTGCTTTGCACATATCTATGTAGTGATCGAGGCACTGTCTACTGTGTGGACCCACCCTCTTCAGGTCTTAGAGTTCTCTGAATGCCACCAAACACGTGACAAAAAAGGAGAGGGATTGCTTGGACACTCATCAGTTCCCTTCACACCCTCTTAGTACAGGTTAATCACATGGCAACACCTAACTGCTGAGGAAACTGATAAATCACAACTGTCATGTATCCTGGAAAAAGAGGAAGGAGCTTGGGTATTTACCCCCAACATCCCTGCACAGTGATCTCACAGAGAATCTAGTCTCAGAGGGTCTTGTCCAGAAGGTAGACCAAAGGCTTGACAGTTACACGGACCTGTTCTCCAGGCCTCCATGAGGACAGAATTCCATCAAGTCTGTGCAGGGAAGGAACCACTGCAATTCACAGAAGAACTCAGCTGAGAGCAAGGTGTTTTATTAAAGTGCTCCCACTTTTTATATCCGTCAAGTACTTTCCAGGCTCAGAGTGTACAGTGTTCATTCCTAGCATCTTGGCATGTTGGCTTTTCCTTATCATTCTCATCTCTGTTTAAGCTCAAGGAGCTCAGAGCCCTCTCTCTCATTCTCCTTTCTACAAGTGTCCCTTTACCACCAGTCAAACTCTAATGCATTACCCTGTTTGACTTCCTTCACTGAAGTTCTCTGGATTTGAAATTATTATACCCATGATATTTATTTTCTCTCTTTCCCACTGGTATAAATCTCCAAGATAGCATGGGCTCTCCCTGTTTCAGGCACTGGCAATGGCATTTCCTCAATAAATGATGGCTAGATGAATTAATAAAATATATCCTCCTACTTATAAAACTAGGGAAATCACATTTCTTTCTCCTTGAATATATAAGAAAACAAAGAACTACAAATACAGGCATTCCTATGCCTAAGAAATGCCAGTGGTGTATTAATTCATCACCACTTTAAAAAATGTTTCCTATTTAACTGCATCACTATTAATTCATTTTATTATAAAGCAATTTAGAGAGATTCCTTTAGAGTTTTCTGTGTCTGATAGGTCTGCTTGAGGTCTAAAAAGTCCTAAGTAGACACACAAATAATTAAACATACCCCCAAATTTATACTATGGCTCATATAGGGTAACTATAGTAAAGTTAAAAAGAACATAGAATGAAATAAACAGTATTTGTCCTTTTAGAATCAGTTCAGTAACAAATAACCAAGCATGTCACTATCCATTCTATTAATCCAAAATCTAAAATATTACAATCTTTTCTGCAAGGCCAATGTAGCATTTTTACCAGAAAAATTAAATGAAGATATAAAGGTGACAGTCAAGAAATATAATTAACAATAAAAATTTTAGATCTGAATATTTGGGAGATCATTATGTGTCTAACTTAAGAGAAAAAATAGATTCTATTGATGGATTTATAGACAGGATTTTTACATCTGGGGGGGGGGGCAAATCTGTAGCCTATTCAGTCTAGAAGTTGGCTAGCGCACTGTCTTTCTGTGAAACACAATCTAAAGCCATAGCATCTCCTCTTCTTTAAGATCCAAGCACCTAAAAATGTGTATTTCATTCAATGAACAGAGAAACTGTGTAAATAGATAATTTCTTCTATTTGCATCCAACACAACATCTCTCTCGCTCAGAATACATGTGAATTCAGGAAATGCCTACCACAGGTTTTATACTGTCACTTTATTTATCTCATGTCACTGCAGTTCCAGGCTTGCTAATCATCCCAAATAGTATTGGCAGGTGCTTCCATAATATGCAGTACCTGCGGCAAATCTCAGATTGTAGCTCCTTTATGATCCATCTTATCAGCTCAAATAACTGAGTTCCGGATGAGTAATGAATGGGCTGTTGCTCTGGCTTCACATCCCCAAATTTGAGTCCTACCAGTTCTGCAGACACCAAAGGCAGCACATTCTCCTGGCTCACCATTGGCTTCCCCTCCCAGTGGGATGTCCCAGCAGCACTGCTTCTGCCCTACTTTTCAAAGCCAAGCACTGAATTTGGGTCCCAATCTCCTGCCAACTCAATGCCTCATTGATTTTCCTTTATTGTTTCCACATATATTGTGTAGATAAATGAGTGGTGGACAGGATTGTTTAAGTTTGTATAAGGATTTAGTAAAGATTAAAAAAACAACAACAACAAATGTTTGGGTATTCATACATTGCTTATCTACTCCCTTTGGAAGCCAATGGGAAACCATCCAAGAAGGATTTTATATCCTTGCCAACATTTCCTGCTTTAAGTTGGGTGAAAACAGCATGTGGTCTTACTTCAATACTTACATGTTTTCAATTTTGGCCAGAGTCAGAAATTGTTTTAATAAGCAAGTTTGGGAAACAAATTGGCAAGTCAACTCAACTTGAAATTCTGAAAATCTTAGGTTCTGGATATCAATGTAGGTATGCTCCCTTTTGTCCAAAATGGACTGGATGACCAAAGTGAACAGAGGAAGAATGAAAGCAATGGTTTAGAAGTTAGAAGAAGTTAGTCTTGGTTTTACGATGATTCCTTTAATAAATCTGGGTGGGTCTTTTAGATCCTTGGTTCTTTCATTGGCAAAATTTACATATTCTAGGTAACAAGTTTCCTCCCCAAAAATGTGAGTGCCTTACAAATATGAAACTTGTTCTAATGGATGTAACCTTTTTCCTCTTTTAGGCTCAACTTTGAAATCAGGCAACTATCTTGAATTTCACCCAGCAAAAACTCATTGCTAATATTTTAGTTTTTACAATATAGATATGCTTTCCGCTTACAATATCACTTAGTTACCAGTGGGAAGGACTCTACATTATTTTGTAGGAATACGCTCAGTTTTCATGCTCTTTCTAATTTTAACTGGGACATGCAAAATCATTTAGCATAAACTAAGCTGGATTTAGTGAAAATGCTAAAAATTATCTGGGCACAAAACGAGAGATTTTTGTTTGGTCATTATTGGCCGTGAATCTCATATCCTCTGCAGCCTTTTATGGAATGGGTGATAAAATCTTTCTTCATGCGCCCTGTACCCAGAAATATACATTATACATGTGGGACGGTGCAGAACAAGAAAATGATGACACTCGATTGTGTCCTGCAAGGGCCTTTTCTTGGTTTTATGGATTTATATTCCATGATTACCACAGAGCATGCAGGTGGCAGTTTCCTTCCGTGAATGCAAACAGCACTTGCAGAGGGCATAAAATCAGGGGACACGTCCCTCCACGGCCTCTCCTTCCCTGTTTCTACTTCAATGTCCTATGGCCAGTGGTGGTCTGAATGGTGGTCTTTATCCTGCCTGAATCCAGTCAGAGGACTCAATGGCAGCTTTCATGGTGAGTCACAGATTGTGTAATAATAGGCAAAATTGGCCCGTTTTGAATTTCTTCTTAAATGTGCCAATAATATCAAAGAATAACTTGAGGAGAAATGATTGCGTGCTTGCTCCCGTTCTTTTGGTTTTTGCTCACGTGCACTCTTCCTCATTTGGATTTTAAAGGAAAAGGCTAATTGTGCATTATCTGCTTGTTATTTTAAGATGCCACGTGTGACTTTGAAAGAAAAACAATTTAAACAGATACTATTCTCACATAATATGTCAGGAAGGCTCAAAAGAGAGTTCTAGTTAAATTTTTTAAGGAAACACTTCAACTTACTGAAAAATGTACGTGCACACACATACTGAAAGGGGAACAGGGGAATACAGAGCAACAATTCACTCTTATTTTACTCTAGCAAATGTCATGGGAAAACATCAGCTCATTCTCTGATAACTACGTCTGGTGTATTGGTGCAACTACGAAGAAGTCATAAATGTGTAAAACAGAAACTGCTCCGAGAACTAAATTATGTAGGAAACAATGTCAAAGACCAGTTTATTATGTGCATCTATGAGCAATTTGAAATGATTAGCTCCAAAATACATTTCTGAGAGAAAGCCATCCAGCTTCAAAAGAAGACCGTGAGAACACATGAAGGCCCTATGAGGCCCTATTTACAGCTGTGGAATATTCTGCAAAATACCAACCCAACTCCAGAAGCAAATTCTACACTTTACAAAACGAAGCACCAATGGACTTTTCACCAGATCTTAGTCTTTCCTAAGTGATCGTTTTGGATTATTTTGCTAGGTTTTGAAATCCTATTCTTTTTCTCAAAAAAGTGGCTCCAAGCCTCAACAATGAGATGCATAAATGATTAGCATGGTGTTTTTTGTATACCGCGAGATACACCCCATACCTGATGCACCAACCACAGTGGAACACACGCCAGCGGTGACGTCAAGGTGACAACAAGGACGAGGAGTGGCACCAAGAAGGAACTCATCATTTTGTAGGCTCGACTGCAGAGTCTCTGCCAAAGAGTCAAAAGTTCCAAGATGGTATCATAGGCAGAAGTAGGGTGCATCCTAAAAGCTTGGAGAAAAGCACAAAGACAAGGGGAAGAAATGCTTTCCACTGGGTCACTCTTTCTATCTCTATAGGAATGAATGAATGAGCCTGGCATTCTTCTATACACACGGACTAAGCTTTAGTTTCTTGGATTCCAGAAACACCTGCCAACCGCAGAGAGCCAGAAAACATAGAACCAAATAGCTCCAGTTGGTACAAACAAGAAAGAGAATAAGAAAGCCATGGTAGCTTAAGCACTCCAGGTCCAGACTGCGATGTTTTTCCTTCTCTGTAGGAATACATAGAGGTATATATTCTTTTTTATATAGAAGTCCCAGCATACTTTGCTGTTCCTTTCCTTTTAATGCATGCCAGATACCTGTAATTTATGGCACACAGCAATGGGCTTCATCAATTATATTTCCTTTCAAAATGAAGCTAAATTTGTAAAGGGAAAAAGCTTGACAAGTTCATGGTGGGGTCCTATCTCCACTTGAAAACTGAAAGAGTAATTAATAGCTAAACAACTCTTGCAAGAACTATAAGGCCACTATGTGTATAGAAGTGTAGGAGTGTGTACGGATTAGTCATTTGGGATTGCCGGCCACATTAAAGATCCGTGTTCTTATAACAGGAATTCTACCACAAAGCATCCTGTTTCAAGGGCATTACAAAAAAACCTCTTCAACATTAATAATAATAATAATAATAATAATAATGATAATAATAGAATAACCGACCTGGTAAGTCATATAGAAATACTTCGGGACAATTCCATGGAAATTTCCAAGGAAAGAGAATCTACAAGGAAATTTTATCTTCTCTGGTGGAACCAAGGGAATGGGAAAATTGATTATAAATGCAAAAATTTATGCCAAGAGAACCTTGTTATAGCAAGAGGCCACAATCGGAACTCTGCTCTTTTCTAGTAGCAGTGGGGTGTCCCTAAGACCAGAGTCAGCAGCCAGAAATGTCCAAGGAGATGGTGCAAGAGAAAGTGGAGCACATTCTAGGAAAGGGGTCAGCAGGAACCAAGCTCATGGTCCAAATGCAGGACCAGAAAGCCAGTCACAAGCCAGGAGAATGCAAACCAAAGATACCAGAGTAAATCTACCAGGAGCAGAAGAATGCTTGCTGATCTGGAAGTCTTTATAGGATGTTTTTGATCTCATGTCTGGTGGGAGCCAATGAACTGGCTCATCCAACAGGAGGACCACATCGTCTGAACTTCCTTCCTTCCTTCTTTCTGCTTTCTCTCTATCTTTCTTTTCCTTCCTTCCTTCCTTCTTCTCTTTCTTCTTTCTTTTTCTTCTTTGCCTTCCTTCCTTCCTCTTTTTCTCTTCCTTCTTCTTTCTTTCTCTTCCTTCCTTCCCTTCTTTTCTTTTTTTATGTATGGGGAGAAAAGGAATAAAATAGATCAAAGCTTCAAGTGCCTGTGTGTGTGCATGTCTCTGTATGACTGTGTGTGTGTCTGTGACACACATATGCACATTGGCGACTGTGGCTCAAACGATAGCCAAAGGATCACACTTAAACCCCTGCAAGGCAGGGTCTGTGGTGTGTTTTTTTGTTTTCTGTTTGGGGTTTTTGCTTGTCTGTTTGTTTGTTTTAATCTATTTATTGCAACTAATGCATTTTATGCATAACAACAAATGTTTAATGAATGAAGGAGGGAAAACTTCCGCCCCTTGTAGTACATGGTGCTTTGCAGTTGCATTTATCAGGGATGAACTGTGCTTAAATACTTGATGCCAAAATAATAAAATTAATCACAGTATCTTATCAGGAAGTGATCACTATGTTTTTTTCTTTTTTAAAAGATTTTATTTATTTATTTGACAGAGAGAGATCACAAGTAGGTAGAGAGGCAGGCGGGGGGTGGGGGGAAGCAGGTTCCCCGCCAAGCAGCGAGCCCGATACAGAGCTCAATCCCAGGACCCTGAGATCATGACCTGAGCTGATGGCAGAGGCTCTAACCCACTGAGCCACCCAGGTACTCCAATCACTATCTTTTTAGCCTTAAATCTGCTTTTATGAAAATATAAATCAGTACTTCTGTGCAAGTTACCTGGTGGGAAGGCGGAGTCCGGGGAGGGAGACAGACAGAGCTTGTGGGGTTCACCCTCATGTTCTTCTGTGACCGGTGAGGCGGTCGCCTGAGGACACAGGTAAGTGGGGGTCATCATGCCACACACCTAAGACCTGTGCACTTGACCCTATGTAAGCTGGACCTCCGACAGCAACACTCTGCACACTGAACCAAATGTGTCTCTCGGTTAGATATGGAAAATAAATCCACTTTTATAAAGAGCATTTAATGCAGAAATGATTTGTCTCAGCTAAAAGAACATTGCAGACACAGATTCCTGAATAGGCGTGTGGGGCTGGGAGGCAGCAAAAGACGTTTGGTCCCAAAGAGGACTTTGCATTCTGCAGAAGCATTAAATGAGCTCATCATATCCTAGTCAGTTTGCAAGAGAGAAATCAGTACATCGTTCGCCTCTTCAGTGACGTCGCTGAGTCCACTACGTTCTTAGAAACTCACGTCGTTGCGTGGCTCCAACCTCCCCCTCACTGCCTGGAAAGGGGAATTCCCGAGAGACCCGCGCTGTGGCTGAGCACGGGAGGACTATCCTGGGGCTTAGGAAGAGCGGCCGGCCCTCTGCATCCATTTATCAGCTAAGAGACAGGTTGCCTGTTTACTTTGTGTTAGTGTGCTTCCCAGAGCACTGGAGAGTCTCCCAGAGCCTCAGAGCCAGCGTCCGGGGGACTAACATCTCCCCCCTGCCCCCCTACCCCCCCGCCCCACCCAGTTGGCGTGAGAGACCTCAGCACAGCTCCCGAGGCCAGCGGGCTTGGAGCCACAACCCCGTTGGGACACCTCTCCCTGCCACACACAGGAATAGAGAATGATTTGCTTGGCATCCAAATGAGTCACATAATACCAGCAGCAAAGAAAGTTTATCACGATTTAGTTTACTTGAAAGGCATTAAGAAAAAAAAAATTAAATAAACAAATAGGGATTATTTTTACAATGAGTGCAATCTCCTTAGACTAATAGTCGGAGAAGGGCTATGATGGTTACATGTCTAAAAATCCCAAATGGCAAAATATAATTAAAGTTAATACCGTTGAACAAATAAACTGTTTAAATACATAATATTACCAGGCAAAATAGCTCTGTGTTTATCACTTTGCCACTGTAATTGTGTTCACTGCAACTCTTCATGCATATATTAATATCTTGCTAACATTATGGAGGCTAAAACATAAATTGCAGAGCACTGAGTATAGCTTCAATGAGAAAGAGCGTGGCAAAAGCTGTTGTTATTAAAAAACAAAAATAAAAAGGACCTTTGGATTTAATACTACTCCTAATTGCTTTATTGAGAAGTAAAAGATTCTTCTGAGCACGTGTGTCCTGGTGTCAAGTGAATAATTGTCACGTACCTCCACCTGAGTGTCTGCTTAGAAAAGTCACGAAATTATCTACTGCAGGTCTCCTTGAGCATGAAGCCCAGAAGTTGTTTGGCTGAACCTGAAAAAGGAAACACCAGGAAGTGAACTGAGGTTATTTCCATGTAAATAGAAGACAAATATTTTTAAGTAATTTTAACTAATTTTCAAAGATTATGGATAAACCGTAATTGCCTAGATGTGGGTTCGAGTGGGTGTGTTAGTTATTAGGAACCAGGAGAGGTCAGGAAATTAATTCCCCTGGGGTGAAACTCTGTCTCCAAAAATAAGCAAGAAGAGGCTTTGAAATAATTTCTGAAGGCTGGACAAAATCAGTGCCAAAGGTTGCATGGGCAAAGAAAAAGACGAAAAGATTACTTGCAAGGAGTAGTGAAAGAAGGAGGGGGAGGGACAGGGGGTGGGAAAGGAGAGAGAAGACCAAGTGCTGTACATACAGAGCACATCGTGAGACTCTACTGCCTGGGTTCACGAAACACTGCTCACACCACCGACAAGCTATAGAAACAGGGACTGGAAATTTTTAATAAAAAATCACAAGCTTTTAGGAACAGCAGCAGCAACAAAAGAAACATGTCTCCCTGGAAAACTCCCTCATGTTAACCGATTTACTTTAATGTACATGGAATTTCATTTTCACAAATTAATTTTTACCATTAGAAGAGCTAAGAAATACAAGGGGTCTAGAAACAGCAGAGCCAACGAATGAAATACGGTCATATGATAGCTCACCGTCACCACGATTCCCATCAAACCATAATCATAACCATCTTTGGGGGGCACAGATTTCACCACAATGGCTACATTTTATTCAGAGAATCAGGAGAATTAAATATTTTATAAGGGAAAAATCAACCCATCTTTACTTATGAGCCAGCAAGTCATTGTAATTTCTTTTCTGAATTTCCTTCAGTTCTCTTAAAATAAATACCAGGAAGTGACGATTTCAATCAGTCACCATACCTTTTTTTTTGTCCATGACGTAATGACTGCAGTTGCCCAAACACATCCCACTGATTGGCCACACTGTGATTGTGGTTTTAGAGTGTGAAGTTCTGTTTCCTCACATTTGGATTTTAATCCTATCACTCATTCAAGTCAGACCGCTGAACACCTACCAATTCTTAGCGACTCAAATGACTCCCATTTTGAGATGGATTAAAACTTAAACCGTGTTGAAGGACATCACTCCGCCAGTTAATGTATATATACGGGGGTAGGAGGTTGCAAATCTGGATGATCTCAAAATGGAAACTATTCCATGACAACCGGTCCCCACATGAAACACATCTGCACACACCCACGGCACAGATTTGATCTCTCCTGAGACAGCAACCGCTCACTGTTTGTTCCAACGTTGGATAAAGACCAGGATTTTTACTGTGGCTGGAAAGGGTCCTTGCCGTCATCCTAGCCTTGTGCCCTGCCCTCTCTCTCCACCACTCTTGTTGAGCTGCAGTAAAATGGAGCCCGTTTGGAATTCCCAAATCCTCAAAGCTCCTCTACCCCTGAGCTTTGGTGCACACCATTCTCTTTCGACGGTGGTTTGCTTCCTCGCTTCCTCAGCCTGCCATCTTCTGCCTGTCTTCCCCCACCCCTTGTCTGAAGTATCACCTCATCCAGAAAGTCTTTGATGAGGACGGAAGCCCATACAGATGACTTGTGGGGGGTTTTCAAAGGCTAATCTCTAGTTTGGTGTGTCTCCCCTGTGGGATAATAAGTGAGTTAAAGAAAGAGACCTCTGTTATTAAACTTCAAAACCCCAGGACCTGCCACAGCACCTGATATGTAGTTGGAATTCACTCATTCAAGCAAGTTGAACGAATAGATGAGTCCACAAAAGCCAGCCTAGAGGAGAGGAGAAAGGAAAGGCCGAGGGAACATCCATGACATTTTTAACTTTAAGAACGTTCTAGGCTTGTGCTGGTCTGCTCCTCTAGCCCTGTGAAATATTTTCCAAACTCTCTCACTTATGTTACCCACACGGGACACAGACATTCTTCAGCTTCTTATGAGGACAGACACTCAAAACGATTTTAGCGATTGGCCTACATGTAAGCAGGTCGTTGCTAACAGGTGGGAGCGAGGCCTTCTGACCCTCAGTCCCCTTCCGTCCACTCGGTTGCCATGTGTTATGAGCTCCACAAGAAATGCATCAGGAGGAAGGAAGGGGTTATGGGGAAAGTGTCCCCAGATCAATTCTTTGGACCCAAAACCTTTCCTTCCATAAACATAGACAGAAAGCATCTCTTTGCGATTACCTGTTTGTTCTCTAATGAACACAAGAACTTTTGCTGTAAGAACCTCCATGCAAATGAGACCTTAGGATTCTACCTCCAACCTGTAGCTGACTGATCTGACACTGGCCATCCTGTTTTATCTCCTTGGACCCCCAAAATCTCACCCTTCAACTCACATATGGCCTTCTATAGCACTACGGTGCTATAGAATGAGGCATTTATAAAAGCCTGAGACATTTTCTTAAAAAAAAAAAAAAATCACCCAGAGAGGCACTGGGGGGGGGGGAGCAGATGAATAGAGGTAACTGTGAGAAACAGAGCTCTTCTGGGGCTGAGAACAAATCCTCGGAGACCCCTTATCGAAAAGAGAGAGACAGATAGGAAGGAAGGAAGGAAGGAAGGAAGGAAGGAAGGAAGGAAGGGAGAGGAGTGGAGGGAAGGGAAGGGAAAGGGAGGGAAGAGGAGGGGAGGGAGAGGAGGAGAAGGAAGGAAGAAATCTGAATTTCTCTGTTGTTGCTGTGCTTAGGCCTATGAACATTTTATCACCTGACTATAAACCTCCCTTGGAAGGTGGTCAGCATCAATGCCAGCCAAGAACAGTGTCTTATTAGGCTGTTACATGCACTATGACCAGGATTTTGGTATCGTTGGGGACATAGAATTATCATTCTTTGGCATATGAATTACAAGTGTTTATACATTTTTAAAGAAATGTTTACATTGTGTTATTCTTTACTCTTTTTTTTTTCTAATTGAAATTCATTAAATTAACCCTATGTTGTTTTGCCCCTCTACATAGCCACGGTACCCACAAAAAATGGAAGTAATTTCCTACTTCTTTGCTTATTTCTTAATGCTAAACATTAATGCTAAACATTACAAGTGTAGAAGAGCCTGGCAAAATGCTGTTAGCTATTTGGAGACCTATATACTAGACAAATCTCGCAAATAAATGAATAAATAATATATGAACACCCTGGGTCCTTCATTCACCAGGTTTCTACGGCAAAAAATCGATAGAGGACTGACAGTAACGTTACATTATGTAAATACCTACATTGGACAATCCAGGCCCAAAAATATATATTGTAACTTGCTGCTTATCTAAGTTTACATTTCATGCACTTCCATGGTATGAGTTAACACCTTCCTTGCTTTCTACATTCTCGTTTCTCCTATGATGCCTCGTCTTTGGAGTATAGCACAAAATATCAAGAAAGCATTCCTCTCCAAAGTTTAAATCCTGTGTTCGTTTTTATCAGCCACCCAAAGCAGAGTTTTCTCTCCATAATGAGGTCTTTCCCAATGGCCTGACAGAGTATTTTTAAATTGGCGTTGACAAGCTTATTCGGAGACTATTCCCGAGCGCCTGCTTGTCTTTCTCTGTACCCACTGTTGACACCGCTGTGAGCTCTGGGTGGAATTCTTCCCATCTCCTCCCCTGCACTACCAAGGGCCTGAGCTGCTGGAAATGTTTCTTAAGCTCACGACCGAGAGTTAAGTGTTGATATCTTGGCATGGCACGCTCTGTTTTCTCACCTAAGGTGGAGGACTAGAGATGAGGCATCTTTGTTTGGCTCCACAGCGGATGGTTTTCCAGCTGCATTGTTGCAATGTTGCATTTGGAAAGAAGAGTTCTGGAAATCATTCCTCGCTCTATTTGCAACTCGCCTTGCATTTTCAGGGTTTTATTATGATGGTCGAAGGCAGCTTTCCAATTAAAATGTGGACACTCACTCCTGGTGTTCCTAAGGTGAATGTAAAAATTTCCACCTCAGTCACTGAACCACTTTGTCCTTTATGCGCCCATCCACCCAAGGTCAGGTTTACAATCCTGCAGTAAGCACTTGACTGATGAAAACTGGGGATGCTTTCTAGTGGTCTAGGTTTGAGGAATTCATGCAACTATTCCAATGGGCTCTGATTTACCTGACTTTCTCCTGCTGCCTCCTTTCTGATAGCAAGAGATGATTTGTTTGAGTTCGTGCAGCTTTTCTGGAAATCACAGAGGTGACAGCATGGGCTTTTCTCCGCCCTTAAGAAAGCTCCCGGTTGAGAGTATGTCACTGCCCATATTTGGGCTAGAAAGCATGAGGCAGTGGTATTTTCTAGTGAGAGTTAGGTTTTAAAGAATGACCTGGCTTATATTTGAAAGATCTTTCTTTGGATTGTTTATTTACCCATTTGCTTCTGACTCTATCTCTGACGATCATTCGGGTCCCTCTTCTTCTCCTTGATCTTCACTTTCCCTCCTCCGCATGTGGGATTACATCCCTGCCCCACATCTTTTTAGGGGCAGCAGGGATTTAGGGAGTCAGTGAAAACTATAGGAGAGCTCTCTTCTCGAAAATGTGATTTCCATGCATTGTCATTGAGCCCCTCCTGCCCCTTCCTCTGGAGCAGACGGCTCACAGGTCAGCTCAAGAAGAATCAAAACCAAAGCTCCTGCATAACATGATGTACATGGAAGAAAGTTTGAAACCAAGAAAATGGAGGGAATCCAATGGTCCATGCGCCCACCAGGAAATGCATGAGCAATTCCACAGGTGAGGAGAAGTGGAGCAGACGTGGTTTTGTTTCTGTAACTGTGTTTCATATTTAATTAACTCAAACTAATGAACAGGATGGATTCCTTGCCTGGGGCTCCCAGTTTCCATTCATCAGAGAGACAGGAGAGACATGAGAACAAGATGGCGGGGGCAGAGCATGGGAGAGAGGGAGGGGTCAACCAAGGCCCAGGGGTAGGTGGGTCAGGGGGCCCGCTGTTCACAGGAACTCCTCTGGAATATTCCCTCATGTGCATGCTGCTCAGGTAGGCTTTGGGGATTCCTACCATCCAACTCGATCTGTCGTTTCCCCCCTGGTCCTCAGCCTCTGTGCTCTGATTTACTTGTAGCTTATAGAGTAGTGTCTTCTGGGTTGATTAATTATGTTTACATCCAAGGCCATGAAGGCCCATCAGAATTCCATTTAGGTTACTTGTCGTGGGCTCATCAACACCTGGCAGGCTCGTTCTGTGTGATCTGGAGTGATCCAGGCAGATCTCTGACGCAGAGAGGCAGACTTCGTGTCAACAGTCAGGGCCAAATGTAAACCCATGGGTGTCACTGGGGTGTGACTTGCAGGTAGCAGGGTCCGGGGGAAAGGAGAATGTCAATTAAGTGCGACGCAAGTGTGATAAGGGTACATATTCCTGGTGCGGTTCATAGTTCCCAGGGCTTTCAGGTGGTAATTGACACCCCAGGAAGGTGGATCGCTATAACTGTCCCCATTTCACTGAGGAGGAAATTGTCTTGCACTCTGGAAAGGCTCATTTATGCTCTGTGTATCTTTGCTGCGTGCCCAGGTACTTCCCAGGGGTGTTGTGAGGACCATTTACTAATTTTCGGGAAGAGCTCTTATGCTCTGATGAGATCCTTTGGAAGGTAGGAATCTGCAGAACACTGGGGGAGCCTTGCTCATGTTTTCTGTGACAGATGGCATCAGTCTAGGCACCTTTGGTCATTGGATCAGCACGGTCTGAACTCAATGGATAAAGGAAAGAGAGGGTCATAAAGAGAAAGATGAAGGAGATGGGGGTGCCCTCAGCCACACTTCACATGCCAAGACTCTATCCATAGAGAAGCTAACCAGAGGTGACCCTCTCATTACAATGATTTAAAAAAAAAAAATGGAAAGTGAGAAAATTTTAGAATTGGAAGGGTCCACATAGAAATGAACAAGAAGCACCACATCGCAGTATGTAATGAAAACAATGCAAATGACCCAAAAGAAGAGTAACAAGGTAAATTCAAGTGCCCTGGAGTGCTTGGAGTTAACGAGGGAAGAATTTCAAGAGAAGACTTTTGACCGCAGTTCCCATAAGAAGCGATAATGGACCAAATCCTCCAGATTGTCTTGGGTCTGCCGGTCCCATGGAGGTTACGAGCTGGTGTTTTCTTCATTGGCAAAATGGGATAAGTAGGGTATGTGCTCCATGATAAGGTGGGGAAGAATGAGTGAGGGGATTCCTGGGAAAATGTGAGACGAGTCATTGACACATAACAAATTATCAATAAATCCGCTGTTTCCTGGTTGCACCTGTGGCTTCGCTCTCGGCTTGAAGTAAGTGCTCAACAGTATTTATTGAATGAATACAGAAGTCATCTTTTCTGCAGGTCCTTCATCTGCTTTGATGTAGTAGTGTTGGAGAGTGAAGGCGGAAAACAGAAATTCTAAAGATGGGCAGGTATCCTATGAGTAGAGACCAAAAAACCAAAGAGGACTGCAAACAACTTTTCTTCGTGTAGCGGCATTAAATTCCTTACTCAGGTCCCCAAAGCATCTTCTCTTCTTTCCCGTTCCATTTGTCCTTCCATTCCTGCTGCTTGGTTTCTCCCCTTTCTCATGGCTTTGCTCACCCAAGTTCTCGAGGCTGCCTCGGTGACTAGGTCAACAGCCATCCCACAGCCCTCCTTCTCCTCGACTCCTCTGCCGCACCTGACACCTGGCTGGGCCACTTTCATAGTCTCTCTCTCTCTCAGTGCCTTTTATGTTTCCCTGTCCCTGAGTTTTGTCCTATATTTCTTTTTTTTTTTTTTAAGGTTTTATTTATTTATTTGACAGAGATAGTGCAGAAGCAGGGGAAGAGGCTGAGGGAGAGGGAGAAGCAGACTCCCCACAAATCAGAGAGGTCGATGCCAGGGCTTGATCCCAGGACTCTGAGATCATGACCTGAGCTGAAGGCAGATGCTTAACCAATGGAGCCGCCCAGGTGCCCCTCATCCTCTATTCCTGACTGCTCCTCCTGCTTGACTTCTTTGTAGATGACCACCGATGTTATTGGTTCCAGGGCTCTGCTTGCTGTTTGGGTCCCTAACCCATTCTACAGAGGGGGCCCCTGGACTCTTCAGTCTCATGCCTGCCACCCATCCCCTCCCACCTATGACCTGAACTTCTCCTAGTTCCATGAGCTGCCCTGAGAATTACTATCTCATCTTTCCATTAGCCTCTTGTCTGGTCACCCTTCCTTAGAGAGTGGACTTCTCTGAGCTCTGTACATCTGAGTCCCCCTTGCAGGAAATTCCTGCATTAAAATACTAGCCTGTTATCTTGTAATGACCTGTGTCTGTATTCCCTGAAGAGTGGCCTGGGTGTCCTGGGGCATCTGTTCTAGGCAAAGGTTTGGAGCAGAAGAGGTGAACAGGCAGAGAACTCTCTCCTGCACTCCGTGATCCCAGGAGTGGGGCAGCTCTGCTCAGAAGCTCTGTCTTTATCTAATTTGCAAAGAGAACCTTTAGGCCAACAGTATCCCTTTTCTCTAACACGTTGAAAGTTTAAAGAAGGAGAAACTGTGTCTGTGGTCTTCACCACTAAATTCTCAGCTCCTATCACAGTGCCTGGATTCCCTCTAATAACCACTGACCCACGTGTCTACTGAGCTCTCAAAACGTGGCTTGAGATGTGCTTGGTATACAGTATACACTGCATTTGAGACCTACCCCTCCTCCCCAAAATGCAGTGCAGTGTGTCTTGTTAATAATTTTGTATTGATTACAGAATGAAATAACATTTTAGATTTACTGTTTTAAATAAAATGTGTAATTAAGAATACTGTAACCAGGGCACTGGGGGGCAAAGTTGGCTAAGCATCTGCCTTCGGCTCAGGTCACGATCTCAGGGTCCTGGGATCAAGCCCCGCTTGGGGCTCCCTGCTCAGCAGACAGCCTGCTTCTCCCTCTCTCGCTCTGCTCCTCCCCCTGCTCATGCTCTATCCCTCTCTCTGTGTGTCAAATAAATAAGTAAAATCTTTTTTTTTTAAAAAGTGTACCATCACCTGTTTCTTTACCCTTTTGTGAGTGGCTGCTAGAGAACTTGCCTCCGAGGCTCCCTCTAGGCGTCTGTGGGACAGCAGCGTCCTAGACTTCTTCCTTCTGAGATGCTGTTCTCTGTTCAGGTCTTCTCTAACCATCTGAACATCTCCAGCTGATGGCCCACGGCCACCGTCCAACTCAACCAAACTGAATTTATCACGTTTCTCAACAACTTGTACCACTTCCTCGGGCATCCCTGGTCACACCCAGTCACCTAAACCACAACGTGGTGTATTCCACAACCCATTTTTGTTCCCCATAAAATGACTCTCTTCCTCCCACTTGCCCTTTTTCTAATCTACCCTTTGCCATGCTATGGAAATGGCTGCCAGACTCTCTGGTACAAATCACGTCAGGACTCCCCATCGGCACCATATCCAAGGCCCGTTCTGGCAACGCACGTGTGAAACAGCCCTTCATGATGAGCAGGTTGCTGTCTTGGCTCCACTCTGTCCACTCTCAGCTGTCTCTCCAGCCCTTTCTGCTTCATGCTAATCAAAAGAGCCACTTCCAGTACATTCCAAAAACACAGCCCCCCAGTACTCACTTTACAGGTGAGGAACCTGATGCCGGAAGGCTAAGTAATTTCCTGAGCAAGTCCTGACAGAGCCAGGACTTGAACCCAGACCACCTGACAGGGTGTCTGTCCTCAGCCAACGGCTTCCATGTCCCTCCCACAGTAGTGAAGTCATTGCTGTTCTCTGAGAGCATCAACACAATACTTTTGTGTCTTGGCAAGGGTGGCTCCCTAGGCTTGGGAATGTCTACCACCCCTTCATCACCTCATTGCCAAAGACATGGATGTAGAAAGCTTCAGCAGACCTCCTCAGGAACATGTAGTAGTTTTCCTTTGTGCTTGCCTGCCTAGCATTTAACAATATGTAAATACCAAGTGTCTGTCTCATTGGGATGATACAGCTTTTGTCTCTTAGTTTTCTAGTAGCAAGCACGATGCCTGACACATAGTTGGTTCCCAATGCCCATCTACTGGGTTTGGGGCTGCCGGGCTGGCTGCAGGGACACTACTTTGTGCAGAACATTGTTGGCTAGGTGGTGGGGAGGTTGCTGACCGAGTTGACCTTGTCTAGACTTTTGAGATTTCCAGTTCTCATTTGAGAAACGTGAAGTTGAGAGACACTGGACCAGACAAGAAGGAAGTTCATCCTAGTTCACCTCTTAGTGCGGATGTTTTTATTCATGGGACCATTTCTGACAGAGAGTCATAGAATTTCAGGATTGCATTACAGCTGAGACGATTTAATAACCAAAGTCCTTAGGTGTACATAGAAGTAAGTGGAGACAAAGTTTAAATAACTCATCTACAATAAAACTGTAAGTTACTATTGGAGTCTATACTTGAACCTGACCTCCTGCCTTCCAACCCAGAGCCCAGGGTTCTTTCACACATAAACACCAGGACAATTTTATACACACACACACACACACACACACACACCCCTTCATTGTTAATGGACTGACTGAAAAAATGCACGTGTTTCCTCACCTAAAACCCAAAGCCATTTGTGAGAATACTCAGGGCTAAAAGAAATTCGGTGATTTATACAAAATATCTTCTCATTTACTTCTCTACTTTACCAAGAAATGTACTTCACTTTCCCCAGGACAGGGAAAATCTGTCCAGCCAATGCTTTCCAAACCTGTCAGTGCAAAGAAATCAAGTTTACTCCGTGTTTGCTGGTTAACGTCTGCAAGTTTCCCATTACTTTCATAATTATCACCGTAAGAGCAGCTAACATTTTTTTGTATTAATTATTCTTTACCATGACTTCTGCAAAATGCTTTACCAGCCTGCCCACCTTCGATCCATACAGCGATCTATGAGGTAGACCACTAATACAATTTCCCATTTTTACGGTGAAAGATTCTGAAGTCTAAAGAGATTTACTAAATTCCACAGGGTCACAGGACTTGTCTGTGGCAGAAACTGCAGTTGTATTTAAAGGAAACCTGACACCAAACCTTAGGCTCTGAACCACTAATCGAGTCCATGTGTCTTCAACACTGTCTTCATTTTCTGTTTAGAAAGATGGAATCACGAAACTAAAGACCTAGAAGTTATTTAGATTCTGTCTGGTTCCTACGAATTATCTGGTAGAAACACAAAGGAAGGTCTTGGAAAATAAACACGTCAACCTCTCCTGGACTTACTCTTAAAATGCTTTCCACATTTTTCTGAATCACACAAGGAAGTGCTTCGCAGAGTGTACATCATGAGTTAGGGGTGACTGACTTCCACGAATTCTTGCACAAATACAGGCAACCCTACAAACATATGCATATGCATGTATGTATATCAGAACCTAGTCTATGTATCTCTAATAACATAGACCCTTGGAATAACAACCAGCCTGTCAAAACAGAGTAAAAGGACCACATTTTGGAGAGAATTACAGTATCATTACCGCTGACACGGGGAGAATAGATTAGTGTCCCTTAACTACTGCCTGTCAGGACCCACTCCTATCTTAGCACCCAGTTTAAATAGTACTCTGCCGGCTGCCTGTGGATTTAGCCAACATTGCATGTTAACACAAGAGTCTGATTGCCCAGATGGTTATTTCTAGGCTCTTAATCAAGAATAGTAACGGAGGACGGGACTAAATCATATCTGATCTACACGCAGGCTGGCGGCTTCTCACTTTCTTCCTAGGTCCTTCTTCCGTGCGCCCTGGGCCTGTCGCTGCTAGCTATTTTGACAGTTCCCACCAGGGACAAGAAGAGGGGAACAGAAAGGACTGCTGAAATCTGCGCAGATCTGCACAACCCTCCATCCTTCTCCTTGCTGCTCTGACTGCCTATGGAGACTCGCCTCTACCTGTGAGCGTCCCTAGAGTGAGTGATCTCCCTCCTTCCTAGATGCCATGTACTGCCAGTGCAGTGGCTTTGCATTTGAGAAGAGAAGTGAAGACTTAGTGACTTGGAGCAGCTGCACAACAGACAGACAGACCGAACCAACCAGCTCTGCGGGCTCCCTGAGGGCTCAGTGGGAGGAGTTCTGGTTTGGATGCCGGGGGGGGGGGGGGGGGGGGGGGGGGGGGGGGGGGGGGGGGGGGGGGGAGCCTGCTGTATGCCCCCAGGGAAGAAACTGCTGCTATGCTGTGAAATCAACTGACCTCTAGGACAATATTTCTGAGCAATTCCACTTTTCATCAAAGCTACTTTCATGAATAATTCTAGTATCTTATTTTTAATAAATCTAATATTTTATTTTATTAGGAGGAAAACCACAGAGGTTGTGAAGATGCCATATACCGTTTCTGCCTGGCATGCCCCGGATTTCTGGGGCATCCCTCCCGATTACACCCTTGGAAAGAGAACTCCACTGCCTCGTAGCAGGGCCTTCCTTCCTATAAATTACGTTGGTTCAGCCTTCATTG
This sequence comes from Lutra lutra, assembly GCF_902655055.1. Taxonomy (NCBI): domain Eukaryota; kingdom Metazoa; phylum Chordata; class Mammalia; order Carnivora; family Mustelidae; genus Lutra; species Lutra lutra. The sequence continues at coordinate 5,963,813 of NC_062283.1, read as the reverse complement.
GCCCTTCCTGGTTCTGTTTCAAGAAACAAACATGAAGGAATAAATCATCTTGAGCCTGCTTGCTTGCTTTGTTGATCCGACTTCTTTCTTCCACCAGCAACCTTTTCTAATCGTTCTACCTCCCAAAAGCAGAGAATTTTTACAGGGCAAAATTGTTCATTTCCACTTCAGCATTTTTTTCTTACATTTGGAATAACTTGGCTCAGCTACTCTGACCTTGAAACACAGCCCCGCTACCCTACCAAGAAATCAGCAGGAGCCGTAAAGTGAAGAACACGGAGTTTCCATTTCTCTGCAAATCCATATTTACATGGTGAAGGCTACGCTGGATCCAAAGGCAAAGGGACAGCCTACCCTCCAAAAAGAATGATAGATAAGGATTAGGTTTAATACTGGAAAACATTTAGAGACAGAATGAAAGACTGCATTCATGACAGAAATAAAAGGGGCCATTCTTTGGCAAAACATAAAACAGCATCTGTTGAAACAACTCAAGTTCTGAGCTGCTTTGCATGGCATCCTTTGTTGCCCAAGGATGGCAGGCAGCATCTCTCAGGCCTTTGAGGACATGAAATGATGACAGATAAAGGAACTGTGCCAAGAAGCAAGGAAAAAGAAACCCCAAAACTTCACATTTTGGTGTGCAACTACTTGATTCTCAGCCATCTAGAAATGAGGAGGGAAGGCTGTCAGATCGACTTAATGAGCTGCTTTGGTAGCACCAGGTGATTAATTTCCAGTTTTGCCCTGTTGTGTCACGGAATGGAGGGCACATTACTAGAGCTTTCTGGCTCTGAGGAGGAGATAAGCCCCATGTGTGTAATCTATGCCAGGTGTACCGAAGTGGGCTTTCTGCCCTCTTTCTTTGGCTGTGTACCCCCCTGACATTCTGATGATATATTCACTTTTTCAATGTGAAATATTCGTAACACAGCCCAGAAAACTCCCAAGTACTATATATGGCAACAACTCTCATTTCTGCTCAGTGTTTTTCACATATAATTTTTTGGCATAAGATAGAGAAAACAAAAACACTATCTTGATCATGCCTTAAACCAAAGAACTAAGTAACCGAGTTCTCCCACCACTTACAGATTATTAACAAAGCTTTTAATACAGGCGACTAATCGTGAAAACAGACCAGATGGACTTATTTTTTATTTTTTTCAGAAGAGTTCTTTTTTAAAATTTTAATTCAATTAATGAACATACAGTGTCTTATTAGTTTCGCAGGTAGAGTTCGTGGTTCATCAGTCTAATGTAACACTTGCTATATTGGAGGCTGCTGATTCACGAATCATTGATTAAAGCCACTAAGATCTTTAAAATATACTTGGTTGAATTTTGCTATTTAACATGTATAGCCTAAAAGAAGGGGTATGAGTGCTAACTCCTGAGATCTTCGTAGTAATGATCTTAATTTTAATTTCATTTGGTTTCCCCAAATCTCCTATATTGTATTGGAGGTATTAAGGCAGTAGAAAAATCTTTGTGAACACTTGTCGTGATAGAAAGAGGTTATTTTTGTTAATCAGATCCAAGGAGAACAGTTGAGATACCAGGGCCCATGTGATAGGTATCTTAAGATTTCCAGTTCCACGATACAACTGAGCGGTTACCCAGTTGGAGGACAAGTTAATCTTAAGAACTGTTGAACGTTGTTACGGAGGTAGAAATTACTGGTAGGTACTGCAGGGGACAATGTTCAGACAATGTGAATCTGGGGCAGAATTTGGAAAAGAAGGCTACAGAACCTATCCAAACTCAAATGTAGCCTCCTAACTATGTGAGCAGAGTTGGGAACTCAATTCCCACAGGCTCTGCCTGTCCTGGACACACACAGAGAATCTTACAGCTGAATCTGGGGTCAGGGAAACATCATTGCTTACCTCAGTGAAACAAATGTCTTCTCTTCTTTGGTGAGTGTTCTTCATTTCTAAAAGGAAAAAAGAGATCAGAGTGGGAGATGGACCATGAGAGACTATGGACTCCGGGAAACAGAGGGATGGGGGTGAGGGGATGGGTGAGCCTGGTGATGGGTATTAAGGAGGGCACAGATTGCATGGAGCACTGGGTGTTATATGCAAACAGTGAATCATGGAACATGACATCAAAAACTAATGATGGACTGTATGGTGACTAATATAACACAATAATTTTTTTTTATAAATTTAGCTTTTATTAAAACAAAAACAAAAACAAACATATCACCTACCTTCTTCCCTTCACTGCTAAGAAAGAACATTGTCTCAACTTAGCCAGAATGGTTTCCCTACTTAAGGAAGAAAGAGTGAATTTTCTCTGTTGTTCTGCCCACTAAAGCTTAACTTGACTTCTTAGCGGGGAACATTTTCGCTCATTATTCATCTGAAATGTAGATCATTTGAAGCAAGAGATCCACGGTGTGGGTAAAGGTCTTCTTTCCTGCCTCATTCCCAGAGCTTTATGTAAACATTCAGAACAATTTTTAACTATTAAACTTTTGAAGGATTCCAATAGACTGTCTCTTTAGGCGAGGTTTTCTAGAAATTTCCTTCTCTGTATGAATGGTCTATAGAATATGTTCAGTATTTAAAAATCCATTGTGTTGAAAATGTTGGTATCCAGTGCTTAGATTTACTTACATCAAAACTAAAAGATCAGTGGATTTGGAAGGTCAAGGAGACCATCTGGATCTGAATGAGGCCATGTCAGGTCTCAAACAAGCCCCATTAGCCCTCCACCAGTAGCATAAAACCATGGATGACATCCATCTTCTCTTGTTTGGTCTCCTGAGTATTTCTCCCCTAGCATGTTCCATACTTTATAAGAACTTGTTCTCCTTTTATGAAAATTTACTAAAACATTAACAAAAATACTAGAGAAAAGGAAAGGCGTATGGATAACAATGTAAATAATAGAGCCAGTCAGAGGGGGAAGCTATAGCAGCTCCAAAAACCTAGCAAGGCTCTTAGCCTGAATTAAATTATATTAAGCCAAGAACTTTATGTATGTTATGCCCATGAGTATCACTAATAATCCTGTGAGGTGGGTATAATTACTTTAGATCTTAGAGATAAGGGTCTGGGACTCAGATAATGTAAGAAACCAACCTTGGTGGCTACAGGCGGAGCAAGAATCTGAATGCAAGACTTTAATTCCAGGGCCTATATTAGCCCTCCTCTGCCATAGCTTCCACCCAGCTAAAGTGAGTGAGCAAATGCCCCACGAAGCTAATTTAACACAGCAGTGCTTCTCTGAGTTGAGGTTATTTCTTAAGAGTCCGCTCCCATCAGATATCTCTGTTCAGAAAGCCCTAGGCAAAGCTGCTCTTATATTTAATACTTACAAATATTCAAGTTCAATTTCTTGGCTGGATTATTTGTTTTTTTGGGTGTTGAATTTGAGAAGTTCTTTATAGGTCTCCGATACCAGCCCTTTATCTATAATGTCATTTGCAAATATCTTCTCCCATTCCGTGGTTTGCCTCTTAGTTTTGTTGACTGTTTCTGTTGCTGTGCGGAAGTTTTTGATCTTGATGAAGTCCCAAAAGTTCATTTTTGCTTTTGTTTCCCTTGCCTTTAGAGACTGTCTTGCAAGAAGTTGCTTTGTCCAAGGTCAAAGAGGTTGCTGCCTGTGTTCTCCTCTAGGATTTTAGTGGATTCCTCTCTCACATTTAGATCTTTCATTCATTTTGAGTCTATCTTTATGTATGGTGTAAGAGAATGGTCCAGCTTCATTCTTCTGCGTGTGACTATCCAATTTTTCCAGCCAACATGTCCTTCAATGAAACTGAATAGAAAAAGAAGATGTGGTTCATATATACAATGGAATATTACTCAGCCATCAGAAAGGATAAATAACTACAATTTACATCGACATGGCTGGAACTGGAAGGTATTATGCTAAGTGAAATAAGTCAATCAGAGAAACACAATTATCATATGGTTTCACTCATATGTGGAACATAAGGAATAATGCAGAGGACAAGAGGGAAAAGGAGGGAAAACTGGAAAAGGAGGGAAGAAATCAAAGAGGGAGACAAATCATATGAGACTCTTGACTCCAGGAAACAAGTGGAGAGTTGTGGGAAGGGAAAGGGTTGGGGGGATGAGGTAACTGGGTGATGGGTATTGGGGAGCGCATGTGATGTGATGAGCTTTGGGTGTTATACTCAACTAATGACTCATTGGACATTATGTCAAAAATAATAATCAAAAATATTCAAGTTCAAGAGGCAAGTTTCTGATATCCAGGTGTGCCTTTATCTACAACCCACTTCTTGCTCAGGATCAAGCCTTGGGGCAGTTTCAGGTACACAGACTACCTGTCCGACCTGGGAAAATTGTCATTACAGGGAATGTGTTCAGTGAGGAGCCAAGTTCCCTCAGTCCTGGACTTCGGGCCAATGAGGGTCAGTGCAATGTCGCAGTGGATTGTTTTATCACGTTATTCTGTTAAAGTTACATGAAACCTCAAGAACCGTCAAAACGCCGAGAAACACAGAAAGCTGTTTCTTCATCCTCTCAAACAATGGTATTAACTAAGCAAAGAAGTGTCTTGTAGAAGAAAGAATCAATTGTGTCACCTTGTCATGTCCTAACAGTCAGTAACACAAAGGGTATATTCACAGTGGAAAGGTACTTTCCGTTCTTTCAAAATAGGGAACAGCATATTGTACGATGTTTTACAGAGAAGCCCTTCCTCCAAGGACTCTGCAAACTATGGGTTTAAGAACAAAATCAAAGTTTCCATTCATGAGAGTGATTTGTCTCGCATCTTGGAAATTCTAATTGACCATTCCCACTGTGCATTGTAACCTACAGATGGAATATACCTCTTCACTCTTCCCGTGTGCTCAACTTTCAGTCTGTGAAAAGATGATTCCTTTTCAAATCGAAATCAGAATATTATTCACTGCAATTGCTGCATTTGACCCAGAATTTTTCTCCAGTCATTACGTTCCAAAGAACTTTTCCCCAATCTACTACCTTCCAAGTTCTCCATCACATCCAAAAGCTGGTACGATTTCAGCTTCTGCCTCCTGCTCTTTACAGACTCAGCTGTTTTGTCATGTCCTCTACCTCTCCATCAGTGAAATCTAAAGTGAGTGCAGAATCAAAAGTATGTAAAAGACAAGTTAATGCTCTGTATCATGGCATCATTTTATTTGCAGAAACTAAAATATTTGAAAGTGGGTTCTTCAAATCAGAGCTGACAGCAATTGACTCTAAGTGATGGAGAATAATTTTAAATGTTAGAACAAATGATACAGAAGGAGGAAACCTCTTGGATGGAAAGTTTCTGTACTGGAAAACTGGCCATCCTTCTGGAGAGGAAATGATGTATTTTCAACAACAGAGCCTCAAGAACTGCTTGGTTGTGGGCCTGTCTGGAGACCACTGGGATTTGGGGACAATGTTGATTTGAGTAGAGAGCAATTGTATTTAGATTTCTTCTTTGATTAGTAAACGTCTTTTAAAAAATATCCTATGGGAGTGCCTGGGTGGCTCAGTTGGTTAAGCAACTGCCTTCGGCTCAGGTCATGATCCTGGAGTCCCAGGATGGAGTCCCACATCAGGCTCCCTGCTCAGCAGGGAGTCTGCTTCTCCCGCCAACCTCTCTCCTCTCATGCTCTCTCTCTCATTCTCTCTCTCTCTCAAATAAATAAATAAAATCTTAAAAAAAAATCCTATGTATGCACTTAACTGGGATGCTACAAAATGATTGTTTTGTGGTGAAATTCTAAGACAAGCAAATGTGGGTAGTTATCTTATTTTGGTCTCAGTAGTTCTGGGACCCTAGAGAGAAGCTACTTTGTACATTAGCTTCACAGATAATGCCCCGTCAGAAGATGTGGGCACAAGTCTAACTCCAAATACTCTGGATAAGCAAATCTTATTCCCAAACCATGCTGCAAACAGAGACTTCTGCACTGTGTTCCAATATGTGGCAGAGTTCTTTGTCACGTTTTAGCCGCATCTGTGTATTACATGTTGCCTCTTCATACTGGCCATCCCAACCATTGATGTGGTTTGCTCTGGGATTGACTTGGCTTCAGCAATTGCTACTTCTTGACCCAAATGAGTGGATCCAGCTCCCATCCTGTTCTCAACTCATCAGCAGTTGAGAACACCTAATTTGGAGCTCATGTGCCTTAATTATGTAATATGCTATTTTGTTGATTGACTAGAAAAGGGGCTATTTCTATAAACTTGAACCTACAACTAATTAAAAAAAAAACACAACAAACTTGAGACTACAGAAGCTTCAGATTAGCGTCTAAAAACATAGACAAAATGCCCCTTATCAAAGAGAGGAAGAAGTAAGCAACTCCTTGATTCCAAACGCATCTATTTACCCTATTCTGTGATGGTTTGCTCTGAGTAAATGTACACATTTTTAAGTCATTCTTAAGCACCTGCCATCTTCCAGAACATCTTTTGAGACTGGATAACAAACCTTCCCAAAGCTGCCAGAGAAGATGCCAAAGAAGAGGATTCCTCGCCTCCAAATGTGGGAGGAGACCTTAGAGTCCCCTTAGTAATCGAGAAACAGAACACTCCTATTGTATGTCGATAGTTGGCCGCCATGGCCAAGTTTCCACCCAAGGGTAATAATGACATATTTCAGTGAGAACCTCTTCACTCGAGCAGAGAGGATCAGTTTGAACATGCTTACAGTGTCAACTTTTCTTAGAAAGGGCAGGGCACACACACACATGCATTCTTATTTGCTGTTTTTTTTTTTCTTTCTTTCTTTCCAAAGTGTTTACCATCCCGTGAGCAAAACTGTCCTCTTCCTTGTTCTCAAATAAAATTGTTGTTGGTTTGTGCTTTTCTTCAAAATGCCAAGTTGGAAATTTTCAACGACTCTTCTGAAACAGTAAAAACTAATGATTTTCTTTAACACTACATCATAATATTTACAGAAAAGACTCTGTGTTTGACAGACTTTGACACTAAAGAGGAAAAGAATTATTTCAAGGGCTATGTACAAACAGAAGGCAATTGGTAGGCATCCTGTGTACAAGTAAAAGACTCTGTGTCTATCTGTCCGTGGGAAAACTGAAGGACCTAAACACTCCATAATAGTAATTTCACCCAGTTTAGAAACACTCTTCTTGCCTGTTGGCCTGCATGTCAGCCACAACAAAGTAAGCCTGCCCAAGGAATACGAACAGCCAACACATTTAAAATTGTTACAAGAATTAAAAATATCTATAATTTTATTAGCTATTCCAACCTAGTTAGTGATTTCAACTGGGTAAGAGTGGTGCAGTCATCATGGAATTAATCAGCACCTCCGTGTATTCAGATTATTTTAAAAAGGAGTCCAGGGACGCCTGGCAGCCTCAGTAAGTAGAGCATGTGACTCTTGATGTCGGTGTTGTGAGTTCGAGCCTCATGTTGGGTGTAGAGATTATTTAAGGATAAAATCTTTGGGGCGGGGGCGCCTGGGTGGCTCAGTGGGTTAAGCTGCTGCCTTCGGCTCAGGTCATGATCTCAGGGTCCTGGGATCAAGTCCCGCATCGGGCTCTCTGCTCGACAGGGAGCCTGCTTCCCTCCCTCTCTCTGCCTGCCTCTCTGTCTACTTATGATCTCTCTCTGTCAAATAAATAAATAAAATCTTTAAAAAAAAAATCTTTGGGGCGCCTGGGTGGCTCAGTCATTTAAGCATCTGCCTTCAGCTCAGGTCATGATGCCAGGGTCCTGGGATCAAGCCCCATATGGGCTCCCTGCTCAGTGGGGAGCTTGCTTCTCCCTCTCCAGCCCCCCTGTGCTTGTGTTTCCTCTCCCGCTGTCTCTCTGTCATAAATAAATAAAATCTAAAAAAAATAAAATAAAATCTTTAAAAAATAAATTTAAAAAATAGAGTCTAGGTAGAAAAGGTAAATACAACAAATTAATAGATGATTAATTTGCATTATGACACAATAGATAGGAAGCATTGCATGTTTTTATAAGCTAAATGGAAATGCCCAGAGATAGTTACATATATATATCTAATTCTTTCTTTCTGTTTGTCTGTCTGTTGTCTCTCTGTCTGTCTGTCTATTTATCTTCTGTTGGTCTATCTCAATCTGTTCAATTCACTTTGTGTGCTTCCCTTTATGAAGCTTCTTGGGTGTTGGAGTACTTGAAACTAAAATTCATCCTCATTTTCTTTAATTTATGTTTTACTGAGACATATTTAAGATAAACTATACCAACGCTAGAAAGGAGTCATGTATTTTAAACCACAGATAAGCAATACACTGAATTACCAATGTTCAAATTCAGATAATATTGGATGAAAAGAGGCTAAGACATAGAGCAGAACAAATGATCATGTTGACAGACTAATTCTATAGCAGTGGTTCTCGAAGTGTGGCCAGGGAATCCCTGGGGTTCCTAACACACTTGGAGGGGTCCATGAGGTCAGAGCAAATTTCATAATCAACTCAACTATTATTTTTGCTGTTTCCTTATCTTTCTTTCACAAGGGTCCGATGGAGTTTTCCAGAGAGTACATGATGTGCAAGATCATAACAGACCGACCAGAGAAGCACATCTGAGAACACAGTGGTCTTCTATTAAACAAGGCAATAAATATTTTATTTTTTTAATCTAAAACTGTGCCATTCTGATTTTTTTGTTGTTGGAAATGATAGTTATTTTTATAAGAATATTCAGTTATGTCAAAATGTAATGGATTACTGTTACTTTTTAAATGAATGGATGATTCAATACTGACATTTTTCTCTATTTTAATTTCTAATATAAATTATTGACAGATATAACCCACATTGATAGACGCTCTGGGACGGGGGTGGGTTCTCAATAATTCCCAAGTAGGTGAATGGGTCCTGACTCCCAGACGGGTGACAGTGCTAGTTTACAGTTGGGATCTCAGTTTGTTTTTAAAGCCTCAGTTAGGAATTTTACAAGAATCAAAATTAGGGTGGCACTTGCTCTGAAGGGCTGTAAAACTATTCTTTAGCAAGACTAGATCCTTATTATTATTTTTTTTTTTTGTATCAGTTGCTGATTGACAAAGTCCAGCCAACAGAGTAAATGCAAGTGTAGTTTCTGAGATGATTTGTTTCATCCCTTCCATTCCTGGCTGGCTGCTTTTCCTGGACCTAACTTTGTACCAATGCCAGTGTATTAAGAGGCATTTTTTTTTTTTTCTGTGGATTATGCATCTGCTATACATTTGTTGACTTGATTGAAATTAAGGCCATTTCCTCACTTAAGTTTATTTGGCTCAACTGTTACCTTTATTCCTTGTTTTGTCTTGTCATCACCATTTTGGCCAGCAAAACTAGACTGGCAGGCCCTGGTGAGGTGGGGATCAGAGAAGTCTCTGGAACCACGCAGACTGGGCTGACATCCTGGGTCTCACACTTGCTCCCATATGAGCACGGACAATGTCTTTACCTGATCTGTAAGTAAATTTCCTCAACTGAAAATGGGGGATAAAAATAATGTTTCCTAAGTAATAACTTCATTGTTATACAGATCAACCAAGTTAACACTTCATACAAAATTTAGAGCTAAACTTACCATGTAATAAATGTTAGGTGAAGGGGCGCCTGGGTGGCTCAGTGGGTTAAAGCCTTGCCTTTGGCTCAGGTCATGATCCCAGGGTCCTGGGATCGAGCCCCGCATTGGGCTCTCTGCTCGGCAGGGAGCCTGCTTCCTCCTCTCTCCCTGCCTGCCTCTCTGCCTTCTTGTGATCTCTGCCTGTCAAATAAAATCTTCAAAAAAAATAAATGTTAGGTGAAGAGGTCTCAAAATACCATTAATATAATTTCAATTGCCATTTAAAGCAAGGGCGTGGATACTGAGGATTTAGTTTTCAGAGAAAATATGGCTATTTAAAGTGAATTCAGACACCTATTTAAATAAATCCAACCCCTTTAATTCCAAGTTCATCCCCACTACTAATAGTTAAGGACAGCAAGGGAAACATGAGTAACAACACAAACACACTGATAATACAGAGAGGAAAATGGCAGGAAAATGAAGATCAGAACATAGACACAAAAGCTGAGAAGCATGGTAGAGAAATTCAAAAGCATACAGCTAGCAAAGCATCGAAAAGGCAATAATTGAAATTATCTATTTGGGCAATAGGTAGAAAATTCAGCCAAGCCTTCTAACTACTTTATTTTTTTAATAATGCAAATGTGGACATAGTTGTTAAAGTATCATTAATATTATCACCTTAATAGTGTCTTTGCAATTCTAGCTACTCTTCAAAAAATGTCTTACGATGATAAGTGCATACAGTCACGTAATGCAATCCAACTGAAAGCAAAGGAAGGATTAGAACATTTCTAGAACACTTTCACCCTTTGGCTTCCACCGTTTCATTTGGGTTGATTTTCCGACTCGTATCTCCCAACGAGATAAACTCCCCTTCTGCTTGCCAGACTCTAAGTCCCAAAGACGTGGACATAATGCAGATGGGATGGACTGTGCTTACCAGCATTGGCCTGAGCTCAGCCTCCTCCAGCTTCATGGTCATGCCAAATATCCTAGACTCTGAGCCTGTTTACAATAGGCAGCAACGCATGCCTTCCAACTTGACCGTTGTTGACCATGGTTGTGCTTTGTTCTTTTTCTTTTAAGCCTGTTCGAATTCAAACAATTAGATGAAATAAAATAATTACCAAAAAGGATATATTTCTTAGCTGTGGTGAACTTGTTTTCTTTATTCGTCTTTTATCCAAATGAAAGGAGATCAGAGAAATATATATCGGATATATATTTTTTTAACAGAAAAGGTGAATTGCCCTGGAAATTTGGGTATAGCCCCAAATTTGCTAGCACCTTGTCAGAGGTCTCAGGATGGAAAGTCCTCCAGTCTGATCCTATTAAGCGACTGCCCGGGGAGGTAAAGCCCCACCCACCCATCTCATTGACCATCTCACCCCATGGAGCTGAGTGCTGGAGAAGCACACTGAACTGTTTAAGGATAATTCATTTTAGGTTATCAACAGTGCAAATATTTTGCTCTTGAGCTCTGCCTTGAAACGATTTTAAGGAAATCGATTTAATGATTTAATGATTTGAGGAAAGTTTAAAATTAGAAAGAGACACAGATAGAAATGTTGAAGCATGAGTACTTTGGGGGGAAAAAAGTCAAGTTTTGAGATTAGAAAAACAAAGTGCGAAATGAATTACTACAGCCTAACATGCGTTGTTTTCTCTCTGTGGATGTTTAGGCAGGTGAACTCCAAGTAGGGAAAGCCCATTTCTGAGAAAACCATCCAGTGCCTGGCAGTTTGTTTTACTTATCACCAGAGGCCTGCCGCTGAGCACAGAGGGCTGCTCTGTTGGGGCTCCCACAGCCGTGAGCCGCGATGCCTGGGGCGCAGTCCAGCGTGGCCTGCTGAGCCACGAGGGGACATGGCGTGAAGGACCTTCTCAGTCCTTGGCTCCTGAACTGTGGCCAGCACAGCCTGCATCTCCTCCATCTCGTTACCGCACTGAGGGAGCTTCCTGCGAGAGCTTTCTTTCCATGAAGAGCTGGCCGTTCGCTTGCGGTCCTCCAGGGGACAGGACGCAGGCCCGTCATCCCGTTCTCACCTTGTGTGATGGGGAGATGGTCCATTTTACAAGCGATGCTGTAAAATCAAGAGCTTTGCATCATCCTGGCCCCCCACCCCCCGCCTCCTTCATCTCACTCATAAAGCCAAACTGGATGAAACCTGCGAAATCTCTGCCATTAACTCTCTTTTGTTGGTATTATGGGAAACAGGCTAGACCACCAAAAATGAGTGGAGGTGGAAGAGAGCTATGGCTGTTTCTTTGAGGAAAAAACAAAATACAAAAACCAAACCGAAACAAAACAAAACTATTTACTAGTGATGGGCAAATCAAAGAAGAAACAGAGAAAAAATAATAAGTTTGATGAAGTAACTGAAACAAAACACTAATGGTTTAGACGTGAGCTCATCAAGAGTAGGAATCCTCTCTTCTTTTGGATTAGCACAAGGGGGAGTTTCCCTTGTTAAGGAAATATCTGCACCCTGGGCTTGTTCATCAACTGTGGGGAAACAACTATCTTCAGCCAAGAATTTCTGGACTGGGTGAGCTCTGGGAAAAGATTTCCCCCAAGTTCAATGATTTCTGTCCTCTGGATTGGGGCAAGTGTTTCTGAGCGCATCCAAAATGACCCTTTGCCTTCCATCCTGATGAAATCACATTGTGAGAGGGCCAGAGAAAAATGTAGGGCATGTTTACAGATGGAGGAGCCCAAACTCATCTGTGGACTTGAAGAAAACGTGACTGAGTACCTCATTCTTTGGACACTCATAACAGAAAGGGCAGAAATTTCAGGATTATTTGAAGGAAAGAATGTTTCCCAGACCACGTCTATCACCACCTCCCTTCTTTCAGAAGAGAAAAATTGGGAAATTATTACCACAACAGTTTTCTCAGAGCTTTCCCAGGTTTCTGAAGGAATGGAAATTTTCCAAAATACTGTAGGTATTTAAACTATATTAAATGCCTGATAAAATCATGAATGATATATATTTTGGTTGCAGATTATTTATATCTTTCATCAAGAAAAAGGATCTGTGACTATTGTCAAGGTAGTCATGGTGATGACTTAAATTTTGAAAACTGTATCTGTGGGAATAACAACCAGATGGACATGGGATGCACAAAGACCACTTACTTAATTAGATGATAAAATCAGTAAAAAAAAAAAAAATACTGGCAGGTAAAACTGAGACTTGTTTTTATTGAACTTATTCAATTTAATATGTAAACCTAGTATCAATTCTATAATTACAATGTTATATTTACATTTTATGTGTTTATTAAGTTATAACAACGGGCACTTGAGCACAATAAAAAGTTGTTTTCATCTTGCCAGTAGAGAAACCGAAGACCAGAGAGAACAAGTACCTCTTTCAGAGGAGCAGAAGTTGTAAATGGCACAGTTAAAAATAGCCTCCAGGAGTTGAGGTTCTTTTTAGAAGCTCTGCTACGTTACACATTTTTATGTTGCTTCTCTAAGTTAAATTTAAAAGATATTTTGATCAACTAAAGAATTTGTATGAAAACCTAAAATAGCATGGAATATTTAATTCATTCTCCTCCATAGATCGATAGGTAGATAGAGAGGTGGGTAGAAAGATGGAGATGACAGATAAATAATGGTAGGTAGGTAGGTAGAGAGACAGATACAGAAGGGCTCAGTCAGTAGAAGCTTCTCTACTAAAAAGCATGCAGCACATTACGGAGATGCCATGTCCACAATTTTTATGACCCCAATCCAATTTCATGCACTGCAAACCTACATGAACTCTGAATGTAATCACAGGGTCAGATTTTGTTGATACATCAACACCACGTGTCGAATTGAGAACCTTTTGGATGGGTTATCTTGGGTAGAAGGCTATGCAAAGAGCCACAGAGAATGGCTTAGGACACATGCCATATAAGAACAATTATATTTTGTTTTTCTTTAGAATTGGACATCTTACCTTCTGTTATTTTCTCCAAAACCACTTCTATCTTGGATAAACATAAAGACAGAGAAAGTATATTTCTAAGTTAACTTTTCATTATAGCTCTCCACATCAATGTCATCATCCCAACTACCTTGTGTATAACGATCATAATAGCACACTATACTATGTGCAAATTTTAAAAATGGCATAAAATAGTAACAGGCAATAGATGCACCAACCTAGAAAGGTCTCCATACAACAAAACAAAACAAAACAAAACAAAACACATGGATGTACTTTGTAAACTAAAGGGTCAACAGTCTTCATGGAATGGCATTTGAAGAGGGGAATATCACTTGCATATTTGCTAGGTTTTTGTCAGGAAAAAAAATCATCACTTTTCTTCAAGGAGTCAGAAATGCTTTAGAAAAGAGACTTTTGCATGGTGAACTTGAAATGTCTTGAGCTTGTGGCAGAGGCATAAATTGGAATGTGTGCGATGTAGATCAAGTTTTGAGCAGGGTATTCTCAGTTCTCATACATTCCTTGTAGGGCTGGTCAGTCTAGCTGTACCTTTCTATTAAGAAGAGGTCTACTTCTCTATCTTCATACCACCTTTGCCTTCAGTTTTGCCTTCGGGCTGATTTCCCACTATGGGCACCTAGGAGTTTGCCAACGAGTGCCCCTGTATCATCCCTCCTGCTTTCCAGGACAAGTAAAACCAACCAGTGTAGGGCCTGGAAATAATAGAGATTCAGCAACGACTCTCCCAAAGTAAGAGAAGTGAAGTGAGAAAGATGGAGGTACGGTGCTCTGATCCCTTATTTTTATATGCTACACTGTTTGCTCGACCTAATTTCAAGGTAATGTTACCCATGGTGCACAGCATTCAGCAAACTAAAATAATGGAAACCTTTTCCCAACCCCCAGGGGAAAAAAAATGACATCACTGACCACACTCTCATTGTTGATTATCTTCCACATATGTTTATGCTTCATTTCTTGGTGTCTACTACTGTTTGTCTTCTAGGAAATGCTGGTGCTTAAAAAATTTGCAGAGATCATATAAAAATAGCAACAGCAAACCCTCATAACAATAGCCAACACCTATTGAGGGCTCCTTCCATACTCCATGGTCTACGTGCATGAACTTACACAGACAGAACCCTGATAGTCATTGTAGGTAAGAAGTTGAACTGACTTTACTCTCATCTTACCTATGAGAAAAACTGAAGGTTAGTGGCTTCAGTGGTTAAGATTGCACTAGCTGCTAACAAAGATAAACCCTGAACTCTTAGTAGCTAAAACAGAAGAAATGGATTTCTCTTCTATACAATAGTCCAAAAAGAGTGTTAGGTGGATAATCTTTCTTGCCATAATTCAAGACTCAAGATTCATACTGTTAGGATTCTGCCATCTTTAAGACATAGCTTGCAAAGTGGCTGTGGAAGAGGAAAAATCATAGCACCCTAGAAATGATACTCTTCATTCCTGCACAACTTCCATTTGTGAGAATTCGTCATATGGCTTCATTTAGAAGCAAAGATGATTGGAAAATTGAGACCATAACTTGGAAGCCTCTGTCCAGCAGTATGTTCACACAATGGGTGGGGAGCATAAATTTTTGGTGGACAGCTGGCCATTTCTGCTAGAGGAGGGGTAACCTACTTTCTTAAGAGTACTCTTGAATAACTAGGGATCCAGGAATTTGAGCTCATCTTTGTGTCCAGATGTAAGCTCCTGCTCACAATTTCATACTTTTGGAAGTATGGCTTATGGTTTTTTGGCTCCTTCACCGCCCTGTACATAAATGTCTATGGTTGTGACTATATATAGCATAGTGTAATTATAATAATATTTTACGGCATTCTGAAAAAAAAAAAAAAGCCCCATTACTGCCTGAAATTCTGCCGGCAAAATAATCTTGAGAAATTCCATGATGGGGTAGGACAGTCATGTTCTAAGACCGGAATGGGTGTCATGAAAAGATAATAATTTTTAGTACTAAGAGGACACAATTTTTAGCACTTTCCCTATAATATTCCCTATAGAAAAAAAAATCTTAATGTACAGTTTGCCAAATCAAATATTATTCAATGGTGCTTTATCTCTTTTCTATATCAATCTTACTTAATGAAGTCATATGTGGCCTAGAACAGAACTGCTTTTCTTATTAACAGCTTTTCTAATATAAAATTTCACAAAGGCAAGTTTTTTATAAAATATTAATGTTGGAAGTAACTGCCCTCTACCAATAAGATTTTATCGGTCGTGTCTAAGCACACCAGAATAAAGAAAAACACTTGCCTCCCACTGTTCAACAGCAATGGAGAACTATAGAAACCCCAAAGATAAAAAATATACGGAAATGGAAAAGACAATATTACCCTCCTCCATTATGTTCTTTAAACAAAACACCCTGACAGGATTTGCTATATACATTGCTGAGCAAGTTGAATCTCTCTTGAAATTATACACAAAATAAAATTGCTACATAACTCTTTAATTCAACAAATTCAATTTTATATGTGTTTATGTAACAATGCAGCCGAACTGGGAATGCTGACAGATAGGACTAGCTGACTGACAGTCTGCACTGAAAATAAACTGTAAGATCGGTGTTTTGCTATTTCCAGCCTTTTTTCCCATTAACGACAACATAATTATAATTTCTGAATCAAATGCATCCAATGATCTACACTTATTTTTAATTCAGATGAAAAGGTCAAAAGTAAGACCTGTAAATAACTACTAACATTGTTTTCTTAAAATGTCAAAAATGGAGAAAAATATAACAAAACTGGAGGCTGAAAATTAGCCTTTTCAACTACTGACATCAACATCAGTTCTCTTCAACAAACATTTAGTGAGCACTAACTGTGTGCTATGCTTTGTGATAGTGTCCCACGAGAATGAATCATATGTCCTTTTTCTCTTCAAGGTGTCTACAATGTAGTTGGGGGAAATGTGTGTTCACATTTTTAAAAAAATGATAACATCCACTAATGTAGTTCTTCTTAGAGTTCACCTGTGGGCAAATCTGGGAAGGGGCTGTATGTTTGTAGCATTTTTACAGAGGTCTAAAAGTGAATCACTAAACTTCATCTACTGAAAATCACCCAATAACCAAAAATACCAGGAATCAAAGTGAAGTTCCTTATTATACTGATTTATATCCATGAGATGGAGGAAACCCCCCATCTGGTATGGGCTCCTCTTTCCAGTCTTATGAGATTTCACAAACAGCTATACACACAAGGGACAGGGACATACGAGGAGTTCAATCACCACATAGTGTAATAATCCAACCGTCTGTAACTCCCAGTTAAACCCTACAGTACAGCTGAGGTGGAAGGCTTGACTTTGACGGAAAGAGACACCCTTCCTTGGGTTGGAGTTCCATCAAAACCAGTTGCTGAGCCTGTTAGTGAAAAATCCAATGCACGAATGCAGTTGTACCAGATGAAGGTGGCTTGTCTTCCCCAAAGATTCACACCAAACTCTGTTTGTAGCTTTTATGATGGAGACAAGAGATGGAGAAAGAAGGACATTAGAACCAAGAATGGTTGCTTACTTCATGGAAGCAAGATGACAGAGCTACATCAGTGGGGACCACTTTTTCACAGAGCTATCCTCCCACTACAAGATGGGTCCAATTTGTGTTTTGGAAACTGGCCGAACTGGCAATGCCTGTGTGTGGTTGGGTAAACAGAAGCAATGTGAGAAGGACTAAGGGACAGGTCAATAGGGAAGAGACAGCTTTCCTAAAATTCAAATTCTGCTATCCTCTCTGCTCTGGAAAACTTTTCTGAGAAAAATTTCAATAACCAGCTGGTTTGAAAAAATAATTTGTATCCTGATAGGATGTCATTATGAAATTAGTCTAAAAAGAAAACAGACTGAAATAGGTCAAACTCCATATACATAGGTTCTCTTCTTTTGGGAGGATGGAGGGGACACAGCAAGGTAAGGAGTGAGTGAAGTGGGTGATTTCCCCTCTACCTCATGCAATATCATATTATCACATGACACATGTTATTACATGACATAAGCTTCACCTTAGTCCTTTATCCTCAACA